>NC_064649.1:45000-1245000 GCF_023864345.2 Schistocerca serialis cubense
CTAACACTAACCTAACCTAACACTAACCTAACCCTAACCCTAACCTAACCTAACACTAACCGAACCCTAACCCTAACCTAACCTAACCTAACCTATCCTAACCTAACGTAACCTAACCATATTGGTCTCAAGCCACACAAGACCGAGTAAAACATGGTATCATAATGATGAAACATTTCGAACAATCTGAATTCTCCAGTCTTGTGAAATATTTTGAAGACATGTTGCACAAGAATCAGTACCTCTCAAACCAATACAGCCCCTCAGAACTCATCCGCATTTGCTTAATCAAATTGCCTGAACATTTACGACACATTATTTTGGCAGGACGTTGCAAAGACGACATTGAAGTTTTTCAGGGACTCTTACAAGAATTAGAAATTGACACAGACAGTCGCGGGATGCGAAAACAGGAAAACAATCACTACAGGTCACATCCGTCACAATTCCGTGACGACAGAAACGATAACTGGATGCGACAAGGCTATTCTCACCAAACAAATCGTGACCAAAACAGACACCACCCATATGACAACCACTGGCAGCGTAATAATAGTTACAGAGAAAGATCGCATTTCTGTAGTAATGACTATCACAGAGACAATCAGAGAAACAGACAATATGGGAACCGAAACAATTATTATCAAGGGAGGCAGAATAACTTCAGACGCAACAGTTCGGCACACAGTTACGATTCAGGGAGCAATTCTCCACCACGTGACCGACAAGAAAGAAACTATGGAATCTACCGACATGACGAAAGACGATATGATCGTAACGACAGACCTGAATTGCATCAGAACTGGCGGGATTCAAACAGAGCAGGGCACTTTCGACAACGTGAATTTGTAGAAGCTAGGTCTGCTAATCCCAATAACGACGCGCGCCAACAAAGAGACAGACAATGACTCGCGCCGCAGGCACCCGCGTGCGCCGGCTGGCTCAGAGAAAAATAACATAGACGCTAACCTTGAGAAAAATTCCAGTATTCTTTACCGACGTATACCACATGATAATTGCGTTGAAGTTGAAACTCTGCGTACTAGGAAGAGTAAAGGTTGACACCACATTTCACATGTAAAACCGTTTATTGAAAGATAATCTGCTTTTTAACTTAGTCTTTGTCATAAAATTTTTCGCTTCACATTACTAATTTGCTTTGTCAGACTTAGAATCTGTTAACATACAACAATGTTTGAAGTTAAATATCCAATCAAGAACCAAGAGAACTTATTTAAACAGAAATGACGAATGCATTGTTATAGTGAACGGACGTCACAGTGTTATTGTGTGTGTACATTCTTGCTTGTTTGTTGCACGATTACGTAACGACTATAAGGCTCACATACTTAGAACATTTACCAGTACTGCTAATGAGATTTTAATGCAACATTTTGGTTTATTTGAAAATACATCTTGAATTTAAAGTGCTTTCTGAGAGATACCAGATGACACAGAGGTTAGTTTATGTGACAGCTACACGATTTTTATCACGACGCTACTAATGAGTGACAATTTACAATGTTGCTTTTGCGGTGTATCTGTTTTATATCTGCACAGTTTTCTGAATTCTTCTGGAAAGAAAAACATGTTTTAGTAGTAACTTTTGTGGTATAGCAACAATGAGACAGCCTTTTTCGTGGCACAACAATACGTTACTGTACAGTACTTTCTTCATCACGCCAATAAGCATAATAACTACGATATCTATACGCAAAGCATTTCACTTTTGTTTATCATGAGGTAAGTACATTGCCTTCTGCAGAACTTAGCTTTCGGAGGACGATAACTACGACACTTCCACAGAGATTATGTTACAAGACGCACAGTTTAGCGCTACAGTACACGTATTTGAGTGATCAATTTTATACTTAAAACATTTATTTTTAAAGATTTTTGAATTACAAAGAAAGTTTTCCGTGATATATTTCATTCCATTGGTGTAATCTGTAACACCTGAGGGTATAATTACATTAATCCTCAGGGGGGTACACGCTTACTTTGTGTACCATGTGTGTGGCAACCACAAGGAACCCTAGCTGATATGGTATTTGCTTATACAACTTTACACATCGGTACCATATTTCTCTAACACAGAATTACACAGCTATCTGATCATTTAACTGATAGAGAAACTTTTTTTACTACATCAGTGACACATGTTTACGCAATTTCACAGTTGGGTAACTTCACACTTATGAAATTGTATTTTGTCTGTACTTTGTGAAATGCTCATATTTTTCGGAACCATTGTGATACTATGAGAGCTTTATATGATGTATTTGGTATGAGATCATGATTTTTAAAGTACGTTTGAGGCAGATGACACTTTTGACATGAGCAGAGAATTTTTTTAGGTTTTGAAATTATTGGAGGAAGCTACGACGATTTTGAGATTTGACTGAGGTGTTATGATGTTATTATTACGACGACGATGTGTACTATGCTGTTGAGATATGTTTATGATCAATAAGATGATGCTACCGTATATGAGGAATAAGAAGTATGTTGGAAACCAAGAATCGTACTTTAAGAGTTATGAAATGTGCGTAAATGCGTGACTGTATCACAATGCTGACGAATATTTTATTTGGACACTTATATTTATAGGATTTTGTTTCTACAGATTTGCAACGCTAATTCTTGACCTGTGAAATATTTTTATGTGAGACTGTCACTGTAGCGAAAATTGCTGTCATAAATATTTCCGTAAGAAAGTTAAGTGACCACCTGCACGTGCGTCGTCGGCACACCGCTGTGTCAGACACCTGGAGAACTAGCCATTAGGGTGTGCCTTTCTGGAAGCACAGGTAGAGAAAAAAAAGGGGAGGCCATTATCCTCGGGTACTGTGGAGCTCGTAATTTATGATATTTACTGAAATGCCTAATGAAATGACGAGAAATATTTTTACATCTGCACACCTGATTACGACAAGCGTCTTTCTACGAGAGTTGAGAGCTACTGACTTACGAAATGCCACATAGCTATTGAATGATGTTTTTATGCTTTGGTTTGCGTAATTGCTTATTTCATTTGACATCTGTTTTCCAGCTGTGTTACAGCATTAGTTTTATAAACTAAACTTAGATGCATTTGCTAATGTGAACGCTTTCTGTCAACAGATCTATTAAATGATAATTTTGTAATCCACATTCTTTAAAAAAAAGGAGCACTTGGAAAGGAAAGAACAATAAGAAGGGACTAGTAACAGTAACTGGACACATAATTTTCTTTTCAAGTACATGGTAATATTTTTTTTACAATAAGTTGTTGTGGTGCACCACTTTAATTACATAGACATTAAGATGTGAATATACATTTCCCTTATCTGCATTGTTGTTTTTACTGTAATATTTTTTCTGCTTGAGCTATGTCATGTTTAGATATAAGCTGCTGTTTGCCAGGCATAGTGCTACTGAACTTTAATTTGTGTTACTCTGCTAAGCCAGATTTATTTTGTTGTTGCTGCACATTGGCTCATATTAGTTGTAATGTTGCATTGCTTGGTAATTTAGATTTACTGTTGCTTGCTTTGCAATTTTCCAATTTTTTGGTCATTGCTGTTTGTGTTACTTATTTTGTGCTGCTGCATTGCCTCGTCCCTTAGTTTAGCATCTGAGCTCAGTAGATTTAAGTTAGCTTAAGAGGGGGTAGCCTCTAAGAGAATGAGTTGCGATGAATTGGAAGAAATACATTGAGAAAACAGGTTTAGGTAGGATTTTCTTGGAAATAAATGTTGAGGTAAGAAATGTGTGAACATATAAATACAGAAAGCATGCTTAGATAGAATTTTTTTGGTGGAAACAAAGGATGAAATAAGAGGAAAGATATATGAAGTTTTGGGTTGGACTGCAGTACCACATGTTACACTGAAAACGAACCCTGTCCTTTCCTATTGGTGTTATCCCACTATGTGTTTGTGTACCCTTGTGTATTTGTTTTCTTCCTGTCTCTGTGTAGTTTCATAGAATTTTTCTTCTTTTAATATTAAGCTACATTCACTATGATGAGGAATACTGTTATCCTCGAATATAATTGGCATTAATAATGAGTTATTTACTTTGTAAAGATGTTTAGACATTATTTATTCTGTTGTGTGTTAATGCTCATGTGTGAAGTTGATGTTTCGAAAGTTATCCTGATCTTTTATGTATGTACTCATGTCATAATTCCACTGATGTATATGTTAGTTCGATTCTTTTGTAAAGCCTGTACTACAAATGTTATCTGTATTGTTATGTTCTTTAATGATGTATTTTGTACCTTTGTTATTGTATTCTTCTGTTATAAAATTGTAATTGTCACCAGTTCATGATATTATTAACTTGTACGTTACATTTCACTGCACACGTTTCTGTTGGTCATAGTATATGGACAATATGTGAGAAGTAGGGACTGTTAGTGTTTGCACGTGTGTTAATAATTCAGCAAGGGACTGGATAACAGCATTGTTGGTTCTAAGGACAATTCCAAAAACTTTGTGAGTGCACAAGTGGTGGTTATGGACTTGCTATATTATCCGCAAGACTCTTCAGTGGTGATTGTGCACCTGCACAGTCACAACAGATGGCTGTTGGCTATCTCTACAAGGACTACAGTGGGTCTACATCTTTGATGATCCATCAATACCATTATTTCTACAAGGACTGCAGTGGGTCTGCATCTATGATGACCCACCAATACCGTAATCTCTACCAGGACTACAGTGGGTCTGTTCTGTGATGACCTACCTACCAATATTCTTCAAAACGTCGAATGACTCTGCTGTGGGTATGCTATGTTGTGGCCCATTACCTGTCAGCACTGTCTTTCCGTTGGAAGGACAACACTACTTCTTCAAGACTGCATGGAAATCCACTACTTCTGTGTGCATTTTCTTTTACTGCTCAGACTTTGAGAAAAACTCTGCATTTTTACTGTGATGAACAATGTGGACTGTCTTTATGGACTGTGAGAAAATTTTAGCTTTTGACCAACATCGTATCAATAAGTGTGTGCATTTGATTTCTTTGTTATTGTAATTTTGAAAAATTTTTTTCAAATCTGTATTGGCCACTGCCCAATCCAATTTGTAAAAATTTTTGTGGGGAGCATGGGGGCTATGTAAGTAGGCTGTTTAGGTTTTTTTATTGGTAACGCCACCTCTGTATGAAAATCACTGGCTGTGCTGTGTCCAGTCTGTGGCTAGTTTGCATTGTTGTCTGCCATTGTAGTGTTGGGCAGCGGCAGCTGGATGTGAACAGCGTGTAGCGTTGCGCAGTTGGAGGTGAGCCGCCAGCAGTGGTGGATGTGGGGAGAGAGATGGCGGAGTTTTGTAATTTGTGATGAACTGCTATATATATTATGACTTTTGATGATATTAAGGTAAATACATTGTTTGTTCTCTATTAATATCTTTCATTTTGCTAACTATCCCTATCAGTAGTTAGTGCCTTCCATAGTTTGAATCTTTTATTTAGCTGGCAGTAGTGGCGCTCGCTGTATTGCAGTAGCTTGAGCAGCGAAGATTTTTGTGAGGTAAGTGATTTGTGAAAGGTATAGCTTAGTGTTAGTCAGGGCCATTCTTTTGTAGGGATTTTTGAAAGTCAGATTGCGTTGCGCTAAAAAAAAATATTGTGTGTCAGGTTAAGCACAGTCGTGTATAAACTGTTCAAAGGGGACGTTTCAACCTAACCTAACCTAACCTAACCTAAGCCAACCTAACCCAACCTAACCCAACCTAACCTAACCCAACCTAACCCAACCTAACCTAACCTAACCTAACCTAACCCAACCTAACACAACCCAACCCAACCCAACCCAACCCAACCCAACCTAACCCAACCCAACCCAACCCAACCCAACCTAACCTAACCTAACCTAACCTAACCCAACCTAACCTAACCTAACCTAACCCAACCTAACCCAACCCAACCCAACCCAACCCAACCCAACCCAACCCAACCCAACCTAACCTAACCTAACCTAACCTAACCTAACCTAACCTAACCCAACCTAACCCAACCTAACCTAAACTAACCTAACCCAACCTAACCTAACCTAACCTAACCGAACCCAACCCAACCCAACCTAACCTAACCTAACCTAACCTAACCTAACCTAACCTAACCTAACCTAACCCAACCTAACCCAACCTAACCCAACCCAACCTAACCTAACCTAACCTAACCTAACCTAACCCAACCTAACCCAACCCAACCCAACCCAACCCAAGGTTAGGTTAGGTTAGGATAGGTTAGGTTAGGTTAGTTGCCGCTACAACTTTCCTAAATACAGCTTTATACTGTTTGACATAAATGACAAAATCTGGATTTCTGTTTGATTTTAACTCATTTTGGAGCTCTCTCTTTCTGGCACTAGAGATCTTTATTCCTGTTGTAATCCATTTGAGTTTACCATTAACCTTCTTTTGCTTATATCTACGAGGAAATGGTTCATTAAATACCTCTAAGAAACAATTTAAGAATTTGTCATAGTTAATCGAGCTTGAACTATTGTAGTCTACAGGCCAGCTTATTATACTTAATTTACTGCGGAATAAATCCATTTTACTTTTACTGAGATCCCTTTTTATACACACTTCTGGAGACTTTAGGTTATTTGCTTTTGGGAGCTTCTGCTTTTGTCTTATTTCTGTGTTCTCGTATGAATTTATTATTTGCCATTTTTTAGCTGCCGCTACAACTTTCCTAAATACAGCTTTATACTGTTTGACATAAATGACAAAATCTGGATTTCTGTTTGATTTTAACTGATTGTGGAGCTCTCTCTTTCTGGCACTGGAGATCTTTATTCCTGTTGTAATCCATTTGAGTTTACCATTAACCTTCTTTTGCTTATATCTACGAGGAAATGATTCATTAAATACCTCTAAGAAACAATTTAAGAATTTGTCATAGTTAATCGAGCTTGAACTATTGTAGTCTACAGGCCAGCTTATTATACTTAATTTACTGCAGAATAAATCCATTTTACTTTTACTGAGATCCCTTTTTATACACACTTCTGGAGACTTTAGGTTATTTGCTTTTGGGAGCTCAATAAACAGATATGCCACAATGTGTAGATGGTGACAACCATGAAGTATTCTTTCTATATTTGTGTCGCCTTTGGCCCTCTCATCTATTATAGGGTGCCTAGAAAACTGTTTTCTTTGTTAGTTAGACAAAAATTAAAGCAAGTTAAAATTTATTTATTTTTTATAAAAAAACCAAAAAGACCATCGACTATAAGCATCAGGAAAGACATTAATTATGTGCAGACAAATGAAAAAAAAGCAGCATTCATTTTTCTTTGTACATGATTTTGTTTCGCTCTCTCATATGTAGAAGGATGGTTAAGACGTACTGCTCAAAGTATGAAGTGTTATGAGTATTATGTATTATATGTGAGTCTAATAAGAGACTACTTAAAAACAGTATTAAGTATTATTATTGTAGTGAAGTGGAGCCAAGTAATGAGGATTTTCTTCATTTTTTGACATGCACTAGTGTCCTGCATCCACAATTGTAATGTAAGAGAGGAAGATGAATAGCCTAAATTCATACATGCAGAACATTTCTAATAATGCAACTGTACTATACTTTAAATAAATGTCTTTTCAATTTTTTCCCCAGCCAGTAATCAAACCAAGGTCCCTTAGGGAAGCAGTCTGTCATGCCAGAACCTGGGCTGGTAGGCAGTAGGTGCGAGGAGGTTGCGTGGTTGCCAATGTTAACATCTATCACCAAGTCCTGGGCCAGGGTGGCAGCAGGTGTGAAGAGGTGGTGCAGTGGCCAATGTCAGCGTCTATTGTGAGGACCTGGCAGGGTGGCAGCATTTGTGTGGGGCGGCACAGTGGCTGATTTGAGCATAAGTTGCCAGGGCATGGACCAGGTGGCATCAGGTGTGGGGAGGTGGACCAGTAGCCAATGTCAGCATCTATTGCAAGAACTTACGTTAGGGTGGCAGCCTTCATTAGCAGGTGGAGCATTGGCCAATGTGAGCGTCTATTGCTAGGACCTTGGCAGGGTTGCAGCAGTTGTGTGGAGGTGGCACGGGTGCCAATGTGAGTGTCTATTGCCAGGATATGGGCCAGGGTGGCAGCAGGAGCGACGAAGCATAGTGGAGGGCGTTGTGAGTGTCTATTGCCAGGGTCTGTGCCAGTGTGGTAGCAGGGACAATGCGGTTGATCAGTGGTAGATGTTAGTGTTTATTGCCAGGATTTGTGCCAGGGTGGCAGCAGGTGTGAAGAGGTTGCGTACTTGCTGATGTGTGTGTTTATCGCCAGGTCCTTGGCCAGGGCGGCAGCAGGTGTGAGGAAGTGATACGGTAGAAGAATTGAGCCCCTATTCAGAGGAGCTGGGCTAGGGCGGCTTCAGGTGTGGGGAGGTTGAGTGGTGGCCAATGTGAGCATCTATTACTAGGACCTGGGCCAGGGTAGCAGAATGTGTAAGGAGGTGGAGTAATGGCTGATGTGAGTGTCTATTGCCAGGCATAGGTAGGATTTTCTTGGAGGAGGAGGAGGAGATTAGTGTTTAACGTCCTGTCGACAATGAGGTCATTAGAGATGGAGCGCAAGCTCGGATGAGAGAAGGATGGGAAGGAAATCGGCCGTGCCCTTTCAAAGGAACCATCCCGGCATTTGCCTGAAGCGATTTAGGGAAATCACGGAAAACCTAAATCAGGATGGCCGGAGACGGGATTGAACCGTCGTCCTCCCGAATGCGAGTCCAGTGTGCTAACCACTGCGCCACCTCGCTCGGTGATTTTCTTGGAAATAAATGATGAGGTAAGATAATAGAATCTTAATTATGAGGTAACTAATATGTGAACATTAAAATACCGAAAGCGTGGTTTAATAGGACTTTTTGTGTGTGAACAAATGTTGAAATAAGATCTGTGGAATGTAGTTTTGGTTTGGACTGCAGTACCAAATGTTACACTGAAAACAAACCCTGACCTTTCCTCTTGTTTTATTCCGCTATGTGTTTTTGTACCCTTGTGTATTTGTGTTTTTCCTGTCTTTATGCGTTTAGTTAACAAGGTATTTGTTGATGAATTCTTCTAATGCTAAGCTACATTCACTATGATGAGGAATACTGTTATCTTCAAATATAATTTGCATTAATAATATGTTATTTACATTGACTAGATGGTTAGACACTGTTTTCCAAAGCTATTCTGATCTTTTATGTATTTACTTATGTCACCAGTTCATCAAATTAAGTAACTTGTAAGCATTCATTTCAGTGCATACATTTCTGTTGGTCATATTATATGCACATTATGTGAGAAGTTGGGACTGTTAGTGTTTGAATGTGTGTTAATAATTCAGCAAGGGACTCATTGCTGGTTCTACGGGCAATTCCAAAAACTTGGCAGCGGGGGTGAGGAGGTTGTACGGATGCCGATGTGAGTTTCTATTGCCATGACTTGGGCCAGTGTGGCAGCCGGTGTGTGGAGTTGGCACAGTAGCTGATATGAGCGCCTATTCCAAGGACCGGGGCCAGGGCGGCAGCAGGTATAGCGAGGTGGTGAGATGGCCAATGTCAGGATATATTGCCAGGACCTGTGCCAGGGTGGCAATAGGGGTGACAAGGGGGAGCAGTGGGTGATGTGAGTGTTTACTGGCAGGACCTGGGTCAGGTTGGCAGCAGGAGGGGCCTGGGTCAGGGTGGCAGTACGTGTGGGGAGGTGGAGTGGTGGTCAATGTGAGTGTCTATTATCAGGACCTGGGCCAGGGTAGCAGTAGGCGAGAGGAGGTGTAGTGGTTGCTGATGAGAGTGTCTATGGCCAGGACCTGGGCCAGGGTGGCAGCAGGAGCGAGAAAGTTGTGTGGTTGCCGATATGTGTGTCTATATCAAGGTCCTTGGCCAGGGTGGCAGCAGGCAGGAGGAGGTGTCGCAGTGGCTATGTAGCAGGCACAACGAGATGGAGTCATGACTGATGTGAGCATCTACTGCCAGTATTTGAACAGGGTGGCACGATGAGGTGGAGTGGTGACTGATATGAGCGTCTACAGCCAGGATCTGGGGGAGGGTGGCAGCAGGCTCAAGGAGGTAAATTGGAGGACGCTGTGAGCATCTATTGCCAGGACGTGTGCCAGTGTGGTAGCAGGGGCAACAAGGTGGAGCGGTGGCTGATGTGAGTGTCTATAGCCAGGACCAGGACAAGGGTGGCAGCAGGCGTGAGGAGGTGGCACGATAGATGATGTGAGCGCATATTCAGAGGATCTGTGCCTGGGTGGCAGTAGGTGTGGGGAGGTGGACTGTGTCCTATGGGAGCGTCTATTGCCAGGATCTGGGCCAGTGTAGCAGAATGCGAGAGGAGCTGGAGCAATGGCTGATTTGAGTGTGTATTCCAGGCTTAGATAGGATTTTCTTGGAAATAAATGATGAGGTACGATAATAAAAATTCAATTTTGAGGTAAGAAGTATGTGAACATATAAATACAGAAAGCATGCTTTAATAGGATTTTTTTGTGTGTGAACAAATTTTGGAATGTCATAATTCCTGTAACACTGATGTGTATGTTTATTTCTTGTAAGCATTCTTGTAAGCATTCATTTCAATGCACACATTTCTGTAGGTTATAGTATATGCAAAATATGTGAGATGTTGGGACTGTTAGTGTTTGCACGCATGTTAATAATTAAGCAAGGAACTGGTTAATAGCATTGCTGGCTCTAAGGACAATTCCAAAACCTTTGTGAGTGCATAAGTAGTGGTTTATGCACTTGCTATATTGTCCACAAGACTCTTTGATGGTGATTGTGCATCTGCACAGCCGCAACAAATGGCTGCTTGCCGTCTATACAAGAACCTGCACCTTTGATGGCCCACCAATACCATACTCTCTACTAGGACTACTGTGGGTCTGCTCTGTGATGAGTTACCCACCAATATTCTTAAAAAATCCGAATGACTCTGTTGTGGGTCTGCTCTGTTGTGGCCCATTACCTGTCTGCATGTCAAGAGTCAACACTGTCTTTCCGTTGGAAGGACAACACTACTTGTTCAAGACTGCATGGAAATGCACTACTTCCATTTGCGTTTTCTTTTACTGCTGAGACTTTGAGAAAAAAAAAAGAAAGCTGTAATTACTATTGTGATGGATGTTCTGGACTGTCTTTATGAGAACAAATTTTGCTTTTGACCAACATTGCATCAATAAGTGTGTGCATTTTTATTTCCATTATAATTAACCGGGCTGTTATGCCGTGGTCGGTTGATGAATTTTGTCTCAATTCCCAACGTTTCGTTCCAGTCTGCGGGAGACATTTTCAAGGGGGTCTTCAGCTCGATGGAAGGTCCAACACACCCGCTGGCTCGCTACTGACTGCCTCTAAATTACGTGTCCGTGCACTGCCGCGCTGTGGGGGGACGTCACGCGTTTTGACAACGTCATGCAATTGGCCGCTGTCCGCTGCCGTCGATCGCCGTTGCCATCACCCACTAGTGGACGGGTGGTACACATCTTCTTTAACACCGGCATCTATATACCGTTTAATTTCACGCCCTCCTCCTTTCGACTGAAATTATTAGGGTGTTTAGCGATTTCGATTGCCTCCCTGTAGAGCCATTCGTAATATCCGCTCGTGGCAGCTAGTACTTGCGTCTCCTCGAAACGAATATGGTGGTCCCCGTGCTGGAAAGCATGCTCTGCAACAGCTGATGGTTCCATTTCTCCTCTTCTACAATTGCCCCTGTGCTCTTCCAAACGTTTTGAAACAGTTCTTTTAGTGGTACCCACATAAACATCTCCACAGCTGTATGGGATCCTATACACTCCAGCTTTTGCCAATGGTTTGCGAGCGTCCTTGGCAGGCTTAATGTATTCCTGCATCTTCCTGGTGGGCTTGTATATTACGGTAATATTCCGCTTCGTCAAGATCCTCCCTATTCTTTCCGTTACATTTTTAACAAACGGCAGGAAAACGTTAGATTTTGCAGTAGCCTGTACATCACTATGATTTCTGCGTGGCTGTCTCAACGCACGTTTTATCCGTTCTTCATTAATGAATTGTGGAGATGTTCCATCTCCGCAACGAATAACTCGGGTTCACAAATATTTCTAGCTCTGTCCGCTAACGTCTTGATAACACCCCACTTCTGTTGTGGTGGTGGTTCGAATCCCGGTGCAAATAACGGTCCGTGTGCGTGGGTTTGCGGTATACTGAGTGGCCCAAACTACCATTTTCCTTTCTAAAAACCAGCATATCGAGGAAATGTAATTTGCCGTCTACCTCCTCCTCCATTGTAAACGGAATTATCGAGTTTATACTATTCAGATGTTCTTGGAACCAGCTTAGTTCCTCCTTGCCATATCTCCACAGCACAAACGTGTCATCCACGTATCGGAACCATTTGGTTTTTTACTGGCAGTACCTAAGGAATGTTCTTCGAATTTCTCCATAAAGAAGTTTGCAGTTGCGGGACTTAGGGGGCTTCCCATAGCCACGCCATCCGTTTGCTCATAAAACTGCTCATAAAACTGCATAAGGACCCCACTAACAACGTTCTTAGAAATGTGTCACGGTTAATAGAAAAAGTCCTCCATTGAGGAGAGTGTATAGAAAAGTCTCTGCAATTCGTTTGCGCTACCACCGAGGCTTTATGGATTGCCCAAAATTCATAAAGAAAATGTACCGCTAAGACCGATACCAAGTGCCATTGGTTCGCCCACCCACTCGTTAGCCAAGTTTTGACTACGCTGTTAAAACCACATGTGGGCCGTTCAGGCTCTTATATAAAGAATTCGACACATTTCATCAGCAGATTGAATGGCATAGTGGTCCAGCCAGAGGACATATTGGTCACCTTCGATGTGGTATCACTGTTTACCAAGGTTCCACTTAATGATGTATTGGAACAGCTGGATCGAATTTTTTCTGCCGATATTTCAGAACTGTTTAAGTGTTGTTTGACGACCACACAGAAGAAGACGTGGAGCGCTGGCTGATGTGAGTGTCTATTGGCAGGACTCGGGGCCTGGGTGGCAGCAGGAACAACTAGATGGAGCGATGTGAGTATTTATTGCCAGGACCTGGGCCAGGGGGGCAGCAGGTGTGCGGAGGTGTAGCAGTGGCCAATGTGAGCATCTATTGCGAGGACCTGGGCAGGGTGGCAGCAGTTGTGTAGAGGTGGCACGGTGGCCAATGTGAGCGTCTATTGCCAAGGCTAAGGGGCAGGTTGGCAGTAGGCATGACAAGAGTGGTGGCTAATGTGAGTGTCTACATGCAGGATCAGGGTGGGGGTGGCAGCAGGTAGATTGGAGGCTGATGTGAGCATCTGTTGCCAAGACCTGGGCCAGTGTGGCCGCAGGGGCAGCGAGGAGGAGCGGTGGTTGATGTCAGTGTTTATTGCTGGGGCCTGGGCCAGGGTGTCAGCAGGTGCGAGTAGGTTGCGTGGTTGCCAATGTTAGTGTCAATCGCCAGGTCCTTGGCCAGTGTGGCAGCAGGAGTAAATAGGTAGCACGGTTGCTGCTGTGCGCATTTATTGCCAGGACCTGGGCCAGGGAGGCAGCAGGTGAGAGGAGGTGGAGCGTTCGCCGATGTGAACATCTACTGCCGGGACCAGGGCCACATTAGAAGCAGGCACGAAGAGCTGGAATGGAGGTCAATTTGAACGTCTATTACCAAGATATGGGCCAAGGCGGTAACAGGTTAGAGGAGGTGGAGCGGTGGTTGAAGTGAGTTTCTATATCCAGGACCAGGGCAGGGCTACAGCATGTGTGAGGAGGTGGCGCTGTGTCCGATGTGATTGTCTCTTGCCATTACCTGCCAGGGTGGCAGCAGTCATGATTAGGTGTAGTGGTCGCTTCTGTGAGCGTCTATCGCCAGTTCCTGGGCCTTCTGCCACCCTGTACCATGTCAGAGCAATAAACACTCTCATCAGCCATCGCGCCACCTCCTCCCACCTGCTGCCACCCTGGCCCAGGACCGGGCGATAGACACACACATCGGCAACCAGTCAACCTCCTCATGACTGCTGCAACCCTGGCCCAGGTCCTGCCAATAAATGCTAAAATCAGTCAACAAGCCACCTCTTCATGCCTGCTGCCACCCTGGGCCAAGACCTGGCGATAGTCTCTCACATTTGCCTCCACTCTACCTCCTTGTGCCTGCTGCCACCCTTGCCCAGATCCTGGCTGTAGACACTCACATCTGTGACTGCTCCACCTCGTTGTGCCTGCTGCCAACCTGGCAGGGGCGATGTGGTGAATCTGTGACCAATGTGAGTGTTTATTGCCATGACCTGGGCCAGGTTAGCAGCAGGTGTGGGGAGGTTGGGTGATGGAAGATGTGAGTGACCATTGCCCGGGCCTGAGCCAGGGTTTCAGCAGGTGTGGGTAGTTGGACTGGTGGCCAATGTGAGTGTCAATGGCCAGGACCTGGGCCAGGTTAGCAGCAGGTGTGAGGAGGTGTAGTGGAGGCTGAAGTGAGTTTCTGTAACCAGGCCCTGGGCCAGGGTGGCAGTGGGCACAAGGAGGTTGGTGGAAGCCAGGTTTTGTTTCTATCGGCAGGTCCACAGCCAGGGTGTCAGCAGGCAGGAGGAGTTGCCGCAGTTGTCGATAATAGTGTTTATTGCCAGGACCTGGGCATGGGTGGAAGCAGGAGTTGGGAGATGGCGTGGTAGCAGATGAGAGCGTCAATTGCCAGAGCATGGGCCAGGGTGGCAGCAGGTGTGGGGATGTGGAGTGGTGGCCAAAGTCAGTGTCTGTTGCCAGGACCTGGGGCACCTTAGCAGGTAGCGCAAGGTGGTGTAGCTGTAGCTGATGTGTCTATTGACAGGATCTGGGCCTGGGTGGCAGCAGGTGTGAACAGGTGGCGCGGTGACAAATGTGAGCATCTATTGCCATGACCTGGGTTAAGGTGGCGGGTGACACAAGCAGGTGGAGCAGTGGCCTTTACGATGATCTATTGAGAGGACCTGGACAGGTTGCCAACAGTTGGGTGGAGGTGGCACAGTGGCCGATGTGAGCATCTGTTGCCAGACTTGGTGCTAGGCTGGCAGCAGGTACAACGAGGTGAAGCGGTGGCTGATGTGAGCGTCTACAGCAGCAGGCGTGAGGAAGTTGCGTAGTTGCCGATTTTAGCGTCTATCGCTAGGTCCTAGGCCAGGGTGGCAGCAGGCGTGATGAGGTGGCACTGTGGCTGATGTGAGCATTTATTGCCAAGATCTGGGCCAGGGCAGCAGCAGACATGAGGAGGTTGCGTGTTGGCTGATGTGTGTGTCTATCGTCAGGTCCTTGGCCAGAGTGGCAGATATCAGGAGGAGGTGGCGCGGTGGCCGATGTGATTGTTTACTGCCAGGACCAGGGCCTGAGTGGAAGCAGCTGTGTGGAGGTGGTGTGGTGGCAGATGTGAGTGGCAATTGCCAGGGCCTGGGCCAAGGTGGCAGCATGGGTGAGGAGGTGGCACAGTATTTGATTTGATTGTCTATTGCCAGAACCTCTGCCAGGGTGGCAGCAGGCTCGAAGAGGTGGAGCAGTGGCTGATGTGAGCATCTATTTTCAGGACTTGGGCAACGGTGGAAGCAGGCATGAAGAGTTGGCGTGGAGGCCAATTTGAGCATCTATTGCCAATACATGGGCCAGGGCAGTAGCAGGTGAGAGGAGGTAGAGCTGTGGCTGATATAAGTGTCTACTGCCAAGACCAGAAGGTGGTGCTGTGTCCGATGTGAACATCTCTTGCCACTACCTGGGCCAGGGTGGCAGCAGTCATGATTAGGTGTAGTGGTGGCTGCTGTGAGCGTCTATCGCTAGGTCCTGGGCTCCTGCCACCCTGTACAAGGGCCAGGCAATAACCACTCTCCTCGGCCACCGCGCCACTTCCTCCCACCAGCTGCCACCCTGGCCTAGGACTGGCCAATAGACACACACATCAGCAACCAGTCAACCTCCTCGCAACTGCTACAACCCTGGCCCAGGTCCTGTCAATAAGTGCTAACATAGCCCACTGAGCCACCTTTTCATGCCTCCTGCTACCCTGACCCTGGACCTGGCGATAGTCGCTCACATTGGCCTCCACTGTACCTCTTCGAGCTTGCTGCCACCCTTGCCTTATCCTGGCTGTAGACGCTCGCATCAGCCACTGCTCCACCTCATCGTGCCTGCTGCCAACCTGGCATGTCGACACAGTGGATCGGTGGCCAATGCGAGTGTTAATTGCCAGGACCTGGGTCAGGGTGCCAGCAGGTGTGGGGAGGTTCCATGTTGGAAGATGTGAGCGACCATTTCCAGGGCCTGGGCCAGGGTTTCAGCATTTGTAGGTTGGTGGAGCGGTGGTCAACGTGAGTGTCTATTGCCAGGACCTGGTCCATGGTGGCAGCAAGCATGAGGAGGTTGTGTGGATACCAAAGTGTGTTTCTATCGCCAGGTCCATGGCCAAGGTGGCAGCAGGCAGAGGAGGTGGCCTGGTGACCGATGTGTGCGTCTATTGTCAGGACCTGGTCCAGGGTGCCAGAAGGAGTGAGGAGGCGTAGCATGGCTGATGTACCTGTCTATTGCTAGGACCAGGGCCTGCATGGAAGAGATGGTGCGGTGACCGGTGATAGTGGCTATTGCCAGGCCTTAGGGGCAGGTTGGAAGCAGGCACAACGATGTGGAACAGTAGCTGATGTCACTGTTTATTACCAGGACGTGGGCCAGGAAAGCATCAGGAGCTAGGAGGTGGAACAGTGGCCAATGTGAGCGTGTACCACCAGGACATGGTGGAGGGTAGCAACAGGTGCGAGCAGGTGGAGCAGTGGCCAATGTTAGCGTCTATTGCGAGGACCTGGGTACAGTTGCAGCAGATGTGTGGTGGTGGCACAGTGGCCGATGTGAGCATCTATTGCTAGGACTGGGGGCTAGGATGGTAGCAGGCACACCGAGATGGCATGGTGACTGATGTGAGAGTCTACTGCCAGGATCTGGTCCCGGGTGGCAGCAGGCATGAGGTGGTAGAGTGGAGGCTGATGTGAGTGTCAGTTGCCAGGAATTGGGCCAGTGTGGCAGCAGGGGCGACGCAGTGGAACGGTGGCTGATGAGAGCGACTATTGTGAGGACGTGGGCAGATTGGCAGCAGTTGTGTAGAGTTGGCACGGTGGCTGATGCGACGGTCTATTGCCAAGACCTGGGTCAGGATGGCATAAGGCGCTAGGAGGTGGCGCTGTTACTGATGTGAGGGTCTACTCCGAGGGCCTGGGCCAGGCTGGCAGCAGGCGGGAGGAGGTAAATCGGTGGCTGATTTGAGCCTCTACTGCCAGCACCAAGTCCAGGGCGGCAGAAGGTGCGAGGAGGTGGCACAGTGTTTGATATGATCGTCTATTGTCAGGATCTGGGCCAGTGTGGAAGCGGCACGAGGAGTTGGAGTGGAGGCCAACTGAGCATCTGTTGCCGGGACATGGGCCAGGGCAGCAGCAGGTGTGAGGAGGTGGCACTGTGTCTGATGTGAACGTCTCTTGGCATTACTGGGTCCAGCAGTCATGAAAAGGTGGAGTGGTGTCTAATGTGAACGTCTACTGCCAGGGCCTGTGCCAGGGCGGTATCAAGCGTGCATAGGTGGTGCGGTGGCCGATGTGAGCATCTATTGCCAGGACTCCAGGCCAGGGTAGCAGCAGGCACGAGGAGGTGTAACTTTGTCTGATGTGAGTGTCTATTGCCTGGACATGTGCCAGGGTATTTGCCAGAGCAAGAAGGTGGCACAATGTCCGATGTGAGACCAGGGTGGCAGCCAGTGTGTGGAGGTGGTGCGGTAGTTGATGTGAGCGCTTATTCCGAAAACCTGGGCCAGAGTGGCAGCAGGTAGGATGCGGTGGAGTGGTGGCTGATGTGATTGAATATTGCCAGGACCAGGGCCAGGGTGGCAGCAGGCGTGATGTGTTTGCGTGTTTGCCAATGTGAGCATCTATCACGAGGTCCTGGGCCAGGGTTGCAGAAGGTGTGAGGAGTCGCAGTGGCCGATGTATCTGGGTTAAGGTGGCAACCGGCATGAGCAGGTGGAGCAGCGTCCGATGTGATCATGTATTGCGAGAAACTGGACTGGGTGGCTGCAGTTGTGAGTAGGTGACCAATGTGAGCGTCTATTGCAGGACACGGGGCCACGTTGGCAACAGGCACAACGAGGTGAGGCAGTGGCCGAAGTGAGTTTTTATTGCCAGGACCTGGGCCAGGGTGGCAGCAGGCAGGAGGAGGTGGCACAGTGGCCAATGTGAGCGTTTGTTGCCAGTCCCTGGCCTATGTGGAAGCAGGTGTGGGTTTGTTGGCATAGTGGCAGTTGTGTGCGTCCATTGTCAGTGCCTGGGCTTGGATCGCAGCAGGTGTGGGGATGTGGAGCATTGGCCAATGTGAGCGTCTATTCCCATGACCTGGGCCAGGATAGCAGAAGGCGTGAGGTGGTGGAGTGGTGGTGATGTGAGTGTCTATTGCCAGGAGCTGGGCCGGGGTGACAGCAGTAGTGAGGAGGTGGGGTGGTGGCTGATGTGACTGTCTATTGCCAGGACCTTAGCCAGGATGGCATCAGGTGCTAGGAGGTGGTGCTGTTGCCAATGTGAACTTCTACCGCCATGAGCTGGGCCAGGGCAGTAGCATGTGGTAGCAGGTGCCCAGTGGCCGATGTGCGTGTCTATTGCCAGGACCTGGTCCGGGGCAGCACCAGGTGCTTGGAGGAGTAGTGTGGCTGATGTGTCTATTGCCAGACCTAGGCCTGCGTGGAAGGTGTGGGGAGGTGGCGCTGAGTCCGATGTGAATGTCTGCATGTACATCTACATACATACTCCGTTTTCCACCATACGGTGCCTGGCGGAGGGTACCACATACCACAACGTGCATCTTCTCTCCCTGTTCCACTCCCAAAGAGAACGAGGGAAAAATGACTGCCTATATGCCTCTGTACGTGCCCTAATTGCACTACAGTCAGCCTCAAATGCTGGTTCTCTAAATTACCTCAGCAGCGATTCACAAAAAGAAGGCCTCCTTTCCTCTAGAGACTCCCACCCGATTTCCTGAAGCATTTCCATAACACTCGCATGATGATCAAACCTACCTGTAACAAATCTAGCAACCCGCCTCTGAATTGCTTCTGTGTCTTCCCTCAATCCAACCTGATTGGGATCCTAAACGCTCGAGCAGTACTCAAGAATAGGTCGTATTAGTGTTTTATAAGCGGTCTCCTTTACAGATGAACCACATCTTCCCTAAATTCTTCCAATGAACTGAAGACCACTATACGCCTTCCCCACAACTACCGTTACATGGTTGACCCACTTCGTATCACTCTGCAATGCTACACTCAAAAATTTAATCGACGTGACTGTGACAAGCGCTACAGTACTAATGGAGTATTCAAACATTACAGGATTATTTTTCCTATTCATCTGCATTAATTTACATTTATCTATATTACATTTATCTATATTTAGAGTTAGCTGCCATTCTCTATACCAATCACAAATCCTGACCAAGTCATCTTGTATCCTCCTACAGTCACTCAACGACGACACCTTCCCGTACACCACAGCATCATCAGCAAACCGCCGCACATTGCTATCCACCCTATCCAAAAGATCAATTATGTAGATAGAAAACAATAGCGGACCTACCACACTTCCCTGGGGCACTCCAGATGATACCCTCACCTCCGATGAACACTCACTATCGGGGACAACGTACTGGGTTCTATTACTTGAGAAGTCTTCGAGCCACTCTCATATTTGGGAACCAATCCCATATGCTCGTACCTTAGTTAGGAGTCTGCAGTGGGGCACCGAGCCAAACGCTTTCCAGAAGTCAAGGAATATGCATCCGTCTGATACCCTTCATCCATGGTTCGCAAGATATCATGTGAAAAAAGGGTGAGTTGAGTTTCGTAGGGGCGATGCTTTTTAAAGCCTTGCTGATGCATGGACAGCAACTTCTCTGTCTCAAGGAATTTCATTATACTCGTACTGAGAATATGTTCGAGAATCCTGCAACAAACCGATGTTAAGGATATTGGTCTGTAAATTTGAGGTTCTGTCCTTCTACCCTTCTTATATAAAGGCGTCACCTGCGCTTTTTTCCAGTCGCTCGGGACTTTATGTTGAGCAAGAGATTCGCGATATATGGAAGCTAAGTAAGGAGCCAATGCAGTAGAGTACTCTCTGATGAACCGAATTGGAGGCCCATCAGGACCTGGCGATTTATTTATTTACAACCCACTCAGCTGCTTCACAACCCCAGGGATGTCTATCACTATGTCCTCCTAATAGGAATCTGTACGAGACTCAAACGGCGGTATGTTTGTACGATCCTCCTGCGTGAAGATTTCTCAAATGCTAAAATTAAAATTGCGGCTTTCGTTTTTCTGTCTTCCATTGCCAGGCCAGACTGATCAGTGGGTGACATGGAAGCCTTCGACCCGCTCACCAATTTTACGTAAGACCAGAATTTCCTTGGGTTTTCAGCAAGATATTTTGCTAAGGTATGACGGTGGTAGTGGTTGTATGCTTCGCGCATCGCTCTTTTTACAGAAGCACGAATCTCTACTAACTTTTGCCTGTCTTCGTTCTCCCGCTCTTTCTTGTACCGCGAGTGCAACAGTCTTTGCTTCCTGAGCATTCTCCGAATTGCGCTGTTAAACCACGGTGGGTCCGTAACCCACTTTTTCGGCACATACTTGTCCAATGCGTGATTTACAATGTGTTTAAAATTTGCCCATAATTGTTCCACGAACATCGTACCGGAAGTAAATGAAGTCGATTCATTTACTAAGTGGGATGCTAACAACTGCTTATCTGCTCTTTCTAGTAAGAATACTCTCCTAGCCTTCTTGACCGACTTTTTAACTTTCGTAACCATAGTCGTAATGACAACATCATGATCACTAATCCCTGTCTCAACACTGACACCGTCGATGAAGTCTGGTCTGTTCGTGGCTACCAGATCTAAAATATTTCCATTACGCGTTGACTGTCGATTTAGCTGCTCAAGACAGTTTTCGGATAATGTGTTCAAAAGTAATTCACACGACGGCTTATCTGTACCACCTGTAATGAATCCATAGACATCACAGTCTATACTAGGTAGGTTGAAGTCGGCTCCGACTAATATAGCATGATACAGGTACTTCTGCGATACAGAGCGTAGACTCCCTTTGAATGATTCTAGAACTGTCACGGTGGAACCTGGTGGCCAGTAATAACACCCAACAATTAACTTTATTTCTCCTAGCGACCTAGCCCTATTAAACGTTTCCAGATAACTTCACAATCACACACTACTTCGAGCTCAGTAGACACAATATTTTTGTCAACTACAATGAAGACACCTACAGTGTCTAATCTGTCTTTCCGATATACGTTCCAACCCTCACTAAATGTTTCAGAACTTCCTACCTCAGGGTTCAGCTAGGTCTCAGTCCCACGAATAATTTGCGCGCCACACACTTCCTGGAGGGCAGTAAATTCATTAACTTTATTCCGAACACTCTGAAAATTTACTGCTAATATCTTGATAGCTGAAGTGTCTTTACTCTGAGCGCATCCTGATTTCCCGGTCTGCACATCGACTGGTGAGTGCACATCAGGACACCTCGCACCACTGCCTAGCCTAAAAAAAAACCCATGTGCACGCCACAAGTACTTTGCTACCCGAGCAACCGCTTCCTTTGTGTAGTGCACCCCTGATCTATCTAGGGGCGTCCTACAATTTCCCACCCAATAGCGCAAGTCTAGAAATCTGCAGCCAAGACTGTCACAGAGTCGACGAAGCCTCTGGTTGAGACCCTCCACTCGGCTCCAAACCAAAGCAAATAGCTCTGCTTGCACCCCACGTGCGAGGTCAGCAGTCTTCAGCAAATCCGCCAGCCGCCTGTACGAACTGAGGATCACCTCAGAACCCAAGCGACAAGCATCATTGGTGCCGACGTGAGCAACTACTTGCAGACGACTGCACCCCGTATGCTTGATAGCCGCAGGCAAGGCCACCTCCACGTTTTGGATAGGCCCCCCCAGCAGACAAACCGAATGCACGTTCGAATTCTTTCCAGCCCTGTAGGCTATTTCCCTAAGAGACTCCATCACCCGCCTAATGTTGGACATCCCAATAACCAGCAAGCCTTTGCCACCGTGTGCCTGCTCGGGCCCTGCTGAAGGAGCAGCCACCTGCCCATAGACAGGATGAACGGGCGAGGCTAGCCGGTCAGCCTCCACATTAACTCTCAGCCTCGAGCGACGCGAACGCGTTGCAGTCCGCCACTCACCCTGAGGTGAAGGTGGCACCAACAAGCTGGGTACACTAGAAGGTGCCTTGGCGGCTGAGTCAGCGGCCACAGCAAGCGACACCTGGGGTGTCTCAAGCGACGTGCCAGACCCTCTGTCGTCGCTGCACCTCGAGGCAGCAGCCTGAAGGCGGCTGACTGTGGCCAACAGCATGCTCAGCCGCTCGCGAACGCGGCCAGTTCCTCCTGCGCCCACACACAGCATGCACACACCCTATCCGTCCTACTGCTAATATCTGGACGTATAAAGTTGCGACAAATGAAACAGCAATATGCGACTGCACAGTTGCGTCACCAGCGCCAGATTGAGCTGCGATATATGAACAATTACTTACGAACTAAACAATCAAATTACCACGACTACGCCACTATACAGATATTACAATGCGATCCTACCCCTGACTTAGTACAAATGACAACCGCCTACACGATGTTACACTCTACCATTATTAAAATTTCATACTACCCCCTCTCTAAGTCGAAAATACGCAAAGATCCGAAAAATTTCACCACACAAACACACAAAGTAATTTGAATTAAATCTGCGGAACTAATACGAAAAACTGAATAAAGTACTAGTTTCTGCTACTGCTGCTCACACAAGTCACTCTGCAAGCACAAATGAACTGCACAGGCCTCTGCCTGCTGTCTGCTGCTAACTGACTCTACAAAATAAACTGAAAGCACTGGCTGTCCAAAACAAACAAGTGACTAACGACTCCGCGAATTAATACTTTACAGCTATCAATAAGCAATATAACGCCTCTCAAATACGAGAATAGGCAAGGATTTTATGTGATTAAATATGCAAGTGCACAAACACTCGGAAAGAGACTAAGAATCAAACTACAAAAGAAATATGAAAGCTAAATATGCGACTTGCTACTGCACTGCTGCTGCACTACCGCTGCACTGATACTTCACCAACGACTGCTCAAGGCTCACTTTTGCCATTACCTGGGACAGGGTCACAGCAATCATGATTAGGTTGAGTGGTGGCTGATGTGAGCGTCTATTGCCAAGATCTGTGAAAGGGTGGCAACAGGCGCAAGGTGGTCGTGGAAGGCAGCAGGTGTGGGGCGGTGGTGAGGTGGCAGATGTGGTGCATCTATTGCCAGGACCTGGTCCAGGGTAGAAATTGATGCGGTAGAGCAGTGGCTGATGTCAGTGTCTGTTTCGAGGACCTGGGCAGGGTGGCAGCACGTTTGTGGAGGTGGCACAGTGGCCGATGTGAGCGTCAATTGCCAGGACCTGGAACAGGGCGATAGTAAGCTCCAATAGGTGGCGCGGTCGACGTTGTGGGCGTCTGTTGCGAGGACCTGGGCAGGGTCGTAGCAGATTTGTGTAGGTGGTACTGTGGCCGATGTGAGCGTCAATTGCCTGGGCCTGGGCCAGGGTGGCAGCAGGTGTGGTGAGGTGGAGCAGTGGCGAATGTCAGCGACTATTGCCAGGATCTGGGCCAGAGTAGCAGAAGGAGTGAGGAGGTGGCACGGTGGCCTTTGTGAGCGTCTATTCCAAGGACCTGGGCCAGTGTGGCAGAAGGGGCGACGTGCTGCAGCGGTGGCTGATGTGAGTGCTTATTGCAAAGACCTGGGCCAGGGCAGCAGCAGGTGTGCTACCCTGGACCAGGCAGATTAAGCTCTACAAATAAAGATTTGACCTTTTATTAGAAAACATTCAATGGCAACATGATAAAATTTATCCCTTCAAGATGGAGCTTCACCATTAACTATCGTTCTTCCATGATCATACTATGGTCGTATTATTATTAATTACAGTAATTTTAGGTTATGCCCTAAGTTATATATTATTTGTTGCCTATACAAACCGAAACATACTTCATGGACATTTAATTGAAACAATCTGAACAACATTACCAGCAATTACCCTAACTTTTATTGCTCTGTCATCACTACGACTACTATACTTACTTGCTGATTCAGTAGATGCAATAATCACAATGAAAACAAATGGGCGACAATGGTACTGAAGATATGAATATTCAGACTTCATAGACGTAGAATTCGACACCTACATAACACCAGAACAAGATTTAGAAAACGACAGATTTCGACTTCTAGACGTAGGTAACCAAAGAATTCTCCCAATAAATACAGAAGTACGAGTATTAACAAGAGCATCAGATGTTCCTCACTCATGAGCAGTACCTGCTCTAGGAGTTAAAATTGATGCAACACCAGGTCGACTAAATCAAGGAACATTTACATTAAACCGGCCTGGACTATTCTTCTGCCAATGTTCAGAAATTTGTGGAGCAAACCACAGATTTATACCAATTGTAATTGAATGAACTTCAGTAAATTTATTTACCAGTGATTATCTAAGATAATCTATGGAGTTAGTTAAAATTTATAACATTAGAGTATCAATCTAAAATAACTAAACAATTAGTACACCTTGAAACATCAGATGACTGAAAGTAAGTAATGGTCTCTTAAACAAACAATAGTAAATTAACGACTACTTCTGATGGGGAAATTAAGTCTAAATCCCTCAAATATCTCTTCTCATATGATACTCCCTATTCATTATATTTTCAGCTACTTTAATCCTATTCAATCAAATAAACTTTTTCTCATTCAAACCTAACCTAATTAAAAGAGCAGAAAAAAAACAATTGAGATAAAAAATTTAAATTGAAAATGATACATTTATTCTCAACATTTGATCCATCAACTGTCATTTTCAACATGTCATTAAATTGAACTAGAACATTCTTAGGACTATTATTAATCCCATCAATGTTTTGACTTACACCATCACGAATTGATATTGGCTGAAATAAACTAAACTTAACTTTACATAACGAATTTAAAACACTGCTAGGGCCAAAATCATTTAATGGAACAACATTCATATTTATCTCAATTTTTATTTATTATAATACTATTTAATAATTATATTCCCTTATACTTTAACTAGAACAAGACATTTAGCATTAACATTATCAATTGCTCTACCTATATGACTAAGATTCATATTATTTGGATGAATTAATCATACTCATCATATATTTACACACCTTGTTCCACAAGGAACGCCACCTGCATGAATATCATTCATAGTACTAATTGAAACAATTAGAAATGTCATTTGACCAGGTACACTAGCAGTATGACTAGCAGCAAACATAATTGCAAGACACTTACTATTAACCTTATTAGGAAACACAGGACCATCTATAGCAATAAACTTAATTTCACTACTAATTATTGGACAAATACTTTTATCAATCCTAGAATCAGCAGTGGCCATAATTCAAGCTTACGTTTTTCCAATTTTAAGAACTCCACTAACAGGAGCAATTGGAGCAATAGTCCTCGTACCACGATTAGCAAAATGATTCCACCTATTTAACATTAACTTATTCATAATTGGATTCGAAATTACTTATTAACTATAATTCAATGATGACAAGATGTAGTATTGGAAGGAACCTATCAAGGATTACATACAGGATTTGTATCAATTGGATGACGATGAGGAATAATCCTATTTATTGCATCAGAAGTATTATTCTTTGTATCATTCTTCTGAGCCTTCTTTAGAAGAAGACTAACACCAACAATTGAGCTAGGAATATTATGATCTCCAATAGGAATTCAACCTTTTAATCCTATACAAATTCCATTACTTAATACAGCTATTCTTTTAGCCTCAGGAGTAACCGTAACATGAGCACATTGTAGTTTAATAGAATCTAACCACACTCAAGCATTACAAGGATTATTTTTTACAGTATTATTAGGACTATATTTCACAATACTTCAAGTATACGAATATTGAGAAGCACCTTTCACTATTGCAGACACAGTATATGGATCAACATTCTTTGTTGCAACAGGGCTCCATGGTCTCCACATAATTATTCGAACAATTTTCTTAACAATGTCTACTTTGACACTCAATAAATCATTTCTCACCAAGACACCACTTTGGATTGGAAGCAGCAGCATGATATAGACACTTTGTAGACATAGTATCATTATTCTTATACATTTCTATTTATTGATGAGGTAGATAATTGTTTTTCTAGTATAAATAGTACATTTGACTTTCAATCAGAAAGCTTGATATAAATCAAGAAAAACAATCTTAGTCCTATCTACAAGAGTTTTTATTAGATTTATTATTCAAATAATTGTTATAATCCTTGCAACAAAATTATCAAAAAAATTAATCAATGATTGAGAAAAAAGATCACCATTCGAGTGTGGGTTTGATCCATAAAGATCAGCACGAATACCATTCTCCCTCTGATTCTTCCTAATTGCAGTAATTTTTCTAATCTGTGATGTAGAAATTGCAATAATTCTTCCAATTGTAATTATTTTCAGAACTTCAGACATTATAATCTGAACCGTATCAACAATATTTTTTATTCTATTCCTATTAGGCGGACTATACCATGAATGAAATCAAGGAGCCTTACAATGAGCAGAATAAAGGGTTGGAGTTAACTATAACATTTGGGTTGCATTCAAAAAGTATTGATATAATCAACCAACCTTAAATAGAATAAGAAGCGAAATATGGCAGTCAGTTTCGACCTGAAAGATTGGTAAAAAACATACACTTATTCTTATTAATTGAAGCCAAAAAGAGTCGTATTACTGATAATAATATAATTGAACTATAAAGTTCCAATTAAGGAAATGTAAAGCCACTATGAAAGCTGCTAACTTTTTATATTAGCCGTTAAACTCCGTTAACATTTCTAAAGTTTATATAGTTTAAATAAAACATTACATTTTCACTGTAAAAATAATATATCTATATTTATAAATACCTAAAAGTAAAAATATTACCTTAACATATTCAGTGTCATGCTCTAATTATAAGCTGTTTAAGTATATGAAAAATAACGTTACTAAAATAAACATTAAAAAAATAAAAGTTAAAAGATAAATCTTGAAGTTAGAATCATATCAACCTTGGATATAACCAATTAAATAAATAATCTATATAAACCTTGGCCACCAAATAACTCACCTCAACCATTATCAAATGATATTGATGAATAATAACCCAACTTTATAGGAACATATCTAACAACTCTGTTGAAAGAAAAGGTATAAACCACATAGAACCAGCAAATCTACCAAAAGAAAGCATACTTAAAGAAAACAAATTATGAGAAAAATCAAACTTAGAAATAGGATAACCCAGGTAAGCACATAAAACAACTGTAATAGGCAAAAACTTTAAATTATAAGGTAAAGCAATCATATGAGGAATAGGACAAATTAATCAAGATAAAAGACTGCCACCAAAACCAATCATAACAAATGAAATATAATAACCCTTATCATCAAAAGAAAATCTAGAATAAAAATTATAAAAAATAAAGAAAAAATGAAACAATTAATTCATCTTAAACAAACCATTTCAAGATTCAAGTCCTTTGAATAAAACCCTGCCGAAAAAGGAATGCCACACAAAGATAAACTAGAAACATTAAAACAAACAGAAGTTAAAAGTCTAAAATTAAAATAACATTTGAGCCCATAAAACAAATATCCTGAGAATCCTTTAAATTATGAATTATTGAATCTGCACACATAAATAATAATGCCTTAAATAAAGCATGAGCCAATAAATGAAAAAATGCAAGCTTTGGATAACCTATAGCCAAAATTCTTATTATTAAACCATGTTGTCTTAAAGTAGAAAGAGCAACAATCTTCTTTAAGTCAAATTCAAAATTAGCACCCAATGCAGCCACAAATATAGTTATACAACCAATTAAAAGTAAAAATCAGCCACAATTATGAATATGTAATACAGGTCTAAAACGAATCAATAAGTAAACTCTAGCAGTAACAAGAGTAGAATAATGAACTACAGCAGAAACAGGAGTAGGAGCAGCCATGTCAGCAGGAAATTAAGAAGAAAAGGGAATTTGAGCTCTCTTAGTTACAGCTGCCAAAACAATTAATATAGTAATAAGCTTTATTTCAAAAGAATTATAAATGAAATCATAATAATAAATATAATTTCAACCACCAAAATTTATCGTTCAAGCAATAGAAATTAAAATAGCAACATCATCAATATGATTAGAAAGAGCAGTTAATATACCCGCACTATAACGTTTTACATTTTGATAATAAATAACTAAACAATAAGAAACCAAACCCAAACCATCTCATCCTAACAAAATTCTAATCAAATTAGGGCTAATAATTAAAAAAATTATAGAAAGAATAAATATTAAAACAATAATAATAAAACGATTTATATTCTTTTCTCCTGATATATAATCCTCTCTATAGGAAATCATTAAAGAAGAAATATACACAACAAAAGACATAAAAATAAGAGATATTCAATCCTAAATTAAAGTTATAACAACCATAGAGCCATTCAAATTGAAAAGTTCTCGTTCAACAAAAACTATATAAGGAATTATTAAATAATAAATACAAAAAAATTATAATTCTAGAAAAGACAAAGAAAAAAATCAAAGAACAAATACAAAATAAATTCACGGCTTAAGATGAAAAACTTCATATAATTGATTCCACAAAACGATATTTTAAATTAATATACTTAAGCAATCTATAAAAAGAAATATTCACCCTTTAAACAAAGAATATTTAAAGGTAATCAATGTAAAAGTAAGAGATGATATTCACGAAAATAGCCAAGAGAACAAGTATAAACCCCAGAATAATAATTCCATTCTGAGAATAAGAATATATATATAAAGTATAAACAGCTCTAAAAAAAGATAAAAAGATTAAAGCAAAAAAATCTAAAAGAAGATAAGACATGATTCTATTTAATACTGTAAGTTCACCTACCAAATTTAATGATGGAGGAGCAGCCATATTTGATGATCTTAAAAGGAATCACCATAAAGCTATTCAAGGTATTAAATTAATTATACTCTTGTTAATTAATAATCTTCATCTACCTAAACATTCATCATTAAAAGTAGATAAACAAATTAATCCAGAAGAACATAAACCATGACCAACCATTAAAGAAAGAGAACCTATACAACCTCATCAATTTATGGTCATCAATCCACCAATAACCATTCTTATATGAGTGACAGAAGAATATGCAATTAAAGACATTAAATTAACCTGATGAAAACAAACAAATCTAACAATAACTCCACCAGATAAACCAAAAGATAATCAAAAATAATTAAACTTTATACCCCAATAAGAAATAACCTTCATAACACTAAAAATCCCATAACCACCCTTAGGGGTCTCTACACGAGCCTTAGGAAATCATAAACGAATCAAAAATATTGGCATCTTAACTAAAAAAGTCAAAATTATAAATACATAAAATATAAAATAATACGAACCAAAATCAACCAATAAATAGAGATATAGACTGTTAGAAAAATCATAAACCCTAAATAAAACCAACAACAAAGGCAATCTAGCAACCAAAGTATAAAAAAATTAAATAAACACCAGCCTGTAAACGTTCGGGCTGATAACCTCAACCCAAAATCAAAAGCAAAGTAGGGACTACTCTAGCCTCAAGAAAAATATAAAAAGAAAGAAGGCTCAATCTTGCAAATGAACAATAAAGCATAATTATTAAAATTAAAACAATAAAAACAAAGAAATTAGAATGATACAAACTCAAATAAACTGAACCTCTAGCAGTAATTATTAAAGAACAATAAGAAAACTCAACAAAGTTAAACAAAAAGAAAAATAATCAATACCAAAATAATATCTAATTATAGTTAAGTCAGCATATGAATAAACACAAATCATAAAAACAAAACTCAACAGAAACATTAAAGAATGAACCACCAACCACCAACAATTATTTAATAAACAAAGGGGGACCAAAAATAGTTATAAATAAATACTTTAACATAAGGATAAACCAAAAGAATTTAAAAAATCATTACGATGAGACCGAATTATTGAAATCAGAATAGAAAGAACTAAAGCACCTCCACAAACAGAAAAAAACTAAAAAAAAACAGGAAAGAAATAATCATAATCAAATTCAATAAGAAAAACAATACTTAATATAAGCAAAGAAAGAACAATATACTCCAATCTCAGAAGAACCATTAATAAATGTTTACGTTTAGAAGAAGAAACATAAACACCAGCAAAATATACCAACAACGAAGTAAAAACTGACAATATAAACATTAGTTTTAATAGTTTAAAAAACGCCGGTCTTGTAAACCGCAAATAAGTCCAGCCCCCACTTTTAAAACTTCAGAGGTGGAAAGCTTCCATCGTCAGTCCCCAAAACCGATATTTTAAATAAACTAACCCCTGAAATGATTAAAATAGTAATTATATCACTATCAAATGTAATAAATATTAATTTTATTAAATTAAGACAGCCAATATCAATAATACTTTCCATTATCCTCCAAACTTTCTTAGTTGGATGAATAACAGGAACAATAATGGAAAGATCTTGACTATCATATATTTTATTCTTAACATTTCTTGGTGGTATATTAGTCCTATTTATTTTTATTACAAGAATTGCATCAAACGAAATATTTCAACCTAAATCAATTACCATAATTATTACCCTAACAATATGAGTATTTATTATATCAATATTAATTATCCTAGACATAACAATATTTATAGACTGCTTCAAAAATACTGAAACTATAAATATTGATAATTCAATCAATTACCACGAAATAACAATATCTTTAGAAAAAGTATATAATAGACCAACATTCATTATTACAGTAATAATAATAATTTATTTATTTTTAGCACTATTAGCAGTAGTTAAAATTAGTAATATTAACCAGGGGCCTATTTGTAAAATAAGATAACATACAATTAAGATATCCTTTAATCAAAATTATTAACAACTCTTTAGTTGATTTACATGCACCAACAAATATTTCATTTTGATGAAATTTTGGGTCCCTGCTAGGGTTATGATTGGTAATTCAAATCGTAACTGGACTATTTTTAGCTATACATTATACATCAAATTTTGAAATAGCATTTAGTAGTGTAGTACACGTATGCCGAGACGTAAATAATGGTTGAATTATTCGAAATTTACATGCAAATGGAGCACCTATATTCTTCATTTCTATTTTTTGCATGTAGGACGGGTATATTACTATGGGTCTTATATATATATACACACCTGAATAACTGGTACAGTAATTCTATTCTTAGTTATAGCAACTGCATTTATAGGATACATTTTACCTTGAGGTCAAATATCAAGTTGAGGTGCAACAGTAATTACTAATTTATTATCAGCAACTCCATACTTAGGAACAGATCTTGTTCAAAGTGTGAGGAGGATTTGCTGTTGATAACGCAACATTAAATCGATTCTTTACATTTCATTTTGTATTACCAATAGCAGCAATTCATTTATTCTTCCTTCATCAAACAGGATCTAATAACCCATTAGGGCTAAACGGAGATATCGAAAAAAATCCCATTTCACCCATACTTTACTTTCAAGGATTCTATCACGTTTGTATTAATAACATTGTTATTAATTATATTATGTATAATTAACCCTTACCTTCTAGGAGACCCAGATAATTTTGTACCCGGTAATCCATTAGTAACACCAGTTCATATTCAACCAGAATGATATTTCCTATTTGCATATGCAATTCTACGATCAATTCCTAACAAGTTAGGAGGTGTTATTGCAGTATTTTTATCAATTAGTATCCTAATAATTTTACCATTCTATAATAAAACACCATTCCGAGGTATCCAATTTTATACTATTAATCAGGTTTTATTCTGAATTATAGTAGTTGCATGCTTATTAACATGATTTCGTAAACGACCAGTTGAAGAACCTTACATCATAACAGGACAAATCTTCACAATTATCTACTTCACATACTTCTTAATTAATGTCCATGTTGCAAACGCATGAGATAAGCTAATTAAGGAATAAATAAGTTAATTAGCTTAGGAAAAGTTATGTTTTGAAAACATAAAACTAATAGTTTAACTCTTCTATAAATTTTTCCTTAAAAAATTTCACTAAATAAATGAGATAAAATAAAATCTTTAAACCAATAAAGAAAATAAAAAAATTCAAAGATAAAGATAAAAAACTTTTTCAAGCTAAGTATATCAACTTATCAGAACGGAACCGTGGTAAGGTACCCAGAACTTGATGTATATGCGTGGTAGCAGCAATGTGAGTGTCTATTGCCAGGACCTGGGCCAGGGTAGCAGCAGGCATGACGAGGTGTAGCGGTGGCTGATGTGAGCATCAATACCCAAGACCTGTGCCAGGGTGGCAGAAGGCATCAAGAGATTGCATGGTTGGCTATGTGTGTGTCTATCGCCAGGTATTTTGCCAGGCTGGCAGCAGGGGGGAGGAGGTGGTGCGGTGGCCTGTTAGCGTCTATTAACAGTATTTGGGCCAGTGTGGCAGGAGGTATGAGGAGGTGATGTGGAGGCTGATGTGAGCCTCTGTTACCAGGACCTGGGCCAGTGTGGTAGCAGGCGTGAGGAGGTGGTGCAGTGGCCGATATAAGTGTCTATTGCCAAGGCCTGGGCCAGGGAGACAGCAGTTGTGGCAAGGTGGTGCAGTGGCTGATGTGAGTGTCTATTGGCAGAATCTGGGCCAAGAGTGCAGCATGCATGAGAAGGTGGCACAGTGGTTGTTAAAATCGCCTATAGCCAGGACCTGGTCTAGGACCTGGTCTAGGGTAGCAACAGGCACGAAAAGTTGGAGTGGAGGCGTATTTGAGCGTCTATTGCCAGGACATGGGCCAGAGAGGCAGCAGGCGCAGGGAGGTCCTACATTATATGAGCATCTATTTCCCAGACCTGGGTGAGGGAGGCAGCAGGTGTGGGGAGGCGGCGACGTGGCAGATGTGAGCATCTATTGCTAGGGCCTGATCCAGGGTGGCAGCTGGTGTGGAGAGATGGAGCAGGCCAATGTGAGCGTCTATTATCAGGACCAGGTCCAGGGTAGCAACAGGCTCGATGGAGCGGTGGTTGATGTGAGTGTCTATTGCCAGGACCTGGGCCAGGGCGATAGCAAGCTCCAAGAGGTGGCGGGGTGCCGATGTGAGCATCTATTGCCAGGACTCGGGGCCATGTTGGCAGCAGGCATGACGAGGTGGAGTGGTGGCTGATCTGATCTTCTACTGACAGGATCTGGGCTAGGGTGGCAGTTGGCAGAAGGTGGTAGAGTGGGGGCCGATGTGAGTGTCTAATGCCAGGACATTGCTCAGTGTGGCAGCAGGAACAACGATTGTTTATTTCCAGGACCTAACCCAGGGTGCAGCAGGCGTGAGGATGCTGTGTGGTTGCCGATGTGAGGTCCTGGGTGAGGGGGGCCGTGGCACAGTGGCCGATGTGAGCATTTATTGCCAGGCGGCAGCAGGAAGGAGGAGATGGTGCGGGGGCCAATGTGAGCATCTATTGCAATGACCTGGGCAAGGGTAGCAGAAGGCATGAGGAGGTGGAGCGGTGGCTGTTGTGAGCATCTATTGCCAGACCTGGGCCTGCGTGGAAGCAGGTGTGGGAAGGTGTCTTGGTGGCTGATGTAAGTGTCTATTGGCAAGACCTGGGCTAGGGTGGTAGCAGGTGCAAGTAGATGGCATGCGGCCTCAGATGAGTTTCTTTTGCCATGACCTGGGCCAGGGTGGCAGAAGCTGTTGGGAGATGGCGCGGTTGCTGATGTGAGCAGCTATTCCGAGGACCTGCACCAGGGTGGCAACAGGATGGAATAGGTGCTGCAGTGGAAAATATTAGCGTCTCTTGACAGTATTTGGGCCAGTGTGGCAGCAGGTATGAGGAAGTGGAGGCCGATGTGAGTCTGTGATGCCAGGACTTGTACCAGAGCAGTTGCAGGTGCAAGGAGGTGGCGCAGTGGCCGAAGTAAGCATCTATCGCCAGGGCCTGGGCCAGGGAGACAACAGATGTAGGGAGTTGGCGCAATGGCTGATGTGAGCGTCTATTGCGAGGACCTGGGCAATGGTGGCAGCAGGCTCAAGGAGGTGGAGTGCTGACTGATGTGAGCATCTATTGTCAGGACCTGGGCCAGGGTTGTAGCAGGCACAAAGAGTTGGAAGGAAGGCCAATTTGAGCGTCTATTGCCAGGACAGGGGCCAGGGCGGCAACAGGTGGATGAAGGTGTATTGGTGGCTGATTTAAGTGTCTACTGTCAAGTCCTGGGCTAGGGCGACAGCATGTGTGAGGAGGTGGCGCTGTGTCCGATGTGAACGTCTTTTGCCATTACCTGGGCCAGGGTCGCAGCAGTCATGATTAGGTGGAGTGGTGGCTGATGTGAGGGTCTATTGCCAAGGTCTGTGAAAGGGTGGCAGCTGGCAGAAGAAGGTCGTATGTTGGCTGAGCTTCTATTTCCTGAACCTGGGATAGGGAGGCAGCAGGTGTAGAGAGGTGGTGAGGTGGCAGATGTGAGCATCTATTGCCAGGACCTGGTCCAGTGTAGCAACAGACGCAATGAGGTGGAGCATTGGATGATGTGAGTGTCTGTTGTGAGGACCTGGGCAGGGCAGCATAAGGCTTGAGGAGGTGGCATGAGAGCTGATGTGAGTGTCTATTGCCAGGAATCAGGACCAGGATGGTAGCAGGCACAACGAGATGGAGTGGTGGTTGATGTGAGCGTCTACTGCCAGGATATGGGCCAATGTGGCAGCAGGGGTGACGCAGTAGTGTGGTGGCCCATGTGAGTGTCTATATCCAGGACCTTTGCCAGGGTGGCACAAGGCACAAACAGGTTACGTGGTTGGTGTTGTGTGTGGCTGTCGCCAGGTCCTTGGCCTGGGTGGCAGCAAGTGGGAGGAGGTACTGTGGTGGCCAATGTTAGCATCTATTAACAGCCAATGTGAGCCTCTATTTCCAGGACATGGGCCAGGGCGGCAGCAGGTGAGAGGAGGTCGGGTGGTGGCTGGTTTAAGTGGATACAGCCAAGATCTGGTCTAGGGAGACAGCATGAGTGGGTGGTGACGCTGTGTCTGATGTGAACTTCTCTTGCAATTACCTGGGAGAGGGTGGCAGCAGTCATGATCAGGTGGTGTGGTGGCTGATGTGAACGTCTATTGCCAGGACCTGGCCCAGGGTAGCAACAGGCGCAAGGTGTTGGATCAGTGGCCAATGTGAGTGTTTACTGCCAGGACCTGGGCCACAGACGCAAGAGGCATGAGGAGTTAGCGTGGTTTCCATTGTGAGCGTCTATTGCCAGGTCCTGCGCCAGGGGTGGGAGCAAGTGTGAAGAGGTGGCACAGTGGCTGTAGTGAGCATTTTTGCCAGGAAATGGGCCAGGAGGAGGTTGTGTGGTTGCTGATGTGTGTGTCTATCGCCAGGTCCTTGACCAGTCTGGCAGGAGGAGCAAGAAGGTGGAAGGGGGATAATTTAAGTTTCTATTGCCATAACATGGGCCTGGGTGGCAGCCGGTATGGGGAGGTGTCGCGTTAGCCGATGTGAGCGCTTATTCTGAGGACCTGGTCCAGGGTAGCAGCTGGCAAGATGAGGTGGATTCGTGGCTAATGTGAGTGAATATTGCCATTACCTGTCCCAGGGTGTCAGCAGGATGGAGGAGGTGCTGCGGTGGCCGATGAAAGCGTCTATTGTCAGGGCCTGGGCCAGGGGGCAGCAGTAGTGGGGAGAAGGTGCAGTGGCTGATGTGAGCTGTTATTGCCAGGATCTAGACCAAGGCGGCAGAATACACGAGGAGGTGGCACAGTGCTTGATATCATTGTCTATTGCCAAGACCTGAGCCAGGGTGGCAGCAGTCATGATGAGTGGGAGTGGTGACTGATATGAGCGTCTATCGGCAGGTCCTGGGCCTGGGTGGCAGCAGGTGTGGGGAAGTGGCGTGGTGGCATATGTGTGCATGAATTGTCGGGCTTCGGACAGTGTGGCAGCAGTAACAAGGAGGTGGAGCGGTGGCTGATGTGACTGTCTATTGTCAGGCTAAGGTAGGATTTTCTTGGAAATAAATGATGAGGTAAGATAATGGAAAATAAAGTATGAGGTAAAAAATATCTGAACTTATAAATACAGAAAGCATGCTTTAATAGGATTTTTTGTGTGTGAACAAATGTTGAAATACGATGAATGATGAGGTAAGATAATGGAAAATAAAGTATGAGATAAAAAATATCTGAACATATAAATACAGAAAGCATGCTTTAGTAGGATTTTTTGTGTGTGAACAAATGTTGAAATATGATGAATGATTTATGGAATGAGGTTTTGGTTTGGACTGCAGCACCACATGTTACACTGAAAACAAACCCTGTCCTTCCCCTTTGTGTAATTCCGCTATGTGTTCGTGTACCCTTCTGTATTTGTGTTTTTCCTGTCTTTATGTGTTTAGCTAACAATATTTGTGTTGTAGAATTTTTCTAATGCTAAGCTACATTCAAGATGATGAGGAATACAGTTATCCTCATTTATAACTCGCATTAATAAGAAGTTATCTACTTTGTAAGGATGGTTAGACATTATTTTCGAAAGCAATTCTGATCTTCTATGTATTTACTTATGTCATAATTCCTGTAACACTAATATGTATGTTTATTTCTATTCTTTTGTAAAACCTGTTTTACTTCAAATGTTATCTGTATCATTATATTTTTAATGATTTTTCTGTACCTTTGTAACTGTAGTCTCATGTTATAAAATTGTAATTGACATCAGTTCATCAAATTAAGTAATTTGCAAGCCTTCATTTCAGTGCACACATTTCTGTTGGTCAAAGTATAGGCACAATATGTGATAAGTCGGGACTGTTAGTGTTTGCACGTGTGTTAATAATTCAGCAAGGGACTAGTTAACAGCATTGCTGGTTCTAAGGAAAATTCCAAAAGCATTGTGTCTGAATAAATAGTGGTTTATGGACTTGCTATATTGTCTGCAAGACTCTTCGATGGTGACTGTGCACCTGCACAGCCGCAACAGATGGCTGCTGGCCGTCTCTACAAGGACTGCAGTGGGTCTGCATCTTTGATGGCCCACCAATATCATATTCTCTACCAGGACTACTGTGGGTCCGTCCGCTCTGTGATGACCTACCTACCAACATTTTTCAAACATTCGAATGACTCCGTTGTGGGTTTGCTCCTTGTGGCCCATTATCTGTCTGCATGTCAAGAGTCAGCACTGTCTTTCTGTTGGAAGGACAACACTACTTCTTCAAGACTGCGTGGAAATCCACTACTTTCGTGTGCATTTTCTTTACTGCTCAGACTTTGAGAAAAAAAAAAACTTTAATTACCGAGCCACGGCGGCTCATATCGATAGTGCCACCCTCGTGGTTTATCTTTCCTGCCATGGTCAGGGCGGTAAGCAGCGCCCTCTGGGGCCTGCGCAAGAAGTAACGAGGCGAGGTACTAGGGTGTGTGTGCTCCGGGACGTGGTGGAAGACGGTTGTCTGGTTGACGCAGTGAGTGTGGGACCAGACCTATTGCACGGAGATATACAAGTTGGCTCTGAACGGAAGGCGCCGAAGCAAGAAGCGGGAAGCGGGCTTCCTGTAATTTGTGTGAAGGAGTAACGATTTTGCATTGGATGTCCCAGTGGATCCTGAGAGCTGCAGTGACTGCTTTTGGAGAAGAGAATTGGTAAGAGCTTGTGTCTACGCTCTTTTCCGTACGATGTTGCTGACTGTCGTTATAAACGGATGAAAATCAGGCGCTTGTATTATATACTATACGGGAACTGGTGATGTAAAAGTACATTTGTGATTGAGTCTCACTTGTACTGTGACAATTTAGAGGAGGCAACTATGGTGGTTTCATTAGGTCTGGTTCTTTGCTGTGCAACAAAGGGAGTCAGTTATTTGGGGTAACTGAGGGAGCACCATTATGATGGTCTAAGTGATACATTCTTCACGTTTTGTCTATGACTTTGCGAATAGAAATCGTGGGGGAGTACATGTGTGTGTAATTTGCTGTTGTATTGATAGTTATGTTGTAAAGACAGTTCTCTGGTGTGTTAAATCATGCGCTGATTTGTTGCTAATCTAAGCAGAAGTTACCGTTGCTACTTGCTTACGTGTTGCTGTCCTTACGATTGGCGTTGTTTGTCTTTGATTGTGGGTGTGCTCACTTAAAAAAAAATTATGGCTACTATTCATAAGGGTTGTATAGTAAGGCAATTGCTTCAGCTTTTATCATATGCTGGTCTGTTTGCCTATCACATTGGCTTTCTATGCAGTAACTGAAGGAACGTGTATGGTGGTTGTAGGATGACTAGTATTTGAACTGGTGTTGAGGTTAATGGCGAGATCAGCATCCCATAAACCCGCACGCTAAACGTGGTTAAATGTTCCGCTATTGGGGAGCCGGCTCTCTGTTCTTGGATTTTGTAAGGATACATGATGAGTGCATTGCTGTAGTTTTTCGCGTGCTAAATTGAGGGGTGTCGGTGCCGTCCTAGGGCTAGACTGGTGAAGTATGTTATGTTAAAAGGGATTTAACTGTACCAAACTTAAGAGAGCTTTTAGTTTGTTTTAGGTCTGTACATGGAATGATGTTCATATTTTGTCGATTGCAGCAAAAACTTCCTGTGTGGGGAGATCCTCTGAGGGACTTGTATTGTACTGTTGCAGTGCAGTCCATCTGAAACGTGGTGCTTAAAACTTGGGACTACAGCTCTCTGATGTTATATGTTACTGTTTAATCTTAAATGTCTTGGATTATGTACGAGGGCAGTTCAATAAGTAATGCAACACTTTTTTTTCGGCCAATTTAGTTGAAAAAACTGGAAATTTCTTGTGGAATATTTTCAAACATTCCCGCTTCGTCTCGTATAGTTTCATTGACTTCCGACAGGTGGCAGCGCTGTACGGAGCTGTTGAAATGGCGTCTGTAACGGATGTGTTGCAAACAATGGGCAGTGATCGAGTTTCTTTTGGCTGAAAACCAGGGCATCTCAGATATTCATAGGCGCTTGCAGAATGTCTACGGTGATCTGGCAGTGGACAAAAGCACGGTGAGTCGTTGGGCAAAGCGTGTGTCATCATCGCCACAAGGTCAAGCAAGACTGTCTGATCTCCCGCGTGCGGGCCGGCCGTGCACAGCTGAGACTCCTGCAATGGCGGAGCGTGCGAACACACTCGTTCGAGATGATCGACGGATCACCATCAAACAACTCAGTGCTCAACTTGACATCTCTGTTGGTAGTGCTGTCACAATTGTTCACCAGTTGGGATATTCAAAGGTTTGTTCCCGCTGGGTCCCTCGTTGTCTAACCGAACACCATAAAGAGCAAAGGAGAACCATCTGTGCGGAATTGCTTGCTCGTCATGTGGCTGAGGGTGACAATTTCTTGTCAAAGATTGTTACAGGCGATGAAACATGGGTTCATCACTTCGAACCTGAAACAAAACGGCAATCAATGGAGTGGCGCCACACCCACTCCCCTACCAAGAAAAAGTTTAAAGCCATACCCTCAGCCGGTAAAGTCATGGTTACAGTCTTCTGGGACGCTGAAGGAGTTATTCTGTTCGATGTCCTTCCCCATGGTCAAACGATCAACTCTGAAGTGTATTGTGCTACTCTTCAGAAATTGAAGAAACGACTTCAGCGTGTTCGTAGGCACAAAAATCTGAACGAACTTCTCCTTCTTCATGACAACGCAAGACCCCACACAAGTCTTCACACTCGAGAGGAGCTCACAAAACTTCAGTGGACTGTTCTTCCTCATGCACCCTACAGCCCCGATCTCGCACCGTCGGATTTCCATATGTTTGGCCCAACGAAGGACGCAATCCGTGGGAGGCACTACGCGGATGATGAAGAAGTTATTGATGCAGTACGACGTTGGCTCCGACATCGACCAGTGGAATGGTACCGTGCACGCATACAGGCCCTCATTTCAAGGTGGCGTAAGGCCGTAGCATTGAATGGAGATTACGTTGAAAAATAGTGTTGTGTAGCTAAAAGATTGTGGAATAACCTGGTGTATTTCAATGCTGAATAAAACAACCCCTGTTTCAGAAAAAAAATGTGTTGCATTACTTATTGAACTGCCCTCGTAATTAATTTTGATCGCTGGTTCCTTAAAGGACGTATTTCGTTTTAAAATATGTGCTCGGTCAGAACCTATTTAAATATGATTTTAAGTTATCATTCAAAATTTCTAATATTACTATCTTAAAAGGCTTTCAGTTAAATGATTGCTATTTGCCTGTTTAAATGTTTGAGTGACTTAAAGGAAAAGAAATTTATTTTGTGATTTTGTACTGATTGTTCCTTTTTTGTAATACCTGACTTCTGTGTTCAATAAATGAGTGTCTAGTCAATGGTGATGCACTGTTCTATTGCTAGCCTACCCCTTCCACTCCACAGCCTATTGAGCTGCTTTGTGTCGAAAGTGTGTTCAGAACACCCCTCTGGCCCGACACCTCATTGGTCGCAGAGTGTGGTTCTGTTCTCGCTTCCTGGGGCAGTAATCACCAGTAATTGGTATTTGATTAGATTAAGATTGGTTCCCTTGTACATGGTGTGGCACAGAATCTGTTCGTTTCATTAGTAACAGGGAGACGAGACCAGCCATCCGCAGCCTCGGAAGTGCCCGGGACTAAAACACTTGAAAAGGGTACATTTAATTTATGAATTGAGGATCAGAGGGGCTCGTACTAACGGAACCGTCTCGGAGTTGAGCGCACATCTGCGCGGCGTCTTAAAGCGGCCCATTTGTCTCGGTGGGGAAGACAGTATGCAGGTAAGCGCTTCTTTGCCGGCTAGCGCTGCGTCGCTTTCTGGTGTGCGTGGGAGCGTTGAGTTTATGCGGGGAAGTAATTCGTCATGTATTCAGACAAGTAGAGTTCCCGCACAGTTAATTCACTGGGTGAATAGATTGGGTGATTTGGAGCAGTTTAAAATTACGCCCGAACAGAAAGCTATGATTGCCGAGTTGTGCCAGACGGTTATGGCCCTGCAATTTGAGAATAATTTAATAGAGTCACAGGAGGAAGAAGGCGAAGGAGGTACTTTGGCACAAGAGAGAGAACCTGTACGAAGGGGAAATTTAGTTAATACTGGACTGTCAGTATGCAAAGCCTTTGATAAGTTACCTAATCCCATACTTTTATTAATTCAGGGGCTGACAATGTTAGTAGTTGACGAATTATCAGGAGTTGTTGAGGTCCTGTGGTTATTAGCGAGTTTGGAAGTACACGCTTGTGCTTTAGGTGTTGATCAGCATGTTAGCTTGCAGTTAATTTATCCCTTGGCAAGGGTTTTATTCGGCACGATAATTAGTCAGGTCTTGCAAACCCAGGGTTCTCTTGCCAATGTGCGGAGGCGGGTTACTGAACGCAAGTTCACCTCCCGTATTAAACATGAACTTACTGGACAGTATTTCTATCGTGTAACAGTGCAATGAAACGTTAGAGCAGTACATTAGCGAGGTTCGGATCGCTCTTACTGCATTGGAATTAGATGTGACGGAGAGAGACGCCGTTGATAATATATTGGAAGGTATTAGGCCAGAAGACTGTTCTCTCGTGATGTTTGCCACAAGACCGACGACCTTTACTGAACTGGAGAATTTGGTTTCACGAATTGGAGGACGCCGTTTTGCGGATAGTAAGGGAGACATTAAGGAGCGAGTCAATGCCGTGATTCAGAAAGGGGTAGCTAAAGTTACCGAGAACAGGACAGGAGCCGGCAAGTGTTTTTGGTGTGGTAGTTCGGAACATATGGTATGTGTCTGTCTGGAGAAAGGAAGACCTCCTTCGAGCTGACTAGAGGGGGACAGAGGCGCCGCATCACACAAGTGTCCCATACGGAGGTGTAATCACATAAGGGCTGTTGTAGGGTCTTCGTTACCCTTTGTGTGCGGGTCCTTGAATCACGAGCTGATTTGTATGTTGGTCGACTCGGGGAGTGGCGCTTCCTTATTGGATTACCGTTGGTACCAGAAGGACCGTTATCTGTGTAAGCTGCCGGACTTACAAACGACTCCCAAGGTCTGTCGGGCTGTTAAGGGGCAGAACCTGTCTATTCTATGTTACTGCCGAGGTAGTATTTCTATTGAAGGGTTTTCTTGGACAGCTATTGTTGGTAGTGGACAACCTACCTGTCGATCTGTTATTAGGTTGTGACCTGATACAATGGTGGGGATTTATTTTGGATTGGGCTGATAGAATGTTTTCTTTCCGTTTTGCACTGGGGAAAGGATTTAAATTTTGTTCATGTCGGGTGCAGACGGAGGTTAATAATGTAGAGGAGCAACGTTCCGAGTTTAGACTCAGTCATTTACCGCATAGTCAGGTGGAGAAGTTGTCAGAGCTTTTGAGTCGTTTTCCCGATGTATTGACTAACAGATAAGGCGTTACACACAAAATTAGATATCACATACGCCTCACAGATGATATACCTGTTCGTCAGCCACCTTATAGGTTGTCGCCTCCCAAGATGGAGGCATTACAGCAGTTAATTGATAAAATGTTGCGGGAAGGCGTAATTAGGAAGTCGACTTGGCCGTATGCGGCTCCTATGTTTTTAGGCCCTGAGGCAGGGAGGGATACCGCGCTGTAGTGGATTATAGACAGCTTAATCAGACGGTGGCGTTGGAGTCGGTCCCCTTACCCGACCTGCACCACTGTTTTACCTGGTTTGCGGGGGCTAAGACCTTTACTGTCCTGGACCTGAACCAGGCTTATTATCAAATCCCGTTGTCGGAAGGCTCTAAGCCGGTAACTGCCTTTACCACGGATTGGAATCTTTACGAGTTTAATCGGATGCCATTTGGATTGTCCACGGGGGCGGCGGTTCTGTCCCAGTTGCTTGATAATATCTTTGGTGACGACAAGTACAAGTTTGTGTATAACTACCTCGATGACGTCTTAGTGTGTAGTTCAACATTTGAGGACCACGTTCAGCACCTTGAGCAAGTTTTGTTACGATTGCGTGAAGCTGGAATTACGGTTAAGCCATCCAAGATTAGTTTAGCACATGAAGAGATTTCCCTCTTAGGACATTTGGTTTCCGCTAAAGCCATTAAGACTGACCAGGAGAGGACGAAAGATTTGCAAAGGTTCCCGCCTCCCAAGAGTAAGATGGGAATCGCCCGTTTTGTAGGAATGGCGAATTTTTTTCGCAAATACGTGCCAAATTTTGCGCAATTGGCAGTGCCCCTGAACCAACTTCGAAAGAAGAATGTACCGTTTGAGTGGAAGAAGTCGCAACAATCCTCCTTGGATGCGATAAAATCTGCTTTAGCTAACGCTCCAGTGTTAGCGGTTCCCGACTTCCGTAAGAAGTTTGTCGTTCAGACCGATGCGTCGAACTCTGTGGTTTCTGCTGTTCTCCTCCAGGAAGATGAGGGTGAACGTCTCCCAATTGCCTACGCGTCCCGGACCCTTTCGGGTGCCGAATTATTGTATTCCGTTTACGAATGAGAAGCGTTAGCAGTACTCTTCGCTTTAGAAAAATTCCGTTTCTACCTGGAGCATAAGCGAATTAGAGACCGATAACCAGGCATTAAGCTGGGTCCTGGCTAGACCCAGGAAGACTGGACATATTGCGCGGTGGGCGGTACGGATATCCGCTTTTAGGTTTAGCGTCCGACATATCAGGGGATCAGAAAACTCTGTAGTGGACACTCTGAGCCGAATGTTCCAGCAGGCTCAAGAGACAGAGAAGGGTAGTTCTGAAGACAAGTCAGAACGTTGGGTCATGGGTGTGCTAACGAAAGTCCCGGAACTCTTTGGGAGTCTAAAGGAGAGGCAGGATACCGAATTGGGCCTGGTGAGGAAGCAGCTCCTCGAAGGCAGGCAAGTGCAGGGGTATAGCCTCGAAAAGGGTATCGTCTGTTATCAGACTACGAATGACGGGAGGTCTAAGATTTGTTTGCCTAAGGAACTCGTTCCTGCCGTGTTCCATTACTTTCATAGCTCAGTGGTAGGAGGGCACTTGGGAACTGCGAAAACTGTTCAGAAAATCCGAGAACACCTCACATGGAAGACCCTGTATAAAGATGTCCGTAGGTTAGTGGGGGAGTGTCAGGTGTGCAAAATTTCTAAACCAAATGCGAATACTCAAAGAGGCTTCTTGCAGTCTAGCAGGGAGAGGGTGCCAATGGACACGTTGGTTATTGATTATATCGGTCCCTTGCCAAGGACTAGGAACGGACACAGGTATGTAACCGTGGTAGTAGATGCTTTCACCCGATTTATATGGCTCCTTCCTAGGAGCGAAATAACCGCAGGGCTCACTATTCGCCACTTAATGGGCACAAAAATTTACATCTTCGGTCCCCACAGGTTTTAGTTAGCGACAACGCCCCCGCCTTCATGTCTCAACAATTTAAGAAGTTTTGTTTCGAAAGTGTTATACGGCATACCACCACCATTCCATATTATCCGCAGCCTTCCTTTGTGGAACGTGTCAATAGGAACCCCAAGGCCGCATTGATAGCCTTTCATCGTAAGTCACAGTGTAGGTGGGACGAACCTATACCCTGGTTGAACTTACCTTTCAATAATGCTCATCATGAAGCGAGTAAGGCCACCCCCCTGTCGCTGATGCTTAGCCACCCGGCGAATTCACCGCTCGCGAATTTGTGGGCCATCAATGACATATTATCTGCAGGGCTGGACGAGGAGCAGATCCGCCAGAATTGGAAGCGCGTGCGTAGAAACATTGAGCTCGCACTGGCGCAGCGCTACAATGAAGGACGTCGTCCATTCAGAGTGCAACCGGGGGAGAGCGTCTTTTTTGGTAATTTTGTTACAGGGGGTCAGAGCGATGATAAGATTGCACGAAAGCTCTCACCGCGTTTCGTCGGTCCATAGAAGGTGTTGCGTGTCGTAAACCCGGTCAGTTTAATAGTTAAAACCCTAAGGACGGGAAAGGTCTCCTGGGTTCACGTATCCCAGGGGAAGGGAAGAAACTGACCCCTCTGGAAGAAATGAAGGGAGGGAGGGTAGTTTCTGGTTTCTGCGGGGGAGGATGAGCCGTGGCGGCTCATATCGATAGTGCCACCCTGGTGGTTTATCTTTCCTGCCATGATCAGGGCGGTAAGCAGCGCCCTCTGGGGCCTGCGCGAGAAGTAACGAGGCGAGGTACTGGGCTGTGTGTGCTCCGGGACGTGGTGGAAGACGGTTGTCTGGTTGACGCAGACCTATCGCACGGAGATATACAAGTTGGCTCTGAACGGAAGGCGCCGAAGCAAGAAGCGGGAAGCGGGCTTCCTGTAATTTGTGTGAAGGAGTAACGATTTTGCATTGGATGTCCCAGTGGATCCTGAGAGCTGCAGTGACTGCTTTTGGAGAAGAGAATTGGTAAGAGCTTGTGTCTACGCTCTTTTCCGTACGATGTTGCTGCCTGTCGTTATAAACGGATGAAAATCAGGCGCTTGTATTATATACTATACGGGAACTGGAGATGTAAAAGTACATTTGTGATTGAGTCTCACTTGTATTGTGACAATTTAGAGGAGACAACTGTGGTGGTTTCATTAGGTCTGGTTCTTTGCTGTGCAACTAAGGGAGTCAGTTATTTGGGGTGACTGAGGGAGCACCATTATGTTGGGCTAAGTGATACGTTCTTCACATTTTGTCTATGACTTTGCGAATCGAAATCGTGGGGGAGTATGGGGGAGTACATGTGTGAGTAATTTGCTATTGTATTGATGGTTATGTTGTAAAGACTGTTCTCTGGTGTGTTAAATCACGCGCTGATTTGTAGCCAATCTAAGCAGAAGTTACCGTTGCTACTTGCTTACGTGCTACTGTCCTTATGATTGGCATTGTTTGTCTTTAGATTCTGGGTGTGCTCACCTAAAAAAAAATTATGGCTACTATTCATAAGGGTTGTCTAGTAAGGAAACTGCTTAAGCTTTTATCGTATGCTGGTCTGCTTGCCTATCACATTGGCTTTCTAAGCAGTAACTGAAGGAACGTGTATGGTGGTTGTAGGCTGACTAGTATTTGAACTGGTGTTGAGGTTAATGGCGAGATCAGCATCCCATAAACCCGCACGCTAAGCGTGGTTAAATGTTCCGCTATTGGGGAGCCTGCTCTCTGTTCTTGGATTTTGTAAGGATACGTGATGAGTGCATCGCTGTAGTTTTTCGCGTGTTAAATTGCGGGGTGTCGGTGCCGTCCTAGGGCTAGACTTGTGAAGTATGTTATGTTGAAAGGGATTTAACTGTACCAAACTTCAGAGAGCTTTTAGTTTGTTTTAGGTCTGTACATGGAATGATGTTCATATTTTGTCGATTGCGGCAATAACTTCCTGTGTGGGGAGATCCTCCGAGGGACCTGTATTGTACTGCTACAGTGCAGTCCACCTGAAACGTGGTGCTTAAAACTTGGGATTGCAGCTCTCTGATGTTATATATTACTCTTTAATCTTAAATGTCTTGGATTTTGTAATTAATTTTGATCGCTAGTTCCTTAAAGGAAATATTTCGTTTTAAAATATGTGCTCGGTCAGGGCCTATTTAAATATGATTTTAAGTTATCATTCAAAATTTCTAGTCTTGCTTTCTTAAAAGGCTTTCAGATAAATGATTGCTATTTGCCTGCTTAAATGTTTGAGTGACTTAAACGAAAAGAATATTATTTTGTGATTTTGTACTGATTGTTCCGTTTGGGTAATACCTCACTTATGTGTTGAATAAATGATTGTCTAGTCAATGGTGATGCACTGTTCTATTGCTAGTCTACCCCTTCCACTCCACAGCCTATTGAGCTGCTTTGTGTCGAAATTGTGTTCAGAACACCGCTCTGACCTGACACCTCAATTACTATTGTGATGAATGATCTGAACTGTCTGTATGAGAACAATTTTTGCTTTTGACCAACATTGCATCAATAAGTGTGTGCATTTGATATCTTTATTATTGTAATTATGAAAGACTTTATGAAATCATTAATGGCCACTGCCAAAAACAATTTGTAAAATTTTTTGTGGGGAGCATGGGGGCTATGTAAGTAGGCTGTTTAGGTATTTATGTTGGTAACGCTACATAACGCGCTGTATGAAAATCACTGACTGTGCTGTCTGTAGCCTGTGGTTGGTTTGTATTGTTGGAATATTTGCTATTGTAGTGTTGGACAGCGGATGTGAACAGTGTGTACCATTGCGCAGTTGGAGGTGAGCCACCAGCAGTGATGGATGTGGGGAGAAGGATGGCAGAATTTTAAGAGCGGACGATCTGGACGTGTGTCCACCAGAAAGAGTAAATTTGTAATACTGGATATCATGAAGTGATACATATATTATGACTTTTGAACATTATTAAGCTAAATACAAGGGCCAGAGACAGCTTCTTATTCGCTTAGAGTATGGGTGGTAAAACTTTAAAGTGCTCTCTGCAGCGTGTGTGTATATTTAATATGATCTTGTTATATAGGGATTTGTAGTTTAGGTGTTGGATTTGGTGAGCTGTTAGGAATTCTCGGATGGTTGCACTCTGAGTTATTCGGGAGGAGTATTGTGAATTCCGTTTGTCCGCACTGGAGGTGGATCGCATTGGTGCCTTCGTGACTTTTTCACTGTTTGATGGTAGAGGATAAAGATGATAGGGTGTTGAGCATCTGTTGTACTTGTACCTAGTTTGAGGCGTACAACATTGCGCGCATTTCTGGCGAATGGTCAAAACAAGGTCCTGTTGTAGTAACTGAGATCGTTCTGTTTATAGACAGGTTGCAGAAGGTAATAGATATGTCTTTCTCCGACTTAAATTGCAGAGATCAGGGACCAGGCTTTGAATATTGTCGTATGTGCTTGATGCTTTGTATAAAAGTTTGAATCTTTAATTGGGTTTGGTATTTCTGGGTGTGTGTAAAATTAATTTTACTGTTGAAAGTGTGAGAAAGATGAGTTGATTGGTGTTTTGATAGAGGCTACGTTTGTAATTCGAAAAGAGGGGATGAGAATGGTAAATTGATTGAAGGGCATGGTTTGTGGGGTGATATATGAGTGTGAAGATAGGGTTGAGGACGTTTGCGTATGTTGATGGTGGGATGGGTATGAGGTTATGTGCGGTGGGAGGTGTAAATTAGATCTTATTAAAAAAAAAAAGTTGTAAAGTAGGAATAATATTGAGACGGTTTTTAGATGGCTGGTCACGCGACAAGGCGAGAGCAGGGATGTGTAGTTATGTTTAGTTAAAGGGCTGTGTAATGTCTTGTAAGGAGCAATGTGCAGTGTGCTACAGTGTCATAGGAGGTAAAGACATGTGCTGCTATGATGTGTCTAGTGTATGGAGGCTGCGCTTTGGAATTATGCTACGTTGATATAAAGTTGACTTTCACCCGCGTTCGGTGGTCACGGCTAGGGATGGCGGTCCTGGACGGACGTATGTGTCTGCTTTGACTGCTGACGAGCGCGTTGACCGCGCCAACTCACGCTTGCAGAAGCCGAGCAGGGGCTGTGCGAGGTCTGAAATCAGACGGATGGGTGACTTCACGATCCAGTGGGCAGGGTGCAGAGTGGGGGTACCTGCGCACGTCTGCTGAGTTATTCTGCGAGCGGATCTGCAGGTTCTGCTATGTGTTATTAGGGTAGTTTACGAGTACTGAGCGTATCTACACATCTGTGTGATGTATTTTTTATTAGCAGTTTGCTATAGTGTGCACTGAAATTATGATTGGGTGCGTGTCTGTGGGCTGTGCAACATGGTCCAGGGCACATCTGGGATTGGTGTTTTGTGATAGCATGATAGAATCACTGTATGGTTAAATAAATTGTTCGAAAAAAATAAATAGTGTTCTCAATGATTACACGCGCCTAGAGGGCAGATCAGAGCGATTTGGTTTTTCCGTCACCATCGCGGTTGCCTGCGAGTAGTAAATGTTTTTCCGGCCGCGTTAATCGAGTGTGTCAACGAGCTATGAGCTATTGTGAGAATAGACGTGAAGGCAGGTCCAGATCTGAGACGTCGGCGGTATACATGAGAAGAGCAATGCAGCGTTCACATGTGTCGGCTGTCACGAGCGCTCGGAAGATGAACTTGGCTGGAGACTCTGGAATCCCCTTCCCCGCCGACCGCACACGCGCGCGGCCAGCCTTGGAGCGTAATCTAAGGCGCATAGGCGATATCAATGTCTCCGGTGTTAGGTGCGAATGCGACTGTGTTGAGGTCATGTTTGGGACAGGCCGAGCAGAGACTTTTTGTCGGTTTGGCAGCTGGTGGTGTTTGGGCGCGTCTGTTGCACTATTTTGGGAGCATGTCTGTGCACTGTGCGGTGCTTTATTCGGAGAGTTTAAGAGTACAGAGTTCATCTGCTGATATTGTGTACTGCATTATTTAAGAGCTGTTTGCTGTTGTGTGGTGAAATTAGGAGTTGTTTACGTGTTTGTGGCCTGTGTCAGATGACCACAGTCGGATCAGTGCGGGTGTTTTGTGACAAATATACTCCACGACCAAATAAAAGGGCTCCAAATAAATAGAGTGCAGCAATTCCTTACTTCCCCGAGCAGCACAGCGCAGTCTGAGCTGTTTTTGCGCAATAACGGCAATCTGGTCAGAATGTGAGTGAGTAGACAAGTAACTGGACAAATTTATCTGTAGAGGAGTTACAGGTCTGGAATGGAATGAATATCTTGATGGGTGTGGTTGTGTTGCCAAGTGTAGTGCACTACTGGAGTTCAGAAACTGCCTTATGTCAGCCTTACATATCGAAATCTATGAGAAGTAAAAGTTTGAAAAATATATGTACAAATAAATAAAGTACACTCGTTCTTCCTTCCATCATCCTATCCACTGAAATTATTTGCGAAAATTAGCAGTTGTTTGGCTATTTGGAAGTAAATGTTTTGCACTATTTACGAGCGGCTCACATGTCTGTAGGCTGTGCTATGAGTTATTTTTAACTGTTTACAATTAGCAAGCGCGTGTCTAGAACATTATATATGAGTTATGTAGGAGTGTTTTGCAGGTCTGTATGATGCGGGACACGTTGGTGTGATATATATACTCCATTCCTAAATAAAGTAAATTCGTTCCTCGGTCCATGGACCTGGTGCAGGGTGAGTCTCTTTACCAGAAACGTGTAGGAAGAGGCTGAGTGCTGGTGTCTTAGTTTGAAACAGTTTTCTTCGGTTGGTGGCGGAAGCGCAAGTGAGCTTTGTTTACTGGCAGATCTCAAACTTGGCGCTGGTTCCTAGGAGGAGGAGGAGGAGGTGGCGTCCTGGTCCTCGAAAAGTAGTTGATATTAGGGAGTTGAACACGATAGCATAAGTATATGAAATTGTAAATTCAATTATTTAATATAGCTGAGATGGTGAGAGTGAATTAGCGGGCGTTCTCGCGACGAGCAAATGCGCCGTTATACGGTCATGGTGGATTCCACTGTCAGTCAAAGTCTGGCGCCAAACGCATCCTTTGTACGGCACGCGGTCGACAGGTTCCATCGTGTCCGGCGTTAAGTGATCGCGGGCGCGGCCCACCGTTTGTGGCGGGACCCTCAGGCGCCGCCGTCAGCGGGCCAGGGAGCGGGCTCAGCCGGCCGCCCGTACGTCACCTGCACTCTGGAGTTTCGCTGCGTGAGCTTGGAGAAGTCAGTTGGGACACACCTGCATGACCGTAATGTCTGAAATAAAGAGTCATTTTCCAGGTATTTACAGATGGCTATGTCCGTCGCGTGTATGGAGGGTGTGTGACGTAAGTGGGGCGGCGGCGCAGCGATTGTACAGTTACTACGCGCGCGCGCGAGAGCGAGTCAATTAGCGGGCGTTCTAGTGCGGTCCAAAGGTGCTGTTATATAGTCATGGCGGATTCCACTGTCGAGCAAACTTTGCCGCCAAATGTGTAGCACTGCGTTCTCGCTCGCACGTGGCGAACGGCTGTGTGAGGTCGGCACCGTGGTGCCGAAAGTGTTGCAGGGAAACGGCCGACCGTTGTGCGATTCAGCTCCGAGGCAGACAGTTTTGGCGGGAAACGTGGTGAGCGGACAATGGGCCGCTGTGACGTCAAACTCGTCAAGTTCCAGCGTGTCCAGCGAAAACATGTTTACAACGTGGGAGCGATCGCTGGGGTCGCCCCTGCGCTTCTGATCGGCCGCCTCACGTGACAGGCGTAGGCAGTGTCTCGGCGCGCTGGCCAGGGGTGGCGAGGATTTGAACTAATTCAGTTGGAGTGCGAACGTTGTGGTGATTGCACTGCGATATCAAAGACGTGTGTGCTGACTGTGTCGGAGAACAAGTGATGACCGTACTGCTTGAAATAAAGTCTACAGTCCCTTCCCCCTGCAAAATCAAAGGACTTGAATTACGTTACTATAAGTGCAGTTTATTATTTGACGCGATTATGATAGGCTACCAGTGAAAAAAAAGATAAGTGACGGAGAAAGTTCGTACATGTGATCAATTACGGTGTTGGGGATTTGACCTTGTGATAGATTTTTGTTATGGATGTAAGGAGAATGGCTTTCTCACCGAGAAAATCGGACATCTTGAATAAATAATAAATGATAATAATACATAGAAGTACAGTTTTCGAGAGAATATCGTTTTGGAATTTGAATTTGGCGCAATTTTCTAGTGTAGGTAGGCCTATAATAATAAATGATAATGAATGAAAATAAATGACAATGAATGATAATGAATCTTAATAAATGATAATGAGTGATAATGAATAATACACAAAAGTAAGGTTTTGCAGCCATTATCATGTTGGAATTTGAATTTGGAGGGATTTTTCTAGTAGACGCAGGTCAATAATAATAAATTATAATAAATAATAATAAATGATAATAAATAATAATTATTGATAATGAATGTTAATAACTGATAATGAATAATAATAATAAAGACAAGTACGGTCTTTGCATGCATTATCCTGTTGGGATTCAAACTTCCCGCCATTTTTTTCTTCTGGAGGCTTAGGTTAGTGGACGTAGCACAATTGGACTATTTTCCCGCCAAAATTCAAACTTCCTGCCATTTTTTCTGAAGGCTAGGTTAGTGAACGTAGCACAATTTGACTATTCTCCCGCCAAAAGCCGCCATCTTGGATGACGTCATGCGATGTTGTCAAGTCTACATGCCGCCATCTTGGATGACGTCATCGCCGCCATCTTGAATAAATTTGGCAACAATGCAGCATGTCTTGGTACATAGGTTTTCCCCCTACTCTTGAGTTCATTTTCAGTGAAGATGATGCAAGAAAACAAGGTACAAGCACAGAAAAGAATATATATTACAATACAGAGGTAAGGATTAATATTTCTATTATTTACCCCACTCCCTTAAATGGCACAAATTGCATATACTATATTTATAGATTTATTTATTCCTATTCAAGAATTCATCTATGGTATAGAAGGAACTGTCAAGGAGATATGATTTCAATTTATTTTTTAAGCTATTACTGCTGTCTGTTGGACATTTTATTTCACCTGGTAATTTGTGAAAAATTTTTATAGCAGCATATTTTACCCCTCTCTGTGCCAAAGATAGGTTGAGTAAAGGATAGTGTAAGTATTTCTTTTTTATGGAATTATAATCATGAATGTCACTGTTGTTTTTAAACTGGTCCATGTTGTTGAGAACAAATTTCATTAGTGAGTAAATGTACTGTGAGGCAGTTGTAAGAATTCCCAATCTTTTAAAAAGATGCCTACAAGATGTGCGACTATGAACCACACACAATATTCTAACCACTTTCTTTTGAGCAGTGAATACTTTTTGTCTAAATGTTGAGTTAATCCAAAATGTTATTTCGTATAACATCAGAGAGTGAAAGTATGCAAAGTATGTTAGCTTACTAATTTCTATATCCTCAAAATTGGCAATTATTCTGCTTGCAAAAGTTGCTGAACCTATTCGCTTTAGAAGATCCAAAATATGAATTTTCCAATTCAGATTCTCATCTATGTGTACACCCAAAAACTTGGTATGCTCTACCCTGTCTACTGACTTCTGCTGATGTGTTATATTTATTGAAGGAACTGTACTTTTTGCAGCAGAAAATTGGATGTACTGTGTTTTTTCAAAGTTTAGAGCAAGCCCATTTGCAGGAAACCAATTAATGAGTTTTCCAAAGACCTTATTTGTATCATTTTCAATTGGAGTTTCTTTTACTAGATTAATAATGATTCTTGCATCATCAGCAAACGCTGTCAGTTCAGCTTCCTGCTTCAGATAGGAAGGGAGGTCGTTCACATATATCAAGAACTGGAGGGGACCCATGATTGAACCCTGTGGAACACCTAATGTAGTTTCACCCCAGTTAGATGAAGTGGCAAACTTATTTAAATCACTTGACCCATATAATGAAACCTTTTGCTTCCTGTTGTGTAGGTACGACTTAAAACACTCATTTGCTGTTCCATTTATACCATAGAACTGTAATTTCTGTGACATATTGTCATGGTTCACACAATAAGATGCTTTGGACAAGTCACAGAAAATTCCTATTGGTGAAACTTTACTATTTAAAGACTCTAGTATGTGGTCAGTGAAATTGTGTATTGCTGTCTCAGTGAAACAGCATTTTTGAAATCCAAACTGTGATATATTAAGTATCCTATTACTGTTGAGATGGCTAACGACTCTTGAGTACATTACTTTCTAGAAGATTTTTGAAAATGCTGTAAGCAAGGATACTGGCCAATAATTATTGACATCTTTGGTTTCCCCCTCCTTGTTGATCGGCCTGACAATGGCATATTTTAATCTGTCTGGGAAAATCCCTTGAGTTAATGAAGCATTACATATGTGACTCAAAACATCAGCTGTAATTGCTCCACATTGTTTTTATATCTTATTAGAGATGTCATCTACTCCAACAGAACATTTATTTTCCAAATATTTAATAATTTTACTTATTTCGCAAGAGGTTGTCAGGTGAAACTTAATCTTACTAATTTTTTTCAAAATAGACTCTTCCATGTACTGCCTGGCTTTTTCTTTTGAATGTTCACACCTATTTTTCCTCCTACACTTAAGAAATGGTTGTTAAACACATTAGCTACTTGTGTACTGTTGGTTAGTATGGTCTCGTTCTCCTTAATAGTAATACTACCTACCCCAGTGGTTACTTTTCCTGTCTCCCTCCTAACAATATTCCATATTGATTTGATTTTATTGCCGGAGTTGCTAATTTCTTCCCTAACATACATATTTCTTGATTTCCTTACAACTTTTCTCAGTATCTTACAATAATTTTTATAGTGTAAAACTACTTCTGGATCTTTACTAGTTCTTGCTGTCTCATAAAGTTTTCTTTTTCTTTCTGAAGACACTTTAATACCTCTAGTAATCCAAGGTTTCTTTGAAAAGCGTGTGGTGTTACATTTAGTAATTTTCTTTGGGAAACAATGTTCAAAAAGGGATATAAATTTATCGAGAAATATGTTGCATCTGTCATTAGCATTTGGCTCATTATATACATCACCCCAATTAACATTTATTAATCTTTCTTTGAAGTGCTCTATAGATACTGGGATGAGCGACCATACAATTTTACTTAATGGTTTCCGAACTGTACACCCTGTTAGGTTTTGTAACTTAATCAGTTGTGCATCACAGTCTGACAATCCATTTACCACAGGGAAGGCATGTGTTTGTTTTACATCCTCTTTCTGTACAAATACATTATCTATTAGCGTGCTACTGTCTTGAGCTATACGTGTAGGGAAATTGATCACTGATTCTAAGTTATATGTTGTTAATAACACTTCTGGTTCACTTTTCCTCTCAGAGTTATTTAGAAAGCTTACATTGAAATCATCACAGATTAATAACTTCTTCTTTTTGTCTGACATACAACATAATAGGGAGTCAAACTTTTTTATGAATAGCTCCCAGTCCCCTAATGGGGACCTGTACACTGTTGCTAATATCAGTACTACATTATGTAGCTGAAGTTCACATGCACAAACCTCGAAGTGCTGATTAGCACGAAATTTCCTTACTTCTACAGTTTGTTTTATAAAACGGCAACTCCTCCTTTATCCATCCTAGATGTACAAGTGTAAGGTGCTAAATTATACCCACTTATACTGACACTATCCATGATCACAGTTACATGGTGCTCAGACAGACAGAGTATATCAATCTCAGTCTTATTTTTGAGATAATCTAGACACACTAATAGCTCATCTACTATATTTTTTATTCCCCTGATACTTTGAAGTTTCTTTTATTCTATTTATATTGACTGTCATCTGTCTGGACTTTGGTTTTAACCTAAGAAATTTATCTGCCTGGAGCCAGGTGTAATGAATTTAAGAGCCTCGAGTCTGTCGGGTTTGGCACTAACTGCGTCCCGCAGGACGCACGGAATCGGGTGGCGCGGCGAGAGGTAAGACGCAGAGCCCAGGATGAACAGATCCTTCGTGTGGCCCTCTGTTGGTTTAAGTTCGCACTTGTTTCTAAGAACTTCGTGTCATGCTATCGAGTCTGGCTGCGATTTCAGTGATAAGTAGCAGCTAGAAGCCGCAAGTGGCAACTTAATCGAGGATTTAACATTCAACACCACCTGCTATCTGTTTACCAACATTCGCACTTGTTCTAAGAACCTCGAGTCTCAGACTGGATATATGGCCCAACTACGGTTGAAGAAATGAACCGAGAAGATAATTTTCTCCGACAAAAGTTTTAAATTCGGCGTTTTAGCTAGCAAAGCACTGATATGTTTGGCCTGTGAAATCTCGGTTGTGTAGTGTAGCCTGATTTTATATTAGGTTGAAATGTCGAGAGTCGGTGAAGCCAGCGAAAGCGAAATAGAGGTTGCGGTAGCAGATTGACCTACAGTGTAGTGTAACGACTATCTTCGTGCTGTATTTGCAAAAGTTAAACGCATTTTTCACCATAAAAACTGAAACTGTAATGTTAGTGCAGAAAACTTATAACAGATAACGGACAAGACTCCGACAAATATTTTGATGCGTATTATGAAACTACGAAAAACGCGCCATGCCCTCCGTGTGGGGAGGGGATGTCCCATTACCTCAATTTTACCAAATGTTTAACAGCAGTGTATTCACAAGACAGACACCTTTTCAGTACAACAATACGCAGGTAAACTTTTGTGTGTATGTTGAAGTATTGAAGTTAAACTAGTTAGTTAACATGTCATTTTTTAACTGGAAGATGTCTTTTCACTGGCATACGAGCAACCTTCAAACAACCTTCCACAACTACTTCGCAATAGATTTACAAGTTCACAATGGCTTTAATAAGGGGAGAATGGAATTTTCATTGTTCACTCACTGTATATTTCACCTTTAGGTATCATCCCTCTCAAATCGCATAATGATTTGAACGACAGTTTTGAAATTCTCGGGTTGCACACTTTTCAGGCGAGAAAGTATCACTTCCGCTGCAATAACACAGGTCACCTGACCAGAAACACCAGTTGGCAGATACATTTACAAGCGCCCGTTAGTTGCTACTTACGAATGATCACAGTGTAGCATCTACGGTTATAAACAGCATTTTAAAGTTGCGGAGAGATACGAGTTGCCAATTCGTTAATTGCGATTCCGAACTGTGTCGAATCGCGGCATTTACAGAAACGCCTGATATCGGAGGGCGACTGCGCCCATTGGCCGGCTGCTCCTGCGCATGCGCGGCCCGTCTGCCCCTGGAGCGCACGCGCGCCTCACGCCTCACTCCGCGTGCCGCGCTCTCAGTTTCGATCGAAGCGCCGTGCGGTGCGAACCGGCCTGCCTGCTGTGCTGTGCGCGGCAGCAGTCGCTCGCTCCGATCCGCCCAGGAGTCTCTGTGTGTGTCTCTCTGCCTCCGGTGAGCGCCGGCTGCTCCGCTCTGCTGTGTTGCGCTGCTGGCTCCGCTGCGATCACTCAGCTCTCTGCTAGCGCTGCCGCCCCATCCCTCCCCGTCCATGGGGAGGCAGAAGGCGTGGCCGCCACAGTGTGGGCTCCGGGCCGCCCCCGGACGTGGCGCGCGCCTCAGATTTCGGCTGCCGCCGGTTACCCCGACTTTGACGGAAGCGCGTTGCACAGATGCACTACGCTTCTGTCTTATGTCATCGAAGCTGTTTTATTGTACAAGTGTGGAATACGTTTTTGTTCGTTCATTCTGGAGCATACAGGAGATTAAAACATCGTATCATCGTCGTGTGTATGTAGGCAGTGGGTTCCGTGTCGCGGGAGTTATCTGTAATGTATCCTCCGTTGACAGTAATGAGTAAGTGTAAAAATGGTAAGTTAATTGAATCTGCTCAGTAGTATCCAAATCGTAAATTACAGGTTTGCCAGCGGAAGGACACATCACAGATGTGACAGCATGGCGTCTAGGGTTTACATACGAAACTCTGAAAATTACTCCATTGAGTATTGACTCAATTTCCCGTAGAGAAAACGAAACGACTATCGCACACTGATGGGCGAGCGTGTCAGGCCCTGGGTGCTACAGAATGTACCATTATTCGATAAGCAGATTGACCACGAAAAGCATTACTTCAGTTTCCACCTTACACAGTGGACTTCTTATTAAAAGAATGCAGGTTCTATTTGTAATGCAATACTCGAACAGAACCAATGCGTGTTACCCTTCCAGATACATCGCCTCTAAAACAGAAAATACAGAGCATAGAAACATATGTGAGGAATCTATAGCTGTCGACATTAATGGCAGACACTTTTGGTAAAGCCAAGTTACTATGCAGAAAATATTAAGTACAACGTTCGCCAGTTACACATGCCTGTGTCTGTGTTGCAAGTAAGCACAGGCAAGAGTAATAACAGGAACGAGCTTTTTCAATCAACAAACTTCAAATGTTCTAAGAAATGGCACATAGGTTTTTTTACATATCGATACATTTATCTGGCTTTATTCACTTACATAAATAGCCTCTGCCTTTGTAGTCTTGTCGAAGCGTCTACTTCCCTTTTTATCTTAAGCTTGAATGGATACATCTTATTATGACAGTATCGATCAACAAAAAATGTCATTATTTCATTTCTCGTGTTTTATGCCGCATGTGTATGTTAAGAAAAGTATATTGTACCTGTCTAATTTGCATACACATAAATAACATTTGATAATCTTCAGTCAAATACGGGGTGAATAATAAGTCTTTCGACAAATTTTGGGACCAAAGAAATAAAAAAAATCTAGGGCTTGTGGACTCTAAAAAGCATAAATTACGTGCCATGAGCATTTGTTGATCTTCGACACTAAACGCATCTCTTTTACTGCAAACTTTCCATATTTTGGAAGGAGGCAGACGGTAAAAAAAGAAAATGTCCAGTAAACGTGTGTCTTGGGAGCAATGAGCACTTGTCCGGTAGAACATATCCGTCTCACACTAGCCCAGATGAAAAAGACAACAGCTACGACTCTTAAGGCAGTCACTTTAAGAGCCTACGCTAACTGGAAATTTTTCCTTGTTTTGAGCCATACTATCACCTATCAAAATAAGGAAAGCAAAGAGCTTTCAGTAGAAGAGACGTGTTTCACAGTATCGAAGATGAACAAGTTCTCATAACTGCTAAGGTATTCATTTTAAAGCGAAGGTTTACTGGACAGCTTTTGTCGTTCTGGTTCATACATACTACCTTTGAAAGTTTGCCTGAGAAGTTCTGCTTCAACATCTGTAATAATCAGCTTCAGGGACAAGTGTTCACTATTGCTAAATGATCGAAAGCCTTTTATACAGAAGTAACCAGACAGGAGTTATGCAATACAGAAACTCTCCTACACCAGCAGCAAACCTTTGATAACTATTTCTATTGGTACACAACATATTGATGTGCCAAAAATATTCATGTTCTGTATCAGTGCAGGCAGTGGCCTGTGGTTTGCTTCTTGTCCAGTACTTGGACCTGACAGGAGACCAGTTCGATTATACACACAGAATCCGAAAGAAGTTAAAGAACTCGCCCCTCTTCTAGCGGTAGTCTACCGTAGGTATCCCTAGGAGCAAAGCGTTTGTAATGACTAGGAAAAAGCACGGGCCTTTCCTGTTTTCAAGAAAGGTCTTTGCAGAGACGCACAAAACTATAGGTCTAGATCTCTGAGGTCGCTCTGTTGTAGGATTTTGGTTCATATTTTATGCTTGTGCAGTATGTCATGACCGAAAATCTCCTCCGTAGCAGCCACCATGAGTTCCGAAACCGACGATCGTGTGAAACCGAGCTGCCTCTGTTCGTCCACGAGACGCAGAAAGCAGCAGGTACGGGCGCAGTGTCCCCCGACTTCCGAAAGGCTTTCGATACAGTTCCGCATTGCCACCTAATGAACAAAATACGAGCGCACGGAATATCAGACCAACTGTGTGACTACTCGAGAGTTTCTAGCAAAACAGAACACATCATTGCATTCTGAATGCAGAGAATTCTTCAGAAGTACGGGTGGCTACTGGCGGGGCCCAGAGGAATTTTATAGGACCATTACTTTTGACACTATATAAAAATTACCTAGTACAGAATGTCGGAATTTCCGTGAGGCTTTTCGAGGAGGATGTGCTCGAAGATAGAGAAATCGGCGACATAAAAATCGTTGGGAAATTTGGGAAGAGCTGCAGAAGATCGACGCTCGGTGTAGGGATTGGCAACTGACACTCAACATAAAGAAATGCGGCGTATTGCAAATACGTAGACAGAACGGCCCTTTATTGTACGTTTAAAACATTTCGGAACCACCAATGGAAGCAGTTACTTCCACCAAATATCAGCGTGGGATTCACCGGATGAGTCCTCGGGAAATGTGTGGCGTTAACTCGTTCGACCAGAGGAAATAGAGAAGATCCAAAGAAGAGCAGCACGTTTCGTTACAGGCTCATTTAGTAGGAGCGAACACGTCACGGAGGGCTCAGCCAACTAAAGTGGCAGACGCTGCTGCTAACTCTGCTGCAAATTTTGTATTGCATATGACAGGGACTCCAGCGGTCCTTCGAGCTTTGTTCAGTTTCAGCGATTCAGCTGTTTCTGACCGTCACTGACGCTCACATCTACTGTATTACGCAGTGTTGGCACTGATATGCCCACTGCTGGCTTTCCTTTGGGATTCTTCTGCTGACTACTGTCTAATGTGTTTTGTAACGGTGCGCCAGCACGAGTTGCTGGCATTGTCAGAAAAATCGCTAAACAAACGTAGGATAAAAACGTCGGAAACAATGACCAACCGGAAATAAAAGGAACGATCAAAAAGTTACCGTTCGAAGAAAGCCGCAGAGTCCAGAATCGGTATGGCAGACCTCATGTAACCGCCGTGAGCACTGACACAACCATCCCACCGACGCACGTGGCTGAAGATACTCGTCTGTGTCCAGCTGCGTAAGAAATCACATCTTTTTTAAGGGACCGAAGGCACGAGCAGAGATCAAGACTGTGGGGCGGCTGCTCGAGTGTCGGGAGTTGAGCCTTACGGGGACGTGCGTTGTCTCGCATCGCCACGTCACAAGAGGAATTTCGATCCGAGACTTCGTTAAAATACCACACTTTGAACTCCAAAACCCATTGTATATCATCAACCTCGCCATGCTGGTGATGTATACCGTGTGAAAGTTTTACTGGTTGCCCATCCGCACTAATGTGTCCGACGTCAACGTGCAATAACCACTCCCAGCGTGTCTAGAGGATGCACAGCCTTTGTGGTAACACGGAAATGGCACGATTTGTCTGACGCCCGCAAGGGCATCGTCACTGAACTTCGGCCTGCCCCCTTCACTGTGGTCAGCGTTCCTGACGCCTGTCTAATAGGTCCAGGTTCGATTCCCGGCCGGGAATCCCCCACTCGGGGCCTGGGTATTGTGTTGTCATCAACATCGACACGCAAGCCGTCCAGTGAGCCGTCACCTGAAAACACTTGCAACTTGGTGGCTGAATGTTCCCGAGCGGGAACTCGCAGCTATCGGTGCCATACGATTACTTCATTTCATTGGCATTCGGACCGAGGGTGGAAGCATTTCCAAAACCACAATGTTTGTAAACTGTCTGCTTACCGCTGTTAAAGTGTACCACGCACGGCAAAATGGACCTGTATAAACCGGCGCCGAGTTAAACCAGGGGTAAACGACGGCCGCAGAGCTGTGCAACTGCAACTGTTGAGCAACTGACCACATGAATCGAGACGAAATTAAATTATCAATTTCCAATTTGGACAACCAACACCAAATGTATACCAATTCGAGCACATAGCGTTAAAGCCTTCTGCTGAAAGCGAATTCGTAAAGGAGTGCCTCTTGCACATGTTCGACAAGAAAAAATAAGAGTTCAAACAGGTTAGTTCATCGAGACGAGCAGCTGTTCGTCCAACTGCATCATAGCTGATGACATTATAAAAAGCTTTTCTGATCTGTCTGCCACATTCGAAGCACTTGCGGACTGTTTGGAAGAAAGTAGTGGTTTGCCATACACAGTTCAGCATTTTCTCTTCGTGGTCAAGATATGAAGTGCAACGTAATGAAAGAATTATTAGCCTTACAGCAATTCAAAGGTACCACAACTGAAGATATTTTTGAATAAGTGAAAAAAATCATCGAAACTCTGAATCTGCAGTGGAGTCAACATTCTCAAGTTTGTTCCGATGGAGCGAGCCTCTGCGATGTTCGGTTCACGAAAAGGTTTTATTCGCACATTAAATGAAAAATTTGCTGGATTAAATGTTAAGTAGTCCAAATTAAAAGTTTTTCATCGCATTATTCACCAACAGAGCGTGTGTGCTAAATCAGTTAAAATGAAAAATGTCATGGATGTGATTACCATGTGCATCATTTTATAAAGTCCCATACATTAAAACAGTATTTGGACAGTCTGTATTACGACCACGAAGATTTGACTCATCACAGCGAGGTGAGAAGGTTGACTACGGGCACTCGCAAAGAAAAACAACTGACTGAAGAACATCAGCCCCTATGGATTTGTGATGACGCATTTCCGGTTGACATAACCCGTCATTTAAACTTCTTAAATTACAAATTGCAGAAGTAAGACCACTTATTTCCCGAATTATACTGTCATCATAAAGCTCTTCACACTAAAGTGCTCTAGTGGGAAATGCAGATGAGAGCTGGAACCTGTTACCATATTCTTACAGTGACACCTCAAGAAAATATTAAGTTATTTATGATGATGAAGTGAAATTCTTACTAGCAAAATGAGCCACAAAATTTTCTGATTTCAGGTACGAAAACAGCATTTGCGCTATATCTGTTAACTCAGCAAAATGTGACGTAGGGAATGCGTCAGAAAACCTTCAAATGGAACTATTTGCACTTCAGAAAGATTTTTCTTTAAAATCTAAATTTGGAGAAGTAGACCAGGTCGAAATTTGTGAAACTTAGTTGACTGAAGAAAAGTATGCACGTCTGAGATCAGATGCTACAAAGAAAATTTGTCTTGCCGGAGGCCATGTAAGTATGGACAGTTGTTTTCTCTCAAGAAAATAAATGCGATAGGAATACAAGGTTAACAGTCGACAACCTGGAAAATACCTTAAGACTCTGTGTCAGTGATATAAATATAGATAGCAACTGTCTTGTGTTAAAAATTTAAGCTCACAACTCACATGAGTTTGCTGTTGATTTTTTCACGAATTAATCATTTCAAAGGATTTGTCTCTGTATTTATGAAGTGTGACTGTCGTGATTTCTGTTAGCTGAAGGAAAAATTTGTGTGTTTATCGCATTGAGGGAGATAAAGTCGCCAGGTGAACATAAAGTGAATGTACTCTCCAAAACGCGTGGTTTTAGGCATAATCGGATGGCGTGATGTGTCAGGAAGTGGTGCCATTCCACTCCATACACATTAACGCCTCAGATGCTATTGTTCTCGCCTTATGCGCTAGGAGTTTCCTCACGTACTTTCTCTATCTCTTCATCTTCAGTTTGCGGCGTCGGCATGTATACCTGAAATATCGTTGTCATAGTTGGTCTGTCGTCGTTTCTGTTCACAGTAACACACTCTCTGCACTATGCTTCTCCGTCCATCTTTTAGAATACTGCTGTGCAGTGTGGCGTCTTTGCCAGACAGGATTGACGGAGTTCATCGAGAAAATTCAAGAGAGGACAGCACGTTATGTATTATCGGGAAAGAGGGGAGGGGGTGTCACTGAAATGATACAGGATTTGGGGCGGATGTCGTTAAAAGTAAAGCGTTTTTCGTTGCGACGGAATCTTCTCACAAAATTTCAATCACCAACTTTCTCTTCCGAATGTGAAAACGTTTTGCTGACGCCGACCTACAAAGGGAGAAACGATCATCGTAATAAAAGAAGGGAAATCAGAGCTCGAACGGGAAGATATCGGTATCCGTTTTTTTCCGCGCGCTGTTCGTAACTGGAGTAACGGAATAATTGTGAAGGTGGTTCGATGAACTTAAGTGTGATTTGCCGAGTATCCACGTAGATGTAGAAGGTCTGGACAGAGGACTGCAGCAGGCTGACGGTGGAAGATTACTGCTAGCTGCAGCAGTCGCCGCCCTGAAAGACGCCACTCTTGAAATCTGGGCAGGGGCGCGGTGCTCCTCGTCGAGTAGGGGAAATTTACAATTTCTCAACATTTCTGATACATTTTCTTTCCAGTCAATCAACGCCGTCATGATGTGCACAGTCCTTTGCATACTGTGTTAGTAAGACCTGATGTGTGTGCCACACACCCGAGCTAACGCCGTACAGGTGTTTATTTCCCAATCTCTTTCGCCTGTCAGAGATGAAACTTAATACACAATAGGCCGGTAGCACTATTTTCCAATACTTTACAAATTCGTTGAATACATGGCAATTTTTGTGAAGGTGAAAATAGGATATATTCGATACCTTTTACAAATGCCGTTTCTATTAAAACTTCAAAACCATTCTCGTCCCCCCCCCCCCCCCCAAAGAATAGTGGGTTTCATTTCCAAAATTGGGTACCAACGTTACATAAACTGCAGCAAAGTACCCAAATAACGCACTGAGAAGAAAGTTTTTACTTTGGCGTCTTATATTTCGTTGATAAAAGCCGTGATAAACATTAACCGTGGACATACTAACTTAGCAACATAGGGGTATTCAATATAAAATATCACTGAGATAGTGAGTTCAAACTTTCTACAAAATCAGTTCAAACTGTAAGATGCAATATTTCTGGTTTACTTGTTCTAGGATTGAGAACAACTGTGTAACTTGAAAAGATATATTACGTGTCGCAATATTAGCACAAAAATACACGCTTTGTTTCCAATGTGACAACAAAAAGCAGTTGTTAGGATAACGCATCTCGTCAGCATCCAAAAGTGAAATAACCCTAAACACAACAATATTAAATCCCACCCCTCAGAAAGTTACATAATTCTACAACACAACAATATTAAAGTTTAACTAGAAGTTTCTTTTCAAAATTGTTCCTACAATTACGTTATGATGTTGGTCAGTCTACGAAAATCGTCCGATTCCGATTTAAAGTTCGGTACTATTTTTAGGATGACAATCAAGTCTACGGTGGATGGTTAGTGATGTGACAAATTGAGCAAAAGATCACCCTAGGTCGCTCGACTTTACAGTGGATGCAAACTGGTGAACCAACAGTTTTACGCCTCTGCACGCGGAATTTACCTTAAGCTGCGATGATCTGTCGTCTGCTAGGCCGCTCTCTGAAATTCCTATAAGACTAATCAAATTAAACCTTTGCTGAATTTTCCTGCAGGAACTTTCCCTACGTTTCTCGTTATGCGAGAGAACATTTACTCATCTGTAGTCGTAGAATGTAGCAGTATACACGCGCGTGGTTGGAGCAGCGTGCCCTCTCAGTTCTTGCAGGAACAATTAACTAATTGACTGGTTCGTTTCTCCACGGTAGGAGCTAAACGATGCTTCAGCTAATTTCTAGGTGTACGTCAGCCACTGTGAACGCAGTGTTCACCCCAATTTCTTCTCTGCGTCGTACAGAGCGTTATGCCCTCCATTTTGCACTTGACGCCAGTTCAGAGAAGACTTCCGAAAATTTCCCATCTTGACTTACTCATAGCCGATCTGTCTCCCCACCTCTTCACATCACGGCTTTTTTCGACCAATAGGAGCGTTGCTCTTATTTTGTAGAAGAACTATCTACCAATCGCAAGGTCCCTACCATTAAATTGCGTCGAAGCTTTGGCTCTTTTCTCCTTCCTAGCACGTACGTTGACCTCTCACGTATGTACCACTCACTTGAAATGTGATCGAAAATGCGTCACTGGTCTTCTTTCGATCCCATTCGGAATTCCGAAATGCAGTTTCCTAAAAGCTTTCTTTCCTGTCCTCCCTCAGACGGGACATTATACTCGCTTTCCCCATCTGAGTCACCTGGTCGGTCGTTGACTTCCGCCTGGGATTCCTCCTGTAGCGCGGCCTTGCCTCTGCCCTAGTCGCTCTGCATTCCCAGCCAAACACCTCTCGCTGCTTGTTTCACCTTCCGCTCAAACATGCATTATAGAAACGGTGTGTTAAGTACCATCAGTTGAGTGTCATCCCTTTTTGCATTACATACTACTAGACAAATTTGCTCATTACCATCGAATTAAGTTAGATGTCGTATTCACCTTCCCATTGTGATGTATAAAGCTCTGATGTAAGGTGCGAATCTGACCTTCATTTATTCTGCCACCTTACATATCCTCCATCCATGTTCAATTTTGTACTGGGTCAATCAATAGTTGAGAAATTGATTGAAGTCAGTGCAAAATTGGTTGCAACTGCTGGCTATAGCAATTGACATATTTACTGACCCAACTTCCTATTTTAAGATTTTGTATAACCCTTAAACAGTGGTTCGATTCGGTCTTACACTTCTAGTTTACACTGTATTCGATTTCTTGTTTACAGATTAGACCTCTTAAGTGATTTTCTTTTTTCCTTTTAAACTTTAACATTCTTACTAAATTTTTGCTTTTTATACAACTCTATTTATGTTTTTCAAAATCGTTGTCTATGTGAAACGTCCTGGCAAATTAAAACTGTGTGCCGGACCGAGACTCGACCTCGGGACCTTTGCCTTTCGCGGGCAAGTGCTCTACCATCTGAGCTACCCAAGCACGACTCACGCCCCGTCCTCACAGCTTTACTTCTGCCAGTACCTCGTCTCCTACCTTCCAAACTTTACAGAAGCTCTCCTGCGCACCTTGCAGAACCAGCACTCCCGAAAGAAAGGATACTGCGGAGACATGGCTTAGCCACAGCGCGGGGAATGTTTCCAGAATGAGCGAAAGTCTCATTCTCGTTGTCTATATTTTTATTGTAATTTTAAATTCCAGCCATTTGATTAGATATACAAAATTGTATCATACATATCGTTTTTCTACTTTGAGACTAATCTGTTTCTTGCTTGTTTGATTTCTGTTAAATGACGATGGCTATGTATTGATATTGAGGAAACCTTAATTTGACATTATACTCCCCTTTTATAATAAAATTGTTTTATGTCAATTATAATTTAAGCATTTTAATTACATACAATAAAGCTTTATGATCTATAGCTCAATCATTCCCATGACTTTACTGGCATAATCGTATATATGAACATATTTATATTCCCCAAAACTCTTAACTCTATGCATTATAACTCTACAAAATTTTTCAAATTTTTTTTCACAAACATATTAAGTTTCTAATCCTACTAATTACTTTACAAAATTTTAAATTGACATAATGGAATAGCTAAACCCTTCATAATTATCTGTCCTATAATTTTATTGAACACATTACACTAGAATCTTAACCTTCCAAAAATGTTATTACTAGGTTTTCTTAACTTAAATATGCTAAAAAAATATCATGTTCAAGGAAATATTACTGATATGTCAAGATAAAAAAAACATCATTAATAAAGATCTATTGCAAACACATAAAAATCTTCAGATTCACATATTTTTAAACACAATAAGAAAATTTCCCTTTTTTTCACGTATAAGTCTGTCACAGACAGTTCTTCCGTCGAACATGGAATGACGGTCGTTCGTGTGCCTCGCCGTGTCTCTGTCGAGCATGGAACGACGCTCGGTTTGCGTCTCGCCGCGTTTCTGTTCAGAATGGAATGGCGGTCGGCAGAGAGAAAGGTTGCTAAAGGTCTGAGCGTGTCGTGAGAGCGTGGTTGCCTTTGTCTCATGTTGCATGTGCCCGTGGTGACGTTGTATTGGGGATCACTTTTTGGCAGCATAAACTTTTCTTCAATTTTCGTCGAGTCTTTACTCCAGTTCATCATTGGTCACTTCGTCCTAGGTTTCCATACGATTTGTAATCTCCCGTTTTTCGGAATAACATCTGAAGGTGCTGCAATTTGCCATAAAGAATATTGGATGTTTATATCGCTAGAACAGTTAAATTGTATTCTTGTTAGTAATTAAATGCAATAATGGTCTTGTATGGGAAGGGATTTGAAAAGGTTTCTTGATCTCTTCTGGTCCAGGTTCTTCCTTCTTCCAAATCTTCTGCGTTGCATCTTCTGTTCTTGGTGCATCTTGCTGTCTTCTCACTTGTATCTTCGCTCTTCTCTGGACTCGGAATTAGGATTGAAGACCTGTTTAACCTCGTTCTCGTTTAATCCGTTCTTATGGCGTCTCCTTTGCAATGGTTGTGTATTCATTGTAATCGGTTGTTCATCTACATAAGTTGGACAGCCTTTCATCGTTTTCTTGTTCCGTCCCATGAGTGTTCAGGGATTGTTTCACAGTTGTCGAATTTCGTACGGTCTGATAACAGTTTCCGCTGAGTCTAAGCCTACGCTCGTCCTCGCCGTAATATGTCCGCCTCCGTTCCGGTTCGGTGGACCTCCATTATCTCTTCAGATGCTACTTTGAATAGTTCGCGATAAAAGTGCCACGTATCGAACACTATTGCAAAACCATTGTTATAACGCTTGTGTGTGGCTCTCATATGAATAAAGCACACGCTATGGTACATGTTGATTGTATCCACGATGCGTTGTAGCTCTCCAAACTTTTCCACAGAGGAGTTATCCTTCCACCAAGGCATCTTAGCTGAGGCACCAGCCACTCACACTCTGTGTCCCTTCCTCTCACGCTAACCGCTCTCCTCAGTCTCGTCGTCGATCTGGCCGCAATGATGCAGCACCTTGTCTGCTGACTTCATATCTAATACAATGTCTCTTTCTTAAGTTACCCTAAAACTTTACAAACTTCTTTCATGACTTTACAAAAAGTATCATTTACATTATAAAGAAAATGTATTTCTTATCACTATCTTCCTCCTTTTTGGTCATTTACTTAATTCTTCCTTAAGATAAAAGTCATGGTTTGCTCATCTTCATCACGATGGATACTAAGAGTGAGATTGATAGTGCTGACGGTTAGTAAGTTAGCGACTTTCAAATATTACTTCTTTTTTAGTCTTCTAACTACAAGTAAATTATGTTATTTTGAAAACTTCGCGTCCTTTTCTCTTCAATCTCTTCTTTTTGTCCTTAGTTGTAACAGAACTTCAAAACGCACTTTATCTCTGCTATTGTTTTTTTACCTTTCAAAAACCTTCTCTATTGATCTATCGCATTGTTTTAAAGCTTAAAATTTCTTTTCTCATTTGCACTTATCGCTTTCTCCTTTTTTGTCGATAGTAAACTTTTATGTTCCTTTCTTCCCTCATCATACTCTTCCTTATTGAAATCTTTTCTGGGTTAGTTTTTCTTCCCACTGTTCACCTCCTTCCACGAAATAACGTGTTTCGTCCTTAATTGCATATTTCAATTCTCTTTCCTAATTATTACCTCCTAACGACTTCTAATATTTATTTCCCTCATATCTCTCGTTCAGTATCAGATTGTGCTACTTTCCACAAGTCATATACGCTTCTCATATTCCCCCAAAATATCTCCTCAATTATTTGTTCACCGTCCTCGACGGAACAAATTAAAAATGCCTGTCTCCTACCCACCTAATTATCTATTTCCTTCCTACTTCTTCACTTCCTTTCCTCTACAAACATCAAGTTCCTCCTCCTTCACACTACGTCTTTAAGAGAGAATCTACTACTATTTCGTCAAACTATCCACATGCTGATCTCTATTTTTCTCCTTACTTTCAACTCTTTCCCCAGAACACATTTCGTTTGTAGAGAAGTTACTTAGTTCTTACTTTCCTATCATTTCTCATCACTCTCCCTTTACCTTAAAAACAACATTTATTTTATTTATTTAATCGAGATAAGTACAAGTTAAAAGTTATATCTTTGTGCGTTTTGCTATCTTTCATACTTTTTAATTTTTGGACGTTTAATACAACTAAATTCTCATGTGGAGTTACTCCTTTTTCTTCTGTCTAACCTTTGTATACTCTTAAATGAATCACATGGTGCAAACCTAATGATTTTCCTGTTTCTTGATTCATCAATTCGACTGCATTACTCTGGACTATCTTACTTATTTCCATGGGGCCTTTGCAAATAAAAAAGAATTTGTTTTCAACGCTGTAACCTTCCTATTGCTTAGTGCTAATTTTACAAAAAGTCGATGTTTAAATTTAGGTATTGGAGGGACTACACTTTAACTTGGGTATTACTATTGGTCTTTACCTGGGTTTGGTGGCTTCACGTCGACTTCTTCTACCGGTTCATTTCGCGTGTTTTGTCCCACTGAAACTTGATTTCCCAACCTTTCAACGTTCTGGTCATTCCATTACCACCTGGATAACCTGGATTTTGCTGCTGAAAGCCTCTAAACCTTCCGCCTTCGTTCGCACGGGGATTGTATCTCGGATCATAGTTACCACCGTAGTTTCTAGGACCGAGTCTACCATCCGCGGCCCACCAAAACCGTAATTGTTATTTGCCCTTTGTTTTTGGAAACGCCGAAACCATAATTATTATTGTTATCTCATGGGCGACTACTACTCCTTCCAAAACCATTACCTTTTCCTACATTATTATTGCCATTGGAATTATTATTATTAAAACCTGATCGGTTGCTGTTATGCCCCCTATTATTGATTTCTCTGCTTGTATGTTGTTTCTTCGCGTCATCTTAACTCAAAATGAATTCAAGTTCCCTTAGCATTCCTTCAAATGCTTGTATGTTGTCTCCTGTCCTACCAACCAATGACTGCTGATAACGTAACGGCAACTTCTTTGTGCACATCCGTTTCTGTTCCCCATCACTGTATGGGTTATCTAAACACTGATTTTTCTTTGTCATTTCTTCGAAAAATCTAACGGGTTTCTTCTCTCCTGAATTTTCGGACAACTCTTTCTGTAATAACTCATACTTTATTCTATTTTGTGTTTATATGGACCAGTCTCGCTCCAAGAATGCGGATTTAAATTGCTCACACGATTGACAGTTTACAGCTACTCTATGCATGGATTCCGCTATTGCGCCGTCTATATGCCCACAAATGATGTCAAGTTTATGGCTAAGTGGCCAATGCGCTTGGTAAACCGATCTGAAATTGATTTATAAACGTACGTGGATGTAAGCCGTTCCTGCTTTCTTGATAATGTTGATATTTTCTGACTGTCAAAAAGTGATCATTGTCAAATTATTCTCTGTCACCATAAGAAGTTTGTGTTTTCACAACATTATCCGTTCCTTCCAATTGTGTCATGTTCTCTTGTACTCGCTCACCCACATTTGGGTTTTGATATGACGTATGTATGTCCCATTTAGTATCGTATCAATGCCGTGGCGTGCAGTCATCCAAACCGCACCGTTCCTCATGTGTCAGACTGAAAGATTCGTTTACATTTCCCGTTAATGGCTCAGTATTTTGCCTTTCTGTTATATTCATTTTGTCTTGGGGTCTATAACCTGTTTTGCTGTAACTCGGAAATTCCGCAATTGGTGCATGTGTCACCGTAACTTGCTGTGCCCTCGCGTCACTCGCGTACGTACGGAGGGTCGGCTGCCACTCTGTCGGAATGCGCGCGTTTACCGTTTCTCGCTCCCTTGTCTGCTGTGACCGCCCATAACCTGCTTCGCTCAGCTGTGTTAACTGTTCTTTTCCTAGTTGCTTTTGTTTCGCTTCCGTATTTATGGACGCAGCCTCTTGTGGGTACACGACTGGAATTTCATGACGTTTTTGTGTTTCCGCTACTGCTGCGGAAGATAGCGCAACTGACTTGTTTATTTCCGGATTTCTGTCCAGCACTATGTCGGATGATATTATCGATTCCATTGCTTTGCTACGTTTTCTGTACGATTCTCGATACACTGTTTTAGTTCTGTACGAAGGTGTTCATACTGTTTCTGATTTTTCGAGACTACGTTTTCAATGCGCGTGTCGAATCGCTTTAATGCGGCTCGCGTGACACGTTTTCTGACATTGAGCTGAGCTCTTCCACGATTTATTGCGCCTTACCAGACGTATTACGTGCTCACTTATCCACTCTTTGATTACCGTTAGACACTGCACCCTGCACTTGATCAACGTCAGAACGCATCTTTTTCTGATCAGCCATTAACGATTGTATAAGCTCGCGCGAGTCTCTCGCCTCCCTCCGGATTTCAGTAAACTGTTCATTAGCTGCCATTCGTAGTTTTTGCTGATCTTCGCGGACTTTTTTTGAACCCCGTTTAAGTTTCAAATTGGAGAGTTCTTAAGGCAGCATTTGTCTTTGTTTTTAAATTTGCCGTTTCGATTTTTAAGTCTTCTAACCTTGCATTTGTTTCCGTTTTTAAATTCGCTAACCTCGCATCTGTTGCAGCTTTTAAATTCGTTAACCCTGCATTTGTCTGCTTTAAGACCATAGTGAGTTGCTGCAATATTGCAAACACACTGACTCTTTGCCATCTTCACCTGTCACCATTTAATGAAATTTTGCCGTTTGCGTCTTTCACGTGGCGTTTCACCGACTTCCACGCACACTGCGGACTCACGTACACACATTTTTACTGTTGGAAACTGTCCCGTTTAGTTCAAAATTACTATATTCGGTCCAACATACCGAAGTTGCTCGTCCTTTGACTCTATTTCTGACCCACTAGCTCCGTTATTTGTTTGTTTTCGTGCATTCTCCGAGTCTGATACTAATCGTGAAGCTGCTACCATTCCCTCTGCACTATCTCTACGTTCCGTTCTGTGACTCGCACTCGATACTTTTTGTTCTACACCTATCTCTGTCTTGTCAAGATCTTCAGTTTGACTTATCTGCGACACTCTCCGTTCTTCCGCCATCCCACACCGTCTCGCTAACCTCTGTCTTTGTCGAATTGCGCGAGCTTGCACTCCCGTCAACACCACGTTATATGATCTTACACGTTTCCAAAATATCATAGAAAGTTTCTTAGATTATTTACTCATCATTAGCAACACTGTTCACTGTTCGTGGATTTTCAAATCCAGCCCAAGGACGCCGTGAATAACTTCGCATGCACCAGTAAGGTCTCGCACAAGCTACTTCTACACAGTGACAAGTGTTCTTCTATTTCCTAATACAACTTTTCTACACTTTGGATCATACATTTACTGTATTCTGTTCACTATACATTTACATACATTGGGTAACCTCGACACAAAACAACATGAAATTTCTTTTTCAAAATTCAAAAACTTTTATTTTTGTTACTAATTTGACTAATTGCCATCCAGGCAGACCAATTGTCACCTGGCAGGGTCGCTATTTGTAACATGCAATATTTCTTGTTTACTTGTTCTAGGATTGAGAACAACAGTGTAAGTTGAAATGATATATTTAATGTCGCAATATTAGCACAAAAATACACCCTTTTACACCGTTTTCAATGTGACAACAAAAAACAGCTGTTAGGATAACGCATCTCGTCAACATCCAAAAGTGAAATAATCCTCAACACAACTATATTAAATCTCACCCCTCGGATAGTTAAATGATTCTACAACACAACAATATTAAAGTTTCTTTTCAAAATTGTTCCTACACTTACGTTATGATGTTGGTCAGTACTATGAAAATCGTCCGATTCTGGTTTAAAGTACTATTTTTAGGATGACAATCAAGTCTACGGTGGATGGTTAGTGATGTGACAAATTGAGCAAAAGATCACCCTAGGTCGCTCGACTTCACAGTGGATGCAAACTGGTGAGCCAACAGTTTTACGCCTCTGCACGCGGAATTTACCTTAAGCTGCAATGGTCTGTCGTTTGCTAGGCCGCTCTCTACCGCTGAAATTCCTATAAAACTAATTAAACCTTTGCTGAATTTTCCTACAGAAACTTTCCCTATGTTTCTCGTGATGCGAGAGAACATGTACTCATCTGTAGTCTTAGAATGTGGCGATATACACGCACATGGTTGGAGCAGGATGCATATTATAATGCCCTCTCAGTTCTCACAAAAACAAGTTATCTTTTTGCATTACATACTGCTAGGCAAATTTGCTCATTACCACCGCATTGAGTTAGGTGTCATATTCACGTTCCCGTTGCGATGTATAAATCTCTCATGTTGTAAGGTGCGAATCTGAACTTCATTTATTCTGCCACCTTACAAAACATTTTCGTTTTGTAAAAACTCTGAAAAGAGATCACTTTCAATTTGCTTTTAAAGAATTTGTTTTGGATAACTGATTAACTGGCTTCAGACTAATCACAGTTGCATTCACCAAATCGAGTTTGATTTTTCAATGTACTTTAGCAGTACCTGAAATGGCGGACAAATTTGAGGGTATGTAGCACGGCAGCAGGCTACATTGCAACATCCTGTTGTCAGTGTTTCGTTGCGTGCGGTGGTGTTTTGAAACTGACAAGCAATATCTCACCATATTGCATCTCACTCCGCTGTGTTTGTCCATGGTGACATTGGCACTATCGGTTCCTCGAGACCATTGCCACTGGGGTCACACCCAATAGCTGTGCAGTACCAGCCACGAGTGAGTTCCATCATCCAAGTTCGAAAGTCTGTAATTTGGCTTCTTAATTTAGGTTCCAAAGGCTTGCTCGTGGTTGTAGGCCTACCTGTCTGCTTACAAACCCATTTGCTGAGTACCTTATTTCAGATTCTCAGATCTGCAAGAGTATCTCGCACAGGTGCCAAGCAAAAAGTAATATCAATTTGATTTTCAATTTATCAATGCCGATAACATTTTTGAGAAGTCAACAGAAGAATGGCTTTGCAAGCAGACTGGTTTCGCCGCAAGGTTCTGGAATCTAAATTAAGGAACTGAATTACAGGCTTGCTAATGTGGACGAAGAAACCCATCTGTGGTTGCAGGGACGTAGCCAGGAGCGGGAGGTGGCCGGATTTCTTAACAAGGACCTTAAAATGATACACGTTTCTCATTTATTCTTAAAATTTCCATAAAGAACGATAAACCATTTTATTCGACAATGATCTCGGAGTTTTCATCAAGCGGGGATATAATCTCCTTACTTAGGAGCGCCGTATTTTGGCAAACCACTAATAAGCAGTCACGCTGCAATTTCGCTTCACCCTCCAAGGTCATTTTTACACTTTTCTTCTTTCAGTCTGGACTGGAGATGAGGAAGTTACCAGGAACAGAGCTGATTTTTTGGGGCACAGTGATTGTTACTGACAGGGCTTTTGGAATAAAGAGATCTCTGTTCGATGGAGAAGCCAGAACAGTTTTGGTGGAGAAAATGCGAAGGATCCTGAATTATTCAACCTTACTCTTTCCTCATTTAAGTATGCATCTCTCACTTCTTACATTGTAAGATCATTTACTGCATTAAAGACTGTCCCAACAGGCAATGCATGAGCCTAAAAGAGGAGAATTTCTTAATCCTGTGGCTTTCAGTGCCAAATGCTCCAAAGAGATGCACGGCTTGTCTTTGACGTAGCTATTTTGATTTGAACAGTGGGGCTGCATGTTTTAGTAAATTGGAATCTTTCAGGAAATAAAGGTATTCGGAAGGAACTGGTTGTGGCCTATTGTAAGGGATCCACAGACAATGAGTTTTAAAGTTGCTGGCGGATGGATTCAAACTGCCTCGCCTACCGTATCCAGGGATTGCCAGCTCAGCGGCCTAACACGCAGAGCTACCCCAAGTCGGTAGAGAATTTGGAAAAACCGGTTGTTGTACACTGTTTTAAAGTAAAGTAAAATGCATCGCAACACAAGATTGATTTCTGACATTGCATGTTTTTTCTTTAATTGTGTGTTTTAGTCATTTGATAGACCACGAATGCAAACATATTTTAAGATTTAATTGTGCATGAAATTTCTGGCTTCAGTCATTACAGCATCATAAGAGGGTGAATAGATTTTAGACCGAAGGGGGAGCGGAGGGGTGATGTAGGACGCAGTCAACTCGGATGAATCTAAGCACCCACTGAAAAAATCTGTTTGAAACGAACCAACTGTAGAGTGTGCTGACATGCCGTACCTCTTGGCTCTCCACAACCCTTCACTGTCCTTCCTTATCGAAACTCGTTTTCATAACTGTGTGGCGCCCAGGTGACCAGAATGGTCGATATTCTGCCATTTGATCTACTAATGATAGATTATTGAGCAAATTTTTTGAAGAAATGATCAACGCGAGTTTTGGGCGACATAGACAAATCCAAATGCATTTTTATACACTGACTTTAATTTAAAGTTATTTATAGTATTTTCCACTCCGTTGCCTTGTGAAATACAGAAATACTGGAGACCCAAAGTGCTACCAGCCTCAAAACAACGACTCCAGTGCCAAAACATTAAACTGCTATGGATAGGTAATTGAGGCTGCTGGTAAGGGGCACATATTTTAACTGACCGTAAGTTAGCTAATGATTGAAAATCGATTTTACTCATCGTTACTGTTGGAAACCTATTCAGAATTGGAAGCTATCACAACACAAAAAAGCTATCACACATAGCACAAAAAAAAAATGAATGGTAGCACTGCAAGCAAGAACTGAAATGACTCACAAAACAATCGAGCTAAAGAAAGCCAATAATATATCTTGGGTAAAAGAGGGATGGGCTACATCCGACAGTACTATGGATGTATAGATCAAATCTACTATGGATGTATAGATCAAATCTATCATTGGTCTTGCTGGCTATCGATAGTGCATATCCGTTTTCCAATTTCATTACACGACAAGTAGCTCGGTGGCTGGTACTGCACAGCTATCGGGCGAGACCTTTACAGCGGTGGCGTTGCCGATTCACGTTCTTCAACCGGCAGTGCCAATGCCATGACGGAGCAGAGCAGTAAGGTGAGGAATTACTTCCCAGTTTAAAAACAAAAATCACACGCAAAGAAACACGGAGAGCAGGATGCTGCAATATAGCTACTGCAGCAGTTGACTCCCTCAAATTTGCCCATCATTTCGTGTACTATTACCGCACTAGAAAAATCATACACGATTTAATGAATGCATGAATAAGTTGCTCTTTCCAACTGTGATTAGTTTCAAGTCAATTATGGAAAACAGATTTTCTAAAAGCAAATTGAATGTGATCTTTTTTATATAATTGAAGCAAAAACAATAGAAATTTAGGTAGCAGTGCGTGAGTGATATTTTGTATTGAAAGGTTCACGTTTATCACGGATTTAATCAACGAAATATAACAAGCCAAAGCTAAACTTCATTCGGATTGTGTTTTTTCGAATACTTTGCCTCAATTTATGTAACACTGATAGCCCATGTTGGAGACAAAACCCTCTGTTCTGTGTGGGGTGTGGGTGCTGAGCTTAAAACACGTTGTTTCGTATTATAATGGTTTAGAAGCTTTAATAGAAAGTGTCTTTTGTAAAAAGTGTCAAATATACCCTATTTTCACCCTTTCACAAAAAAATCGTCATGTTTGCAACGAAGTTGTAGATTATTGAAAAATAGTAGGTGAGTGAAATTTGATATTCCTCATCTTCGTGTTACCGATCTACTGCTTACTGAGTGTTATGTTCAACAAGCGTTTGTTCTACGAGATATAAGAATCCGAAGTTTACATTTTTTTGTGTCGCAATTTTCGCGCCCAACTTTGATTCTGATTAACTAGCATTGTTACTCTGCGTTGGATAACAAAATACACTTTTTTAGCTGTTAAAACAATGATCTTTCTAATGAGCCCTTTTTGGAAAGTTTTGTAGAAATAGTTTTTTGCAAAATCAGGTCAAAATAACGCACTTTTTATCTTTTTACAAAATCTTCAGTTTCGCACTTACTGGGTAGGATTTTGTAGCAGAGTACGCAAAAAGGCTGAGATTCCAACTAACACTGTCTGCTAAGTCGTCAAAGCATAAAATGAACACAAAGTGTGTACATGTGGGACATTGAAACATGGTATATAAATGAAATTTTGCATTTGAGAACTTTGTATCATTAGGTTACTATATGCCTATTTTCATGTTCGTTATGCGTTTAATCAACTAGATATAAGAATGTGAACTTTCGGGAACCAATTTTTTCGGGCGAATTTGTGTGAAATTTTGTGGCCTAATATGGTTCGTAAAATTCCTTTCATTATTATTTTTAAGAGAACGCATAAGGTTGTACAAGGTGGCTAACTTTTTTTTCTTTCAACAGAATATTTCCCGATATGTAACAGCCTAAATTGGCCAGGGATTCAAGCTCGCCCTGTGCAAAGCAACGCGTGCAGTCCAACGAGGGACTGTATCTCGGCCAGTACTGCTTCGAAGAACGTTAAACTTTACCAATGTTCACTGGGGCCATGGACGAATGTCCATATAAAATTTGTCGAAATCCTTGGTGGTCGAGGAGGAGATATAGTTGACATGGAATGACCATACTGAAACTTTTACTGGGTAGGATTTTGTAGCAGAGTACGCAAAAAGGCTGAGATTCCAACTAACACAGTCTGCTAAGTCGTCAAAGCATAAAATGAACACGAAGTGTGTACATGTGGAACATTGTTCAAAAACAAATACCTCTTCATTGGTGATTCAGTCTACTGCAGCACTATATTTAAACAGCTTCTATTCTCCTCTTGTCTATGCTGTTTATTGTTCATGTTTCACTTCCATATAAGGATACAGTCTTGACAAATATTTCAGTCATAAGGTGGATTTATTTATGTATATTACTCTGTTCGATGTTTGAATAATAGAGAACTGTCGTGAAGATCCATCTGCCAGGCACTTAAGTGTGATTTGGTGAGTATCCATGTAGATGTAGATTTGGATATAGATGTATTACGAATCCATATGTAATTCGTAATTCAAAACTGGAAAACAACACGGATTGCAAACTTTCTGTTTGAAACTTAATTTTGAAAATTCCGTTAATTTATCATTAATGCTGCAAGTTCTTTCTCCTTCTCTGTTTTTTTTTTTTTTTTTTAATCGGACTTTCCAGAAGTTGCCATTAAGTAGCATAAATACATAATCTTCGTGACCTAACTGATAACCTGTGTTCCTTTATTTTCAAAATGCTCCCTGTACATTACTTTAGGCTCATAATAAATGAATTTCAGATCTGCTTTCAGGCCTACGTATGTATTAACGCTACCTCCGTGCAACGCGGATTCTCTCCTTGATTTGGCCGTCATCCGTAAGTGTGGGAATACTCGCCCTAAGTGTGGGAATACGTTTCAGTAAATCCTCTGCGCTAATTCTTCTGTTATACCGATGGCAACATTGGCGTTGGGTAATAGTAGCCGCCTCCAAAAGCGGATCTGTGTTCTGAGCAATATTGTTAATTGTGTGATTTAAAAATAACTGATGCGAAGAAACAGCATATGGCTGTAATTGGAAAGGGCCACTAACGAACGATAATTGCAATAAATGATTAACTGCACAACGAATTAATTGATTCCGTTATTTGAATTGTTGCATCAATTACGAATACAAAAATACGCACATAAAAGCGATAAAAATTTTGGGAGTATTTGTTGATCGATGGTAAGAGACAATAAACAAAAACAAATCAGGACAAAAATTTGTAAACCGTTACCTGCTCCAAATTTTATTACATGGAAAAAGAGGACCGCATTACATCCGAAAATTGCTTGAAACAGTAAAGGAGTGCAAAAAACTGAATTTAACATCTACCTGGGATTATAAAATTCACAAAGAGTGTGGACTGGAAGTGCATTGCCACATAGGTAATTGGAGCGTCCTTGCAAAACAGAACTTGCAGATAGGCTTCAAAATGTAAGGCTGGCTCACCTGCACATGCAGAGATTGACACAAGATGCAGTAGAGCTTCAGTGGCCCTCAGCATGAGCGGAAATAGTAGACATCGAGAAGCACTTACCCGTCTAGATGATACAACAGCATCTGGAACAGAGAAAGCAAAGCTGTTGTCGTTCTGCTAGCTTCACACACAGACCGAAACGGTAATTTCTCATTCAACAATAAAGTCACTGTCTGATTCAGGGCCGGATCTGGGGGAGGGGGAGGGTCGGGGGTAAAGTGGGCAGTTGCCCCTGGCGGCAGAATTCCCCGATGTTGCAATCATACTATTGTAGCTATCTAGCGAACAGTTCTTTGGAATGAAATGTTCAGATTAAGATGCAATACATCTAGTGCCTTTTTGAGTTCTATTACAAGTCTACGTTATTACAATGCCATTGTGTTGAAAAACCATCCCATAATCAAATCCTGGCTGCGCCTATGAAGTGCGATAGTTATTCGAGGAACCACTGTTGCGCTGCAGCCTTGTTGCACCAGACGTCACGCAGTTGGCAGCAATAATCAGAATACTGACTCAAACTGTGCATTAAGCTATCTGTTCTAAAGGTCCATTCAAAATATTAATACCATTATTAACTTATTGGAACTTCTTGCTTCAACGTAAATACTTTAATAACAATGTGCATCTAGTAGTTAAATAAAATTATTTAATTGTATTTGCAGCAATACAAGAAAACTGCCAGAATTTCGGCTGTCGACTAACAAAACGATTTTCTGGCTTTGTATTCCTTAAATTGGCGAGCATCAGCCGCAAATCGGCTAAGATGTCAACACTGGCTGACAGAGAGTAGTTTGCGACCTACCCTCTCCCGTCGCCATTTATTGTTGGGGCGCGATGGGGTTACATGGCGTATCACTGTTTTCTGTTGTACTGATCTCTATTGTTCTTCTGTTGTGTATTTAAATTTGTTTAATAACTTGTATAGTTGATGGACGGTCGAAAACGGAGTAGTGGGACGATGTATAGAAAAATAGCAGAAGAGAAGAAGAAAGAAGTATGTGAGGTGTTATCTCAGACACGAAAATTGGATTCCTTTTTCACAAAGTCTGCTGTCAGTTAAGAAAACGAAACATCATGGAAGATTATATAATATAAATTAAATTTAGGGTATTTTGTGTGATGACAATGTTGTAAAGGAAACATTTCTAAAAAAAAAAAAAAAAAAAAGGGGGTCAAACCACTTGCATAGTTGTAACTTAATCCTAATCTGAGGTCTTCGAATTATCGCTAACGCACTTACAAATAAAAATGGCCGCCATTTAGTAATAGTGCAAGATAATTTTTTTAAAGCTGTTTTGTTCTCAATTATACTGTAATCACATAAAAAATTCAAAATATTTAAAAATGGTTAAGCAATCCTCACTGGGCCACTTCATGTGGATTGACTCAGGTATCAATCCCTTACAGTTACTGTAACACTACCACAACAGAGAAGGACGTAAACAAATTACTCAAACAGTAAATCTCTCAAGTTCAGTATGGATTATATATTTTTTGGTTTCAGGTGAAACCAAAGATGGCCCGAGTACAAAGGTAATAGACGACACTGTGAAGTAATGTAAAACACTACTTCCTGGAACATCACCTAGTGTTCAGCAAAACGATGAAACTTCTGAGTTTCAGTTTGACTTTAACGATCCTGGTACATGGTCGAAGAGGTTTTCTGACTATGAAAGATGTAACATTTTTATAACGTGATCCTGACATCGGTCAGAGCTATAGAGAAGATCACACTTTAAGTAAAGATTGGTTTCTAAAGCAGTTGAAAATGGCTCGGTTATAGTGAGAGCAAAAACGCTTTATATTGTATTACCTGCTGATTATTTTGTCCCTTCAAATTCTGAGTCAAAATCATTCTTAGCCAAAAAGGAAGGGATTGTTAATTTAGAAAAAGCTTTTGCCTGGCCATGAAAATTCACCAAACCATAAATTTTGTTTTTGCTCTTGGAAGGCTCTAGAGTCTTCTCTCGGAAGCGGAGGCGTCGACAGAGAGCTGCAGGACCAGGTAAAAAAAGAGGAATTTCACTGGAGAGCAGTGTTGCACTATATTATAGATGCTAGCGTTTTTCTAGCAAAGCAAGGAAGTCCGTTTAGAGGAACAAACGAAGTTGGTGATTTTGGTGATTCACAGAGTGAGAAATTTCTAAACGCCATTGATCTTATATCACACTATAGTGTGCCCCTTCATCTGCGTATTGAACGCCACAAGAAACGGCAGATTATCTATTATTCCAGACATATACAAGATGAGTTCCTTGACATGATTGCCAACAAAATAAGACAAGACATAATTAAAGATATTTTAGATGCTACATACTGTTCGTTGATGTTCCACTGCACTCCAGATATCAGCCACAATGAGCATATGACTCAAGTAGTTCACTATGCCAAGGCAAGTTTTGTTGACTTTTTTATAGTTACAGACAAAACAGGAGAAGGTCTTAGTCAAGAAATATTGAAAAAATAGAACAAGATGGGTTGAACATTAAAGTTCAGACGTCATGACAATGGGGCAAACAATGCTGGAAAGTACAAAGGGGTCCAGTCAAGAATACTTGAGAAGAATAACCTGGCCTATTTCGTACCATGTGCTGCTCACTCTTTAAATTTAGTAGAAGCACATGCAGCCAACACATCTGCTGAAGCCCAAACGTTTTTTCGAACTGTCCACCATTTGTATCTATTCTTCGTACGTTCCACATCAAGATGGGAAATCTTACAAAAACATGTTCCCACAACATTAAAACCCCAGAGGAAGACTAGGTGGTCTGCAAGAGTAGAGGCAGTTGAAGCAGTTTATAAGCATTTTCATAAAGTTTTAAAGGCGCTGGAGGAAATTGAAACCTATAAATTCTCAACACCAGAAACAAAAACAGAGGCAAGCTTTATTTTAAAAAAATATTAGAAAACTCAAATTTATTGCCTTAACTTGTTTCTGGTATGCAATATTGAAAAAAATAGATCATGTTAATCAGTTTCTGCAAAGAGAAGACCTTATAATTGATAAAGCTGTTCGAAACTTTCAAGGTCTTTTGAACTTTCTGGAAACTTCCAGAGACTCTTGTACCTCTGAAGCTATTTCTGAGGCCAAAGTGCTAGCAGAAGACAATGAGGTATCAACGATATTCTCAGAAAAAAAGGAATACAAGAAAGAATAAAATGACCGATGAGCTTTGTGAGGATGAAGTAACCAAACATTCACAGGAAGATTTGTCCAAGATGTCCCTGTCAGAAATAATTGACAGAGCTGAGTACTCAGTTTACCGCACTGGAGAACATTAGTGCAAAATTTAGTTTCCTGTGTGGTGTCCAAATTCAAGAAATGGAAGTGGAGGACTTAAAGGCCAAAGCAGCAGAACTGTCTGATACCTACACGGAAGCTCTAAACAAGGAAGAATTTATTTTTGAAATTGAAAGTTTCAAACACCATGCCCTGGTAATAGAGAGAGAGACTTGCAAAATGCCACTGCATCATCCACATTAAGTTTTATTTACAAAAATAACTTGGTACAGGGGTATCCCAGCATTACTACAGCCTTAAGAATATTCCTTACCATACCAGTTTCTGTTTCCTCTGGAGAAAGAAGTTTCAGCAAGCTGAAACTAATTAAAAATCATTTGAGGAGCATGACTGCTCAACAAAGATTAACAAATCTCAGTATAATCTCCATAGAGCACAAACGAGCTTCTTCCATAAACTACGATGATATCATGAGTTTTTGCAGCTAAAAAAGCTCAGAAAGCGAAGTTTTAAATTGATTATTGTATGGGCTTTATGGTATATTCTTGTATATTTGAAAATGGTTTATTTTCTCTCATCTTAATTCACTTAATAAAATAAGTTAAAGTTGTCAGATACTGATATTTATTTCGAAATATATTACTCAAATTACTCTAAAAAAATTTTTGATTTTTATGAGTGGGGGTGAAAGAAGGGGCGGCAAATTAAAGCTTTCCCGCTTAGTAAAACTCCTAGACACGGCCCTGACCTGATTGACACACAGTTTACGTATATGCGCGAAACAAAAACTCAGAAGCTGTTTAGAACACTCGGCATATTGTCCGAATTGCGTTAGCACTCGTACGAAGACTTTGTTAGTACTGAGGCTGACATTTTCACCGAAAGTTTCCTTCCGCTGTGTCAGTCCAGCTACCGTGTCTCGCCAAGGCGGTATCAGTCGGCGCAGTTCTGCGATGTTGACTTACACACGCCAGTCAAATTTATGGACTAATGAACTGACGTTTTTATTAAAGCTCATTTTACGAAATTAGGTGTCCGTCTCCATATCCGTCTCTACTTTCTGCTGTAGTTTGTGACTGACGTATTCTATGTAAACTGAGGCGTTGATAAATTGATGGTACTACTTTATGACATCAGCAGAACTCCTTCTGGCACTCACCTACGACACAGTCGTTCCGTGCGTTTCCCACGCTACGCAATGTCTACATACACCACGAACTTTTTGGAACATATGTCAGTGAAAGCTGCTTTCCCGTGCACCGGATGCTATGACAGTTTTTGGCCATTTGTGTTGTCCACAACCTCGCCTTCTCTATGTAAGGCCCTCGTGCAGAACCAAACTTGTTTGTGAAATTTGCTCTTGCGTTAAAGGATTTCTAACATTGACTCTGGCACTGTGTTTAAAGAAGAAGAATAAAATTTCACCAAGAAATACACACCTGTCAGGAAAATGTTGTACTCACAACCTGATGATTATTTGGACTTTCTGCAAATGGACAGTGAAAATTTTGGTAATTGTTCATAGTTACTTCGAAATCACATTCAAAAAGGAGACACAAGCATGCGAAAAATTTATTCTCTTCCACTTCGTCCTCTAGTGAGAGTTCACTAAAATAACATGGGGACTGCCTCGGGCATGGATGTGTGTGATGGCCTTAGGTTAGTTAGGTTTAAGTAGTTCTAAGTTCTAGGGCACTGATGACCTCAGATGTTAAGTCCCATAGTGCTCAGAGCCATTTGAACCATAATATCGGAACATATAACTCACATCGTCCATGGAAGAATTGGAGAACTGGGATTTATTTTTTATTCATGAGGAAGTTTCATGTATATAATGTGTTATATCTGTAAGTATAAATCAGAGTTTATTTGTGTACGTGCATGATCTCCTCCCAAAGCCCAGGATCGATTTCCGCCAAATTTGGCACAGAAACAGCAAATCCCACGAGTATCTGCACAGTGGGTTCTATAACCTCCTAGCTCCAATAGGAGGGCAGATATGAGCAAAAACGTGTTTTTTCCAGCCCCTGGTATGTAGAACACCCTGCATAACAGGTGTGTTGTGTGGGAGCAGCATCGGTCTGCCAAATCAACATGCTTTGCAAGGCAATCTATATGTCAAGGGGCAAGAACTGATTTCTGGGCCCTGACATGTAGGCTGCCCTGCAAGACAGGTGTGTTGTGGGTGTAGTATTGGCCTGCTTTATTGAACTGTATTGCAGGGGCTACATGTTTCAGTTAGCATGTTTGGGGACATGTTGAGATAGATAGATAATGGGACTGTCAGAGTGAGGAGGGGGAGGAAATGGATAGAGAGAGCAGAGGAGGTGGAAATGCATGGGGAAGGTGCAAGGTGAAGAGGGCAGGTGGGCAACTGATAAACAATGAGGCCAAGGCAGAGGTAGAGATGGAAAGAGAGATGGAGGAAGAGAGGATATGGTCAGTGGGAAGGGATGCAGGAAATGGACAGAGAGAGGTGAAAGTGGAGATGATGAGGCAGAGAGAGAGAGAGAGAGAGAGAGAGAGAGAGAGAGAGAGAGAGAGGGAGGGAGTGACTGAGTGGGGAGGAGGAGAATGAGAGATGGGGCAGCAGAAAAGGTGAACACACAGAAGGGGAGAATGAGGTTTGTTCAATATGCACTGATGGAAAAATTGAGCGAAAGCTGGTAGGCGTGTCTGTACAGCTAAAAGGTGATATCTGTTCAAATTTCGCGCCATTCGCACTGCAGCGCCACTATGAGGACGCAAATCACGTTTGCTTTAAATACGTGATGTAACAGTCACGGGTGTTACTTACCTATAAAACTGAACACGGTGAACTGATATTAGTCAAAAATGTCTTGAAGGCGACAGAAACACCGTCAACAATACACTGAGTTTGAATGAGGTCACACAATAGGGCTAGAAGAAGGTGGATGTTCCTTCTGCGATACTGAAGGAAGACTTGGCAGGAATGCAGCCACTGTACAGGGCTGCTGGCGGCAGTAGTCGCGAGAACGTACAGGTACCAGAAGACTGGGCCCGAGCGACCACGTTACACTGCTGAGAGGGAGGACCGAGATGGTCGGTGTACGGCTTTGGTGCATTGTATTGCATTTGCAGCAGCAATCTGATCGGCAGTTCGCACCACAGTGACACAACAAACTGTTGCAAACAGGATACTTCAGTGGCAGCTCCGAGCCAGACACCCTGTAGAGTGCATTCCACTGACACCAAACCACCGCAATTTGCGACTTCAGTGGTGGCAAGCGAGAGCTGATTGGAGAGCAGAGTGGTGGTCTGTTGTGTTTTCTGATGAAAGCTGGACCTGCATCGGTGCCAGTGACGGCCCGGTGTCGGTTAGAAAGAGACCAGTTCACACGCTACACACACTGGAGTTACGGTCTGGGAGAACTCGCACGGTTATCCCACGCATCCTGACTGCAAATTCGACCAGTTTGTTGCCATTCGTGAACAGCATCCGGGGAGTGTTTTCCAACAGGATAACGGTCGCCCACGTACCGTTGTTGCCACCCAACGCGCTCTGCAAGTTTCGTTAGCCTGGCCGATCACCAGATCTGTCTCCAATCGAGCACGAATGGAAGATCGTCGAGCAACAACTATACCTTCAACTACGACCAGGAGTAACCGTCCCTGTATTGAGCGACCACGTGCAACACGCACGGAACTGACTTCCGGCACCTGTACAACACAGCACGTCGCCGCGCACAGGAGGTATCTCCGCTGTAGAATACTCGACGCTCGGCCATCGGGCGGCTGCTGTGGCGAGCACAGGGTGCGGGCGGAAGTTTGGAAGCCGTGCTGTCGGAGGGCGACGACTGCGTACCGTCAGGCGTGTGGCTGTTCCTCCGTGACCCCGGCCCCGGCGCTGCGGGCTCCGCGGTTGCCAGGCAGCGCCAGTGCGGCATCACACGGCAGCCGCCCTCGCCTCCTGGCGGCCGGCCGCGCCCACGTGGGGGCGGGGGAGGCGGAGGCGGAGGCACAGCGGCCCGTATTGATCGCCGGCAGCGGCAGCTGGGGGCGGCGGGGGCGGCCGGAGGCGCACCGCGCTGGACCGGCCCGCCGGCTCCGGGAGACGAGGCGAGGCGAGACGTCGCCGTCAGGCTGGGCTGCCCGGGGTTTGCTGTGCCCGCCGTCACACGACACGCGAAACAGCTGCCAACCTGAAGGACATGTCCCACTGCCCCGTAATCACCAGATTCCTTTTTTGACCCCTTACGTCGAGCAAAAAATGTGTGTACAACTGTGTTAATTACCTCAAGAAGCTCTTCAGTCCTTCCAAAACCGCGTTTCTTTTTAATATCGACGTCAGAATATAGAGCGTCTTTCCAGACGGCGTTACAATGAAAGTAAAAGTGTGTAACTGTTGAAACAGAGCAGTGGTATCAGAAGCAATAATAATTTGTTCCAGTACATTCCTAAAAACTTAAACTGAATCTCTCGTAACATTGTGCGCAATGCGGTGGCTGCTAAAATAAAAAATCAAAAAAGCTATCGTAAAATTATTACGCGGAACGGTACTGATGCAAACGACATACAACTTGTGTCCCCAATAAACATTTCTGCAGCTCTGAGAGATACAGCATTGTTCGTTCTCATCTACCAATCGGCTATCGAGCAGGACTAACCATTCGAGTCACAGGCGACATTACTACACGGATTCGTGCAAAGCATCAGCGAGTTTCCGTCTTATGCAACGACAGTCAGCGGATCGACCGTACATTCACTCTTTCAGTGTTCTAAATGCTACCTAAACGGAAGATGACAAAGAGGAGGTCGAAATACTTAATTCGGTCTTACGTAATACTTAAACCGCGGAGGTTCGCAGTCGAGGCCTTCTTTTACCTGTTCGCCGATATCACAAACACCGAAGCAAGTCGTCGCGCAACGCAAAAGCGACTACAATCGCTTAGTACTGAAAAGACGTGTGGACGGGTTGCGGCACTTGTAAGATTTTTACAGATATTCTGCAAAGGAACTCGCTCCCCTTTTAGCACCAGTTTGTCGTCGGTCGCTCTACCGACGAAGGCCATCTAGCGACTCGAAAAAAGCGCAAGGTCATTCCAGTTTCCACGAAGAGTCGCAGGACAGATGCGCATAGCTGTAGGCCGATACCGCTGACATCGGTGTATTATTGTAGGATATGTTTTACGCTCACCTATTCTGACGTATCTGGAGGACAAAAATCTCATCTAAAGCTGCGAAGCTGACGTCGCGCTGTTGTCCACGTGGCGCAGACAGAGGAGTCACTCACCTCCAGGTTAGCCGCCCGTGTATGTGTTGATGTAAGGTGCCCAATGAAGATTACTTTTATCTATTTACATCCTCACAAACCCGGCATTGCCTGGCTATTTATTTTGCCAATTTTCTATTAGAAACGAAACAAAAAATGAACTTTATTTGTAATATCAGTACCGGAAAAATTTCATTTACATTTATTCGTGAAAACGTCATTGAAATTATGAAATAGTCGTACAGTGAAGTATGCATATTGTAGAAATGTGTAGTACAGCTGCTTCGCGTGTCCAAAAGGCGGCTTTGTCAACGTCGCTATGGCGAGACACTGCATAGCTCTACGGACGGCTATTGTTTTCACCGGTAGCCGTTTGCGTTTCGCAATTGGAAGCTGTCGAAAGCGCTGGCCGGTGTCAGGGACTTACGTAAGCTGTACCGCAGTAGTAAAGAGCAAACGTATTAAAACTTTACGCCTGATGCGACATTTTTTCAAGCATCTCAGTGTTTACGACGTAATATTTCTGGATCCATAATAGATTGATACAATTTTGTAGATACATTTAGCGGCATATGAGGATACCGTCTGCAAAATAGAATTATTCACACAGAAGTAACAAATTTAAACGTCATGCATAATGCGGCAGTTTCTTACGCCTCTCATTGTTTATGACGTCATATCTTCTGAAGTGTGATAGGTAGGTGGTTCTGACACCTGACAGCAAGGGATATGTGCACGGCGTTTCGTTGATATCTGTCCAGTGGTAGGAGACGTGGAACACACACACACACACACACACATATGTCAATTTATATAAAATGTATGGATGTAATTCAGGACTAGCCTACATCTACAACCACATTCGCACTCCGCAACCCACTGTATGGTGCGTGGCAAACAGAGCTAGGGAGAAACGACTGGCTAAATGCTTCCACATGAGACCTAATTTCTCGTATCTAAAGTTTGCGGTCTTATGCGTAATGTATGGGGACGGCGATAAATTCGTTCTGCAGTCAGTGGACAATTCCGGCTTTGTAAATTCTCTCAGTAGTGTTTCGAGAGATGAACATCGTCTTCGCTCCAGGGATTCGCGACGTGACTCGGTAATACTCGCTTCTTGATCGAACCTACCGGTAACAAATCTAGCAGCCCGCCTCTGAGTTGCTCCGTTGTCTTCCGTTAATCCGACTCTGCGTGTATCCAAAACACTCGAGAAATACTCAAAAATGGGTCGCGATAGTGTTGTATATGCGGTCGCCTTCATAGATCAGCTACGCTTTCCAATGTTCTCCCAGTAAACTGAAGTTAACCGTTCTCCTTTCCTACCATAATCCTCATATGATCTTTCCATTTCATACAGCTTTGCAACCTTACGCCTTGCGACGTGATTGTGTCAAGTATGCAACACTAATACTGTGTTCGCATATTACCGATTTGTTTTTCCTACTCATCTGCAGTAATTTACATTTTAATACATTTACAGCAAGCTGCCATTCATTACAGCAACTATAAATTTTGTCAAGTCACCACGTATCCCCCTACACTCGTTCAACGACGGCAACTACCGTACACCGCAGCATCATCAGCATACAACTGCAGATTGCTGCCCACACTGTTCGTCAGAGCGTTTACGTACGTAGACCGAGAATACGAGCGAACCTATCACACTCCGCTGGGGCCCTCTTGACAATACGCTCGTCCCTGTGAACACCCGCCATCGGGGACAGCGGACTAGGTTCTTGGAGCTACTTCCGTATCAGGGAAGTCCGCATGCACGTATCTTCGCAGCAAGTCTGCAGTGGGTCACGGTGTCAAACGCTTTCCGAACATCTAGAAGCGTGGAATTTGCCTGTTGACCTTATTTCGTAGTTGGCACTATATCGTGTGAGAAACGGGCAAGCTGAGTATCGCACGGGCTTTTCTCTCTAAATCCGTGAAGATTTTGTGGATAAAAGCTCTTTCCTTTCAAGGAAATGTATTACACTACTGGCCATTACAAATTGCTCCACAACGAAGATGACGTGCTACAGATGCGAAATTTAACCGACAGGAAGAAGATGCTGTGATATGCAAATGATTAGCTTTTCAGAGCATTCACACAAGGTTGGCGCCGGTGGCGATACCTACAACGTGCTGACATGGGGAAAGTTTCCAACCGATTTCTCATACACAAACAGCAGTTGACCGGCGTTGACTGGTGAAGCGTTTTTGTCATGCCTCGTGTAGGGAGGAGAAATGCGTAACATCACGTTTCCGACTTTGATAAAGGTCAGATTGTAGCCTATCGCGATTGCGGTTTATCGTACCGCGACATTGCTGCTCGTGTTGGTTGAGATCCGATGACTGTTAGGAGAATATGGAATCGGTGGGTTCAGGAGGGTAATATGGAACGCCGTGTTGGATCCCAACGGCCTTGTACCACTAGCAGTCGAGATGACAGGCATCTTATCCGCACGGCTGTAACGGATCGTGCAGCCACGTCTCGATCCCCGGGTCAACAGATGGAGACGTTTGCAAGGCAACAACCATCTGCACGAACAGTTCGACGACGTTTAAAGCAGCATGGACTATCAGCTCGGAGACCATGGCTGCGGTTACCCTTGACGCTGCATCACAGACAGGAGCGCCTGCGATGGTGTACTCAACGATTAACCTGGGTGCACGAATGGCAAAACGTCATTTTTTCGGATGAATCCAGGTTCTGTTTACAGCATCATGATAGTCGCATCCGTGTTTGGCGACATCGCGGTGAACGCACATTGGAAGCGTGTATTCGTCATCGCCATACTGGCGTATCACCCGTCGTGATGGTATGGGCTGCCTTTGGTTACACGTCTCGGTCACCTCTTGTTCGCATTGACGGCACTTTGAACAGTGGACGTTACATTTCAGATGTGTTACGACCCGTGGCTCTACCCTTCATTCGATCCCTGCAAAACCCTACATTTCAGCAGGATAATGCACGACTGTATGTTGCAAGTCCTGTACGGGCCTTTCTGGATACAGAAAATGTTCGACTGCTGCCCTGGCCAGCACATTCTCCAGATCTCTCACCAACTGAAAACGTCTGGTCAACGGTGGCCGAGCAACTGGCTCGTCACAATACGCCAGTCGCTACTCTTGATGAACTGTGGTGTCGTGCTGAAGCTGCATGGGCAGCTGCACCTGTACACGCCATCCAAGCTCTGTTTGACTCAATGCCCAGGCGTATCAAGGCCGTTATTACGGCCAGAGGTGGTTGTTCTGGGTACTGATTTCTCTGGATCTATGCACCCAAATTGCGTGAAGATGTAATCACATGTCAGTTCTAGTATAATATATTTGTCCAATGAATACCCGTTTAGCATCTGCATTTCTTCTTGGCGTAGCAATTTTAATGGCCATTAGTGTGTATTGAATCCGAGAATATGTTGAATTCTACAGCGGACCGATGTTAAGGGTATAGGTCTGTACTTTTGCTGGTTCTTACATCTTTCTTATATACAGAAGTCAACTACGCTTTTTTCTAGTCGCTTGGGACTTTGCGCTGGGCAAGAAATTCGCGGTGAATGGAGTCGCATTGCCACAGAGTTGTCTAGTATCGGCCGCGTGCGCGTCACCAGCGCCATATTATGTGCTGGTTTCTGAGCACATGTCAAAGACACTTGCCAATGACAGTGAAATAATTATAGGATTACATGACAGATTTTATTAGCATATTAACTTTGGATATTACGTACTTATCAATGGCGATGTGCTTTTACTTTCACTTATCTACCTTACGGCGGCAACAGCGAATATTGAGAGATACATACAATTTAGAATTGTATATTTAAGGATTTAGGCACAAACATTACAAATTCTTAAAATCAATAATTCAATATTACTAAAAGGAGGACGTTTAAACTGTAAAATTAGGACTGTTAGTTCAGCATCTGTTGAATGAAGCCAGGTGAAAGCAGAGGTAGCAGCATTAATGAAGTCACTGGGTACTTTCTGAAAGGGCAGTCTCTGGCAATATGCTGAACGGTTTGTTCTCGGGCGCCACAACCACAGGCTGGAGAGTTCCCGAGTCCCCACTCGTGCATCAGAGCTTTGCACCTGGCGTGACTAGTTCTTATCCTATCCAGTCGTGCCCACTCACTTCTCTTCAGATCAAATCCTGTTAGACTGGCAGATGGACCTTGATGTTTTATTGTTGCAGCATTCCATCTCCTGCACCACTTCTTGCTGTTTTGTTTCATTATGCTAGAGCGGAGTGTGTGATATTAAGCGGTCTGGAGGAGGGTGATTTAATGATGAATGGAAGTTCTCGAGGATAGTCGGAGTGATGCAGCTTCCTCCATTCTCGACCGGTTGGCGGAATGTTAGTGATGGTGTGTAGCCAAGGGATCGGTTTGGGTTTTAGTGTACCGTAATAATTCTCTTTGATTCATTGAGATGAATGTCTAGTTTTGCTGTGTGTCCAACTACTCGGTACACCAGTGCCGGAGCTGCTGTCCGTAGAGTGGGAGCTTCAGCAGCCCAGGTTGTGCCAGCCAGTTTCTTTATGACGTTATTTCGAGTCTTTAGCTTTTCGAGTCTTTAGTTTTAGTGCGACACCAAGGTGTGGAGACTGGAAATTGTGTCTAGTCCTCTGTTGAGAGAAAGTCACATTGAGCTGTCGGTTTGCAGTTCTGTTGTTTAAGTGGAATGCTCAGATTTCCGTCTCGGCTGCACTCGGTTCGAGTCTCCGTGCTTGGTATACGTGTTCTGATTTGCTACGTCTGTAAACAATATATTTCCTCCTTTCTGGAGTGTGCTGGTTTGTGTGGCTATGGCAAGGTCATCGACGCAGAAAAACTTTTATTAGTCGTTTTCGGCATGTCACTGGTATACAGATTGAAGAGCTATGACGGATCCTTGGGGAAGCTCATTTTTTATGGTAGATGACTTACTCTCTTTTTAGAATGAGATTTTCACTCTACAGCGGAGTGTGCGCTGATATGAAACTTCCTGGCACATTAAAACTGTGTGCCGGACCGAGACTCGAACTCGAGACTTTTGCCTTTCGCGGGCAAGTGCTCTACCAACTGAGCTACCCAAGCACGACTTACGCCCCCTCCTCACAGCTTTACTTCTGCCAGTACCTCGTCTCCTACTTTCCAAACTTCACAGAAGCTCTCCTGCGAACTATGCAGAACGCGACTCGAACATCTGCGAGTCTGAATATCACGGAGCTAACAGGACATCTCGCGCGACCTGTTTTGGGCCACGCTGGACGCAGTTACAACGTTGCCAGAGCATAGCTGGTTTAATCGCTTTTCTATCGAGCCTGTTGGCGGGACTAGGTTTTTCTAGAAACTCTTTTGTCTCACACTGGGACGAGGAATCGCATGCCAGCCGCCAAATGCGATATTTTTTTTTTTCACCTTGTACATGCAAATTGCACAGCACTAGTTGCTCAGCACAGTATTTCTATTCTGGTTATCGTCAGTTCGGAATATTTCCCACGAAATTTACTGAATATGAAATAAAATACTGCCGCAGGCAGGTAGCACTTATCACCATAAACGTGCAGTTGTCGATCTTAAATAGCCGAGAAGGTGCACAAGTAATCAGTAGTTTTCCCGTAAATGTTAACATGTTTTCTTTTATCGCCATTCCACGTCAGACTGGCAACAGAAAGACAAGCCTTTGTGTAAAAGAAGTATAGGTCAATATAGAACGTAAATTTCTTCGGTGATCTTTCCCAAAAGTATTTGTCTGGAGTGTAGGCTCGTATAAACGAGAACTGTGGAGGATAACGATCAGGACAGATAGCGAGACGAAAGAAACTTTTGAAGTGTGGTCCCGCGAGAGAACGCTGAAGATCGGATGGGTAGATCGGGTAAGTAATGTGGAGGGGAGGAAGACAGCCTTGTGCCACAACGTGAGTACAAGAAGGGACAGACTGAAAGGAACAGGTAGTCGGCTGATGGTAGGGAAGGGGCCGGGTAGAGTTATACGTGTCGGTGAAATTACAAGCGCGAAAGACTGCCGAATGTGCGTGACGAGCAGTTTGCCAGCTGTCTGGTGAGAAACTCGAGGCGGCAGACGGCGGTGTTCTGTGGGGGCCGGGCAGGCGCGCCCTTTGAGGGCGGCCGGCCCTTCCAAAGGGCGCGGGGCCACACTGCCCACCGTGTGACGTCCGCCGCATTCACCCGATTAGGACTCGTCGGCCAAAATGAACGCACCAGTTCGTGGCACGCGCTACAGCACGATAGAACGCATCGTCCGTGCCTCGTGGAGGTCCTCGCGAGGCGTCGTGCTGACGGCGTAGGGCGCCTTCCGCCTGTGTGACGGAGACGCGGGGCAACTACACCGACGGTGAACGACTCTCAGTATAAAAAGTGCTACGAATTATAACTGTTGCCGTTACTTTTTATCCGACCCGTGTATATTTCCAAAAGTGAAGTGTTTTCGTAATTTATTTATTTACGTAAAGCATTAAATGTGGACTTTTGGTTGGTTTTAAAACGTTAATAATTGGTGCTACACTCTCAATTTCTGTTTAAATAAATTAACAGCTACTTTTTTATTTACATGTGTCGAACCTCTGTCTCTCTCTTCCAACTGATTAGGTTCCTTTATAAATAATTCTCTTTCGGTAAATTCTGTGGTAAAGTGAACAGAAAGCATATAAGATACAACTGTTTAATAGTTTAGTGACTTTTAATCGTGTGTTCTTCCAGCGTATACTGTCGCTTGTGGCACTTTTTTCTTTTTTTTGAGAGAAATAATTGTCATCATTCGTCAATTTTCTTGGAATTTCTTTCGTTCCTATAGTTTCACAATACGAATCATTCTTATAGTGTATATTGCACTGAATTAACTTTGAATTACTATTTTTATCTTTCGTTTCCAAGCTAACCACTGGTTCGGCCTTCATCCAGATGCAAAGTCCACTATTAAGTAATCGCCTACTCATAAACATGGACGAAAAACTCAACTATTGTACTGTATTGTATGTTAAGCGGGGACCTAGAAACGACGGAGAGGCTCCGTCCCCGCCGCAGCCGCAGTGGTCCGCAACCCCACGACGACTACCGCAGTCCACTTCACCCCTCCGCCGCCCCACACCGAACCACTCTTTCAGGGTTATTGTGCGGTTCGGCCCCCGGTGGACCCCCCAGGCAACGTCTCACACCAGACGAATGTAGCCCCTATGTTTGCGTGGTAGAGTAATGGTGGTGTACGCGTACGTGGAGAACTTCGTTTGCGCAGCAATCGCCGATGTAGTGTAACTGAGGCGGAATAAGGGTAACCAGCCCGCATTCACCGAGGCACGTGGAAAACCGCCTAAAAACCATCCACACTGGCCGGTTCACCGGACCTCGACACAAATCCGCCGGGCGGATTCGTGCCGGGGACCAGGCGTTCCTTCCCGCCCCGAAACCCGTGCGTTAGACCGCACGGCCAACCGGGCGGGCAAAACTGAACTAAGTTATTGGCACTCCATGAAAAAAAAAAAAATATCAGAAAGACAATAGCACTGACGAGAGGCGATAAGACAGTGCACTCGACAATAACGATTTAGGAATGCCAAAGCGATGGAATCTATTCATTCATTGCCAACCGTAGACTGTAGTTTTCGTTCGGTCGTTGGCATCAGTAGGAACGGTCACCGACGCAACCACAGACGGTCCCAGCCAGTAACGGACGTGGACGCGAAATACCGACACACCCCGCGTCCCCAGACCGCACAGCGCAATACACCCTCGTCATTTTCCTTAGGCCTGCAGGTGAGTAGGTTAAGACCATCCGTGAGGTTTGCACTGGATGATTTTTAACATTCGCTTCTTTGAAACTATTGGTAATCGTCTTAAACGGAGGATTTCTGAATTGAATTGTCAGTCACGAATTTCGTGAAGGCCGATCAGAGACGCCGAGAGACGGCGGCGCTGTGCGCAGAGCGACTCCAGCCAGGAGAACTCGTGTCCTCCCCCTGCCACCCCGAGTTTTGCACAAACAGTTGGCTCTGGGAAGGATTTGCTCCCACTGCAAATGCCACGACAGAAGCTCCAGAAATAGGCTCGTGTCGATTCGCAACGTATCCGGGAGAGGAGTTGCGAGGTGCGCGCGCGACACCGTAACCAGCCGACCGAGGACTGCTGAGTCCTTTGGCCGTGCGGCTAGCTGTGGAACGAAACGCAGAGTGCCAAATATCGAGTCATCTGCTGCGCCTGTAAACAAATCGTTTTATGTAAAAGAAGCAAAGTTACATCCGTCTACGTAGTTAGTTGTTCGTTAAGACTTTGCAGTGTGCGTAAAAAATTAAATACCACTGGTTCTGGATTTGCGTGTGTTCTGCGCGGTGCAATCTTTCGCACTAGACTGTGACGACACTATTCTGTAAAAGAGTTGATTTTTACTTGTCGTATAGTCTGGCGTCACAGACTGATAATGAACTAGCTTTCTTTTCGTTATTGCCCGTACGTGTCGTGATACTTCGAAGTAGCTAAAGTGAAACACGGCAGTTATTTTGAAATGTTTGCAAGCAAAACATGTCGTGGCCGGCCAGTTTAGGTTTGGTGCATTTTAGAAGCTATAATTCTTCGTAACAGATGTAGCTCACGTATCGAAATTGTTTTTAACGCTGGAAGGGTACCAGACGTCTTCCAGTCCCGAGTAAATGAGCGATGTAAATTGGCGCTCGGCCGCTTCGGCCTACTGGCAGAGGTGTACGAGTAATCCTTCCAGCCTGCCTCCGAGGCAACCGTTATAAAGCAGCTCAATCTGACGCGACGGAAACACGAGAGCTCATATGTAATGAAGCACAGTGGTTGAAACGGGCAAACTCGAGTTTCCGCCAGCCTGGGAACCTTCACAGGACCCGCTCAGCCTGCTACACCTGACAACAGGACAGATTGCGACAGATTGGTGTATGTTTGCGTAGTAATTTTTACTGCAGCTCGCTTATCGTAACGGTGGGAGCAGCAAAATGAGCAAACCAAACTTAAAGGAGATGGAGGAAATATTAACAATTGCGGATATATATACCAGTCACGAGTCCAGCAGGATAAAAGTTGTCGTGTGTTTATGAGGCAGCATGAAATAAATCGGTACGTGTCTTCCAATGAAAATTCTGTAAATAGTTAGGAAACACTGCATTATGTTACAACATGTTTGTAATTTTGATCAGCTGCTTCCTCACTCCATAAATATTTTGAAAGAGGACGAAGACTAAGTGGCTGACAAGTGTGTGGAAGTATATACTAACGACTTGCGGCCGTTTGGCATTATACAGGGCTTATAAATTTAGGGCAAATGTTGCATGAAACTATTAAAAAATGGCTCAGTGGGTATTAAAAATCATATTCTGGTCGTACGCAATGTAGTGCGAACACAGCTTAATATGCAAGAAAAGCTTATTCTTTCAGACGTGTGCTTTTCAGATTAACATAGTATGAAAAACGAACTTCGTGGGGCACTTACAATAAATTCTGCGAATGCGCAATACACATCCTGGGAAAAATAATTAAAACAGGTGTAACTGCGATCATATTTGGCTGGAACACACTAAGGTTACATAAGCTAGACTTCTAAAACCTTACTTTAGTTGGTGTTGCAGAATAATAGACATCTTCAGGTTCTTAGGTGCAAAGGAACTCGACTTTCGAAGATAGTTCTGAAAAATATGTGCTAAGGTCTGATCAGGGTAGATCCAGGAAATAAAGTCGGTAGATGCCAACCGAAAGGTGGAATCAGTGTAATGTCTCTGAGTAGGAGGATCTTTGATGGTTAAGAGAGCCGCGCGTGTGCAGTAAAAAACTCGGGAATCGGGCTGACGAAATGGTACTCGTCTGTCATTGCCGTAATTCTGCTGGTACTGGGGTTGTGGAAGAAAGCGTCTTGCATTTCCATACTGAGGCCTATTATTCGAAAACTGCCTGCCGTTATTACGGAAATGGTTGTCTCTATTCTTTTGTGTTTCCGTGAAAGAGTGTTGAGTAGATTGTGGAGTGTGTGTTTCATCCAGTTCAAGAAGCTGTAAAACATCACGAAAAGTTTTCAAGTTTTCTGTGCGATCCCCTGTCGGCAACGGAACTCTCAATGACCTAGGTAATTTAGAAATACAAAGCTGAATGAGACAGGAAGGGCTGTAAGGTTCAGTTAAATGTTGATTCAGTTGAATCATGTGGTCAAAATATTGTGTCAAAGAGCCAAATTGAGAATTATAAAAGGGTGGCATATTTAGCAACTGATCTTTCACAGCACGCTGTGAAGTGGGTTTCCAGTAAGCATCAAGAAATTGTTGTCGGAATGATTGGAAAGACAAACATTGCCGTGCAACGTATCTCATTCGCGTTGCAGGTTTGCCCTTCAAGAAACTGCAGACAAGTTCTAATTGATGTGCCACTGGCCAATTTGGAGAACAGAGAATGTAAGTTGCTGAATCCAATCAAGAGGACGTAAATCATTCGGGTTATTCCGGAAGGTCTTAAATTTCTCGATTGACAGGAAGTGTTTGTCATCTACATTGTCTTGTTGTGGAAAAGAAGGAGCATCACGGGGCAAAGGAAAATTGCGTGTGAATGTACTACCTTGTACAGGGCAATAATCTTGTGCAAATGGAGCCTGTGAAGACAAGAATGGGAGCTGTCTTTGCTGGTACGCAAACAGATTTTGCTGCTGTTCTGGGACAAAATTACGAGGCGCTCTGTCATCCTGTAATTGTTGCTGAATATCGGAAAGTTTACTATGAGCTGAATTGAGTTCTCGTTTTTGTTGTTCATTGATAGTAATTTGTTTACTCTTAAATTTAGCCAGGGCTTGGTATTCAGTTGTCTCTGAAAAGGGAACTAGAGTTGTCTGATGTAATTCATTTTCTGTTTTTGTTTCCAAAGCGGCTATTCTTTCCGTTATGTTTTCTAATTGTGAGTGGAATTGCTCACCCTGTTGACTGACCTTTGTTTTAAGTTGAGTGACGTCAGATGTCAGACATTCGGTACATCATTCTAAGGCCTGTATGTGCTCTGAATGAGCAGCGGAAGTTTGTTGCAACTTTTCAACAGACTCAGGTGGAAATACAGCATTGATTATGTCCCTAAGGTCAGTAACGCCGCGCTTGTGGGTTTCAATGATATGCTGTACTTTACTGTCAGTTACTTCTGTAAATGTGTCGATAGTTTGGGTTAATTTCTGAATGTTACCGGTAAGGCATTCGTCACGTTTTGCGTTCTGTTCATCACGCTTAGCATTCTCTGCACGGTACTGAGCAAATTGTTCATCACTTTCAGCATTGTCTGCACGGTATTGCGCAAATTGTTCATCACGCTTTGCGTCACGTTCGCTCAGTAGTGGAAGGAAACAGTCTGATTTATCTTCACCTAGAGCTGGGGATTTGAGTGTTGTAACTCATATTGCTGGGGAGGTTTGCTAAAAACTGTTTCAGATGTCTCAGATGAAATAACTTCTCTGCTTGTGGAAGAATATTGCAAGAGAAATTGGTTGTCAGAATCAACCACATAGCTTTGTGAAGGTTGAATTAAGATGAACAAGTCATGGGAAACTAATTGGCTAACTGCGTTCTGAGAATCCGAAGGCAGAAGAGGAAACGATGCGGAATTTTGGGACTCTGTGGCGTCATTACTTGCCGCAGCATTGTTGTCGAATTCCTGGTCACTTTGTGAAGTAGGAGGGTTTGTGAAAAAACTAGGTCATTGTCCGGTTGTTGTTGCTTACGCGATTTTGAGGAACTGTGTAATTGTACTTTATCACCCTGTCGATTTGTTTTGCACATCTTGAGGGAGACAATATGGCGGACAAAATTTCAAAATGGTCGTAATTCACAAGACGATATTTAGTACACAATAGGTAAAATATTTAGAATAGACTCATAAAATCAGTATAAGTAGAATCAGAGATGAAAATAAATATTCACAAGCGTAGCAGCAAACGCAATATTACGCAACTAGCAATGCAGTGCACAGCTGAAACAGTGGTGGCGAAAAGAATGCTCGAAAACAAAGTTCACAGTTACGGAAAGTATATCCAAGAACGTCAACACAGAGGATGTTGTTAAGTGAAAGTGTCTAACCAGAATTGTGTCTTTCTTTTTTGTGAATGTATCATTGATAAGATTGTTCCAAATTAATTATTCAACAAACCTGCATCTGACTGCGTCTGTGAACTTGTTTGTTGCACTCCACCATTTTGCCAGAAATGCAACATGTATTTGACTCAGCAATCAAGTTTAAGAGGATAATGCCGTTTGTGCAATGGCATTAAGATGGTTCTGAAAAATTAACTTTCGGCCCTGATGTTTACTTAATGAAATTATATCTTGACTCGAATAATGCCAGTTGTGCAATGACATAAAATTAGTTATACGAAATAACTTTGCTCTGATAACGTTAGTTATACCAAAATCCATTTCAAACCATAAACGAAAATCGACTTTACAGTACTACTCATTTTGATATTCAATACAAGCAAAAGATGTGGATTATGATTCAGGCTGTTAGATTTAAACAGAATGGTGATATCAGTATATATATTGTTAAAATTTAAGTCATACACAAAACCTACCATTTTCAACATATTTGTGGCACGAATCACTCTTACAAAAAATTTTGCAAAACGCTTACTGTGTCAAACCTTAGACATACAAATCCTAACTCTGAACATTATCTAACGAAAACCATTTTGAAATCGTTATATATCTCCTGTCATTTGCGTGCTAAAGTTTCCTTAGGGTAACTGCGCAGTGAGCGCGATCCTACCTTAACGCTGTCACCACACGTCTGCTTCCTCCGGCCACCTACCTGCGACTCCCGAGTTTTTTACTGCGCCCGGCCGGCTCTGTTAACCATCAAAGATCCTCCTACTCAAAGATATTATACTCGTTCCACCTTGCGGTTGGCAACTACCGACTTTATTTTCTGGATCTACCCTGGTCAGACCTTAGCACATACCTTTCAGTTGCTATTACTTCAGAATACACGTATTAAATGTGACCTGAGGATGGTTAGGACCGAGAACAGCCAGTACTAGCCGAAAGAGAGTGAAGTTGGAGAGAAAACCGTTCATATCTAAATAAACAAATAAGTCCGAAATACCTCTAACAGGAAAAAAAGGAGAAATGAAATCCATCACTTTCTGGCCTACAAAGAGGCAAAATGAATGTATATTTCGTTGGGCATCGTCTTGTAATAGTCTGGTATCTTGGTCAACTTACTGACACCTCCACAATGAAACTGCTGCCAAGCAAAGCATAGCAGGAAGGCGGGCAGGCGAGACAGACTCGGGTTGGCGATGCGCTGATAACGCACGGCAGTTCGTCGTTTATGAATTCAGTTACGGTCACACTTTATGTTAACACTATGTTAAGAGCTTTTAAATTTAAAAGTAGAGATAGACATTCGCAGAACGAAATGTTCACTCTGCAGTGGAGTGTGCGCTGATATGGACCTTCCTGGCAGATTAAAACTGTGTGCCGGACCGAGACTCGAACACGTGACGTGTGACCTTTGTTTGCCTTTGGCGGGCAAGTGCTCCACCAACTCGGCTACCCAAGCACAGCTTTAATCCCGCCAGTAGGACACGAGGTACTGCCGGAGTTAAAGCTGTGAGGAGGGGTCGTGAGTCGTACTCGGGCAGCTCAGTCGGTAGAGCGCTTGCCGGCAAAAGACCCGAGTTCGAGTCTCGGTCGGGCACACGGCTTTAATCTGCCAGGAAGTTTCAGACTTTCGCAGATCCGTGGACAGAGTTACCTATCCACTGGATGTGTCTTCTTTGCTTGTCTGCACTAACAGTTTTATTGAACAAACATTCAGTAACTATTATTGTAAACTAACGTTTAAAAATTTAGAAAGTCGATTTGATAACAATTTACTTTGCGGTTATATAACAACAGAAATCCAAAGCACGAAAGGAAAAATACACTTTTCGCTCTGGAAAAAGGAGAAATATCGTTACGATGAAGTAGTTCTCTTCGTAGCTGCGAGGGGCCAACTAAGTAGACTGTCTTATCCCTTTATTTCATTTTTTAACCTGGTGGTCACCACAGATCCTCGATACTGAGCCATGGCGGTGTACGTAGGGTTAAAAACTTCGAAAAACAGAACAGTACGCGGAAAGTAGTGGCTACATCCACTAGTGAGTAGTCCGTTGTTACAATGAGCGTTTTACGTTTTGTTTCACAACTACGGAGGATGTATCGAAATTTTTCAATGTACTTCGAAGGTCTCGATTAATTACACCATAAGCCTAGAAACGTTTTAGATAAGCATGACACGAGAGTAGCTATACCTCGAGTCGAAATGTTGGCTATAAGTTTAAGGTAAGGGAATTCTAGTGTACTAGTATTGTGTCTCAGCCGAAAATTATAGTAAATCATTAATGTCTACTATTATTTATAAAAGAGCTTTCACGTCAAATTTTTTGAAAAAGTTAATGATTAGCCAATAACTGAACAAGATGAATTTTCTTTTCTTTACTGACAAATGAAAAGTCACATATAAATCTGTCTTTTCTCAAGATAAGAGACATCAATTAACTTTAAAATAAAGTAACAGGATGTGTGTACCAAATGAGATGGAAAGTAACTCCTTTTAGTTTACTTTTCTGTAAAAATGCTTAACTCAGGCTCAACAAACGCAGGAGAAACAAAAGTTCTTTGTTCCATAGACGTCAGTCCATTTAGGTCGACACTTGGACCTGGTACTGAGGTTGCATCTGCCCTGATTGAGGAGCTGCACCTTCGTTATAAATATTTCCCGATGAACGTAACGTTTGAAAATGTCCCGAGCTCATTGCAGGCATTCGAAGTGTCGTACAGCTTGCTGACACGTTTCTCAACAACCTCGAAACTGTTACCATTTTGCGTTTCGGATGCGCTGAAGTAGGCGTAAAACCTCCATACGGAATTGTAGTTTTTGATCCGTATCAGACATGGGTGAGAACATGTCATTCTATCAGAAACAGTGTCGAGCAAGTTCTTTCGCTGATCCACGAGTTACGGCGTGGGCATACATACTGTTGCATTGCCATACTGACCTCCAAATCTTACTGTACCCCTCCCCCGTGGACTCCAACATTCGGCCATCACTCGATTTTTATGTGCCGCGTTGAGACAGACGCGTGTAAAGTTCACAAAACTCCCAAACTTAGCAAACGTGTAACTTGCTTCACAATAATTATACTTCTGCAAAGTGGTAGTTTTCCATGTCTTGTCTGGGTCATTGACTGCACCATATTTAGAAGAAATCTGAGTGGAGGGGATTGGAAACGTTACTTTAGTCCATTTAACTGACGTGGGACCCTTCATTACGGTTAACGTATTCATCACGGGAGCTGACGCAACCGCAGATTCTGTGCACATTCTGGCAGCGATTCCATCTGCCGCTGGATACTCAATGTTGGTGATTATAGTTCTTTTCCGTTGCCATTGATACTAATATCATTCGTTATCGAATTTTATTTGCAGTGGAGAAAAAGATCATAGTGTCACCAGAAAAACGGAGAAGGCTGAGGAGGTGTTGTACTGATACGTAACTCCGTTGCTATTTGCCAATTTAAGGATTTAGAAACTGCCTCCAGGGCAGATGAGCACGTGTTTGCTGACACATATTCTGCTCACGTGACGCAGAATTTCCCACTACTCTGCCCCAATGTATTTAAAAATTGAAGAATCGACGCAGAAGCACAGTGGGCACAAAATGAGCCACCTGCCTTAATCCGGCGAGTCTCTCTAAATGCCATTCCGATCGAGGCCACTCGCAGAGCCACCAGACAGCGACGACGACGACGACGTCTGCGGCGCAGCTGTTCAACAGGCAGCCCCGACCTTCCCTGTGGGTTTTAGGTGGGCTGGCCGGCTGAGTCGGCGTTTCCGCCGTTGTATCCCATCTTCACAGAGACCCATTCTACCGCGAAGGAAACGTGTCTGCGGGTACGGCTTTGCAGCGCAGTCTCCGAGCCAGGAATTACGTCAGCGTGACTCCCAGGCTGTCACTCCCACGACACGTACAGCGCTCCAAAGTGAGCAGCGTGGGCTTTTATGTGGAGTAGCGGGGACCAACATTTTGTTCTTCAATATAATATTAATGCCTTTTTTATTAATAGGTCTCAGCGGTGACTGTGTTCATAGAGAGTAACAATCTTCTCAACAGTTATTTATTTACTCAATCGTGTGAGAATCATACAGTGTTACTTGTAGCATGCGACAAACGTTAAAAAGCTACTCCAAACTATAAGCGTTGCCATTTGTGCGCGCAGTTTGTGGCATCGGCGAATCGCAGCCGACAGGAACGGTGCGGCCAGTAAGCAGCTTCCTCGTTCTTGGGAGACGAGTCGCAGGCAGATCCCCGCTGTTTCAGGTCGATTTTCGTTCTGCCAGCTCCACGCCACGCGTCTTCCACACAGACCAACTCCCCTCTTGACCTGGAGGCAGGTTTCCAAAACGCGCCACCCATCCTGCAAGGTGACCGCATTCAATCTGAAGAATAAGGGAGGCTCCCCTCCATCCTGGCTCCAGCCCCCGGGTTGCCGGCTGATAGCCGTACGTACCACGAGTCCTCAAATTCCGTGGCTTTTATTTGCTCAGACTGGAAGCGCACTCACGGCTCAAATCTGTAGGCTGAAGATCAGACAAAAACTAATCCCATTCACGTATTGCTGATATTAAACAACCTCTGGCCTCGTTTAAGGCGAGACCCGTAGCGACACGGCAGACGAATTCTACTGCTGAATGACGGAGAGCTCTGGCTCAAGTTATTAAGATGCGACAGTGGTTCCCCCAAGGTGCTCCAGATAATTTCCGCCAATACCTTCCCTTGGTGTTAAAGCAGTCTACTGTCTCCTAGATATGTGCCAGTGAAGCGGTGTTCTAGTTGTGAATCTTCAGATTTTGGCCGTGCAAAGACTGTTCCATTAAGTTTCGGGTGTACAGCCGCAAGATTTCTCCTTGTTCTTCTAATATTTCGGCTGTATAACGTTCAGCCATCTTCAGAGTGAGCCGCAAGACTGCCACTCCAGTGCTCGCTTCGTCCCTTTATACTGTTGTACCGCGCGACTGCGCGTGCGGCCACAGATGCAAATGTGCCAGAGACGTCGGTCGGCGGCAGAGACGTACACAATGCGCGAGTTACATCTCTGACTCCGCAGTCGATCTGTGTCGGCATCTCGATATATCATTGTGACGACGCCTTTGTGAGTTTATTACAGCAAGTGCCGGATTCCATGATTTATCCAGGTTGAAACCACTATCTCTACTAATTAAATTCGTCGTCAAGCGAATTTCAATTGCCTCCTTCACTATCGAGTTCCAAAAAGCTGATGTAGTTGCCAAGATTTCGACGTCGCCCCACAACATACTGTGTGCTACGCCAAGATTCATCTGCATTAGTAAAGCTCTTTTTTCATTGCGGCCAGGACCGATAATTAGTATAGGAGTCAAATAGTACATTTCCTTGTGCAAGGTTGCCTTTCAGATTCACCCATCTGTTTCGCTGGCGTTGAAACTCAACATAGACCTGTATATTCTGCATAAAGCGCTCAGTCATTCGAATGACTTCATAGTCAGAGAGTTACTCTGTTCACTTTCCTAAGCTTGTGTCGTAAGCCGATGTCACTGCACGGATCTTCTTGTTTCCACAGCCGTCTTCTGTACAGGAGGAGTGGTCAGCATTCAGGAACCAAAAATGTCCGGTAAACATGTACTCTAAGATGAATACCTTAAGAGCTTTTGGCACGTATCCAGCAGAAGAGATGCGTTTCGCAGTAGCGGAGATGAACAAGTGGCCATAGTTGTTAAGGTATGCGCTTCAGAGCCCATGCGTACTCGACTTTTTGGTTCGAAAGATTGTTCCTGTCACATCCCTGAATATTGACCATTCCTCCTGCTTGTTCTGGTATGAGCGACGTATCTACCGCTTCACATAGGCGGTCCAACATCATTCGTGTGAACACCCACAAATTGAGGGCATTATGGTAGTTTGTAGTCACTGCTCCACTACGAGAATTTGGTCAATTACTTCCGAACGGTATCTCGTGTTCGATGACTTCTAAGACCCATATTGTTCCTTTTCTCAGCTGTATTCGGTTTCTTGACCTGTGTCCAATTAGGAAGCTATTCTGAAAATATGTAGCGCGTGTTCTTCCTCTTGTTCTGCCCGCAGTAGTTGGTTACTCCGCCGCTCCGTCGTTTCGGCCGTCCTGTACCTCCTCAGGCTCAGGAAGGCAGGTTGGCGACCAGACACAGCGGGCGCCCAGCGGCGTCTCTCAGTCGGGACACACAGGCGCTGCAGCTGCAGGTCATGGGATGCGCTGTTAGGTACCGGGAAACTGAATCACACAGTCGTAGCAAGGTTTGGACCGTTGCCCGTTAAAATTGCAACAACACCTGGGAGGCAGTCAGCAAGCATCAGACTGTGGTGTGTACCCGGGCTGTCGTTCAGCATCAGTACTCTGCAAAACGATGTCAAGTTCACGGCAGAGGGTGCTTCCTTCTAAAACAACAAACAGCACCCGACTCAAAATGGAGGTAAAAAGGTCCTGTGAACAGGGCCCCGAACATGCGTCGTTGCTACGGTGGACGGCGCTGATGAACGACGGTTCGCCTGACCACGTGCCGTGCGTTGCAGGCTGCGTGATCGACGCAACGTACCGTAAGCGGCAGAATGGCTGGGAACAAGCCGGCATGGTGTTTGTGTTCGGCCAGCCAGGTGGAACGGTTGAGAGGCAGCACGTTCGCTCACACACACCACGCCGTTGTGTGATCGTGGGTCCTTTTAGGCAGACGGACGAGCAGAATGTGTATTGTAGACTGACTTACTTTCAAATTTTTACACGTTACTGGAATGAATATTCAGACTTACATAGGCTATGAAATATAGTTTTAAATTACAGTTTACAGCTTTTTTGTTGTTGCGAGTAACAAAATGCTGTGCTCTGCTGTACTGTAAAACTGCGGTTTCATTTTGTTTCTCGCAGTCAGGATTTACTACAATAGCAGGGCATCTAAACCATTAGGCAAATTGTTTCTCCTGTATATATTTTTGAACCTTACATACAACATCAAAGAGAAATCGTTTTCATAGCAATGAGCTATTTTGTTTTCTTTTTTATAGTCGGATTTAATAGAAACGGAAATTTTATTTATCTCTCATTGGCTTATGCTTAGGACAATACTACGTCATCCTACCCGTTTGTAGATTAAAACCATGCGAAATACTGCGTGTTCTCCCAGACTGAGCAGCTGTACAGTATGCCTGCGATCGCAACGGATTTGACCTTCCATTTTAAGTGGCATCAGTACTGAAGCAACGATTCGTTAAGGAGTAGCAACAGAGAAGGCGCATCGTCGGAGAGAGAGAGGGGGGGGTAGAGGAGCAGGGACGGGGGGGGGGGGCAGACAGAGAGAGGAGGAGGAGGGAGAGAGAGAGGGGGGTGGACAGAGGGAGCGTGTAGCAGGAGGTGTGCGACGTGTCATTAAAATATAGCACGAGCAGCGAGGGTCCTAACACAGTTCGGGTTACTGTCGACGCCTCTTCCTCCAAGATAAATTGCTGCGTCCTGCCTATTTCTCAACCTCTAGCCCTAAGCTTCCGATTAACACATCTTGTACGATTGTCTCTCTTTCTTTGGAAGTTCTTTCCAATTACTAAATACCGTAGAGGGTCCCCGTGTTTATGAAATGTTGAACTCGGTTCATATAAATCGAGTACACGTTCAATTAGTGCTCTAAACGAGAGTGACACTCGCTCTACATTCTTCTCTCCACAACTAATAATTTCGTGCTAGTCATTGAAATACTGCGGCCCTGGCTCTGTACGTAACATGCTGAACGTGTAAATCCTTCCATCTGTTTCAGATGCTCTTTGGACTTTGGTAATCATTGTTGTTACGGCTGCATCACGGTCACTGATGCCAATTTCAAAGCGGGCGACCTGAAACAGGTCAGCCCTATTAGTTTCCATTAAATCCGATACTTTTTCACCACGAGTCGACTGGTAGACTGTCTGTTGTAGACAGTTTTAACAGAAGTCATTTAGTAATGTTTCGCAGGATGTCTTGTCACGACCAACTGATTGTTGGATGATTAAAGTCTCCAGCGATGTCAACAGTTAGAAGCATCACCAACTGAAATATGTATAAAAGCAAACATTAAGACGCGGTTCTCCCACTCGGGACCGTATTTGAACGTCCAGCATACTTCAGGGACAGACAGCGCGACGCGATGTGCCGACAGGCAGGTTTCCGTCGAATCTGGAAGAACGTATGTTCCGAGAAGAGTCGGGCGACGTGTGTCCCTCTAGACGGGGCAGAAGGCCACGAGCAGGTTTCCCGCCGCTCGCTCGCTCCCCTCCTGACTGTGCTCGTAAGGTTGCGGCAGTAAAATACCGCCGCCACGCCGCCCTCACTCAGTAACTACACTGAAGAAGTAACCGCCCACATTAACCGGAACAGTAGTGGCCTGAAGTAAAGGCCGTCTCGCCTTGAACCTTCTTGCAGAGCTGGACAGCAATATTGTGACCGTAACAGCAAGATGAGGAGGGGATAAGTGTTTACAAGTGCAGGAATCCCGGTGTAAAAGGTGTATATTCGTAACGACTCCCAGTCAGTAATCTGCTACGTCTCCAAAGAGTAGGCCAGTGTGGGCGACAGGCAGTGTTGGGCAGCTCTCGTACAGCGGCGACTCAGCGCAGGGCGAGGGCTGACAGCAGAGGGCAGCACTGTGTGCAGTGTAGGGCTGTACAAGGACAGGCCTGCCGGTAGAGGCAGAACACACAGTGCACAAGAGGCGCGCCTAGGGAGCAAGTTGTCAGGTTTAGTCCAAAAATGTTCAAGTGTGTGTGAAATCTTATGGGACTTAACTGCTAAGCTCATCAGTCCGTAATCTTACACACTACTTAACCTAAATTATCCTAAGGACACCTATGCCCGAGGGAGGACTCGAACCTCCGCCAGCACCAGCCGCACAGTCCATGACTGCAGCGCCCAAGACCGCTCGGCTAATCCCGCGCGGCGTTTAGTCCAGTCTAGGAGAACGAGCAGCTGAGGGAGTGGGCGATGGAAGGGATGAGGTTTATGTTACGTTACAGTCACAGACTGTGCCTCCCAAAAAGGACGTCTGCTCTGCTCGATGCGTGGATCACAAGAGAGAGAGGCAACTCTGTTCTCCAGCGTGCACACACGACACAGGCTACTGGCTAAAACTGATCGCGAGGATTCGCTATCAATTCAGCCATTCCCCAGAAAGACTGTTTGTCCTAGTAGGGGCCTTAATGCAGTGGGAGGGATACGTTGCAGTATTTCATTTAGTGTAAGTGGGGGGATGTACATGTAGTAAGTTCATCAAATTTCATTGGATAATGCGGCTGGTCCAGGCGGAGGTTCGAGTCCTCCCTCGGGCAGGGGTCTGTGAGGATAATTTAGGTTAAGTAGTGTGTAAGCTTAGGGACTGATGACCTCAGCAGTTAAGTTCCATAAGATTTTACACACATCTGAACATCACTGGATAAAAAAAAGCCAGTAACATACCAACTCTTCAAATTTTCTGCTGAAATACAAAAGCGTCTGTAATAATTGAAATCGTCACTGTCCATATAATCAAATCTTAAAATAAACGAAGTTAAAATCGTGTCACAGCGTTTCACAAAAGAGGAATGAACTATTATGGTTTGTGTTAGGTTGAGGAAAAAGTCTATTGTTAATTTAATGTGTGTCATAGAAAGTAAATGCTGGCGGAACTGAATTACTTTTAATGGTTTACAGGCGGCACTAGAAATGTGTAGTTATTTGTACTATCGTTGCTGCAAAATAAAACTAATACCAAAATATAAAATGCATCAACAGCGTCACGGAATACTTTATTCTATGATAATCGAAGTATTTGTGTAAAAAAAAAAAATAAGAAATCGTGTTACTGGACAACATTGACACCTGGTATGCAGAACGTCTGAAAAAGACTAATAAACTAAGTAAGATCTTGCTACGTCATCTGACTTGTCGCGGGTAGTAGTTGCACAAACTTGCCTGGCACAGTGGTGAGCCAGCCGCTCGCAGTAACCGGCAGATTCGGGTTCGAGTCCCGGTCCGCCACAAATGTTCACTGCCGTCATTTCGTCCTACGGCTGACGGCACCCATTATTCACACTTGCGAATTCATTTGATGTGTTTCATAACGGCTGTGTTTGTGGCAGTGTCTGTTCCTCTGGACACGCACGAATGTCCGAAGAAATTAGAATGACGTAGCCTCTGCAATATCGTTAAAACAATGTTAGAGGCATTGAGAAACCCAAGGCAAAACCCTAGAAAAGACAATTTAAATGTGTGTCCACAGTGACGAAACAGCAAACAATATCCTCGTTCTATTCATAAAACTTCGGAAAGGAAGAAATAGAATGCAGTCAGTTTTTATGCAGTTCACAAAATACGAAAAGGTTCGAGGCTAGAGCGTGGCAGACGCGCAGTGCAGTTTGTAAACAAACTGCCAACTGACGGGAGAAGGTGCGACAGTATGACGTCGACAGACCGTAATGGCGGACGGCAATGCCGTGATGAGTTGTAGAGGGGGGCTGTTAATGGTGAGAAAAGAATTGTTCTCCATATTTTTCACAAGATTACAGAGGAAAATCAGCTTTCTTCGAGGAACTCTATATAATAAACTGAAGATGATATTCAAGCTATATGTGCGCACAGTCGGTAGCGTTGTAGAATGATAAAGTAGTATGTGTTGAGATGGCGGTTGGAATCGTGGTGGATCTACAATTTCCTTTTTTTATTTTTATTTTTTTTATCCCTGACCATTTAAATATGTAATTTATCAAAGATATTTTAAATACCCATATGTAACCATCATTTTTCACGAAAAATGCGTATTTTCTATTTTCCAATTACATATCGCAGGCAAAATACTGGTTTTCATTGTAATTATAAATTCTTAAGTGTCCGTATTTTGTAAAAGATTACACAGTCACATTTTTTTGAGAAAAATGAAAAATAAAATACTCTTTATTTGAAGATGCCCTTTGTTTTGTAGAACAGGTGTTTTCTCACACGAGCCAGAGTGATAAGGGCCGTAGAAACATGGAGGACAATAATTTTCGCGGCGTCCAGCGCACTGTACAAACGCTGCATTTTTAAAGTTGTCACAGTACCACTGTTCTCTGAATACAATAGAACTGATCTGGAGCCAAGTTAAGGGATTTGTCGCGAGAAATAACGAGACATTTAAGCTGCCAAACGTACTGGAACTAACGCACGAAGCTTCGTGACACGTCACTGACGAACGATGGTGAAATGCGGAACAGAACGTCATGAAAGAGGAGCGTGAAATGTGGACTTTTTGGTGGCTTCGGATTCTGTTGTTCATCGCTCCGTTCTCAACGTAGCAGTCCTGAAATGTATTCGGCAGAATCCGGTATGAAAGTAGTTCAGAGATTACCAGGCGACTGAAAGAATACGTAGCGTAATGTTTATACGGGGTTTATTCTCGAGGTGAACGGAGTACAGTCGGCGGCAGCTTCAGAGCCGACATCCCGGCCGGTGGGCGGCGGCGAGGCAGCGAGGCGCCAGTGGGCGGCGCAGGTGGTGGGGGCGGCGGCAGCTGCGGGGGCGGCGCGCGGACCCAGGCAGGGGGCAGCGGCAGCAAGGACGCACCGCGCTTCCGTCTTCATTCGGCTCGCAGCACAGCACCGCACCGCACCGTGCTCAGAGTCAGCTGGCGGCCTCTCGGCTGCGACCGTCAAATGGGACCGCCGCGTGCGCAGCTCAGCTGCTGCGTGCCGAATAACAGCGGCGAATACTGACCGATCACACATCAGACATGAAGCAAAAGTAAGAAGCCACCATTGTTGTGCCCCTCTCGTCTCTTTCTTTCTCCTCCCCATCGTAGCTTCGAATTTTACCATTCTATTTCTCTTCCTCTAACCTAGCTACTTCTTCTATGTCCCTTTCACCTCATTCTATCGTCTTATGTCTCTGCTCGATGTGAATAACACACAAGCTGCAAGATCATGTCCATAATGTCCTGTACAAGGTGAAATTCGTTCAATCTGAGTATGCCTGGTTAGGCGTAAGAGAAGGCCTGAAGGCCTGATCTTGCCAGGTAAAATAAATGCATAAATAAATGTATAAATAAACTGCCGCCCTATGGACCGATCGGTGGGGACGAATCGCGATGTACACGGGCAGCGAGAGGAAAGAAGGTTGTTGCATCCGGATTACGACGACACTATACTGCAGATCAGGACTTGCGAGTGGGCATCCGGGCCTGCCGTTAAATGACAGAACAGAAAATTAGGTAAAATAAGGGGAATATATTCCAACGTACGGAATACGAGGCGCGCACCTTGGGAGAAAGTTACCGGGTTTAGCCCAGTGTAGGAGGACGAGCAGCTGAAGAACTTGTCAGTGGAAGGGGAGACGGTTCACGTTGAGATATGTTGGCGGCCGGTCACGGGACTCTGAGCCAAATGTTCCGCATCCGAAAAAACACTTCTAGAACGTTCGACGCCTGGATGACAAGAGAGAGAGGTAAGTGTGTTCCGCACAGCAGAGTGCACACAGGCGACCTGTACCCCACACGCACTATAGGTTAAAATCGATGGCGTGCAGGACTGGGGGCGTCTTTTGTAAGCAGCTTTACCTGGAGAGATGTGCCTCAGTTCTAACTTGTCACGTAGGCACAGCGGAAGTTATTCTGGGAGAGAACTTGCAAATATTTGACTGGCGCCTTTGAAATAAAATTTTTAAACCAATTCCCTAAAATATTGCTCGACTGGCTGTACAGGGCGGTGATTCTGGGCGACAGAAAGAGAGCCGCCAGTGGAGGAGGCTGCTGTAGAGTGACCGGCAGGAAGCATCCCATTGTACGGTGGCTGGTGTAGTGAAACAGGCAGAGAGCAGCTCAGCTGTGGGCTGACAGGTAGAAAACAGCTCAGTGTAAGGTGTAAGGTTGTAGAGTTTCAGGCAGAAAGGAGTCCAGTGTATGGTGGCTGTTGCAGGGCAAGAGGCAGAGGGCAGTCCAGTGTAGGGTAGCTGTCGTAGCCGATGGTCCTGTGTAGGGCAGCTTATGTAGGCGCATCCTAGTGTTGTGACAACTACCGTACCCCCTAACTGTCCGGAAAGGCCAGTGATGATTGGCCAATCTGCAGCATCGCCTCCAAGGACCGGCCGCAGTGGCAGAGCGGTTCTGGGCGCTTCAGTCTGGAACCGCACGACCGCTACGGTCGCAGGTTCGAATCCTGCCTCGGGCATGGATGTGTGTGACGTCCTTCGGTTAGTTAGGTTTAAGTAGTTCTAAGTTTCAGGGGACTGATGACCTCAGCTGTTAAGTCCCATAGTGCTCAGAGCCATTTGAACCATTTTTGAATTCGCCTCCAAGCCACTCCTGTTCTGGCTGCCCACACCTTGTCCACGCAACGGAAGCGTCAGTGCAGTTCGCCTCTAATGACTCTCCTGTGAGTGACGTCGGCTTCACCTCAAACTCGCGCTCTCACTTTGTGTGCCAAGAGGCGGCCATTGCGCAAAATTGCGCACATTGATTGGTAAACATATGAGGGTAGGCTGAAAGGTAATGCGAACAGGCTTGTAAAATGATATCTAAATGACCTTCACCTCTCTATGCATGCGCGTTTAGAATGTGTCGCGGTGTAATTGGAGTAGCGGAGAGTGTTCTCGTGGTGCGCCCTCGTGAGTTAAACGGCGTGCTGTTATCCAATGTTGGACTGCTGCTAGTGAGCTTCCTCATCGTTTAAAGCCTATTTATGGTGACGATCCTGTTGGGAGGTTCGAATGTACAAAAGCCACGTCCACTAAGACAGGCTCGAGGATTTGCCGAGCCCTCATGTGGGTGTGGCTTTCCGTGGAATCAGAGCTTCCAGTTTTTAGTCATTCTTCTTTTGGCCATCTGCTAAAGAAGTAGATCTTAAGTTTACAAATTATCTCATGTAAATTTAATTCTTCTTTGATTTTATATATTTCTTAAATTTCAAACTTTCTAAATTGTTTTTAGAGTTTCTTTGTATTAACAATATATACAAAAAAATGAATAATTAACAGAGGAAGGTTAGTGGCACACCGTGCAAGAAATGTGGTCCGCCTCCACGTGGCTAAGGACGGGCAACGGTGTGAGAACTTTCATGACCACCAGTTCTCATACCGGCTGAGAGACCATGAGTGCCACTAACGCTACGTATTGTAGTAGCAGTACAATCCACCATAGCTACAAGACAGTGGGTTTCTCTGTAAGTTAAATGAAAAGAAAAAAAAACGTGTTGGCAGGTATAATGTAAATTGACGAGTGCTATAATCTCAACGTTGCTAGCCTGGAAAAGGAATAATTGTTGACGAAACATGCAGCAGACGCCCAATCACAGCCACAGACGATAAACATCACAAATTCGTCGGCAATTTTATTGAGAATGGCCGATGAGTCACTCCGAAGGGTATCTCAAGCCATATTGGAATATCCGACGAAGATGTCGGTTTCATTATCGAACAATTAGGATGCCGTAAAACCCATTCGCGATGGGTGCCACGCCGTCTCACGGACGAGAACAAACAAACAGCACATCGACTGGAAGGCTGCGAGCCACTTTCGCAGCACTCCTGTGACGAAGGAGAACATGCCATGGGGGACGAGTTATGTATCCATCATAACGACCCAGAAGAGCACTGAATATCGACATTCGTATTCTGCTGAGGCGAAGAAGTTCAAAACACTACCATCAGCAAGGAAAAATATTTTGGCTGTGTTTCGGGATGCTCACCGAGAATTTACGCGACTGATTTTCTGGTACGAGGGCCAACGGTAAATTCTTCTCAGTACACAGAGACTCCAAAAGATGTCCGCTGTCGAGTTTGTCGCGTTTAGAGGCAGCTTGGTGACAAAAATTATCCAGCACGATAGCCGTCGTTCACGCAATCGCGCCACCAAAGATGCTTTGTGAAAACTGAAGTCTGAACACATAGCACGCCGTTCTTTCTTTACGAATTTTATTTATTTTTCCCTCCACTCGAGAGAGACCTCAAGGGTAATCTTCACTCCTTGGACGTTCAAGGAAAGACAGCAGTTAAGGCCTGGATTCGAGAAAAGTCCGAAGAAGGTTTCAGTGACAGATTGAAAAAAACTTCTTACACATTGGTAGAAAGGTGTTAGTCTCAACGGTGACTTAAGTTGAACAATAAATGTATGATTTTGAAGCTTAGGAATTGTGCCTTAATGTACTTTTTGTCCGGTCTACTAATTCCTTTTGTTCGTGTTCTACAAGGATGTGTGCACTAGTTTTGAGCCTACCCTGGTCAGGAATCGCTTCAGTTCTTGCCTCCCCATCATTATCTAATTGCACCGGGGGGGATTGGCAGTGCACTCCGCTGCACGCCGTGCAGCTTCCCACGCTCCTCGGTGTGCCTGACGCGTGTTGGCGCTCCGCTGAGCCGCTTCTCGCAGCACCGGGAGGCCGGTAATTCTTTTTGCGGGAGCCGCCTCCCCGCCTCCGTCCCGTTTGACCTGTGGAGCCCGAAGACTTGTGACGAGAGGGGAGGAACCGTGGAGCGAAATTTCTTTCCGTTTGAACTGGCGGAGCGGCGGGGATCCCCGGCGCCGGCGGGCCTCGGCGGGCCTTTGTGGGCGCCGCCTTTGTGGCGCTGCAGTCCGCCGCGGGCGCTGCGAGCGCGCATGCGCGCCCCCCCGCCTCTCGCCTGCCCACGCTGCGCTGCGCAGCGGTCAGTAATCACACTCCAGCTGCACCAGGCGCTCCGGATTCCGACCGCTCTGTCGTTGCTGACGGGTCTGAGCTAAGCCGAGCATAGCGTGTGCTGACTGACTGGTTAACAGTGAAGCCGATCGACACATCAGTTCTATCGAATCCACTCAGTCCCCCATCGTGCGGAGACGTTAACCCCGCACCTACCAGATGGCTCTGCCGTTGGTCCATTCCAGCAGACGCAACAAAGCGGCAGCTCGCTATGCCTCCAGGTGCCACTTGAGAAGCTGTTACTGCTTTTCCTTACTTCGTAATTGACAACTGAACGACTTCCACAAATTTTATAAAAAGTGGACCTGATCTGTTAACGAAACTTCGCCGTCGAGCTTTGAAACTCAAAAGTATTCAAATAAAAACTGTTTACGCTATATACAGATCGTGGTACTTGACCTAATGAAAAGCGAATACCCGTCAAAATATGGAACTCGCTATTGTTATCAAATCCCCGCCGGTGAGGCTAAATAAATAAGCAGTCACACTCTTTGTACAATAAATAATCACCGTCGAAAAAGAACATACGAGCCATATTCAAAAGGTAAGGGCAGTTCGATTTTAACAAAAAAATATTCCTTAGAACTGCTTTACTGGCGGTTTTAATATCCTGCAAACCCGCCTGAGTTTTTGTTGTTCACCTATCGGCACTTTTGGTGACGCTGCGCTGTCTTCTTCGACCCGTCCACGTGCCGGAGGCCGACTGCCTGCGCACCTTGGGCCAACTGCAGCCGCATTGCAGTCTGGCATTGGATGTCGTCAGTACACCTAGAATTCCTCACAGCAAATGTACAGAGGATAGGCAAAATAATGTGAACAATTGTACTTACTTCGGAATGGTTTATTAATAAGGGGTCGGACTCCCAATTCTCCGTAATGTAGCTGCGATTCTTCTCGGAATACTAGCATGTAATGATTGTATGGTCTCCAGTGGAATGTTATGCCACTCTTCGATCAAAACCTCCTCTAACCCGTGTGTGACGAAGGAGGTGGAAATCTGCTCCGCAGCCTGCTCTCCGATACCGCCCACAAGGGTTCGATAATGTTGCAAGTACGGCGACTGCGGTGGCCAGGGAAGAGGCTGCGGTTCAGTTGCGTGGCTCCGCATACAACGGTTGCGTTGTCCCGGCTGTGGGAACGGGTGCATTATCGTCCTGAAATTTGGCACCACTGTTTGAATCGTGGGGTTTCACATCAACTACAGTGTTCACATAATCGTTGGCTGTGACTCGGCCTTTGAGAGTAGTGATGGCAGCAGCGGAATACCGTGACACGGCTGCTCACACCATCACACTTCCACCTCCGTGCTTCACCATTGGAATCGAGCAATCGGGACTGTAGGTTTCTTTTGGCGTTCTCCAGCAGTAAACCTGGCCCGATGCTGGAAATAACGAAAATGTTGGTTCGTCGGACCATATGACGTGTTTCCACTGATCGGCCGTCCAGGATTTATGCTCCTGACACCATGTTTATTGGTCTAGACTGTATTTGACTGGAGGTGGGTGCTCAGTTTTCTTTTTCGTGCTGAGATATCATGTTTAATTGTGTTTTGTCCTCAAGTGGTGTTCTGTATGTATGGCAGGCAGTTACAGGCGCAGAGGGACAGTAAGTCGCTGTTCTACAATTATTATTATTACCCATCTATATGTTTCTCCCAACAGCAGCTATTCACTTACACATCGGCAGCTGGCTGTACTATCGTTATTTCCCATATAGGGCTATTGGCTAAGCTGGCTGGAGCAACCCTCCAGTGCTAGACTAATAGCGAAAATATCCCCTACACATCTAACAGTTAGTGACGAAACTGGATGAAGCTACTGTCTAGTGCTCGATGAAAGACAGGTAGGTCTAACAGCACCCTCTGGTATTGGTGTTGTGAGTTAGGTCAGTTGGTCTCTGTACTTCAAGGTGGACACACAAAATTTGATATTCCCACCAATAAATTTCAATTTCCCGCCATTTTTCCCCAGACAGCCGTTTTGGAGGAGGGGAGGAGGGGAGGGGAGGAGAGTAGAAGTTTCCTGAGGGGGACCAATGTTCTAGCTGGGGAGAATCCATGATATCGCCAGGTCGTGGAAGTAATGAAATTGCATAGTTAATTTGATATAAATTCCGTATCAAAATTGTCCCAGAAATCTTTTTGTGCCACTACTGACGTTGGCGTTGGTGCCTAAGCACTTCCAGCAGGTACACAGCTCCTGGGAAGTCATCAGCCAGGTCGCAGCCTTTCTCTCCTTTTTCCCGCATGCTGCAGGATGCCGCAAGTCTCGGCACACGCACCTTAGTCCTGCACATCGGCACGGCCGCTTCTGTAGTCTCAGTGCCGTTGTCCAAGCTCTGTCTCACTCATTACCGCAGCACACACACACACACACACACAAAATGGATAACAGAACGCGTTTCGCAGTATGTGGGCATATATACAAGGTGATTCAGGCATTCCTGCCCATAAATTTTATGCAACCAGCAACACCTTCAAAAACCACGCACAAAATTTTCGTATTCTGTCGCTCACTACTAGCAAAGTATTAGTCCTACAGAAAAAATTAACAGGTCCTTTTTGTAGGAAGTTTATTATAGTGAAATTTTGTACTGGGATACGTTTCCGCTGGCGGCCACGGTTTACGACTTATTTAGGAAAAACGAGCCTGAAACTCACATTTGTACATTTTCCTCGAATAATTTGAAAACAATAGCCTCTAGTGAAAACGTATCCTAGTACCTACCAAATGTAACTACATTAGATTCCTACAAAATGCTCCTGTTCATTTTTTCAGGGCTAATAGTTTGTCCGTCGTGAGCAAAGGAATTTGAAATCTCGTATGTGGTATTTGAAGGTGTTCCGCGTGCTAAACAACTCACGGGTAACGGCAGCTGAGTCACACGGCCTGTGTTCGACGCCAGCAGTTACAGGACTTGCGGTGGAGGGTATTTAAATCGTTTTGGGGGCATGCAGAAAACAGTGTAGTCATTGCGATAATGCAGAAAGAGATCGATTTATCTGGAGTTCGAATGGCATGACCGTTGGCTTTCGAGCCGAGGGTTTATAACCAGTTGATGTGCCGCCACGGTTAAAGTGTACCGTCCATGGAAAAACAGCGCTATTCGAAACTGGCGCCGAAGAACTGTGGTGCACCATGAGCCGTAGACGACAAGAGTGGAGATGTGTACAAACGAGTAGCAAAAGAGCCGAAGTGTGCCCTCGACGTCCGTTCAGCTGACATTGGCAGGCCCCTGGTTAATCAGCGACAAAGGCTGGAGTTTGCACCCCAATACCGCAACCGAACATCCAGCTGGCCGTTTTATGATCCGTCAGACAGATGGCCGTTAGTGTTTTCGCATTAGGAGCTGGTCCCCTTATTGCGGTATATGGACACATTTACAGCATTGTGTACTGCCTACAGCGGAGGAACAATTCGCAGACGATGGTGGCGCTGCACGTGCCCTTACACGGTATATTTTCGGTTATCTACACTGTGACAGGGGTTATCTATCCATCAGTTTATGAAGTCACTGCTGGAAAATAATGACACCACCTATTGAGACAGGACTCGAATAACTAATAAAAGCCGAAATCGGTGAAGACAAATTTCGATTCCGTAGAAATGCAGGAACACGGTAAATTCTACTACGAGACAACGTGAGGTAAGGCCCTTTTATACCTATATTATTTGTAGATTGACAGGGAGAAGTAGGTCACCTACAGCTGGTACATAGTCGGAGGACACGAAAAGGGGTCAGTAGTTGAGAATGTGGGCTGGGGGCATGGGGAGGGGGGGATGGGGTTGTGACTCATCCCTCGTATTATTCAACCTGCATACTGAACAAGCAATGCTGGAAAGCAATGAGAAATTTATGAAATGAATTAACGATCGCGAAGAAGAAATTTAAGATTTAGAAATGAAGAAGTTCTCTCAGAGTGGGCGAGAACGGTTGAACGGTACGGATAGTGTCTTCAACATGTGAGTTGACGAGCATTGCGCTCACATTTAAGTATATGGCCGAAAGAGTCAGCCTACAGGAATCGTGAAACGAAACCTGCGTCCAGGACCGCGTGCCACAAAGGGCGCAGATTCACCACGAGATGGAGAAACTCACGGGCGTCTGTTGCCTATTGAGGCCTAAGCGCTGTAGTGTGCGAGTGAGACAGACGGGAACCTGCGTCATAGGGAAACCCAGTAGAAGGCTTTAGTGGCCGAGCAGACGTAGCAGCGTTAAGATCGGCCATAAAGGGAAACATTTATGAAAACTATTTAATTCTGCAGTAATGCAGGGAATCGAGCCACACTAATTTTAATCTGCCATTCTCCATAAATTTTCATGGTGATCCCAATAAAACTTGAATATTGATCATATCTATAATAGTTTAGGATTTACTGTTAAAGTGAAATTAACAAGTTTTGTAACGAAGACCTGAATGCTAACATCTGAACGCTTTGGCCGATATTAACGATCGACATTTCATATAGAAGCGCATCATTAAAATGACAAACGTAGTAAATATCAACTCTGTAACTGTATTTGTTTAAAAGATATAGTAAATTGAAATTATGAGTATTTTCAGTTAAGCGTCAGATCATCATTCCCTCCACACAAAACACACTGAACGACGACAGCATGGCACCTTATTGAATGATTAAGTAATAGAATATTTGTTGTAAAGTTTAGTGCATAATAATTACTTTTGTTCTTTATTTATTTATCAGAAAGTACATTGCTGCAAGGCTACTGGTCGCGACATTCAAAGTTAAGAAGGAAATCGTATTGGTTTTATGTCAAAGAATTTAAAAATCGATATTATTGTTAGTTTATTTAGAACGCGAAAGTGGTCGAGCTTTGATTATATAAATATGTTAAAATGTAAAATAAAGTACAATAAGTTGTAGCCAATCAGATGGACGGCTTCAGGAGAGGGAACTGCGCCAGTCAGTTGAGCGAGGATACTGGGGGCGGGCAGTTCGGGTGGAGACGCCAAAGCGGACAGTGCTGGTGGAGACGGTCGGTCTTCAGGCAGCTGGGAAGTGAAACGACTTTGAAAACTTCGCGTTTTGTGGTATCGCGGGACTTATGTCTGAGCGGTGAGCAGCCGCACGTCCGGTGTGAACTCGCGTAGTTAAGGAGGCGGAGTACTGGACTTGTGTTTCGCGATGAGATGGCGAACTGTATCAAATGGATATGCGCTCGAGTGTAACAGTACGACTACTTTCACTATTAGTTTGCTTTCTGAATAAACATTATTCTAACCAAATCGCAACTGTGTGGCCTACGTCATTTATGGCCCGTTAATTTAGTTCCCGATATCATTATTACTGTTACTATATGTTATATTTGTAATTCGCAAACTTGCCGTCAGCCAAACAATTTAACTAAAGGGGCACAAGTGGCTAATTTAGGGCGTGTAATGCGACACGTGCGGTTCAACCCCTAGACGAGTTTGAGCCAAGACATTTGGACGAAGAGGAACCGCATGTGAGCCCGAACATCTCTGGGATGTTAGCTCGCAAACAGAGGTTAAAAGATGAACGTGAGATGAATTAAAATAAGAATAATCAAACGGAGACGAATTAAACCACGCGATGGTGGGAGAATCAGTGTACGGAATGAGGCACTTACAGTAGTAGACGAGTTTAGCTATTTGGGAAGAAAACGAGTGGCGATGGCTGATTCGAGAGGGTATGAAACTGAGACTTGCGAGACTAAGACAAATGTGTCTAAAAAATAAAAGTACAAAAATGCTTAAAATGGCTCTGAGGACTATGGGACTTAACTTCTGAGGTCGTAAGTCCCCTAAGAACTACTTAAATCTAACTAACCTAAGGACATCACACACATCCATACCCGAGGCAGGATTCGAACCTGCGACCGTAGCGGTCGCGCGGTTACAGGGTGTAGCGCCTAGAACCGCTCGGCCACTTCGGCCGGCAATAAAAGTACACTATGTGATCAAAAGTATTCGGACAGCTGGCTGAAAATGACTTACAAGTTCGTGACGCACTCCATCGGTAATGCTGGAATTCAGTATAGCATTGGCCCGCCCTTAGCCTTGATGACAGCTTCCACTCTCGCAGGCATACGTTCAGTCGGGTGCTGGAAGGTTTCTTGGGGAATGGCAGCCCATTCTTCACGGAGTGCTGCACTGAGGAGAGGTATCGATGTCGGTCGGTGAGGCCTGGCACGAAGTCGGCGTTCCAAAACATTGTAATTCCGTCAGGTGTTCTGTAGGGTTCAGCTGAGGACTCTGAGGAGGCCAGTCCATTACAGGAATGTTGTTGTTGTGTAACCACTCCGGCACAGGCCGTGCATTATGAACAGGTGCTCGATCGTGTTGAAAGATGCAATACCCTTCCCCGAATTGCTCTTCAACAGTGGGAAGGAACAAGGTGTAGGCCTGTGCTGTGATAATGACACGCAAAACAAGAACGTGTGCAAGTCCCATCCACGAAAAATACGACCACACCGTAACACCACCACTTCCGAGTTTTACTGTTGGCACTAAACACGCTGGCAGATGTTCCACTGTTAAAACGTCCAATGTTTACGCTCCTTACACCGAGCGGGGCACTGTTTGGCAGTTACCGGCGTGATGTACAGCCGCTCGACCACGAAGTCCCAAGTTTTCTCACCTCCCGCCTAACTGAAATAGTACTTGCAGTGGATCCTGATGCACTTTGAATTCCCTGTGTGATAGTCTGGACAGATGTCTGCCTATTAAACTTTACGACTCTCGATGTTTGTTAACAGCGTTTCCCCATAGACTGATCAGGCAGCTTGCTAGTAACCACCTTAGGCACGGACAACAGCGGCGACGTGGAAGCAGTGAGGCCTCGGTAGGTCGCTGGAACCACGAGTTGTGGGGAAGGGGCGATGAGGTCCGAAGCCACGTTCAGTCACGTCCCATCTGTGGTGTTGGGAGGGGGGAGAGAACCCGGAACCCGCCACTGTCTTCTGTGTTCCTCGACCCACTCCATCGCACTCCTGGTTTTGTGACACGGCGCATTACGTTGTTGAAAAACGCCACTGCCGTCGGTAAACATGATCGTCATGAGAGGGTATACGTCGTCTGCAGGCAGGGCACGACACCCCTGCACCCGACCCACAGATGCCCACGTGAATGTTCCCCAGAGCATAATATGTATAGCATATACTTCAAAAAATATCGAACGTATCTCTTTCCAAATTGTCATTAGAGAACCGTGACAAAATTTCTAATAAATTGGTGAAGATGTTTCCTAGACTTTTGCTAACAACGTTTTTCCTTTATGCACCATATATATTAAAGAAATGTAGCCGATGTTAGTCTGAACGTTCACAGATGGTGCTGTCAGATTCGTAAAGGCATTGTTCCACGCGAAAGTGCAAGGGATGCAGTGCTCCGCTGGTTGCCTTCATGTTGTTCTGAAGACCACATTTACTCTGAAACTGGCAGTCCAAGTCTTTATGCCGAAGCTGGGCAGAAGATTTTAGAATTGGCTCCTCTTGCTATTGCTTTTGCAAGGTATTTCGACAAGTGCTTAAAAAGGCTCTTTGACTCAAGTTCCATCACCAACGATAAGACAATCAAAGTCTTCAGTACCTGCACTGGAAAGCCTGGATAGTAATTTTGAACTAACAGGTCACGGTTTCGTAATACATTAACCCCACGTATTTCTTCGATGATGTTTATTTCGTAGGAGTGTCAAGTTTTAAGAGAGGGTCAACGGAAGAAATTTTCAGAAGAGCTGCAGCAGCAAGTCAATGAACAATAAGAATTAATAAATTTCATGTCACTAATAGAGAGTACAGCATGAGTGTGAGGAAGCACAGTGCAATGTATTCATCTTATATGCACATTGAAGATAAAATTCAGGAATCCTCATTTTCTACGGTAATAAAGACACATGTCATTATTCTCCATATACATAAGTGCTTTGGTGGACAGAGTGGTTGTGTAATTTTTCTTCCTATCTACGTAATTCTGTAGCTCTCAATTCGTTCGAGCAATCAGTCATTCATAATATGAAACACAGTCATAGCTCATTCACTCAAAATGATTCAGAAATTTTACTTGTTAGAATGAAATCAGGCGATGATTCTTCTTCTCTGGAGGCTCGTGCTTTACGGCAGTCTGCTAATCTGTACAAATAAAATGCCTCGTAATTTTTGGGAGCGTTGTATAATCAGTCGGGAAACCTCAGATCAAGCGGATATTTGGCTTTGATAAAGTTTAACCTTCCGAAGAAGTAATGGAGCTCTTGGATTATTAAATGCAGGTTCGTATCCAGTCTTTCGGAAGTTCCCCTCTGATTAACAACTACGCAATATATCGATGAATATCATTAATTCTCAATTGTCAAATACACACCTTTTGTATAAAGGAGCAATATATATATATATTTCCCTTTTAATCGTACAATTTCGTCTCAGTTATCTTCTGTCATAAATCTCAATAATCAGATTACAATTCTTCAAACTAAGCTCAGGCTAATCGGCACGAAGACAATCTCGGAAGGTTTTTTCTTCTTTTCTTTTCTAACAACCACCAGAGAGAGTACAACAAAGAATACTTATGCGCTCATGGCATAGCTATTGTATGAACTACTTTTCGCATGGATTGTGCGAGTATGAAGACAGAAAATTAGTAAACGTCATTCAAGGGTAGAATTGTATCAGAATAATTAATCGAATATAAAGAGATATTACAGTTGCTTGCTGATGATGTTGTTGTCTGCGGGAAGGTTCGTCGTTGAATGAGTGACTTAGAATTTCGCGTTGTTGTAGCGAATGGCAGCTAGCTGAGTTACTGTGGATGATTAGGAAAAACAAACCCGTAATGTTCGGACACAGCACGTCGTTCAAATATCTGGGCGTAACTTTGCAAAACGATATGAAATGTAACGAGCATGCGAGCGAATGGTCGACTTTTGTTTATTGAGGGAATTCTAGGAAAGTGTAGATCATCTCTAAAGGAGACCACATATACGACGCTAGTGCGACCTGTTCTTGTGCACTGCTCACTCGTACCGTGTCGGATGTAAGGAAGGCGTCGAAGCAATTCAGAGGCGGGCTGCTAGATTTGTTACTGGGTTCGGACACCACGCAAGTGCTACGAACTTGCTCCAGGAACTCAGATGGGAATCCTTGGAAGGAACGCGACATTCTTTTCGTGGAACACGATTGAGAAAATTTAGAGAACGGGCAACTAAAACTGAGTGTCGAACTATTCTGTTGTCTTCAACATACATTGCGCATAAGGACCACAGATTTAAGGTACGAGGAATTAGGGCTTATAACAGTCGTTTTTCCCCGGGCTATTTGCGAGTGTAACAGGAGAGGAACGCTGAGTAGTGGTCCAGGGTGCGGAGTATGTATGTAGTGTATATGTAGATTGTTTACAGCTTATTCATAAGTCAAAACAGATCTTTACACTTTTCAAACGTCTTGGAGTGGGGTACCAACTTGAAATTACCTTAAAACAAGACAAAGAAACGCGATGGAATTCGAAGTTGCTTATGTTGATTTCATTTTCGCGCAACTTTCAGCAGGTACCTTTATTAAAACATATCGCATCGATGATTCAGCACTATTTCTAACCGCTGCTAATTTATTCTTTTCTTTTCAGATGAATCGTATTTTGAGGAATCTTTACAAACACCATTCAATATTCTGTCGCCGTCAGAACAACAAACTGTCTTTGAATTAATGAGTTTTTTGACTGTTTTCGTGGAAGAAACAGAGAAAATCGAAGCTGCAACAGCACCGTCGGCTGCTGTCATTCGCTTGGCTCGTAAAATACTGCGAACTCGAGTTCAGCTCAATGCGGCAATAAGAAATCTCAAACGCAAATCGCGACCCGTACTGCGTGAAAAGTTTGTACCACACATATTGCAAAAAGTAACTGTGTTTTTACGGCCACAATTCCGACATCTTAAAATGCTGACACAAGAGGGTAAGAACAAGGAATGCAAGTTTTTTTATGCCATGTGTTTTGTACGAGCCCAAGGACAACGAAGTAAAAAGTGACTTAATTCTGTACCAGGTCAACGCTGCAATCAGAAAACTTTGGTCCACGATTCTGTTGTACCTAGCCAGGTATAGCGATGACGTGATGACTGCTTTGACGAATGGGGTGACAGCGACGGAGAGGATGAAAGTGAAGCCTGGAGGTGGCCAACATCTGTTTGGTACTCTAAGGCAAATTTTTCAGCTTTTCGAGAACCAGAAAATATATTTTTACGAGTATGATTTATTTTCTGCAATGATTCGGCTTTGCACGAACATCGTTAACCGAAACTCCCGAACATGGCTCTAAAAATTTTGGGAATACTAGCTACCAGCGTTTCATCTCTACGTGTGTTTACAATTACTTTCGGCAAGGAGGTCAAATATTTTCCCTACAGATGTCGACAACATCCTGTTTATGAACAGTACCCTACGAAATCTCCAACGGAGGAGAAATTAGACACGAGTTTGTAACTGGTGGAGACAACAGTGTAGCTAGATGTAAGTTTTTTGTTCATTAGAAACAAATTTGACAATTATAATTCGTTGTCAATTTCCTCAACACAAATCTAATGCTTTGTTTTGCCCAAAATTTACAGTTCCACAGCTAAATCAATGCCCTTCAGTAATTTCAGTATTCGGTTTATCACTTTCCTTTTCGTTATACGTAACCATAGGCAGTCGTTGTGGTAATACTTGGTGAATCTCAGGGATACAGCAGACACGGTAACTCCACAGATAACAGGAAAGTCAAATTCTAAATGCATTTAACGTGCACGAGGCCATTACCGCCACTGTCTTATGACTTAGCTTAAGGCCCATTCACAGTTAAAAACGTTTTTATATTGAAATTACCTTCTCCTCTTCTTCTGCGTTACGTAGTTAAGGCACATCGAACTGTTGCGCCTTCAGTTCCCTCATTTACTGGTCATTCTATGACCTTCTTTCTTTTGGGTGTGTATTGTAAGGTCATTTTTCGAATCCCTGTTTCTTTCATTCCTTCCAGATGCTCCTTCCAGTTTTGTTTGTGTTCATCTATATTATAATTTACTGCAAAGATATTTACTTTTTTTTTTGGTCCTGTCCAACTTAGTGCAACGTTTAACTGTTCGTAAATATTTCATTTCAGCCGGCTGAAGGTGGCTGGAATCCTTTGTCTTCATATTCCGGGTTTCACTGCCTTACGGTAGAACATGTGTGGCCACCAACTTACAGAATTTAATTTTTGGGATTCTTTGTGTTTTTTTAATGTTCTGCTTAAATCTCGAAATTTACTTTGATATCTCTGTAATTTGCCATCCACATTCTTAATTAGAAATGAGTGACATAGCTTCCTTCGTAAGTGAAGCGTTCAACTTGCTCCAAAATATCATCTTCACTTATAATTTTATTTCGTACTGGCTATTTCTCGTGGAATGCCATTGCCTTAGTTTTATGTAGTGCTGTTTTAAAATTATAATCGTTTGCAATAAAGTTCAAAAGATCGATTGGCTTTTGAAGTTAGTCTTCAGAATTAATCATTAGTACAATGTCATTGGCATATTATAGTACGGTAATGTGTTAATTTTTTGTTTATATGGATGGGTTCTGGAGCTCTCTCGTTCCGTTTTCGGATGGCGTCGTCTATGCAACTATTAAAAGGAGTAGCCGGTACAGTACTTTCTTGTCTTACAATTCGGTTTATTAAAATTCTTTCTCCTACGTAATCCGCGACAAAATCACATTTTAGAGAACTATCTGTTTATAAACCTAGCTCAAGTGAAAAGTAATCAATTGTTACGTTCTTCACATTATTTGTTGAAATTTGCCGACGTACGTGTCCAACTGCATGCACCTTTCAAGCACAGTTATGAAAAAAGTGTCTTCAGTTTCATAGCCGTCCCTCTCGAGCCCAGAGTGACGCAAAATAACACAAGCTCTTACATAGTCTATAGAAAATAAGTGGAGCCATCGTATTACCCTTGTTTTCAAACGATATAAGTTAGAACTCGTTTAAGCAATTCGCTGGTACTGTGCTGAGGGAGGGGGGGATGAATGAAATGAGGGCGGCTACCGTATCAGGCCGCTCTCAGCAGCAGCCGCGCAAAAAAAAGAAAAGAAAAAACACGACAGATCTGAGGGGCAGGCGGTCTGATGGGGCAGCCGCCCGCACTGCCGTGACGTAACGCCTGGCACGCGACGCCGCTGGCAAACGCGCAGCCGCTGCAGCTGTGCGCCGTACTCGGATCTCGGAGGCTGCGATTTTTCGCGAACGTTGTCGCTTTCGTGTTGTCACTTCTGTGTAGTGAGTGATTTGCAACTGGAACTGTTTTTAGTGTGTGCAAGCAATGCCAGATTATGCTATTGTTGACTGTAATTCTCACAACTGCTACGCAAAAGCACAACTTCGTGCTTTTCCTGGCGATACAATTGTGCAAAAGGCTGTCGAAATGCTGCAGAAAAGACGCTGTGAATGTTGCAGATGCTAGAGTATGTTCTCGTCATTTCAAAAACTCTCATTACGACAGAGACTTTCGTTCCAACTGCTAAATTTACCGCGGAAACGAGTGTTGAAGAGCGCTACATTTTCGTCCTACTAATAACGCCAGTGACAGCACATCACGTGCAAAAAAATAAAGGAAGGAACGTTTCGACAAAAGCGAAATTCATAGAGGAAGCGTAGGGACTATAAAAAGCTTTCACAACGGAAGAATACACAGTTACAGATGAAGTTATTTGCAGTGATCCGGAAAAAGTCAGTTTACTCGATTCCGTTGAGGTGTTAAACACGAGAAATGCTCATCTGAGAAACAACTGCATTGAAGTGTGAACACGTAATGAAGATCTTCCATGTCAGCTGTCATCAACGAAACGATGTCTGCACGATGAAAAAAGAAACAGAAATGCACTTGTATCCTGTGAAAATTCATTGAATACGGGGCAAAATATTTTCACCGAACCTAATCAGAAGTGTATTAGACGGTTCAAAAGGGGATCGATTGCACGGAGGGGACATCTGCAAGTTGATTACTTTGCCACAACGAGAACACTTACGTATTCGACTACGCTGGCTGTCGTCAAAAGACAAGGCAAAGAAGGCAGAAGCAGCTCACCGTCCCAAAAAAGGAAGTGGCAGTTGGCATCGCTTCAAGGTAGAAATGAACAATATTTGCGAAAATTAAGTTATTTAGGAACCTGGATTAGTGACGGAACTGAAGATCTTCAGACTGTGTTTGTTTGACAACTGCATAGCGGGATTCCAGGACTGGCGACGCCAAGGTTTGACTTATTGCCTCCCACACTCAACATTCCAGCTTTGCTGAACGGCGGGCACGGTAGGTGAACTTGCTTATATTTGCTATAAATCATATTTTACAGCACTGTTAAAAAGTTCTCAATCTAATGTACCTTTATATGAGTTAATTTGAATAATTGGGATCATCATTCTCCTCCCATTTGGATAAAAAAATGCTGAGGTTAGTAGTGTGACCAAAATTATAAGCATGTGTGAAGCAGTTGGATTAGCTAATTCGAATGCTTCCTAGAAATGAGACACTCGCATAATTTCTTGGGTGAAAACGTCCGTGTCCACGTATTAGCTTGTGATGCATACAAAATGATACTGAGCGTTACCGGCAAAGATATTGTTTATTTGTTAAAACTTTTCTCTGAGACAACTTAGAAAACTGCATTTACTAGGACAAAAAACTTGAAAAACAAACTATACTTTGCGCTTATTTTTGGATGTTTCGATTCGACAGAGGTTTGAATTCTTTTAGGGTCGGCAGTATCTGGGCATAAATGAGTGGCCTGTACATTATAGCGATCACAAAATGCGTTTTTAAACTGTTAAGTCGCAACTCGGCGTATACGTACAAACGAGAATTGCATCTTCTACTGCAGGGCTTCCCAACCTTTTCAGCTGGCGGACCCCTTCTTCAGTCGAAAGTCCCTGGCGGACCCCTAGTCAGTCAAGCGCACAGTAATTTTGAATTTCAGAGCGAAACCCATGGGAACTGAAAGCTTCGTAATCATGTTCCCAATGACCCCCCCCCCCCCCCCCTCGAAGTATCAATAGTCTTTTGTTTAGAGATGAATGAATACAACTTGAAATTAACGATCCAATTTGAATTCCCACTGTATCCAAACCCCTACCAGTGGATTTACTCCCTGTTCAACACACTATAGCCTGATTAAAATTGCTTGGTAATTGACATTTCACACGTTGGACCTGCCTTTCTCCAAGAGCACTCAATGTCACGTCCAAACTGTTCGCTGTTGACTGGCTGCCGCTTGTGGTCTGTTCACTTCCACTGTTCGGCTAATGTTGTGTAAGGAGCAGGCATATTTCGTAACAGTCGTGTGTGTGTGTGTGTGTGTGTGTGTGTGTGTATGTGTGTGTGTGTGTGTGTGTGTGTTGTGGTTTTTCGCGAAATCCGAAGAAAAATGTTCACATGTATATAAAGTCTACGGGGCTTAACTGCTGAGGTCTTCGCCGGCCGGTGTGGCCGAGCGATTCTAGGCGCTTCAGTTTGGAACCGCGCGAACGCTATGCTCGCAGGTTCGAATCCTGCCTCGGGCATGGAAGTGTATGATGTCCTTAGGTTAGTTAGGTTTAAGCAATTCTAAGTTCTAGGGGACTGATGACCACAGATGTTGAGTCCCATAGTGCTCAGAGCCATTTGAACCATTTTTTTGCTGAGGTCATCAGTCCCTAGTCTTACACACTATTAACCTAATTTTAACTTCCGCTAAGGACAACACACACACACACACACACACACACACACACACACACACACACACGCGCCCGAGGGAGGACTCGAACCTCCGCCGGAAGCGGCCGCGCAATCCACGACGACGTGGTCCCTGAGACTGCGCGGCCATTCGGCGGGGCTGTGAAGAAAACAGCCACACCCATGATTCGGGATACAAACACATCACGAAAGAAAAGAGGCCAAGGAATTGCCTTTAAAGGACTATTATGACATCTGTTGTGCAATGCGTTTCAAAAACCGGATTTCGTAAGCCGATCTCCCAGTTCCGCTTGTGGTTGGTCAGGTAAACACTTAAAAATCGATTCTGGAAATCTGCTTTTATATAGCCGTTTTCCAGTTCCACAATAGATTTTCGTGCCCATGCAAACAGCTGGGAAAGTCTAGTTATTTTTACGTCTTTGCGTATCTACTGAACGGCAGCTGTCAGTCCATAGCCGGCAGCTAGCAGGCCGCGTGGCAACAGTGCACTGTCAGTTGGTAGCTGGCAACTGGCAGGCGGCGTGGCAACAGTGCACTGTCAGTTGGTAGCTGGCAACTGGCAGGCGGCGTGGCAACAGTGCACTGTCAGTTGGTAGCTGGCAACTGGCAGGCGGCGTGGCAACAGTGCACTGTCAGTTGGTAGCTGGCAACTGGCAGGCGGCGTGGCAACAGTGCACTGTCAGTTGGTAGCTGGCAACTGGCAGGCGGCGTGGCAACAGTGCACTGTCAGTTGGTAGGTGGCAACTGGCAGGCGGCGTGGCAACAGTGCACTGTCAGTTGGTAGCTGGCAACTGGCAGGCGGCGTGGCAACAGTGCACTGTCAGTTGGTAGCTGGCAACTGGCAGGCGGCGTGGCAACAGTTTAGCCACAGCTGACAACTTCAACTACTACTTGGACACTATATCGTGGCAGTCAGCCTCGACTGTAAACAAATTAGGAAAACAGACAGACACTCTCTTATTTCTATATAAGAAGTCAAAGCATTTCACAGAACGTAAGACTTTTTTTCTCAAAGGAAACAATTTTGGCAGAAGAAGTTTACCTTTTACAATGCGGCACGCGAAAAGTCATTTGTTTACGCTCGCAGCCAGTTGCCGCAGCGACGCACGGATGCACGCCAAGACCGTAGGATCCTACGCAGTGCCGTAGGGGACCGCACCGCCACTTCCCAGAAAATTAGGGACACTGTTGCTCCTGGGGTATCGGCGAGGACCATTCGCAACCGTCTCCATGAAGCTGGGCTACGGTCCCGCACACCTTTAGGCCGTCTTCCGCTCACGCCCCAACATCGTGCAGCCCGCCTCCAGTGGTGTCGCGACAGGCGTGAATGGAGGGACGAATGGAGACGTGTCGTCTTCAGCGATGAGAGTCGCTTCTGCCTTGGTGCCAATGATGGTCGTATGCGTGTTCGGCGCCGTGCAGGTGAGCGCCACAATCAGGACTGCATACGACCGAGGCACACAGGGCCAACACCCGGCATCATGGTGTGGGGAGCGATCTCCTACACTGGCCGTACACCACTGGTGATCGTCGAGGGGACACTGAATAGTGCACGGTACATCCAAACCGTCATCGAACCCATCGTTCTACCATTCCTAGACCGGCAAGGGAACTTGCTGTTCCAACAGGACAATGCACGTCCGCATGTATCCCGTGCCACCCAACGTGCTCTAGAAGGTGTAAGTCAACTACCCTGGCCAGCAAGATCTCCAGATCTGTCCCCCATTGAGCATGTTTGGGACTGGATGAAGCGTCGTCTCACGCGGTCTGCACGTCCAGCACGAACGCTGGTCCAACTGAGGCGCCAGGTGGAAATGGCATGGCAAGCCGTTCCACAAGACTACATCCAGCATGGGAGAATAGCAGCCTGCATTGCTGCGAAAGGTGGATATACACTGTACTAGTGCCGACATTGTGCATGCTCTGTTGCCTGTGTCTATGTGCCTGTGGTTCTGTCAGTGTGATCATGTGATGTATCTGACCCCAGGAATGTGTCAATAAAGTTTCCCCTTCCTGGGACAATGAATTCACGGTGTTCTTATTTCAATTTCCAGGAATGTAGCAAGTAATTGTAACTGAAGTATAGGCAGGCCAACTTTTTAACTGAGCGGCCGGAATATATTATAAAGAAAAGAAATTTTCTTTAGAGATCATTTTAATTTTCGTAACAAAAATATCAATGCCAACAGAATTCAATAAATAATTATTTTGTAAATGATGGAAGATAGAAACAAAATTCCTACAGAATTAGAGTTCAGGTACGTTCACTGAGCATCTACGAAGAAAAATGCTTTCTTCTTTACTATAGATGAGTCTGTAGGAATAATAATGGAAATCTAATGCGATGGTTGAGGGTGCTTCTGCTGACAACATTTTGAAAAGTTGGGTTCAGTTCTTGACAATTGGAGACGGATGTCTGGTCCCGCATCTAGACAACTTCGGTACTTAGTTTTGTGGGCACCATAGATCGCGAATCCAGATTCACATATATATGTTGTGGCAAACGGAAGAAGTACACGTTTTGCCTTTTCAACAGGGGGGCAGTATTTCTTGTTATCCAAACGGATCCAAAAGTGTGAGTAACCGTCAATTTCAAAACTTGATTTCAAGGTAGTGTCTGTGGCAATTTCTATCAACAACTCATATTCATTTGATGATAGAATGTTCGGCTTTTTGGATACAGTGAATGGGTTGATCACCCATTTGTATTTCTGCAGCTTCTCATATTCAGCTGTTGGGAAATAATGCTCCAACAATGACATCAAGCTTCGGAGATGTTCCAGGATTTGATGAAACAAATTCTTCCCAAGCGCCAATGTTTTGTTTTTCAAAAACTCCTTGAGAACAGGAAAGCACTCGACCTCCCCCTCCTCGACACACTCTGCCCAAAAATTGATTTTCCTCATGAATGCTCGAACTTTGTCGACCGACCTTTGTTTCACTTTGCCCTTTGAGTGAAATATTCATTTCGTTCATTTTAGAGAAAATATCTGATAAATGGGTAAGTATACATTGACAATTTTCGTCATTAATAAGGTCTGCTAATTTGGTTTTATGCTCCAAAAAGAAGCTAAGATTTCCAATCTTAATTTGTACAACAGAGAGAGTGCATTCCCACGCGAGAGCCACCTCACTTCAGTGTGGAGAAGCAGGGAACGATGAAGGCTTCCCATATCGTTACACAGTATTGTGAAAAGTCTTGACTTCAACGGCCTTGATTTGACGTAGTCAACGATTTGAATAGATTCGTATAAACCTTTCTTGAACGAAACAGGCGTTTTTTTCGTAGCTAAAGCGTATCTGTGGAGAGCACAATGACTACTGCTGCAATTCTTGGCGTTTCTTTTGTTTTCGTTACTGCTCCGACTGTCGGACCCGTCATAGGTTTTTCACCATGTGTGCACACATCTATGAAATAGACCATGAAACTTCGTTAGTCCTTAAAAAATCATCCAATAGACGGAATATTTCAGCACCTGTTGTGTTGACAGGTAGTGGTCTGCACAATAAGAGGTCCTCCTCAAAATATCCAGAGTATTCATAACGGACAAAAGCCAATAAAATCGCTAATCCTGCAACATCAGTGAATTAAATGAATTGTGTTGGATTGTGTTGGAAACAAGAGCGTATTCCACATCAAGTGACATATCAACAATGCTTCTCTTGACATTGTTTGGTAATGGCACCGAAGATCAAGCTTTGCTGCCGTTTCGTCTAGCATGCAAGAAACAATATCATTGACACACGGCTTTACGAGATTTTCTGCAATGGTATGAGCTTTGCCTGTTTTTGCCACTCGATAACTAATCAAGAAAGAAGCTTTTAATGAATTTTCATTAATTGTTTTAGCACGAGTTTTCATGCAATACTGAGAAGCAGCTAGTTCAGCACTCTTCCTTTTGAAAAACTCGATGTCTTTGGCCTGGAAATCCGGGTGAGTACCTTCAAAATGACGGCGCAATCTAACTGGAACCATTGAACTGTTCGGGAGGACTCGCGCACAAATTACACACTTAGCTTTACCCTCCTTTGTCTCCATAAAGCCCATTTCTAAATAGCTTTCGTTGTACTAACGCTTCTCGGTTATTCCACTTCCACAGGATATTGCAACCAGTGGAGTACTTGCAGCGTTTCCACATAATAAATCGGGCTGTGGAGCTTCTTGTCATTGTTCTTCCTTTGGTCTCCTCCCTCCTCATTCATTTCAACTGGAAACTTCCCTTGTTGTGAAGGCGATGGAGAAACTGCACCCTTCTTCAATGATGCTGACTTCAGCCACCGATCCATGTTAGAAGTAATAAACTGGTCAAAAATCGACTTATGAAATAGGTAGTGCACTGACAAGGCAAGTTTAACATTTAATGATGCCTGGGGCCGCATACGTGCCAACGAGCGCTGTGATTGGTCGACAAAGCTCGCTCCGTGCATGCGTAAATGGTTTCCGCGCATCTAGCGCCGTGAGCCGGCGCACAAACGACCCCCGTATTGTTGCGAAACAGTCGATCAGAGAAGCCGCATTCTCCGGCACTAAACTGTGTATGCGTTCTCACTTAGGAACCGCAAAGGCTGCGTGGGAATATGACCTGAAGTAAAAGTACACACGTTTTTCACACGAAAAAAATAGTGATGAATTTGATTTTCACGTTTTTATTCAATAATTTTACTCATTATTGTACACGATTTGGTGAAAGGTGGCCGCGGACCCCCTAGAAAGAGCCGGCGGGAAGCCCTGGTCTAGAGTAAAGGTGATCAGACTTTAAAGTGCCGGTATATATTTAATAGGATCGTGTCCACATAGGCGTCTGCAGTTTGAGGTGAGGGACTGGGAGCGCCGTCAGGAATGCTTGGATGGCTGCACTCGGCGCTGTTCTGGGGAAGTTTTGTGAAATCTGTTTCTCCGCGCTGCTGGTCCGCCGCAGTTATGCGTCATTGCATTCGCATCGATGCCCAGATGACTTGTACATCGTACGAGCGTTCGTAGTGCGTAGTTTTTCTATGTTGGGAGGGCAGAGAATAACGGTTGGGCTGATTGATTTGAATGGACAGGGATCTGTAGTACTTGTATCTAGTTTGGGGACATACCACATTGCGCGCATTTCCACCGAATGCTCAAAACACCCTCCTGTTGCAGTAACTCAGGTCGTTCTGTTTCTATACGGGTTGCAGAAGGTGGTGGATATGTCTTTCTCCGACTTGTGCTCAGTTTCGACTTAAATTGGAACGAACACTTGTGGAAAGCTGTAGAAATGCGTGCGACTGCAAGATGTGTAGGGTGTGACAAAAACCAGATTGTAATTTTGCTGTAGTAGACAGGTTCGATGAAGGTGCCTCGTTTAGAGATATGAGAGTGCGAGATATATGATTCACTTGTGGGTGTGAGTCTATGCAGGTATGTGCTCGAATGGAAAGACCTGACTCCAAATGATGGGCATAATTTCTAACATATAGCGTAACACTAGAGACCTGGGAAGCTAGTATACATTTTTTTCTCCTTAGCACCACATCGTCTACTACTTCTAATAATGTTTGTGCTTCTTCTCAGTCAGTCATCGCCTATAACTCAGCGGATATATCGCGCAACCTCTGATACGGTCTCGAGACAAAATGCGTTGCAAATATTAAAGAATTTTCTAGTTTGGGCGGCGTGAGGGAGTCGGAAATTCCTCTTACATACGACGTTCCTTAGCAGAATCACTTTCAAAGTTCGTTGATTTTATGACGAGGTTGCATCGTTGGCTGATAATACGCATTCGTACGACCATCGTCACGGTATCTGTCCGGAAAACACCTCATTCAGGGGAAACGTCGTACCTCGACTTGCAGAGAGAGTATAGAATTTAACATGAATACTTGTGCGCACCTGTAGAACCTGACAGTAACATGCAGTAGTTGTTGGGATGGTGTTTTTTCTTTAACATCTGGTCGATTACGTCTATGACAGAGTGGTAGGACTCGCAGAAAGAACGTAAGAGACATGCACTCGGATCATTGATTTTCGGTCAGTATTACTTCGTATCGTAGGCAAACAGTTATTGACGAATTATTATACATAGTATTGGTGCTGGATGCGGGATATGTTCGCATTTCAGCATGAGGTTTATAAAGTTTGTTTTTGTGCAAAGGAAATGACTATGTTCAACGGTAAGGTGGGTTTGGATTTGACTTGGGGTACTGCGATGGCAAAGAGAAGAGTATGTCCAGTAGTAAGGAAGGTACAGATATTTCCATTTCCAGAGCAACAGCCTTCAGCGGGGTGTATTTCCGATACTTCGCTCATTGCCGAATGCCATTCAGTTGAGACCGCGATCGTAACATTTAGTTGTAAGTATAATGATAGAAGATATATGTGGCCGGTTTTGTAGAATGTTTCGGTGTATGAAAAGTACCGATTAACGTTCGCCATTAACGGCAGCAGTCTTCTGAATGCGGAGGTCTGCTGGAGTGCTATTCCCTCCCATGTATAAGGGTTCACTTTGCAGTCCTCTACACGACTGGATAGGGAACTAATACTTTGTGTGTGTTGCGCAGCTTTCGTGATCAAGTGGAAATTTGAGGTGGCGCGTTGTACTCTCCCATGTAAACAGTTCCGCTCACCCCTTCTGCACGTTTGGCGCCTTTCTTTAGTCGAGAGAAGATCGATTGTGGTGAGTGCAAGTGGCATGTGGAAGACATGGTTGCCTGTTCTCTAGACATGGGAAAGACCTTAGTTGGCTTGTAAATTATAGGAATGATTTGGAACGTGTTAGATAAGCGAGATGGGTATTCGCGGGTGGAGATATGATGTTTTTTGTGTTTGTTTCTAGTTACTGAGTGGTCTAGAGCACGCTCCACGTAGCTTAAGTTTCGGGTTTGTAGAGGAATAATTTCCAGTGTATATCTTCGGAATTATGTTGCGCTTGCGATAGGTAGGCTACTGCAGTATGCTTGATATCGAGAAGTACAGCGAAAATGATCTAATATTATGGCGAAAATAGGTGTGTTCATGTAATCCCAGAGTCTGGAGATGTCTGAAGAAACACAAGCAAATAGGCAGGTCCGGACCAGAAAGAGATTGTACCGATGGGGAGACGAGCGTGTCTTTGTACATCAGTTCTGAGAGTGACTTCGATTCACTGACGGCTTTCTCATGTAAAATGTGTGATTTGTATGGCGTAGGATATGAATTGTGTGTTTACTAGATATATACGGTACGCGTTGACATATTGCTGAGATCGGTTTAACACACTAATATTGAAGCTCCTGGCCCCAGTGGTAGGAGAGTGTAGATGAGTAGATGTGTTTGCGTATTTGACGATATGTATGGCACTTGGCGAGGTTTAGTTGTCGGTGCGAAATGGTGATCAGTGTAAAGCAGTTTCTTATCGCTGAATGTCGCGTCTGCAGAAAGAAAGAAAGGGCTGATGGTGCTTCGCTAAGACTGGGGATCATCGTAACGTATAGCTGGTGTGAGTGTAGGCGTACGATGATTTTTTAGGGTGCAGTACAGATGTAAAAGATATCTGCACTGTTTGTCTAAAATGTGTATATATTGTATTGTAAAGTTAGTGTGGCCTATATTGTGTAAAATGTGTATATATTGCAGTGTTGCATTGTTAAGTTAGTATGGTTTATGTTATGGCATGACTAGAGAGGATAACTGTGAGGGACGTACAGATTCAGCAGATTGATAATGACGAGGGTATAAGTGAGAATTTGTTAGTGGAAAATCGTATTCGCTATAAATACTAATAGGTACAGTCGCCAAGAGGAAAGATTACCTGTACATTGATTAGTGTCAGACTGTAGCATCAATAGTAATATTTCATTGTAGTTACAGTGGTAAATATGTTCCTGTCTTGCAATATTCTTCTGGGTCTGGTATGTATTTGATAATGTGGAGAAAATTTTGCAGCTTTAACTGTGAATGCAATTTAGCGATCTGTGTAATATAACGGCTGAAAGCAGGAGAAACAACAGGTGGAAGGTGCTTCGATATCGGCGGCATAAGTAATCCGGCGTGTAAATTCGATAAGACCAAATCAGAATGCTCGATTGATTGACATCGTTTGTGCTGGGATATAGGGGTCTGTACATAGCAGAGCGAACGTTTGCGTATGTTGAAACATGGAGGGCAAAGACGCTAGGAGCGGTGGGATGAGAGCATTAGATGTTATTTTCGTAAGGAGGTTCTGTTAGAGCAGGAATATCTGTGCATACACGCTGGGACATATAGAAACATAGCGTTAATTTTTTCTGGGAGAATGAACAATTCCGGAGAGGTCGGGTTGGCTATTTTTTTTTTACAAGGCCATGTGACGTAAGAATAACGTTGGGAATGTTGTTACTCGGCGAGCCGCCATGCAGACGTTTCGCCGGGAGGCGCGGCGTGAGCCATGCTGGGGAAGGTGCGCATAGCTGAACACGTCACGTATGTCCTGTTGGATGGAAGCAGGCTGCGCTATTCTGCCATCCACGGTAAAGACAATGCTGGCCTGAGGTGTCTCGAGTATGGGAGTTCTGTGACGTGGGTGTAAGGAAAACTGTAGTACTGAGCGTCTCTAGACATAACTGTGCTGAATTATGTAGGAGGAGTCTGAATGTCTGTAATTAAATCATTTGCGTAAATTAGGAGCTGTTTGCGTGTCTGCAGACTGTGTATTGTGAGGGCAAGCCTCAGTGTGATAAATATATTCGATCTCTAAATAAAATGTTCGAAAGTAAATTGAGTGGTCTCCTTACTTACTCTCCCCAGCAGCCTGAGTAATTTTAGCATCATTCTCGCCCCTACAGACCACCATCCGGGATTAAGTCATAGGAGGGAAGACAGTACGATCTGATGGCAGTGATATTTACTATTTCAGCTGGACAGTAAATCTCGTGGTGGAGACACTGCCTGGAAAGTGAAGACTTGTTTCAGCTCTGTTTTCCCGCCATTTCGCCCCACCATCTCAGATGACGTCATGCGCTGGTCACGTGAGTACATGTTAGCCCGCCAACATGGGTCGGTAAGGGGGCGTGGTGCTGGGTTGAGGATCGTGGTGGAGACTTTAACTGTTTGATTCCACGTCCAGGTGGGTGTGGCGTTCATAAAAATTGACCCCGAGTCCTAGGTTCTACGAAGTCGAATAACGTGACTAGTGCAGCATTCTAGGGTGAGCGGTGCTAGGACACGAATGGACACTGCGCCGATAGTGCGTAAATGTGGAACTTTTCAATTGATCATTGAATATTGAAACTGAAAATTGACTTATTGAATATTATTAAAATTGAAATGGGATCAAGTACTTAGGTCATTATAGGCTGTATGAGAGATGTTGGTGTCACTTGTGTTCAGTTAAATTCGTTAGCATGTTTACAGAAGACTATGCCTTGCGCGAGTAAAAAGGTGCGGACTTGAGGCTGTGATGTAAGCAGTCGCTCGCTCGCGGCGCGTGTCCGGTTATACAGAGAGCAGACGATGCCGTGTGGTCACTAGCGCCCTTTGGTGGCCACGATATGAACTGTGGCAGTTGGGCTCTGGAGCTCGCGGTGAACACAGTGGGTGCCGCCATCTTGAATACCGGTACGTGCGTCATCATCTGACGTCAGGAGAGCGCCCTCTGGTGGCACCGATACGAACTAAGGCACTTGGGCTCTGGAGCTCGCGGTGAACACAGTGGGTGCCGCCATCTTGAATCGCATCACCTTACGTCACTGGTGTCGTCTGGTGGCGACGATATGAACTAAGCCAGTTGGAGTGCAGACCCAATGGAGAACACACCTGCTTGAAATTAGTTAAATAATAAAGACAAGTACTTTTTTCCCATCATTTTCTTTCCTTAGTAGAGATAACTGGGGTGTGGTGCATTATCCTGCTGGAATTTGAACTTCATGCCATTTTTGGGGGGTTAGGGGGGGGGTGGGAAGGGGCGTGGCACTATCTCGCTAAAATTTAAACTTCCTGCCAAACTCCGCCATCTTGGATGACGTCATCACCGCCATCTTGGATAACGGTACTTTTTCCTTGTGCCGCCCTTGTTCCAGTACTCGCTATATTTCGAACTTCTGCAAAACTTTGCCAATCTTGAGATTTTGCGTTCTTTTAAATTTGTCATGCTTTTTTCGTTGCTTCTGCAACAACGTTGTGAGCTGTTTTGTGTACCATGGGGGATCAGTACCATCTCTTATTAACTTATGTGGTATATATTTCTCCGTAGCCGTCGATACTATCTCTTTGAAAAAATGGTTCAAATGGCTCTGAGCATTACAGGACATAACATCTGAGGTCATCAGTCCCATAGAACTTAGAACTACTTAAACCTAACTAACCTAAGGACATCACACACATCCATGCCCGAGACAGGATTCGAATCTGCAACCGTAGCTTTCGCGCGGTTCCAGACTGAACCGCCTAGAACCGCACGGCCACACCGGCCGGCTATCTCTTTGAAATCATTCCACATCTTTTCTACGATTACGTGATCAGAAGGTGTGCAGACCGTCTCTTAAAAAGGCGTTAAGGGCATTTTTATCAGCTTTTTTAAACAGATGTACTTTGCTTTTCTTTTTGGTGGGTGTTACGGTATTCAGCCTAGCAGCGACTGCTTTGCGGTCGCTAATCCCTATATTCGTAATAATACACCCTATTAGTCCAGAATTATTTGTTGCTAAAAGGTCAAGTATGCTTTCGCAACCATTTACATTTCCAGTGGGATCATGAACGAAATGTTCAGAATAATTTTCTGAGAAAGCATTCAGTACAATTTCGGATGACGTTTTATGCCTGCCGCCGGCTTTAAACGTATAATTTTTCCAGCATATCGAGGGTAGAGTGAAGTCACCACCGACTATAATTGTATGAGTGGGGCACGTATTTGAAATGAAACTCAGGTTTTCTTTGAACTGTTCAGTAACAAATCTTCTGAGGCGGGAGGTCGGTAAAACGATCCAACTAATAGTTTAGTCCTAACCTCTACCAATACTATTTCGCAGGAACTATCTACTTCAATTTCGCTACAAGGTGAATTACTTGTTGTGGCAGCAATAAATACTCCACCACCAACTGTATTTAATCTATCCTTTCTGAACACTGTTTGGACGTGTGAAAAATTTCGGCTGAACTTATTTCCGGCTTTAGCCACTTTTCCGTACTTCTATTTGAGCTTCAGTTCTTTCTATTAGGGCTTGGGGCTCTGGTTCTTTCCCAACACAGCTACGACAGTTTACAACTACTTCACAGTGTTTTACCTGCCCACTCTTAGACGGACGCCCTTTCGTGGTTTCCTGAGACCCTCTAACGTAAAAAAACCACACAGTCCCTTCCACACAGCCCCCGTTCCCCATTTAGCCGCTTCCTGTGTGTGGTAAATTTCTGACCTATTAAGCAGAACCCGGAAAACCACCACGCAATGGCCAAGTCAAGGAATCCGCAGCCTACACGGTCACAGAACGGTCTGAGCCTCTGATTCAGACCCTCCACCCGGCTCTGCGCTGAAGGACCACAGTCGGTTCCGTCGACGATGCTGCAGATGCTGAGCTCCGCCTTCATGTCGCAAACAAGGCCGGCAGTCTTTACCATTTCCGCTAGCCGCCCGAAACCAGAGAGATCTCCTCCCACCCAAAGCGACGCGCGGCATTGTTACCGACATGGGGCACCACCTGCGGCTGGCTGCACCCTGTACTCTTCATGGCATGCGGAAGCCCCCTTACCACATCCGGAGACAAGTTCAGTGTTGCGGTATCGTTCCAGCCTAAGAGGAAATACCCCGCCAAACGTCTCCTACCTTCCAAACTGGAAACATCTCCCATGTCTCCGCAATATCCTTTCTTTCAGAAGTGCTAGTTCTGCAGGGTTCGCAGGAGAGCTTCTGTAAAGTTTGGAAGGTAGGAGGCGAGGTACTGGCAGAAGTAAAGCTGTGAGGACGGGGCGTGAGTCGTGCTTCGGTAGCTGAGTTGGTAGAGCACTTGCCCGCGATAGGCAAAGGTCCCAAGTTCGAGTCTCGGTCCGGCACACAGTTTTAATCTGCCAATAAGTTTCATATCAGCGCACACTCCACTGCAGAGTGAAAATCTCATTCAAGAATGTGTTCTGCTGTAGTACATCATCCCTATGAAATGATGGATGACCGTTAACTGTGTATTCGGAAGAGCTCGCCTGAAAACCAGAAGCTTCGGGCTTTTTGTGGACCAGCCGAACATAAGCCAAGAGAGGAGTGGAACTGCAGTGGAAGGCGCCATCGCTCTAATAACGTCTCAGTAGGATGGAACTGAAGAATAAACGCATTAATATCAAAAGTTCACCTCCGAGAGGATGGAGAGTAAGTACCACGGCCACCAGTTGACACACTAATTTTAAACAATGGGAATAGAAGAAATAGCAATAAAGACTGATTGAACGATTGCAAAGGCTTTTAAGAATCCCGATAATGATGGGAACTGAAAATCGTTTCTGACTTGTGTGGCCTACTCACAGGAGTTAAAATGACGAAGAAAACGTCAGACTCATTGAAACACTTGTAAATATCGAATAGTAGTTTAATGTTGTATATAAATTTAATGGGAAACGAAAGGAGGCTACCTCCTCGTCGTGTTGCCTGGGAATGACGTCGGCAAAATAGCCCTCGAAATTTGTAAAATACTCCCTAATGAAGACTGACCAAATTACTCAAAGACAAAGTTCTTTCTAGGTAATAATCGCAGCATTCGCGTTGAAAGGTTCTTAGAATTAAAATTTGTGTGGGCGGACGCCGAATAAAAAATCGTCGTGCAATGAAATCCGTACTTTCTCCCTGCGTTAGAAGATAAGCAAACCAGTATGAAACTAGCAAAGACAAAATAAATCATCATAAAAAATGACTGATCGCAGTTTTGCAACCTTAAACAAATGTGAAAGCTATCTTATAGTAACAAATGTTGTAGACTGCAGCAGGCCTGTTGAGGATGCGATCGCGCTCGCTCGCCGCCTATGTTGCGAGCGTGACGCAGCGCTGCCTTAGACACCGACATACAGCAAATATGGCGCAGTGCTTAAGGGGAAATTGCGTAGAGGTGTAGCAGTGCCCGAGTTTACAAGTCCGTAACTTCATTGGTTTTCGAGTTTGGAATTTTTAATATGATTAAAATGGTATTGTTGAGAACCAGCTTTTGGTATTCACAGCACAATTTTCACATGACAGATTCTGTAAGTTCATTCTCAACACATTGTACAACGGTTCTGTGCATTAATTTTGTGAGAAATATAAAAATTTTGTTTTCAGTGTTTATTTATAATTCCAGCCTTAAATTTTCTCTGATTATCGGTACATAAAATGATAAAGTAAACAAATTACATTTTCGATAGTATTAATGCACAGAAATACGCATACACATTAAACCACTCGCTGCAAAAGTTTCGTTCAGATTGGTTAATAATTATGATGAAAACGTAGGCACTAAGCTTAGAACAACAAACTTATCGTGAAACGAATTTTAACATTTTATCAAAAAAGAATGTTGATGAAGAGACATCCCATTAAAATTCACCAGCGCCATAACATTAGCCCTTCTTGCTTATATGAGGCTTCTTCTTGTAATTTCAAGATCAAGATAGCTTTTTCTCGAATTTTTCTGAATAAAAATCTACCCACAGTCTTTTTGAAGACGTACAGTGGTAGGAGCATTTGATCCTAAGCCAATGGCTGTTTCCTTGGAACTTGTTGATTGCACTTCATCGTATTCCCTAAATTTATATTTACACAGTCAACAGGTAAAGGAATTGATTTCCAACGACTGACTGCCAATAGTTTCGCTTCTGTTTTCCTGGTAATCTTGCAACTTGTTTTACCCAGTCTGACTTTATGCCAGATTCGGTGTAACGCTGCTTCTGTTTGATGACGATGGAAATAAAAGATTATCTTTGGCTCCTTTTGTGTGCCACACCCCCTTATGCAGGCGGTATTTCAAATGTGTCTTAACGTAATTCGAATACAGACAAATCATTTTGGGATCTAAGAGCTAACACTCCAAAGATGTGAAATAGTCATGAAATCTCTTTTGAAAAAATTGAAGTTTTAGGATGGAGTGTCCCCTTACAAGAGAGAGTACATGTTTTAAAGGGGTAGAAACTTCAGAGCAGTCAGACACATCAACATCAATCCATCAGTGCAGGATGCGTAGTCTACATATTTGTTGTACGTGGTGGTATCTTCACACGCTCAGTGTTCTATTAATGCGCTTCAAAACACTGAACAGAAAGAAAAAGCTTCCATGCAAAAGATTACGGACACTTGGAAGGCGAACAGCGAGAAGGTGATGTGAAAAAAAGGAAAAAAACCGCTTTTAAGCGATATGACTAAAGATAATATTCATCATATGGCAGCAGAGAAATAAACATCTTAGTAACGTTGCCAACATTTTCAGTACGAATATACATTTTTGTTTTAGTCGAGGAACGTTCAACGAATGAATCTGCAGTTAGATCAAGGTACAATAAACTGCGTTTCACCTTGCAAGGAGTCGCGCAGTTTCACTGACTTTCGGCTTATGCAGACAATGTGGAAGCTGAGCTAGAGGTAGAAGGTACAGTGTGACGTTTGGATGATTATAGTTTCATAGGAAAATTAGTGTCATCGACTTCTGTTCTTCAATGTGCTGGAATTCTGCAGCTACGATTATGTCAGTGTTTAGACTTACATGTACGCGCCGCTTTTTTTATGCAATGAAGAGAACGAAATCCGTCCACAGAAGCTCACTGGCAGGCTTAAGAGCTTGGCTTCGAATTAGTATTACTTAAAAAAATGGTACCAGATGTTGATCCTTTGGTGAAAAGTAAAATAAGTAACAGTCATTAACATTCTGTGTTTTTCTATTTAACGTTCAAATAAAATGGCAATGAAATATAAATTTGTCGATTTAAATTTCGCCCTGAAACGGCAGCCTCATAAAGCTGCTCTGTTGAATTTCGTTGCCATTTCTCATTACGTTGAATTTCATTGATACAAGAGTCATAAAAATAAATTTGCCACGAAACGCGTTAATGAGACATCCTGAAGCGATGTACGTCAAGTCGCCCCAGCAGCTGTGCTGAACTGCTGGACCTCACACTGTGGCTGTACCACGGGCTCACCCCGTCAAAGTGTTCCCACCCCGTTCTGTGCTTCTCTTCTTTCCGGCTGTCCGCACTTCTTATGGACCAGACTCTTCTGCACAGTATTTTCCCTTGCCAAATCTGACGACAAAGTTTTTGTATATCTCCGAGGCGTCTGCAGTTCTTTCGACTATCTCTGTTAGAGGCAATAGAGTTGCACCATTGTTCTCTCTTTCTCGAAATATTCTCGCACCGAGCACACAAATTCACCTGTCTGACCACGCAAAATATAAGCAGATAGTTGAACTCGATGTCAGTATGCACGTTTTTTGCACACTTCCACTACGAGCTTCAGTCATTCTGTAGCGCAAAGTAAACGGAGAAACAAAGCACACAGCGAACCGGACGACAACTGGCCGCGACAGTCGTCTGCAGCAGCAGAGGGATTTGAGAACAGGAGGCGCGGCTGTGTTGGCTGCCCTGTGAACAGCTACACGTCAATCACTTTGATATTCTGATGAGAGTGCATAACGGCTCCGTTTTTGCCGTTTAACGTACGGAACGCTAAAAAATGGAAACGAGTGTGGAGTATAGAGTAGTGAGAGAAAAGATTTTCAAGTTAAACGAACGAGGTAGGCGGTGAATTTTTGACGCGCGTGACCCCGGTAGCGGTGTGCACAGCCCGCAGCCCGGGGCGGTGTGGGAGAGGCCGGGCCCCAGGAGCTGCGGCGGCAGACTTGAGAGGCCAACTATGCCGGCGGCTGTGTGGAGAGCCGCGGCCCACTTGGGGAGGAATTTAATCATGCAGCGGTCGCCAAGTCGCGGGATCGGAAAAGTGGGCGGCTGCGGTGCTAATACAGGGGGTGGGCCGGGCTCTGCCACTGCCTCTCTCGCTAAGGCCTCGCAAACGATCAGTTTGTCAGATTTACGATTTCGCCTTGTATTGTGATGTTTGACGTGTTTGTCAGGGATAGTTCGTTTTTCACTTGTCTGTGTTTGTCAAGTACAGATCGGCTCTGATACGTTTGCGAGAAATGTTGACTGACAGAAACTTTGATGAGAAGGCGGACGTTATTTGAGTCGCTGTTTCGCTTCGTATATTTAATGCAACATATTTTTGTAACAGTTTATCTCTCTGTGCTGCAATTTTCTACAACTAAGGAAACGACAGTCGAGAATAGAAACAAAATAGCGCTGACAATTACCAAAATGGGAATTTATTTCCCAACCGTATTCTATGCAGAAAGAGGTTCACAAGAAAATCGGTATTCTACACACAAAACAAAAGCAGAAGAGCAATGAAATAAAGAAAAATCGGACCGAGTAGAAGAGAATAAATTATCGCATACTTGTCTCTTCATTTGATTGTGAGGACGAAGTAGCTCTACACAAGTTATTAAAAGTTTCGCTCGTAGGAATTGCAGACATTCGCTGCGACCAGACACTGATCGACAGCGATGGGGACAGTTGAAAATGTGCGTCTGATCAGGGTTCGAACGCGGGTCACCTGCTTACTAGGTAGACGCCCGTCCGCACACAGTGGTCATCGCAGTTGCACGGACTAGCCCAGCACGCCTCCCGCCAGACTTACCCACGCACTACTAATGTGGTGCTCCGCCGTAAGGGTTGGAGCCCGCAGAGCACCTGCACCGGGGGGACCTGAGAACGGGTTGGAACGGCCCCCCTGCTAAATGCGAGACTTCGCATTCTGGGTCAGCGTGAGGTCGATTAGCGAGCGACACGCCCGCCGCTGCACGTGTCGGCCGGGGAGTGGGAGGCGGGGGTGGGGGGTGGCAGCGGCAACAAAGCCAGCCGGGCAGACGCGCCGCGCCGCGTAATTGTCGGCAGCGGCGCAGCACGCGAAGCCACGTGGCGCGGCGCGGCGTTCCTTCACCCTGCGCCCTGCGCCCTAATCACTGCCGCAGCCCGCGGGGGCGGCGGGGGCGGCGCTTATTTCGGGAGCCGTGCCGCAGAGGGCGTCCGCCGCAGCGCCGCAGCCGGCCGGGCCTCTCTCTCTCACTGTACGCCAGCTCTGCAGCAGGAGGTCGGCGAAAACGTAGTTCATAGCGTCCCACAGGAGCGATGATTGAGGTTCGAGTCTTCAGAAACGGTCGACGACCGATGTTAGTAGCTGCACGGAGGCGACAGCGAAATAAAAATCGACAAATAGTGGGCCCCACACCTAACATCAATAGGTGTTTTTGGATGCAACGTCATCGTTATTAACGCCTCCAAACGTGTTGAAAGTCTTACATGACAATGGAAAAAAGATGTTTTATTAGAGATATAAGGGTAAGTTGTGGAATATAAAACTCAGATTGCCGAGAAACATTCGACGGCGTCGCCAAAACACAACCAAACCTAGACCTCCGGTTGCTCCAAATGGCTCTGAGCACTACGGGACTTAACACCTGAGGTCATCGGTCCCCTAGACTTAGAACTACTTCGACCTAACTAACCTAAGGACATGACACACATCCGTCCCCGACGCAGGATTCGAACCTGCGACCGTAGCAGCATCGCGGTTACGAACTGAAGCGCCTTGAACCGCTCGGCCACAACGGCATGTTCCTAGACCTCTGCCTGTGTTGCAGTTCACCGCAGTTCACAGGAGCATCGCCAAAACCGATATACTAGTCAAGTATAAAACAGAATCCGAAGTACTCTTCCACTCGGCAAATCGCCATCTTATATACATCTTATAAACAACACGGTCCTATCCGCGGCTCACAAGAAATAAACTTGTTATGAAGAAGACGTACGAACGACATCTACAACTGAAAGATACAAACACAAACCTTCGAGACGCCATCTACATAATACACCGTAGGAATATAGTGATGGCTCGAAACTGCACAAAGCCGTAAGGCTGGGCCGTACCGCCGCCTCGGAGACGGTTGGCTCGCGCTCGTCGCAGAGGACATCGGCCGCTGCCACTTCTTCAGGGCAACCCTCCTTATACTGCGAGTATTCACTCTAAACGATTTACAGAGACCCCGGAAATTCTGGTCTACTCAAATACTCGATCCTACTGTGATGATCTCACGTGCTCCACAGATGGAAACTCCCACATGTGTGTTTATGCAAAGTGAGCGCTATTACTCTGTTTTGGTTTCTGTGTGTAATTACGTCTCGCACTGAGAACTGGAAACTTACGCGGGGCGACAGTGCTGTCGTATTTGCAGCGAAGACAGGCCAGGAGAGGGGAGGTTAGGGGGTGGTGCAACTAGGTACGCAGCACGCACGCACGCACACGCTTCCTCCGGCGGCACGCGCCCACGACACGCCCCCCCGCCCGCGCAGGATGCGTACTCGACATTGGCCGGTGCCTTTGTTCGGCAGCAGCCCTAGCACGAGGCAGCTCTGAGACGACACACGCTGTCCAGCCCCACTGCCGCCTGCCGACGGCCGGAACAGCCGCCCCCTGCAGCGCGGGCCGCCGCGAGGCGTCGGGGAAGAGAGTCGGTGAGGTCCCGGAGGGTGCCGACCGAAATGTGGAGCCGCGCCGACCCCAGCGCCGCGCCCAGCTGCGCCACGTTTCTCGGTCGAGGATTCGTTCCGCGAACAGCCATGTCGACGTGGTTCCACACATTCTCCACTAGGTTTGAATTCAGGTTCTTTTGTGGCCAGGAGAGCACGGTAGTCTCTCGTGCTGGTGCTCTTTGAACTAGCCACGCACAGTGTGAGTGGTGTGAGACCTGGTATTTTCCTGCTGCTAGATGTCTTCGTGCCGAGGAAAAACGACGACAGACGCATACTGGTGCCGATCCGCTGTGCCTTCCAGAATGACGACATCTCTGGCATCGACTCTTCCTGCTAGTGTCGCCGGGCCGTAAACCCGACTGCCATTTGACCGACCACAAAACGCCAGTAATCTGAAAAGCCCAACTTCCGTCACTCACTACACTTGCAGCTGCGGTACTGGCAGTCAAATTCCAGTCGTCCTCGCCACGGACAGCAGTCGACGAGGGCCCTCGACTAGGACGCCTGTACGCAGCAACGTTAATAAACGGTCTTCGAGGAGACACTGTCGGTGGCTCTTTGAGTGATCTCGGCAGTCGGTTGCTAGACAGTCGCACGTCTATTCGCCCGTACACGTCTCCGCAGCTGGCGTTCGTCTTTGTCATCTGTGGCCTGTGGTGCACCACAGTTACCTCTGGTGCCCATTCTGAATAGCGCCAGTTTTCCACTCGCAATATACTTTAACCACAGCGACACACGAACAGTTTACAAAGTTATTCGTTTCGAAAATGCCTCCACCTGAGTATTGGGACAAAGCAGTTTGTGCCCCATTCTCCATTTTTACCAGATGTATCCAATATGGCGGGGATGACGTCATCCAAGATGGCGGCGTGTAGACTCGGCAACAGCTCACGGTGTCATCCAAGACGATGGCCGTGACGTCATCCGAGATGATGGATTTTGGCAGGAAGTTTGAATTTTGGCGGGAAGATGGGTCGATTGGACTACCTCCACTAAACTAACTGCCTCCCCCAGAAAATGGTGGGAAGTTCAAATTCCACCAGGGCAATGCAACACACGTCTACTAACCTAAGAAAATGGCAGGAAAGAAAGGGCAGTTGGGCTACTTCCACTACTCTAAGTCACCCGAACACCACCTCATCATGGCAAATGGCTGGGAGAGGACTCAACCTGTGCTGGACATAAGTCTATTATTTTGCATGCACCAGTCTTAATTTAAACAATTTGATGCAGTCCACCCATCCAGTGTGTTTACCACCAGGTCCAGACTCCAAATGGCCTAGTACACAGTAGTGCCACCAGAGGGCACTCTCATCCACGATGTAATCCGAGATGGCGTCATGACACCAGCTGATGATGCAAATACCGTTATCGAAGATGGCGGATTTTGGCGAGAAACAGTGTGTTCACCATGAGGTCTGGACCTAGTACACAGTACTGTCACCAGAGGGAGCTGTCATCCATTTTGTGACATAACCCAAGATGGCTGTCTGAAGAGGAAAATGACTCAGCCTGCCCTGGGCTGCTGGAGAGAGGAAGGAGTGTACTTTATTTACTTTGGAACAATTTATTTACGGATGGATTTTGAAAGATGGTATATTTATCACACTGATACAAAACACACTCTCTGACATGCTTGGGGTTACACGACACAGCCCAGACCTGTAAACTACTCCAAATAATGCTCTGCAGACACGCAAACAACTCCTGAATTACGAAATAATTTCAGTACAGAGATGCAAACTTCTCCTAAATAATGCAGTACACTGACGTACAGACATGAAATCAACTCGTAAACTGTCCAAATAATGCATAGCACAGCCTACAGATGTGCTCACAAAATAATGCATCAGACACACAAACAATGTGCCCACGCATCCCCCCACTGCCCCCCTCTCCACTTAACCGCACATGCTCCCAGAAGTTGGGGTGCACTGCCCCACAAAGTGATGCAGCCGTCAGCTGCCAAGCCATGCACAGGTGCCTGTTTGGGTCCCTCAAGCATGAGCCGGCGACATCCCTATATTACTTGTTACCTGAGAAATTCCTCTCGAAATACGTGTTCACCTAGGCATCATTGCTGACGTGACAGGACGGGAGCGAAGACCTATTTGCAGAGTGCGTCGACGCCACAAGCAAGCCACTGCGGGCCATCACTCTCGCTCTGCTGCTGACGCCATGTGAAAGTTCTTCGAGTGTTACGTTGATGTCACATATCTATCTAAATAAGCACCAAGTCATCCACTGGACCACGCGCACATGTGTTTACCATTGCTGGCGCGATGACACGTGGCTGTGGTGCAGGTCCAGTGGGAGGACCATTTGCCATTGTTTTCTGCAGATGAGACTTCCAAATTATTTTGCACAGATCGCTAAATTGCACTGACAGTTAAACCCACAAAAGTTGTCTACAGTTCATGAAATACACACAAGAATATTGGAAGCCAGGAACATATGATTCATACATCGTATTTACCCATGTAACTACAATTAAATATTACGATTGCTGCTACAGTCTGACAACAATCGATGTACAGGTAATCCTCCTCTTGACAGCTGTGGTTTTGGAATGAACCTCAGAATGTATAGTGCACATAATTCTCCATGTAAAAAATCTATCTCATACCCTCATAGTTATCAATGTACTGAATCTATACACCCCTCATGATAGGACACACATATATACACATTTTACACAAACAGCGCTGTTATCTTTTATATGTGTACAGCACCTGATAAAATTATTATATGCCTACACTCACACCGGCTATGTATCTCGATTATCCTCAGTCCTAGGAAATTATCTGACAAAGTCTTTGAATCAGCGCTTCTGGAAGGTGCTGCATCCTGCCAAGATTCTCTCAAACAAGTGTTATGAAGGACAGGTTTCTGGCACTAAGTGTGATAACGAATACCGCACCCACGGACGTAATGCTTGGAACGACATCACCGACAAGGGTTGGTGTACTGTAGTCATCATCATTATCGATAGAACAAGCAAAATGCGAATTCGTTTTTCCTCACAGTCCTAACATGGAACCCCACGAATCACGTGTTACCCTTCCTGCTTTCAACATACACAAACGTTCTCACCACTATGTAGAGACTCCTATATCGCAGCACAAAGTGTGTCTTGTGAATGAATGGGGGATTATGATTGGCTCTTATCGAATTTACCCACAGAATTACTGATGCCGCCAGCGTGGAAGCACCATCCGCCTTTTTTTTTTCTTTCTGCAGATGAGACTTTCAGCAGCAAAAAATTATTTTACACTGATCGCGATATTGCACTGACAACTAAACCTCGCAAAGTGCCCTACATATCTCCCACTAAGGACAGGAGCTTGAATATCAGAGCAGGAAACCGATCTCCAACCCAGCAATATATCACCATGTACTGTGCTGATGTAGTAAACATACAATTCTTATACTGTGCCATACAAAATCAGTCCTTTTACACCATTTGTGCACATACTGCGAAGACAGAGAGCACCTTATACGCTCCTCGCATCACTAGATACTTCCCTGCTACGTCAGCGGGTGACCAGAGTGCCCTCAGCAGACTGAAGTCACTCTCGAAACTATTCTACAAATTGGGGCTCATTCCCCCTCAGAATAAATGCATTACTGTTTCTGGTCCGAACCTGCTTCCTTGCTTGCTTTTCTGTGCTCATCTCCAGACTCTGGGATTACAAGAACACGTGTGTTTTCTCGTGGTTTGCCATAATATTATACGATTTTCGCGGTACTTCTCGATATCGAGCACACAGCAGTATGCTACTGATCACTCGTGCAGCATAATTCCGAAGATATAGGCTGGAAATTACCTCTCTACAAACTCCAGACATTAGCGAGGTGGAGCGTGCTCTAGACCACTGTGTAGCTAGAAACCTATCCCGTCTGCGAAGAATTCGAAACAAATAGAGGAAAATGATATTTGCACTTGTGAATACCGAAGTCGGTGATGTAACAGATTCCAAATCATTCCTATAATTTACGAAGTCAACAAAGGTGTTTCTCATGTCTAGAGAACTAGCAAACGTGTCTTCCACCTGCTAGACGCACACAATCGATCTTCTCTCAGCTAAATAAAGAAGACAAATGTGAAGAAGCAGCAAAATGAACAATTTACATGGGAGGTAATAATGGCCCAGCGCAAACACACGTCTGTATTGAATTTTGTCAAATTTCCACTCGATCACGAAAGCCACCCAACACATACTAAGTATTAGTTCGGTATTCAACTGTCTAGAGGACAATACGGTTAAGTCAGCTACATTCCTACACTCCAACAGGCCTCTCCATTCGGACAGTTTCTACTGTTAACATGAAACGTGAATCATTCCCGTCACTGGCTCTGCATGCCAAGGACACACAAGTAGAATCATTTTAGGAAACCGGTCACATATATGTTTTATCACTGTACTTACAACTAAATGTTACGATTGCGGTCTCAGTTGAACAACATTCAGCAGTGAGCGAAAGTATCAGAAATCACCGTGCTGACAGGTGTGGCTCTGGAAACAGAAGTATCTGTACAATTCTTATGACTTGACATACTCTCCCCTTTGCCATCACAATCCTTCCTTATGACTGGACATAGTCTTCCATAGCACATGTCGAAACACAAACACATACTTTTTAAGCCTGATGCTCAAGGCGAACCTATCATGCACCGCCTACTACCAAGTATAATGCTTCACCAATAAATGACTGCAGACGATGACTGCGATATGTTAAAAAAGAAGGTAAATTCCACCATATTACCATCACAAGCGGTCATGGTTCTACAGGTGCACACAAGTATCCATGTTTAAAGCTATACCGGCTTTATAAATCCACACATGGCATTACCTATGAATGATGTGTTTTTTCCAGACAATTATCGTGACGCTGAATATAGATGGTGATCGCCGGAGTGCATACTATCACACCAGCAGTGCGGTTACACATCGCCATCCCTGCGCCCTCGTAATACAATTATCGAATTTTGAAAGTGATTCGGCTAAGGAGCGTGGTTTGAAACAGGTATCTGCAACCCCTCTCACGCTGCCGCCACCAGATGTTTCTCCAGTATTTGTAACCCATTCTGCCTCGATGCCACATCATATTTCTGGCACTCTCATATCTCGAAACGAGCCACCTCTCTCGAACCTATCCGCTACAGTATAATTCCAAAATGTCTTTAGGTAGCCCCTATGTATCATGCAACTTCCCCTCACACTCTGCACTACCACCCCTACAGCTTTGCGCATGTGATTGTTCCAATGTAAGTCAGAACTGAGTAGAAGTTGGAGAAAGTTATATCTACCACCTTTGGCAACCCGTGTAGAAACAGGCAAAGCTAAGTTACTGTGACAGAACTGTGTTTTGACCATTCGATGGAAACGAAGACTGCTCCTTCAGCATGATGTACGAGGTGCATTCAAGTTCTAAGGCCTCCGATTTTTTATCTAATTAACTACTCACCCGAAATCGATGAAACCGGCGTTACTTCTCAACGTAATCGCCCTGCAGACGTACACATTTTTCACAACGCTGACGCCATGATTCCATGGCAGCGGCGAAGGCTTCTTTAGGAGTCTGTTTTGACCACTGGAAAATGGCTGAGGCAATAGCAGCATGGCTGGTGAATGCGTGGCCACGGAGAGTGTCTTTCATTGTTGGAAAAAGCCAAAAGTCACTAGGAGCCAGGTCAGGTGAGTAGGGAGCATGAGGAATCACTTCAAAGTTGTTATCACGAAGAAACTGTTGCATAACGTTAGCTCGATGTGCGGGTGCGTTGTCTTGGTGAAACAGCACACGTGCAGCCCTTCCCGGACGTTTTTGTTACAGTGCAGGAAGGAATTTGTTCTTCAAAACATTTTTTTGGTGGCGGTGAATCTGTGTGCTTCCATTGAGCTGACTGGCGCTTTGTTTCTGGATTGAAAAATGGCATCCACATCTCATCCATTGTCACAACCGACAAAAAGAAAGTCCCATTCGTGCTGTCATTGCACGTCAACATTGCTTGGCAACATGCCACACGGGCAGCCTTGTGGTCGTCCGTCAGCATTCGTGGCACCCACCTGGATGACACTTTTCGCATTTTCAGGTCGTCATGCAGGATTGTGTGCACAGAACCCACAGAAATGCCAACTCTGGAGGTGATCTGTTCAACAGTCATTTGGCGATCCCCCAAAACAATTCTCTCCACTTTCTCGACCATGTCGTCAGACCGGCTTGTGCGAGCCCGAGGTTGTTTCGGTTTGTTGTCACACGATGTTCTGCCATCATTAAACTGTCGCACCCATGAACGCACTTTCGACACATCCATAACTCCATCACCACATGTCTCCTTCAACTGTCGACGAATTTCAATTGGTTTCACACCACGCAATTTCAGAAAACGAATGATTGCACGCTGTTCAAGTAAGGAAATCGTCGCCATTTTAAGTATTTAAAACAGTTCTCATTCTCGCCGCTGGCGGTAAAATTCCATCTGCCGTACGGTGCTGTCATCTCTGGGACGTATTGACAATGAACGCGGCCTCATTTTAAAACAATGCTCATGTTTCTATCTCTTTCCAGTCCAGAGAAAAAAATCGGAGGCCTTAGAACTTGAATGCACCTCGTAGTATAAAAGACACTATGGGAACTGGAGGAAGGACATGGGTTTTGGTAATGCATTGTGGTGCTTCTCCAAACTACAAGCAGGTTCTACAGATCCATATCCCTCAGCTCCACTAACTACATCCGATAGAGAACTCGATAAGATTTTTACCACATCTCTCTCCTCCCGTATATCGATGGCAAATACCACGTGCGTACCGGCTTCAAGCACATGTGACGATCCTATTAAATATACAGGTATTGATCCACTGCACAGACTAGTTTAAAGTTTCATCACCTATACCGTAGGAGGCCGACCGTATCCCACAGTATACTGTAAGCCACAAGAGTCTGTTCTTGTGACCCTCTGTCGTTTGAAACATTGTTTTTTTCTGCTGTAACATGCTTTGTACAGTTACAGCACAAGGAAACTGGAAGAATTTGGCATCATTGTGGAGAGTTTCCAAACTGCTCTCCGAAAGTGATTGATGACCTATACATTTAAACTCATCTGTCACAGTGACAGAATAGCTGATGGCTTCATGTTCCATTTCGACTGATTCATCATATTGTGGTCGTGTATGCGATCACTGTTTTAGTGCTATCCGTCCCCAGAAGGTGTTGTCCCTCCACCAAAACTCTTTCTCAGACTCAAACAAGCAATGCCAGTCAATCATTATGTGGTAACCAACAGTGAACCAGTGGACAGGTGGGATGGAAAGGACACCCCCGATGTACTGAAATAATAACCATTATGGTTGATTTTGTGAACAATTTTACCAATTTTACAGTAATTTCAACACCAACTAATGATGTGACAGCATGTTTCCCAATTTTAGTGTCATAGCTAAACCACCCCGTCCCCACTTTGCAAGTATTATTGTGAATTGCAGATAGATGACTGTGCAGTATGCCCACGCATTGTCAATCCTTGAACACATCCATCATCAAAGTATATCAGACAGCAATCTAAATAAATTTCAAAAACATCGAGCACAGTGCTTAATTTACGATCTCTCTCTATGCTGATGGGAGTCACAGAGTATTCTCGCAGTCTTAGTTTAAAATTAGAGTCTGAAGAACCCCTCACACTGTCATTGACCAACCTGCCAGGCAGCACCGTTACCGATTTAATCTGCAATCGACTAGTATTAGACCACTACATGCCACGTCTCGTGTATGAATGGAGCTTGCCGAGTCCTCGCCCATCCAAGCGCACAAGATTTCTCGAGATACGCCCATGTGGATGAGGTTAGCACCCTTATCGATGTATAGTAACAGATTTGAAGGTGTGATGTACACTACTGGCCATTAAAATTGCTACACCACGAAGATGACGTGCTACAGACGCGAAATTTAACCGACAGCAAGAAGATGCTGTGATTTGTAAATGATTAGCTTTTCAGAGCATTCAGACAAGGTTGGCGCCGGTGGCGACACCTACAACGTGCTGACATGAAGTTTCCAACCGATTTCTCATACACAAACAGCAGTTGACGGGCGTTGCCTGGTGAAACGTTGTTGTGATGCGTCGTGTAAGGAGGAGAAATGCGTACCATCACGTTTCCGACTTTGATAAAGGTCGGATTGTAGCCTATCGCGATTGCGGTTTATCGTACCGCGACATTGCTGCTCGTGTTGGTCGAGATCCGATGACGGTTAGCAGAATATGGAATCGGTGGGTTCAGGAGGTAACACAGAACGCCGAGCTGGATTCCAATGGCCTCGTATCACTAGCAGTCGAGATGACAGGCATCTTATCCACAAGGCTGTAACGGATCGTGCAGCCACGCCTCGATCCCTGAGTCAACAGATGGGGACGTTTGCAAGACAACAACCATCTGCACGAACAGTTCGACGACGTTTACAGCAGCATGGACTATCAGCTCGGAGACCATGGCTGCGATTACCCTTAACGCTGCATCACAGACAGGAGCGCCTGCGATGGTGTACTCGACGACGAATCTGGGTGCACGAATGGCAAAGCGTCATTTTTTCGTATGAACCCAGGTTCCGTTTACAGCATCATGATAGTCACATACGTGTTTGGCGACATCGCGGTGAACGCACACTGGAAGCGTGTATACGTCATCGCCATACTGGCGTATCACCCGGCGTGATGGTATGGGGTTGCATTGGTTACACGTCTCAGTCACCTCTTGTCCGCATTAATGGCACTTTGAACAGTGGACGTTACATTTCAGATATGTTATGACCCGTGGCTCTACCCTTCATTCGATTCCTGCGAAACCCTACATTTCAACAAGATAATGCACAACCGCAGTTGCAGGTCATGTACGGGCCTTTCTGGATACAGAAAATGTTCGACTGCTGCCCTGGCCAGCACATTCGCCAGATCTCTCACCAACTGAAAACGTCTGGTCAATGGTGGGCGAGCAACTGGCTCGTCACAATACGCCTGTCACTAGTCTTGATGAACTGTGGTGTCGTGTTGAAGCTGCATGGGCAGCTGTACCTGTACACGCCATCCAAGCTCTGATTGACTCAATGCCCAGGCGTATCATGGCTGTTATTACGGCGAGAGGTGGTTGTTCTGTATACTGATTTCTCAGGATCTATGCACCCAAATTGAGTCAAAATGTAATCACATGTCAGTTCTAGTATAATATATTTGTCCAATGAATACCCGTTTATCATCTGTATTTCTCCTTGGTATAGCAATTTTAATGGCCAATAGTGTAATAGCAGACGGTGAAGAAGAACAAGAAATGGTTGATTTTTATGTCCGATGGAATTTGAAGCATTTTTACGCAAATCATCCAAGCCATCAATTTTAAACTATTATTCCAAAGTCTAGGATCGATACCTGGGTGGTACAGATAAGAGAGAACATAAACACATTCACTCCTAAAGCTACAAGGTTCTGCACTTAAAACGGGCTACAATGTTAGATCGATTGCGTTTCCAACCTATCAATCGTATGGAATGTAGCGCTGTTAATATTCCAATGTAAGATATATAGTTCAAGCACATGACATACATCCTTCTTCCCAGTCTCTACAATAAACTATGTTATCGAACCGTAAAACGAAAAACTACTTCCTTAAAACATCGACTCTGTGTGATACGAGCACAATATAGCTTTCCAGTGATATATAGAGTCCACTGTTTCCACCCTATCACACTTCAGAAATTATATTACGCCTGCATCAGACCTATATAAAATTATGGCTAGTGATGGGGAACACGTCTTACAACTAAACACATAACAGCAGCGTCTGACATGTAATAGTTACAAGTCATTCTGGCGCTAACACTGTAAGCAGCACATCAGTCATGCAAATGTATACATGTGGATTTCAGTACCTCACAAGCACCTATCGCTAACTTAGTTATGAAGCCGAAGTCTTGATTTTATACCCAAGATGCGACAGAGGGATGGACTACATCGCATAAATCACGTTTCATCATACAGGAGATGGAAGTCCTCTGTTGTCCAACAGGTTTACTGTAAACGATCGCAAGCAGTGCTTTAAATCACATACAGAACATGTGGCTGTATACGAGTCGAGCGCAGGCTATGTCACGCGACTGACAGAAAAGTGGAAAAAATTGACCAATAGCAACCTCTCCCTCTCTAGAGTGCATCATCGGTTTACCATTAAATCGTACCTCATTACAGCTGCATCTGAATCGATCACCCTGTCCACTCCCTGTCACCCTTTAATGCAGATGCGTGTAAGTTTAGAGGCGGATTTCTCTATCTTCCTGAAGCATCAAATACAGTAGTTAACTCGCGTGTGTCACTGGTAACTCACTAGACATACAGTATAATGCTGCCTCGATGGAAAAAAAAATTGACTGCTTCCCGGTTTCCCTTCGCCTCCATGTCGACTTTTTCTTGGATTCCTCTTGTTGGTGCATACTTGTTCCCATGTACAATATGTTCTGCGCCAACCAGAGGATACGCAAGTACTTCCTCAATTTACCCACATTTTGGAGTATATTTGGACAATTTATACATATCCCCCCGCCATTTTTCGCAATTCTATCGATTTTATGTCAGTCCCATCCATGCAACCATGACATAACCTCTCGTTCTGTGTTCTAGAATTGCTCATAAATGTAGTACATCTGGCAACACTTAGCCCGAATGCATTGATCGGGAGGCATAGTGAAGCACTGTACTCGATTGTATCCAGTCACCTCCACATTTGGAGAGCGTTTGCTCTGCTTTCTGTATATCTATGTATATACATGTATTGTGGATGGCTGCCAGGATATACTATCTTCCAAATCCATCCCTAAATAAATTGTTGCAGGCCGGGGTGGCCGAGCGGTTCTAGGCGCTACAGTCTGGAACCGCGCGCCAGCTACGGTCGCGGGTTCGAATCCTGCCTCAGGTATAGATGTGTGTGATGTCCTTAGGGTAGTTAGGTTTAAGTAGTTCTAAGTCCTAGAGGACTGATGACCTCAGAAGTAAAGTCCCATCATGGTCAGAGCCAAATAAATTGTTCCACAGTAAATAAAGTATACTGCTTCCTCTCTCCAGCAGCCCAGTGCAGGCTGAGTCATTTTCCTGGACGACAGCGCCCTCTGGTGAGAGTACTGTGTACTAGGTACAGACCTCGTGGCGACCACACTGTTTCCTGCCATTTTCCCCCACCGTCTTGGCTTACATCACGGAATGGACGACAGTGCTCTCGTGTCAGTACTGTGTACTAGATCCAGAACTCGTGGTGAACACACTGTTTCCCGCCAAAATCCGCCATAATACAACTTGCTTCATGATACCATCTTGTATTACGTCACAGATTAGAGCGCCATCTGGTGGCAGTACTGTGTACTAGGCAAGTTGGAGTCCAGACCTCGTGGTGAACATACTGGGTGGTTGTACTGCATTAAATTGTTTAAATAAAGACTGGTGCATGCAAAATAATAAAGATTTATGTCCAGCACGGGTTGAGTCGTCTCCAAGTCATTTGCTATGGCGATGTGGCGGTCGGGTGACTTAGGTTTGTGGAGGTAGCCGAAATGCGCTTCCTTTCCCACCATTTTCTTTGGTTAGTAGAGATAGCCCAAGGACCTTTATTTACAGCCACAATTCAAACTCCGTGCCAATCCCTAGGAAGACGTGGCGGTCGGATGACTTGGGTTAGTGGAGGTAGCCCAATTGCCCTTTCTTTCCCACCATTTACTTAGGTTAGTAGAGGTGTGCTGCATTGTCCCGATGGAATTTGAACTTCCCGTCATTTTCTGGGGGAGGGGGTTAGGTTAGTGGAGGTAGACCAATTGACCCATCTTCCCACCAAAATTCAAACTATCCGCCATCTCGGATAATGTAATGGCCGCCATCTTGGATGACATCATGCACTGCTGCCAAGTCTACATGCCACCATCTTGGATGACGTCATCGTCGCCATCTTGAATACATCTGGCAACAATGGAGAGTGGGGCAGAAACAGCTTTGTCCCAATACTGATCCTTAGCAGGAAACACAAATGGAAGTCAGATAAATTGCCACGTTACCACATTACAGTAAGGACTGCAGTGTCCCCGTGTCCCCCCCCCCCCCCGACACGCTTCACGTACCCTCCAGTGCTAGTGCTTCCAACTAGAGCGGCGATCACATTGATGTGAGTGGACTGCGTATATTCAGTGTCAGAGGTCTGAGTCCGCATTTAGTCTCATTAAACGACCGACTGCTACAATCCAAATGTTTCGTTTCTTTGTAAAAATCTGATGTTATATGCCTCTTCTAAAAACTGGCATCTCGTTCCCATATTGCGGCGCTCGTGAAAGTAAACCTCGTAGAGCGATAAATTTGTCACAGAGTTTCGCAAAGCTGGTATGTTTGTGTGCCGATCATCATACAGCAGAAAGTGTTGCTTTCCCTTCTCTGGGGTAGACTGTCAACTCCCCCTCGCGTCCTCGCCCCCGTAGCTCGCACGTCCTTTCAGCTGCACCCGGCAGCAGCTCTCTGGCCACTCGTTCCGCAGACTCTTCCACCGGCGGCGCTCTCCTGTCTCCAGGCTCCCGCGGAAGCGTCCTTCGCGGTCGCGCTCGCGCCAGCTGACCGGCTGCGCCACTTTTACTGGAACATCCTGGCCACCAGCTCCGGCGTGGTAAGAGATTCACTTCCCGAGTGAGACCAGACCTATAAACATGTAGGCCTAGTGGACACAGCGGTTCAGTGAGGAGTCTGCAGAGGGTGGACCAACATCACAAACGCAACATATTATAATCCCTAATTCGGCGCAGAAAAATCTTTGGCGGTGAAAATAATTCGAGTCGTCACGGAAAGAGCAGATACACGTTGTGTACGGTTTTCAGTGGAATCTCACACCATCCCTCCTGCAAAGTAGTGGCAAGTTCAGGTAAAGGTGACGGAGATGGATAGCGTTCACGCACTTGTATCTCCAAAGGACACCCCAAAAGCTCAATAACACTGACAATTGACGAGGTCGGAGTTCGGGAGACGTGCGACAATCCATCCTCGCGCTCACAAAACGAAGTGGGCTGTGTGAAGAGGGGCCGCCGTCGCCTCGGAACACACCCTCACCGTCGGGGAACAAACTTTGTATCGACGACGGACCTGAGCCTTCGAGTTGGTCACACAATCCTTGGCAGCCGTGCGATCTTGCGCTGTAAGCGTGGGGCCCGCAGAATATCACGGCAGGCCTCACTCAGGCCAGTCTTGGGGACGTAAAGGCGGCCGGTAGTGTCAAACTAGGCTCATGCGACCAAATGCCTCTCTTCCATTGCTCCATAGTCGTGGTTTCAGATCGCCCTGTAATTCTCCTCTTCTGGAGCTCCCCACGTTGCTTCGCTGCCTACAGATTCGCGAGTGCAACATTCAGTTCTGCAGTGACTTTTAAAGGTATCGTCCTCTTACTTTTCGTCCCGACCCTCTTTATTAACCGTCTGTACGATCACTCACCATAAAACCGATCAGAACACTGTCGCAGGGACAACGAAAAAAACATGCCAAAATTCAACACACGCAAAATCTCCAAGAGTGGTGATCTTTCAAAGGAGTTCGAAATTTAGCGCGGACTTCGATGGGAGATGCTTATAACAGTTTCCATAGCGAAACTTTTTCTCGCAGCCTGGCAGAAAATTCAGTGATTCTGCTCGTACGTGAAGTATGGTAGCGGCAAGACACAATCAGTGCCTTCTCTGCGCGATGGCAATCGAAATTCTATCGACGATAGTGCTCCCAAAGCACCAAAGAAGACGAAGTAAATATTCCAGAATTCGAATCGAGAACAGCTGCCAACTTGAGTAGTGAAGCAACTTAAATCATTTAACAAGAGGAAGTCTTCCGTCCAGACTGTGTATCAGTTGGGTTTCTTTCAGAGTATGCTGATGGAATAGCTCCATACTTAACAATCTTATACAACCGTTCGCTCGACGAAAGATCCGAACCAAAAGACTGGAAAGTTGCACAAGTCACAACACTATTCAAGAAAGATAGCAGAAGAAATCCACTACATTACAGGCCCATATCATTAACGTCGATAGGCACCAGGATTGTGGAACATATATTGCGTCCGAACATTGTGAATTACCTCGAAGAAAACGGTCTATTGACGCGCAGTCAACACGGGTTTAGAAAACAGCGTTCTTGTGAAACACAGCTAGCTATAACTCACACGAAGTGTTGAGTGTTAGTGACAAGCGGTTTCAAATTGATTCCGTATTTCTGGGTTTCTGGAAGGCTTTCGACACGGTGCCAAGCAAGCGGCTTGTAGTGAAATTGCGTGCTTATGGAATATCGTCTCAGTTATGTTACTGGATTTGTGATTTCCTATCATAGAGGTCACAGTTGGTATTAATTAACGGGAAGTCATCGAGTAAAACAAAATGGTTCAAATGGCTCTAAGCACTATAAGACTTAACATATGGGGTCATTAGTACCCTAGACTTAGAACTACTTAAAGCTAACTAACCTAAGGACATCACACACATCCAGGCCCGAGGCAGGCCGGCCGAGTAAAACACAAGTGATTTCTGGCGTTCCCCAACATACGCCCTTTGCTGTTCCTCATCTATACCAACGATTTAGGAGACAATCTGAGCAACCGTCATAGGTTGTTTGCCCCAGATCACGCTGTCGTTTATCGACTAGTAAAGTCATCAAAAGATTTTAAAAATTGCATAGCGATTTACAAAAGAGATCTGTATGATGCAAAAATTGGCATTTGACCATAAACAATGAAAAGTGTGAGGTCATCCAGAGGAGTGCTAAAAATGAATCCGTTAAACTACGGTTACACGATAAATCAGTCGAATTTAAAGGCTGTAGATTCAACAAAATACCTAGGAATTACAATTACGAATGACTTAACTTGGAAGGAACACACAGAAAGTGTGGGGAAGGCTAACCAAAGACTGCGTTTTATTGGCAGGACACTTAGAAAATGTAACAGATCTACTAAAGAGACTGCCCGCACCACGCTTGTCCGCCCTCTTTTAGAATACTGCTGCTCGGTGTGGGATCCTTAGCAAATAGGATCAACGGAATACACCGAGAAAGTTCAAAGAAGGGCCGCACGTTTTGTATTATCGCGAAATAGGGGAGGGAGTGTTCAAATGGTTCAAATGGCTCGGAGCACTATGGGACTTCTGAGGTCATCAGTCCCCTAGAACTACTTAAACCTAACTAACCTAAGGACATCACAGACATCCATGCCCGAGGCAGGTTTCGAGCCTGCGACCGTAGCGGTCACGCGGTACCAGTCTGTAGCGCCTAGAACCGCTCGGCCACCCCGGCTGGCGGAGGGAGTGTCATTGACATAATACAGGATTTGGAGTGGCCTTTCTCACTGCAGCGGAATCTTCTCACGAAATTTCAATCACCAGTTTTCTCCTCCGCATGCAGAAATATTTTGTCGACGCTGACCTGCATAGGAAGAAACGATCACCATGGTAAAATAACGGAAATTAGATCTCGCACGGAAAGATATGGGTGTTCGCTTTCTCCGCGCGCTTTACGACACTGGAAAAATAGAGAATTATTGTGAAGGTGCTTCGATGAACACACTGCCAGGCAATTAAATGTGATTTCAGAGTATCCCTGTAGATGTCGATGTAGATGTAGATACTCTTTCGTCCGCTGCGTGAGTTAGCGGATGATGCATTCCCATTTCCCTGAATGCGATATGAATCTTCGACACGGCGCCTGCCTATGGCATCTTCATTCACATTCAAGCGTGTGTGTCTCGCAGTGTTTCTACATTCTTGCCAAACCGGTGTAAATAAAATTATTTGGCCGAATGTAGCAGTGACCGCCTTCTATTGAAAGACCCATTTGTAGCGTAGCGAGATGTATACTTTAGCTTCAGAACTAAAACTATAAATGACTGAAACTACAATGTGACTTCATAAAACTCGTACGACATGGGGGAACTCGGGCAGAACGGGATTGTGCTGCTGTGCAGACCGCAGTGGCGTGTAGCTGCTGTGTGTCTCTGAGTGGAAGGAAAGGGGGACAGCCGTTTAGACTTGGTGCACAGTGCGCTTAGCAAGTGAACGGTCGTCCTCACATCTACAGTTATGAATTTAAACGCAAGATAAGTCGTTAATTTTTAACTGTACGACCTTAGCCGGCCGAAGTGGCCGTGCGGTTAAAGGCGCTGCAGTCTGGAACAGCAAGGCCGCTACGGTCGCAGGTTCGAATCCTGCCTCGGGCATGGATGTTTGTGATGTCCTTAGGTTAGTTAGGTTTAACAAGTTCTAGGGGACTAATGACCTCAGAAGTTGAGTCCCATAGTGCTCAGAGCCATTTGAACCATTTTTTTGTACGACCTTAAATGACACGTGATCTTAATGTGCACGTCATTTGCTGTACGTCGGTTGCACAATACGTGTACATCCGTTAGTTATTATGGTTTCTAGAAGTTGCTAACAGGAAATTTGCTCTTAGGACGGAACGGAACGGGGCAGAATGGAGTAGCATCCCTTACAGTTACCCCAGACAGACCGACAGCCAGCAACTGGATATTAAAATAACTGGAAACAGCGGTTTCATCAGCTTTGTCTTGTGCAATTGATGTTTCAAAAGCACCTAAGAAGTTTAACGTTCCAAAAGCATCGTTGGAAAGCAATGAATAAATCCAGAGTTGACAAATCAGATGGGAAATTTAAAGTGTTCACTGCAGAACAAAATAGCGAGTTGGTAGCATACCTGAAGTCAATGGAGAGCAGACTTTTCGGTCTAACACTCAAACACCTCATTGTCTGATCACTAGCCAGAAATTATCTAACCAAAATTGTATCCTTTTTTTGTGAAAGTATCATTGATACGATAGTTCTAAATTAATAATTCTACAAACCTGCATCTGACTGCATCTATGAATTTGTTTCTTGCACTCCTCCATTTTGCCAAAAGTGCAGCAGGTATTTGACTCAGCAATCAAGTTTAAGAGAATAATGGCGTTTGTGTAATGACACTAAGATGGTACTGGAAAATTAACATTTGGCCCTGATGTTTACTTAATGAAATTATATCTTGACTCGAATAATGCCAGTTGTGCAATGACATAAAATTAGTTATTTGAAATAACTTTGCTCTGATAACGTTAGTTATACCAAAATCGATTTCAAACCATAAACTGCACATATATATTGCATAGAGCCCTCATTTTCTTTACGTTCTTTCCTTGGTGGGTAACTTTACTGTACTATTCATTTTGATATTCAATACAAGCAAAGGATGTGGATTATGATTCAGGCTGTTAGATTTAAACAGAATGGTGATATCAGTATATATATATATTGTTAAAATTTAAGTCATACACAAAACCTACCATTTCCAACATTTTTGTAGCACGAATCACTCTTACAAAAAATTTTACAAAACGCTTACTGTGTCAAACCTTGGACATACAAATCCTAACTCTGAACATTATCTAAAAAAAAACCAATTTGAAATGATATCATTTACGTGTTAAAGTTTGGTCAGGGACACCGACCTACCTTAGCGCTGTCACCACACGTCTGCTTCCTCCGGCCACCTACCTGCGACTCCCGAGTTTTTTACTGCGCGCGCCAGGCTCTCTTAACCATCAAAGATCCTCCTACTCAAAGATATTATACTGGTTCCACCTTGCGGTTGGCAACTACCAACTTTATTTTCTGGATCTACCCTGGTCAGACCTTAGCACATATCTTTCACGATATTCATAATAATTTCAACGTTTATGCAATAATTAAGAAAAAATGCGCCGCGGGTGAGGCAGAACGGGAAATACGTAAGCATTTCTTTGAAAAAAGTAAAACAAAAGAACATAAGACACGATTTTAACCGACTTTCACGTTAGGTACGTTAGGTTATACTACAAGGTTATTTATAATACCTTTAAGAAGTGTTTTCTTGTGCTTCTTTATTTTACAAGAACTGCAAAACAGTGATTATCCCGAGTTCCCGTAATAGAAAAATTTCCGTGGAGTATTTATTTGCATATTATGTAGTTGTTTTCCTTCAGAGTATATACAGACGTTTTCACAATTACGTTATACTGTAGAGGATAAAATTCGGAACATTTTACGGCAAGGAAATGCCGAATAAAGTTTATGCGGCACTACGGACTTTCTACACAGCCGGTACGCCGGGAGGAACAGCAGAACACTGCAGTTAGAAAAACCTTTATTGATTGAACAGTAGAGTACAATCAAATAGTGTGAACCAAATCTGCGACTTCACTGCTGTAGAGTAAATGTTCAGTGTGACTACCAGCAGCTTCTTTGCATAATGTGAGACGGCGAGGCATCTTTTGTCTGATTGTCTGTAAGATTCCGCGCTCCCCTCCGATGGTATCAAACGCTGCAAAGGCGCTCAGGTACTGATTCTGCTCGAGCTGAGTACTCAGTGGACTGGGGAGAACCGCAGAAGAGGAACTCACGGACCAAGGGACGGCCTTGCAGTTACTCTCCGCGTTTGTCTGTAAGGTCTGCCCTCCTCCGACGATCGAAGCGAAGCCATCGTTCAAAATCTTCAGACGTGTGTGAATTCCTAAGGGACCAAACTGCTGAGGTCATCGGTCCGTAGGCTTACACACTACTTAAACTAACGTATGCTAAGAACGACAGACACACACTCATGTCCGACAGAGGACTCGAACCTCCGGCGGGAGGGGCAGGCAGCGCGTTTCGTGACATGGCGCCCCAGACCGCGCGGCCACTCCGCGTGGCTGAAGCGAATGCCCTCCAGAAGTTCAGATAAGGGGTTGTCCAGAAAGTTAAAGTACCGTGCGCCATTCAGATGATGTGGTAAGATGTGTAGACCAATAACGCTGTCTCCAGCCAAAATGTTTACTGAGAATCTCACCTGGTAACTTTTCGTACGGGTACTGCGTGGATTTTCCATAGCCCAGTGGTGGCTTTTGGGGGACTTCCGTTCTGAAAGTCCACTCCCCAGTAAACAGCACGAGGTATGGAAAATTGGAGGCAACAGTACAGTGACGAAAGAACGAGTGTGAGGAATGTTGGCGTGAGGCTGTTGTGCTGTTTGAACAGGTTGGTCACGAACTGGGTGGGGGTCCCGCCAGACGCCACTCGCCCCGCGGCGCCTTCTTCACGTCCCTGCCTGCACGCGCCGCCGTGTGTCGCCCTCAGTCGACGACCAGCTTCGTGCTCGCCGGTGTGTCAGCACAGCGGACGAGGCACGCTGGCCGCGCCGCAACACACAAACTCCTGACACAAAGCGCAGGGCTATGGGTAGGGAGTCAGCGAATGAAACGCGCTCGGCTGTCAAGAGGGCAATGCGCCAAGTGGTTCAAACGGCTCTGAGCACTATGGGACTCAACTTATGAGGTCATCAGTCCCCTAGAACTTGGAACTACTTAAACCTAACTAACCTAAGGACAACACACACATCCATGCCCGAGGCAGGATTCGAACCTGCGACCGTAGCTGTCGCGCGGTTCCAGACCGCAGCGCCTTTAACCGCTCGGCCACTCCGGCCGGCCCGTCAGGACAATTAAAAACCGATTTTTCCCGTCCGATATGGATACGTCCTTGCCTCGGTGTGCGAGCTTACTTAACAGTGCCACAACTGTGCGATTAGCACAATGCAAAGTACGGTCGATTTAATGTGCAGCTCAACCGTAACGGTCGTATTGCGGTTCATCTGTCATTTGTAGCCAAATCCATTTACATTGTGACGTTAATGTGCCATCTAGTGGGAAAATTTTCGTTAACTTTTTTTGTTCCCATAGCGTTTGCCGCTTCGTCGACAATATTCTGTTCAAATTTGACAGTGTTCTGAGCAGTGGTAGATTCTTTACAACGCTTTGAAACTTGAACTCGAACTACAATCTTATCCTGTGTTTAAGGCTTAAGTCAGGCAAGTAACGATTTATTACGGAACCGCCGTAAGACGATCTGTTTAAAACTAAAGAAAAAGAGGACAGCCAGCTAGTGGGTAACTAAACTGCAAATGAAGCTAACTTGTATAGAGAACTGTACGCAGAAACTCGTCTACTGGAGAAACCCGGACAGTCGGCGGCAGGCTACATACATCTCGGCTCTGCCCGTCGAAATTGAAGGTTTTGGTTGACTACGCGACGATAAGAAACTTGCAAATATTCTGAATCGTATATCTAGGATCTGAGAGTTAGCACGGCGCAGCGCAGTATGCGGCAGTGGCCTGGCGCAGCCTCTCTCCACAGACAGCCCAGTTAGCCTCTCTCCACTTCCCGCAGGCTCGGCGTACTGAAGCTGATCCGTCAACAGTAACGTACCGCAGCAGGAGTGGTGGGATTTACACACACACAGAGCTGGCCCGCGGCACAATGCGGCAGTTCAGGGGTCGGTGTCGGGGGGAGGGTCTGGTCTAAGCAGAAACACTTTTACTGGTAAAGGAAATTAATTCCCGAACGAGTCCGCGCTCACTGTGCATATTTTGTGTGTAAAACCGTCTAAACCTCTTAACGCATTGCGCACAGATCGCGGGCCATCCGTTACGGACGGAGCTGCAGGCAACTCGTGTTTTTCTCGTCTGCGTAGGCCATCCGCTGTGACATATTTTAACTACGTCTGTTCGAGTGGTTACACTGATTGATTCTCTCCGTGTACGTTCGTTTATTTAGCTTGTTCATTGTGTTTTCATATTTCAGATAGTTACAATTTTCCTCTTCAAGTTCCTCCTGCTTTCAGAGACGGCCCTACTCAGCAAATGAACGAATTTGAAACACTTTGGCAAGTCTGTGACGATGATTATTCAAATGTTCCTAGTGAGAATGAAGATTCTGATGACTGTGTGGATCAAAGTTTTTGTTGTTCCGAGAGCAATTCCGTGGACGATGACATCATCAGTCCTGTAAGGAAGTGTAAAGCGGCTGTGTTTTCAGGGGATTCCGTTAATAACAATGAAGGTGATTCTGTTCTCGCGCATAATTTCTTTTGTGATAATATTAACATGTGCCGTTATTTGTCACCTCGTTTACAACTGCTGCCATCAGCAGATCTCTAATTAATATTGATGCAACACAAGAACGAGAGGCGTTTCTTATACGTTATCAGGCTACAAAAACTGAAACAGTAACTGGTTAATATTTTTTTAAAAAGTTCTGCACCAGGACTTAGAATTCGTAGAAACGAGACTGTGTGGCACGGGGAGCGAGTCGTGCGTTCTTCCGCGAGATGGAGCTCGCTTAGGCATTTCAATTTAATAATCCGACTGCTTTATTACTTTGTAATCTGTTTTGCAAGTAAATTTTAGTTCACACGACACAGTTTACATCTGTCAGACATCCGCAATTCTAAGGAAAAGTACATCTATAACAGCATGTTAAGGTGTAATGTGCGTGATATTAAAGTTTATGCGACTGTTGTACAAATGTTATGTTAAAGCAGATTCAGTGAATACTTGAGGTAAAATTCACCTCAACTCAATATGGAGTAATTGCCGCCATGTGAACAGCTAGTTTTATGAATGTGCAGTTACACTCATTTAAACCGTGTTTTATATTTTGACTTGCAATGTTTGTAATTTAAAGACAGTCCGTCATTTTATCAGTATGATCAGAAAAAAAGTCTGAAGGCAACGTCCTCCTCTCTCGACTAATCTTTGAAATGTTGTCTGAGCCAAGCTGACAGTCCACTCTCCGATTACCCATAACTTATATTCGGAATCTCGTTCTACATGACGGCGAACAATCTCGCTCCCTGTTTGTCGAGCAAAATAAAGACGTCTCATTACTGAGGATGTGAGTGTCAAGTAGTGCAATGGATTGATCCAACAAGTACCCTTTGGCTCCTGCAAGAAACAATTTCCACCTCACACTACTACAGAAGTCAGACAGACACTCCTAATGTACCAACAAGAACTGCTTGAGAAATATTCAGCAACAATATCCTCTTGAGTCGTCCGCTGTAAGGAAAAGACACAGAAATATTTTATATTCTTACGTAACTAGTGGAATACTTGGGTATTGGAGTATTGCTAGTTAGTGTAAGAAAAACATTAAACGAACGAAAAATATTATTTATTGTAAAAAAATTCTGAGAAATCAAGTGACACTTTTTCTTATAAAATAATAAATTTCCAGGTTCTTTTTGGAACAGTAGATTGCCTCTTATGGATAGGAATGCTATTATTTTACAAAGTATGGAAAGGTTCTTTTCTCTGTATTCTTGAAGAATGTTATTTACTCGGCAGAATGGCTAAGAGCCCCGCCTACACAACTGGAATAACTTTTCTAGGTACGGTCAAGGATGTTGCGTGAGAAATGTAGTGGAGTGTACTGTTACGGAGTACAGACGGGGCTCGGATATGCTGTAGCGCACAATACCGTGAGCTGCTACGACCGCTGCCTGCGTCGCTCGCTGCTTACAAGTAACACAACTATCTCTTTCTATCTAGATTGACCTTCGCTAATCAAACTCTCCCTACGCCTCGATGAAGTCAAGGACTCTTATCCGACCCTAGTCTAACCATTGGCGATGCCACGCAATACTCGCTCGCAGGCATTTAACTAGACTCTGTCCGTGTTCACACCGCACAATAAGTGTGGCGGCCAACACAGTGAACAACGCTTAATCGTGAATGACTCAATATAGAGTATAACTTCGATTCGATCACAACAGAGGCGCTCTCCCAGTGAAGTACTGAGGAGCGGCTTTGTTCCTCGATCTTTGCATACAGGTACGAGCGCACTCGCTCTCGTTACGTGTTCCCATTGCAAGAGCGACAACGGAATAGCTCCTATTTCTGGGAAAGTTGCAAGGGTGTATCATTCGCTGTCTTCCCTCACTCCTCTGGCTCTTTGCGTCAGAAATATTCCGCTAATCAGCGTTGCTCTTTGAAACGGGAGAATGACGTTTCGTTTAAGTCGACCAATGCGGAAATATGTAGCATCTCCGTTAGGCGTATACTGTCCTCCTGTGAGAACTCCGTAACTACGCAGTCGGTCCGTCAAAAAGTGCGTCTTCTGGGCGCTCCCACACAATGTAGCAGAATTTGCCCAAGTCGAATACAGGGTCGTTATCTCTTCGCTCTGGCAAAAGCCATCCTCTCTCTGGGCGGTCGCTCCGGCTGAAGTAGGTGTGTTGACTCACCACTCTGAAGGGACGGGCCTCCCAGCAGGCTGGTTGCCTCTTGAGAACGAAAATTCCTGTGGCCGTCATGTTGTGTACACCAGCCTCGACTTTTTGAACCTCGATGCGCACTTGTGATGTATTTACTAGATTTGCATATTGCCTACATGAATTCATACAAAATTGACTCTACCTTGTCGAGTTTGGGTTCGAATGAAGCGTCTTAATGTGCTGAATACGATTGTGAGGACGGAATACGTAAGAAATGAAGGGCAGGAGAGCACGCCACCTTACAAGGAGACTGACAGAAAGGCATGGCTGGCTGTTCGGATTGATGAAAAATGTTCTGAGGGTACGGAGGCACATGCTTTCAAATTACTCCTCGGTGTAGGTGGAGATATATTCGTGCCGATGTCGCAGTGGAAGGAGCGGCAGCGCAGCGAGGCGTGACCCACAGCTCGCGGTCCACAACCTGCCGCGGCCGCCCGAGCACAGTTTCCGCGTTCTCTGGCACCCAGACCGGGTTCTCGGGCTGGGCCTCAGTTTCGGAGACCTGCATCCTCGAACCCGAGTCCTCGTCCTCGCGTTTCCACATCTGAGAATCGAGTTTGCCCACTGCATCGCGAGCTGGAATTTGCCGTTGTTGATTCTCCTCACTTTTGCTAAACGCAGTTCGTGGCTTCAGATCGAGCACTGTTGCGAGCATCCGGAGCCCAGCTCACCTCAGACCGATCCCAGGAAGACAGGTAGGCTCGTGGTGAGATTTACGGTTTCAGATCGCCCGTTACCTCAAGAGCTGAGATACGCAGCTTCGGACGAGGCACCACCTCGCGATTCCACATACGTGACTGCGAACTGGGGTCGGTCAGATAACGTCAAGTTCGGAGACTCGTAACAGCTACCGTTCTATACCTCCAGATTCAGAGACCTGGATGGGTCGTCTTTCCAGGAGTCCGAGTTTACAGACGCAGATCAGATGCAGTCCAGAGAAGGTAGGCATGTGGAACGGTATGCTCTCAAGTGTCGTAAGTACCGATCGAGAATTTCAGATCCGCAACTGTACAGAGAAATCGACAGTACATTTTCTCAGGAAGACAGATTTTCAGGTTTGGGTTACCCTCCCCAGCAGTCCAGGTCATCCTACACGAGGCGCTCAGACTGCTGCAGGTCAAACTCGCAGACATAGTAACTCTTAACTGGTGTTTGCGGATAGTGGCTTTTGTTTGTAGCACCTAACATGCCAACTCGTGGGCAGTTGCGAATAATATTGAAACAATTTTAGTGTTAAATTCATATACACTGTGTACTGCTGAACTTACACATACAGTGTCGTGGGCGCATGAATTTGTCCACGTTTCAAAATATTGTATGATAATTGAATTCAGTTGTAATTAATCTGTTTAAATTCTGTTACATATAAGTGCCTGTTAATGTGCTACTTACGAATTGGCCTGTCTATTTTCTCTTAATTTTTTGCTTTTGTTCCCACATTAAACAAATTGCTTTTCCTATGTATTACGTGTTGTTTCTGCGTACATATTATTTTAAACAAAGCTGTACACAGATGAATGTGCTATTTTACTTCCTTCCTTGCTTTCGGTTGTAACAGAAAACTTGTATATTAAGAAGGTTGTATTTATGGCTTATCGGCTTACAATTAGAATACTACTACATAATTTGAGTCGTCCGAAGCTTTGTGACGCTACGCATCCGCTGATTGCAAGTATCTGAAATAATGTCATCGAAGTTACTGCACTGGCATATCGAGCAGCTGAAGAGTGTCACCAATCGATTTGCCCATTCAGTCTAACCTGACGTAGTTAAAACCTCTTATTTTCGCAGCATAGCACATCGTAACATTTTCTTTCTCGCTGTCGATTTTATTAGAAACTCTGTACTCATTGTTAAAAAAAGGAAAAGTAGTTGACTTTTATGTTGGTAATTAAGGATACAGTGAAAACAAGTATTTCAACATTGTCTTTTCGGAAAGAGATATAATGAGAATGCAGCTGTAGTAGAATTACAAGAACTATAACTTAACTGTAGCAACCAGGCACAAGCGCGACATAAAAGCTGATTGGCATTTTACGGTTACCTGTTCTGCACCTGTCAACATCCGTCGCCACACGCGCAGTGCAAGCTGGCCGGCCGGGGGCCGTCCTGGTGCTCTCAGATAAACAAACATTTTTGTTTGCTTTAAAATTCGACAGTCTTACGGCAAATGTGTGTAATTTGAGGAATCACACGTATTTCGCGCGAGTATTGCAAATTTTACTCAGAAATGCGTTTCGAAAGCTGCAAAGTGCGCGGCAGAGGGTAGTGGGCTTCCCGCCGTCCCCAGCAGTGTGTGTCGCGTGCAGTGCTGAAAGCTCTGAGGGAACGTCTCTACATTTCTTTCATTACGTATAAACATTTTAATACAAACACACACACATGAATAAGCACACCAGTAACATTTTTAAGAAATAAGTGCTAGAGTCACAAAGGAAATACTTCTGTACTGTGTCCAATAGTTAAATGTACAAACTGCACCATAAATATACTTCATAAGAAAGTTTTATTTGTATGTGAACATATAATTATACGCTAAATGCAAAACAGTTAACAGTTTATAAGAATTAAGTACCTTCATCATGATTATTTTTACATTCTGTTCAATAGTTTTATGTTAAACAGTACTTTAAGTGAAGAATTCCTTTCCTTGTAGTAAAGTATTCCATTACTATCATTGAATCATAGGATAAGTTAATCTCTTGCATACGGATGGCAACCATGGATGTTATGAAATAGCCTTTTCGAATCTTTAATATTCCTCACACCAGTGCACTAAACCACAATGGGCCGGTTAGTTTTCAAATCTTGAAATATTCTTGTTGAAAGTTATAGTATACAAATATCTTGCACACAAATATAGGATATAAATATAGGAGCTATTAAATTTCAACCAACACCCTGATGTTATTCACAAAATAGTCTTCTCCTGGACAGTTGTGAAACAGAAATTTTCTTTTCTGTCTTGTATTTTTCTTACCCTTTTCCGTAACTAAAACAATAGTGCCACGTTTATATGACAAGTGATATCTGTCTACAAGTAGATGACTAGTAATTTTTCGGATTAAAATGTCTTCTTGTGCATACTAAAATTGCCTCCTTGCCAAATATAGGAAAAAAATAAGAAATAATAATCATATTGACATAGGATTGTTCTGTAAGTTTTGCAGGTTTTCCATGTTCTTGTGAAACGTTGTTTTGTACTAAATAGTGACTTAAATAAATTGATACACGTCTGCACCATAATTTTCAACATGTTTCCAAACGTGTCAACGTAATCTCTTTGCCCTCATGTTCGTATTCCGCATACACACAGTATTCTTCTAGTGTTGTATGACGATGGTTGATAATAAAAGCAGCGGCGTGACCTAAAATCCAAAATATGTTAAAAAATGACGAAATTCCTCCAGCTGTATTAAGGTGTTGGTTTTATTGGCAATTAGTTTCGATGTTGTTACAACATCATCTTCGGGCCCATACTTGTTGACAGTAACCGTATGTGTCTAACACTGGTAGGCTCACCACTGACTTTTCAAATTTTGGAATATACTTGTTGAAAGTTATAGTACACAAATATCTTGCATACAAATATAGGTGGTGAGATAGGCTCACCACCGACTACCAGTGTTTAGACAGATACGGTTACTGTCAACAAGTATGGGCCCGAAGATGATGTTGTAACAACATCGAAACTAATTGCCAATAAAACCAACATCTTAATACAGCTGGAGGAATTTCGTCATATTTAACATATATTGTGCTAGCTGACGTCCCAATTATGGATATACGAAGATTAAAATCCAAAAGGCGGCACTTTGCTTCCTGCGTGGATATCGTATTTTTCCTGTTTGGTTAACTGCATGACGTGGACGTTGTGCGGAACCGCGCGGTCAGCTATCGCCACTCTGCTTCGCATGTGAGCCACGATCGGCCCGGCTGCACCACAGAATTAAGGTTTCAACGTGACCGCATACCGTACAGGCGGATGTGGGGCTCATGTGGATATTGTGGAGTTTCTTATTGGTTGGAACTTTCTTGTCGATCATTAGATACCACGTAGACCGGACGCGTGATGGCAATATAGAGCTGTGGATATTCCGCCAGACGATATTCCACGTTGCCTGCGGGTATTTTTGAATGACTCTGTTCCCTCTACCATCTGTTGTGAGAAGAATACAGATTTTCTCGTTGGTTAAGGTGTATGGACGTTGTCAGCTTCTCGTATGTAACTAAACTCGCAATAGTACAGCTAATATGGCGAAACGTTATTAGTGTCATAGCTTCGTTAATGGGTGGCTTTATACTCTATGGCTTCCAATTTACCATGAAGTTCATAATGAAGCTCAGTGTGCCGTTGTTGATAACTTTATGCATACGGTTGATTAATAAGGTCCAAAACTTATGTCTGGCACAGATAAGACCAATCACTACTCGTGACGTTGGCCAGGTCAACGTTTGAAAGCTTATTTTGGAAATGTGGCCTCTGAGGACATACCAGCAGAATGCCGTCTGTAAGCTGTCTGCTAGGTGATTTGAGACTGGTAGGATTTGGCCTAGATAGTACATTCTGCTCGCTGTTGGTATTCTGACTGAGTGTACACTTTGCAGGAGATTTATTCCCCGTCAGAATAAATGTATGTGGTGGCTCAGGTCTGGTACTGCACCTCAGTAGACTCCGAGAGATTTGTGCTATGGCTTAGTTGCACACCAAGCGGAGCTCACCATCTGCAGCATCGTCGATGGAACCGACTGTGGTCCTTTGGTGCAGAGCCGAGTGGAAGGTCTGAATCAGAGGGTCAGGCGGTTCTGTGACCGTGTGGGCTGCGGATTCCTTGACTAGCGCCATCGGGTGGTGGGTTTCTGGGTTCCGCTTAATAGGTCAGGAGCGGGGGATATGTGGAAGGGATGGTTGTTTAGGTTAGGGGGCCCAGGAAACCACGGGGAAAGAGCGTCCGTATAAATGGTGGCAGGTAAAACGCAGTAAGGTAGTTGTAGAAACGATCGGTACTGTAGTTGTAAACTTTCGTAGCTGTGTTGGGAAAGAACCAGAGCCCCAAATGGCTCTGAGCACTATGGGACTCAACTGCTCTGGTCATCAGTCCCCTAGAACTTAGAACTACTTAAACCTAACTAACCTAAGGACATCACACACATCCATGCCCGAGGCAGGATTCGAACCTGCGACCGTAGCAACAGCGCGGCTCCGGACTGGAGCGCCTAGAACCGCACGGCCACCGCGGCCGGCCACCAGAGCCCCAAGCCCTAATAGAAAGAACTGAAGCTCAAATAGTTATAGGTATGGAAAGCTGGCTAAAGCTGGAAACAAGTTCAGCCGAATTTTTTTTAAATGACCTGGCAGTGTTCTGAAAGGATAGATTAAATGCAGGTGGTGGTGTAGTATTTAATGCTGTCAGGATTGGTTTACCTTGTAGTGAAACTGAAGTAAATGGTTCCTGCGAAATAGTATTGGTAGAGGTTATACTTGACAATCGGACTAAAGTACTAACTGGATCGTTTTACTAATACTAACCCCCGACTCAGAAGATATAGCTGAGACAGCTGCTGAACAGTTGAAAGAAAACTTATGTCTCAATTCAAACAGATACCCCACACATACAGTTATAGTCGGTGGTGACTTCAATCTACCCTCGATATGCTGGAAGAATTATACGTTTAAAGCCGGCGGCAGGCATAAAACGTCATCCGAAATTGTACTGAATGCTTTCGCAGAAAATTATTTTGAACTATTAGTTTATGAGCCCACTCGAAGCGTAAATGTTTGGAAAATCACACTTGACCTCTTAGCAACAAATAATCCTGGCCAAATAGTATTGAGCCGAATACAGGGATTAGCGACCACAAGGCAGTTGCTGCTAGGCTGAATACCGTAACACCTACAACCATCAAAATGAAACGCAAAGTACATCTGTTTACAAAAGTTGATAAAAAAGCTCTTAACGACTTTTTAAGAGACAGTCTCCACTCCGACCGATCTGATCACGTAAGCGTAGAAAAAATGAATGATTTCAAAGAAATAGTATAGACGGCAATTGAGAGATATATACCATATAAATTAATGAGTGATGGTACTGATCCCCCATGGTACACAAAACGGGTCAGATCGTTGTTGCAGAACCAACGAAATAAGCATGCCAAATTTAAAAGAACGCAGAATCCCAAGATTGGCAAAGTTTTGCAGAAGTTGGAAATACAGAGCGTACTTCAGTGCGAGATGCTTTTAATAATTTCCACAACGAAACACTGTCTCGGAATTTGGCAGAAAACCCAAAGAGATTCTGGTCATACATAGATCACACCAGTGGCAAGACGCAACCAACACTTTCACTACGCGATAACAACGGTGAAGTCACTGATGACCGTGCCACTAAAGCAGATTTATTAAACACGGTTTTCCGAAACTCCTTCACCAAAGAAGGAGAAGTAAATATTCCTGAATTCCAATCAAGAACAACTGCCAAGATGAGAAGCAGAGAAGTAGATACCCTCGGAGCAGCAAAGGTCCAGACTAATGGAATATCGCCTCAGTTTTGCGACTGGATTCGTGATTTCCTGTCAGAAAGGTCACAGTTAGTAGTAATAGACGTAAAGTCATCGAGTAAAACAGAAGTAATATTCTGCGTTCCCCAAGGAAGTGTTATAGCCCCCTCTATTGCGCCTGATTATATTAACGTCATGATTTAGATAAGATATCGTATGGTGCGAAAACTGGCAATTGGCCCTGAATAAAGAAAAGTGTGAAGTTATTCACATGAGTACTAAAAGAAATTCGCTAAATTTCGATTACGCGACAAGTCACAATTATGAAGGCTGTAAATTCAACTAAACACTTAGGGATTACAATTACAAATACCCTAAATTGGAACGATCACGATGTTGTGGGTAGAGGAAACCGAAGACTGCGATTCACTGGCAGAACACTTAGAAGGTGCAACAGGTGTACTAAAGAGACTGGCTTACACGACGCTTGTCCTCCTTGTTCTGGAGTATTGCTGGGCGGTGTGGGATCCGCATCAGATGGGACTGATGGATGACGCCGAAAAAGTTCAAAGAAGGGCGGCTCGTTCTGCATTATCGCGAAATAGGGGAGATAGCGTCACAGACATGATACGTGGAGTGGCAATCATTAAAACAAAGGCGGCGTTTTTCAATTCGACGGGATCATCTAGTGAAATTTCAGTCACCAGTTTTCTCCTCCGATTGCGAAAACACTGTTGGCACCTACCTACATAGAGAGAAATGATTATCACGATAAAATAAGAGAAATCAGGGCTCGCACAGAAAAATGTAAGTTCGAGAGGGGAACGATAGAGAGACAGCTTGAAGGTGGTTCATTGAACACTCTGCCGGGCACTTGATTGTGAATAGCAGAGTAATCACATAGATGTAGATGTAGATGGGTAGTAGCATCGCCAACGCCTCCCCCTACATGGAGCAACGTCATGTGTGTTTAGTTTCGCACCGGTGATGGTGTTGAAATCGTCGATGATGTTCTCCACTTCCGTCAGTTTTGCTTTGGGATCGTACTGCTAAGCAGATGTCGACACTATAAGCAATGCAAGCCACTTTCTCCGTTCCGATTTCGATTGCAAGTGATCACTGGGTTATGTGCACAAGTAAGGATTCTACCGCGATGACAGGAGCAGCCTTGCCTGATGGATCCCCTAGATACAGTTTTGTCGGACATCAAGATACGTGATGTGGCACTGGAAATGAAGTGCTGCATTAGTTTGACGAAACTAATTTTTCTAAAATTAGTAGCGCGCCGCCTTCTTTATTGTCCGCCAGAGTACAGATGTTATCCCGTAGATCGCAAGCAGCTGATATTACACTGCACAATATTGGTGTTTTCCTAGTATTTTGTGTAGCACCGTTTGCATTCGCTGTTTAAATCGCCAGTTTTCGCCTCCGATTGCGAAAACACTGTTGGCACCCACCTGCATAGAGAGAAATGATCACGATAAATTAAGAGAAATCAGGGCTCTGGGTTAAGTAAGGTGATAGGTCGCATTTCATGTATCCTTTTGCTGTTTCCTTTGTTTTGGGTAAACGCAAAATTAAGCCTTTTTTGAGTTCCTCTGGGACAAATTCAGGCTGCCACAATTCATTAGCAAGTTGAGTTAATGTTGGGGCCAAGATATCCCAGTAGTGTTGACAAAATTCCCCTCCGGGAACGTCGAGTCCAGGAGATTTTCGTTTCGTGGCGCTGAACACGGCCTGTTATACATCATCTTCACTGAATGGAGCCTCAGGCGTGTCATTGTCGTCACGTGACAATACGGAAACTGTTTCATTGAGTACTTCGGAGAGCGGTCTGACGTAAAGTCCTCTACAGTAGTTATACACTTGTAAATACAATCCGCGTCCCATAAATAACCACTTCAGTTAGCTTCGCTTTCCGCCGCCGCGATGTTCGTAAAGTGTGGTACAGTGAGGCTGTTTCTTCCGGTCCGATGTCCTTTGGTTGGGGTCGCCTTATCGTGCCTTCCATTTGTTTGCGATACAGGTTCGCAATTTTTGCTTTGTACTTCTTTATACGGCGGTAAGCGTCATCAGCTGTGATGTCGGTGGCGTGGTACAGTTCGCCGAGAAATAAAATCTATTGTTTGTTTGACCCAATAGGACTTCTCGTAAGGGTAACTTTTTACTGTTGATCTAAGTTCTGGTTTTGCTGTATGCAGCCACCACTGAATAGTCGATCTGTATTGGGTTTTGGAGCGCTTTACTTGCTTCCGAGCCCGTTGGATGTCTGCATCCAGCTGTTTGTCTTGCAAAGGCTGACGTTCATTCTCCAGTACCCTCTCCCACGAAACACTTCTGGGTGTTGGAGGGGCACTGTGGCCAGAAAAGCCGACTGGAGCAACATCACTGTTCACTACGTTACGATCGACAGAGGTAGAGTGCGGTCTATCCGGCTGGCGGAATTGCGGGCTATGTGTGTGAATGCCCAGAGGCTAGGTGGTCGAGTTCTGTGCATTTATTTAAGTTCTCTATCTCTTTTCTGAGATAACGTAGTTGAAAACCTCCGCCTTCGATACCATTCGCGACATCTTCATTAATTAGAAAAGGCACATCACTTTTATAAAAGTAATGACGTTCCTTTCGGCGGTTACTGCCGGATGGTGCGTATAAGTTGGCAATCTGAGTACCATTGATACGACAGGATATATCACATACGTTTGTCAGCAATATGAAGTTCGAGTGACGGAGACCATCTCGTAGTGGGATTGCAGTTCCTGTGCGGTTCCCTTTGAATACGGCTACAAATCCCACTACGTTCGGTTCTACGCAGACTTGTTTTAAAAGCGCGACGTCTACATTAGTGCTGTATGGGAAGTCTGTGAGCTCTCTGATTTTAACATCACTCTGAATTCTGTTAATACTAATGGTTGTTGTGTTGTACGTGAAAGTATCGGTCACTGAGAAGGAGATACACGCGGACCACTAAATGCCGCTTTGTCCACACATACAAATTCACACACACATTTCAATATAAAACTACGGTTGGCCCCCATATCTGTCCGTTTCAACGTCCATTCACCAATGATCACTCGGAGGAAGGTTAGGATTGTCGCCGGAATCCGTGGGTTGTGAGGCGGCAGCAGCGCGGATGTTGCCGTTGCTTCAGACTGCTCGGTTTCGAGTTTCGCAGCCACTCGGCGGGCTACCCTGCCGGCTTTTATCGCCGTCCTGCCGCAGTAGCTCCTCCGCGAGCAATGCGAAGTTTCTTTTTGTTGGTCGAGGATAGGCCTTCGAAATCTTTCTGGAAGTCATATGCGGCCCTTTTAGATTATTTTGAAGTAGGAAACGCTTGTTCAGTCGCACCGGAATGTGATCTGCGACGTTGCTTGTAAGCTGTGGTGTCGTTGTCATTGGTGCTGTTACGTTTATTGCAGGAACGTCGGATGTAACAGCAGTGGGGAGGGAGGCAGACTTGTGTTCATTACTACGACGTATTTAGGATAGAAACAAGACTGGTTACAAACCACACGTCTTAAAAAATTACTAGAGTGTGTGTACGGCTCGCATCGTATAGAAGTAAAAGAGGATCCGACGGTGCACAAGATGTGTCTTCCTCCACTGCAACAGATTATTTCAAAACTGAATCGTCTACGGAGCTGCGTGAGGCCGAACTGAGTTCAGGAACAACTCCTGAGGTCATCAGTCCCCTAGAGCTTAGAACTACTTAAACCCAACTAAGGACATCACACACATCCATGCCCGAGGCAGGATTCGAACCTGCGACCGTAGCGGTCTCGCGGTTCCAAACTGAAGCGACTAGAACCGCTCGGACACTCCGGCCGGCCTGTCTCACCTAAACTTATGTTCAGAGTTTCCTCCCCAGGCCGACCCTTGAAACACTTCTGAGCACCTCTGTTCTGTTGGGTTTAGATTGTGATTTTCTTTCAGTCTGAAGTACTGTGCGAGGCCTTCAGCCGTCTATTAGTTTGTTTTAATTTTAAAATAAGGCCTTCAGCTGACTTAAACTACGCTTTCAAGACTGATTTGCTTAAAACTATTTTAAAAAAGAGATTTGGTTCCATTTGAAATCTTTGTTATCCAGGCCTTAAGCCTTGAGTTGTTCATTGTCCAGTATGTGGCCTTCAGCCGAGCTTTTACGTGAAATGTTTTTAAGATAAGGCCTTCAGCCCTTTTAAATTAAAACTTTGAAGATTCTTGTTTAAACTAATTTTGTTTAAAAAAAGAAAGAGGAATTTTTCACTGTTGGAAAGCCTTTAAACCTTGAGTTGTTCTATGTTCAGTATGTGGCCTTTAGCCGAGCTTTTACGTGAAATAAAAAAGTAAGGCCTTCAGCAGCGTGTATTCCATAAGGCAATTTTAATAACCTGTGTTCGGGCTTTCAGCCGTATTGTTTTGAGTCCTTTTAAGGGCATGTGTGATTAAGTGTTTTTAGGAAAATAAAGTTTATGCGTTTTGTGCAACTGACAGTAACTGATTTTTGGCCCCTTTCCACAACCGTAACCTGAACCGCTGTATCCTGCGAAACCAGATTTCGGCAACGTTTGCATGAACGTCGGACATTTCCACATCAGCGCTCCGTTCATCATAAGAATAAACCTCATGTAAACATTACGCTATGTGTTCTTCTGCGTTTGCAGGAACTTCATTGGATTTCGTTTCACGTGGAGCAGAAGCCAAGCTGTCTCGAGTACAGTCAAGTACGGTAATGAGGATACGTTTTATGACGGGCGTTACGCGTGCATCGATTCAGCGATAGTACGGGACGACAGCCTTATCGGCGCATTTGACTTGGACACCACAGGCCAGCAAGCTGCAGTCATGTGAACAAGAGATGAGCAGAGAACAATATAGCCTTGGATGTCATTCAGTTTTGAGACAGAAGGAAAAAATGATAAAACTCAGGCGGTACGCTTCTTAGGTGACCTAATGGAAAACATAGCATGCTCTCGATCTAAGCTAAGATAGTACTGTAATTAAAAAAGAGACTGATATAAATTCCTCACTTTAACAAGAGAAATTTTTCTGCATGAGCTATGTGCGGCGTAAAAGCGCACTGCTGGAATTTCACCTTGAAGTTAAATATTGAAGCCACTGAAGGTATCACAGTCAGTCGTTTCGTACATTTCAGTACTGCTACGTCCATAACTAGGCGATCAGCAACAGAATCTAAAGTCCACGTGTCCTTCTCTTTTATGACGTGGTGTTCGTATTTCGCCATCGTTCGTCAGCGACGTGCCACGAAGCTTCGTGCATTAGTTCCAGTACGTTTTGCAGCTTAAATATCTTGCTGTTTCTCGCGGCAAATCCCTTAACTTGGCTCCAGATCAGTTCTGTTGCATTCAGAGAACAGTGGTACTGTGAAAAATGTAAAAATGCAGCATTTGTAGAGTGTGCTGGACGCCGTGAAAACTATTGTTTTCTATGTTTCAACGCCGCTTATCACTCTGCCTCGCGTGAGATCACATCTGTCCTATAAAAGAATGGGCATATTCAAACAAAGAGTATTTGATTTTTCATTTTTATCCAAGAATTTAATTGTGTAATGTTTTCTTAACTTCAAAACCTTTAACAATCTTTTATAAAATATCGATGATTAAGAACGTGTATTTGCAAAGAAAACCAGAATTTTGCGTGTGACATGTGATTAGAAACTAGAAGACGTGCATTTTTCTTGAAAGATAATGGTGAAGTGTGAGTTAATTCATGTATATTTGATAAGTTTCACATTTAAATGATTTAGGTATTCAAACCAAACAAGAAAATTGTAGCCCAGAATGGGTTTCGAATCGCTGCCCATCAGTCCAATCGATTATAAATCAATATGCATCTCTATATTTATTACACAGTGTTTCTGAAAAGAAGGTAAAAGCTGACTTTTCTCCGTAATCTTGTGAAAAAGATTAAGAACAGTTTGTTTCTAGCCATTAACGGTGTTACGCGCTCGTGTTTCACTACAAATCGGGAAGCAGTGTCATCCATTTTCGCGGTACAATCAGAGCTCGAGCAGCACTTACAGAGACTGTGACTGTACACGATGTTACAAATAAAAGTTACGTAGCTAAAGCATGATTAAGAAAGACTTTGATGGCTGTCAGTGGCATTGTAATAAGTAGACCTCGGATTTTAGGTAAAAACGTATTTTGTTCATCATTAAATAAAGACAATAGAAGTTGTACATGCACGAATTGCGCCAATTTATGATCGAAATCGCTAGTTTTATAGCACATAAAAATACCTAATTTCAGGTTAGTACCTGATTATACCTAAATTTTAAAAATGCAATTAAATAAAAAATTTTATGGTTAACGTTCTCTCGCGGTCTTCCCAGCTAAGAATTACGCAAATATTTTATCAAAAATTGTAATTTTATAGCACCTAAAGTGCCAAATTTCATGTTAGAACTTGATTGCACCTCATTCTTAAAAATCCTAAAAATACCGATACCCGGGCCGGTGAAAAATGTCACTTGACAACTCGCGTGTGGTTGGCTACACTGCTATTGCGAGGTTGCAATAGCTGCCGCCGCACACGCCCACAACTCCGAAGTGCGTTTTGTAAATGTAACCTACAATCAACGTTTATACGTAAGTGCAACAAAGTACGTTTTTCTAACAATGGAGAGAATGACGACGGAGACCAAGCGTTAAATAGTATATTAAACCGGGAAATAAAAACACCTGAAGTTAATGACAATAACTATGAAAAGTCGTCCAAATTGTTGCAGTAACAGCTGCATGTAAACCGTCATATAATAATGCAAATCTAAGCATACCAAATAACACGCTATCCACACTCATAGAAAGAAATAAAGCAAAACATACATAGCCTACCCGATTGCAAAGAAAAAAGAATTAATTCTGTATACATTTCCCACACTCACCAATTTACGATGCCAATGGCGCAATTCCTTCCAGTTCTCCTTCACTGTCATCGGAATCGGCGCCAAAACCGTTGTTTTCTTCTTCTTCATTATCATCATCATTAAGAGAAATCATTAACTGTTCGTTTTCTTTCCCACTTCTGTTACAGTAAAAGTCTTGTTGTTACTTCTAATGTACGCCTTGACTTCACTCCAAACCAATTCAATTGGATTAAAATGACAGTGATAAGGCGGTAGCCTAATTACCGAGTGACCCTGTTCGCTTGCAATTTCATCTACAACGTATGTAGGCGTCACAGGCTTATTTTGTTTCACGAGTGAGTATAACAGCAGTTTTGTCATGCTCAGGTCCGCAGCAATGTCTCTCGCCTGCAACCACTGCACCATAGTTTCTTTACGGTCACTAGTGGTGGGAACTTTATCTAAAATCACGGAACGGTACGGTGCATTGTCCATCACAAAAACTGTCGGAACACTAAACTGGAGCTACAAGTTTTTAAACCACTGTAGAAACCTTGAGTGATCTTTATCCTCATGATAGTCACCAGTTTTTTTCGATCGAAAAACTAGAAGTCCTTCAGGCACAAAGCCGTTTGAAGATCCTGCATGGGCCACAATTAATCGTGAACCTCTTCCTGTCGGCTGATGACCGCTGCTATTCGGAGTATCATCTGTCCAGCATTTCTCAACTGATTCTCCAGCGTTGACCCAGGTTTCGTCTAACGATGTGACTGGGTGTATGTCCTTTCCTACAATTTTGTGTAAGAAAATGGTACGAGCTGCAACGACATGAGCTTTTTCTAGTAACAGTTTTCGTCCATCTAACTTTTTTAAACGGTAGCCCATACTTTTTAATATCATCTTAAGTGACGTTTTCCTCCCTGAGAAAAGTTCACTTTCTTATAAAGAAATTAGCAACTTCGCTATTGTGGAATATTCTTTCCTTTTATAGTATCCGTATATGTGCCGACGAATTGCATCGGATTGGAAAGAATCAATATCTGTAATAGGATGAGGCTGCTTCGTTTTCTTGCCCAGAATACTGAAAAACACAGTTTCTTCCCCAGGGGCTTTCTTCCACACTGTTTACTCCACTGTCTTGTAAGTCTTGAAGTAGCACCCCTTTCCTTATAACTGTCCTTTCACCGATTCCTAGAATTTTCGAGGTACGCTCTAAAACTTTATCGGCAGGAATCGACGCATGCCCATGAACAGAAACAAATTGTTTCTTTTTCTCGCTCGTAAAACTCACGCGTTCTCCGTAGAAGTTCCAAAGCCTGACTATTTAATGGCACTCCACGGCGCAACGGATTGTCGCTTGATGAACGACATCGTTTTGGACACACTGTTTAACAAACAAAAACTGTAGTCGAGGCGGTAACACAACACAACAGCAGGCGTTCGCGCACTGACACACGGAAGCGGGCAGCGTGGTAGCGTCGACGGCGGAACCGTCTTTTGTTCGGTGCTGTTATTGGTTCAGTGGACGCTTCGGCTCCCGCTCCTCACTTGTTTGTTAGTTATCCTACCGACTCTACGGCGCTTGGGGAGTGACCTTGAAGTGACATGTTTTAGCGGCCCGGGTATAATTTCATGTTAGAACCTGACTGTATCTAATTTTTAGGAATGCAGTAAAATAAAATTTGTGTGACTAAAACTACACTTATGGCTACATAGAAGACAGTAACTACTGGTTTGTTAGATGACGAACGCCAGGCTGTTCTATCCAGCCCGCGCTGCTGCGCAGAGCTTTGCCGCTCGCTGTGAACCGTCAAATGGGCCGGCAGGGCACGTGCTGTAGGAGCCTTGCCTTGTGATCTGCCTCGGGCGCCTTCCTGCCCTGTGTGAACGGCCTGTCTTCGTTCAGAAGGTCAGCGTGCTGCTTGGATGTAGTGAAGTATTTCACAGCGACAGTGTGTTTGTGGAAAGTGAAGCATGCCGAAAGTAGCTAGCTCCATATCATCTCTGATTCGTCAGTGGTTTACGAGAATTTCCTGATTTCTCTGCAGACGGAAGAGTTATTCACTGCAATTTGTGCAACAAAGGCGTAAGTAAAATGTTAACCTACGCCCACTCAGAGAACATGATGCCACTGTTTCTCCCGAGTTAACTTCGACCAGACACATGAGAATGCAAAAATATTGTTTCTAAACCCGTAATGTAGGTTAATTTTGCTAAATGGATCTCGTACGTAAATTCTTCCACAAAGTATTTCTCATTTCTTTTTGTTTTTAGATACGTTCTGAACAAAGGGCGCATTTAAGTCAGCATGTTGCAGGGATTAAACACCAGACAGATTTTAAAAATAAATCAAACTTGAAACAAACGTTTGTAACTAAACGCGTCCCCCTACGTTCACAGCAAGAATCGGTGGAAGTCGCTTGCACGGAACGTATCCGTACCGTGTGGATTAACTGTCTGTGAAGTGAGGCCACAACCTAGTCGAACAAGCTGGTCGATTGCGAGCGAGAAACTAGCACAGCAATGGAATTATAGGACATCAGTGACGCGGCAGTAGAGGGACTGCGTTACACCGATAGCGGAGGGAGCGAGATACCACGATGACACAAATTCGGTTACAAAATGGTGCAGGTAATGAGTTACTCGTCGTGTAACGGTTCCAACATTTTATGACTCGCTCGTTTTTTACTTTCCTCTTGCTCAGAACGCAAAGCGCGTGGAGTCTTCGTGTAAAATAGCCGAACTCTTGACTACTTATGTGTGCGTCGCAAAACATTTGACGTGAGGGCGTGTGTGGTGTTGCAGCCGGCCGCATGTGGAGGCGCGCCCGCCGCCGCTGACGACATGCGGGCCGCCGCCCCCGCGTCGCCGCCGCCGCCGCCGCCATGATGCGCGACGCCCGGCCGGCCGCCCCCGCCGCCTCCGCCGCCGCCGCCGCCGCCGCCACCGCCGCTGCGCTGCTCGTAGTCTGCGCCTCCCTGCAAGGTCGGTGTCGGGGTGTCCTTAGTCTCTACACGTCTCCAGCTTGTAGCAAGATGTTATGTGTCCCGACTGTAGCGAGGTGTGCTGTTTCTTAATATCACTTTCTACACATGCCCCCCTTACGTGGCACGTCAAATGTCCCGGTATGACGAGCACTATAACGAATCAAAATTTAACGCTTCTTCACTTACAAAATGGTCGACTACGTCAAAGTTCCGAAAGTAAATTCTGAACACGTCAGTGGTGGCATCCGACACGTTCAGAATACTGTCCTCCAGGAGGGGGCAACCAGCCACTGTGCGTTTCAAAGTGTGCCGCTGTCTCTGAACTGCGGTTCAGCTTCGTGTCGTCCTCGGAGAGGCCACGACTCCTGTCAGACCTTCTCCCCACTGCTGTGGCTGACTCTCGCGCCAGACCACTTGTCGGGTCCGCGCCTTCCTTTGTAGCGCGAAGTAAAGCGAGGGAGGCAGGCGACTCTTAGACATCTGCACCACACCCTTCATTGTTGCGAGTTCCTATTTCTCCACTTTTGACGAGAAGTCGCTCAGGAGATCAGCGGCCATCTGAAGTACTGAATGAAAGTACACTACTCCTGGTCAACAATTAGTTTTTATTAACTGATGCCAACGTGTCGGCTCTCATGGTCCGCGAGAACGTAATAGCAGGGATCACGGGACGGTACACGCCTCTTCACAGATCTAATGGTGGGGATGTCCCAAACGGGTAATGATGAGATCTTAATGGAAATTGTATTGGTGGCCGAGACTAACGTATCTGCGTTCAGTTGTCATTTCATTCAGTCAGCGCAAATAGGACTGATAAGTAATCTGTAGCACGTGTATCTATCTCTAAACAGGGTAAATACAAAAAAATTGAATGAATCATCGTGGTAGTTAGGCATGTTGAATAACTGACAACCTTAAACTTGGATCTGTGTTACGTTTTAAAGTTTCGTTAGTATTCTTAACAGATTCAGTGCATAATCCTTATTGTACATGTTTACTTCTTTATTAAGGATTTTTCGTAGGTGAACTCACGATTCATAGAAAAAATAATTAAAAATCCATTTTATTTTGCAAAATATTGCATTCTAGATTTATACCGCACATGTGCAATGATGCACATAGCAAAATATATATCCTGACTCCTGTACAAATTAGAACTGTAAACGGCGTAGTCTACATTTTACAACTCTAATCGTTTCTCCAATCTGTTACGTTTCCACAAATTTAAGAAAAGATGCGAATTCCGCTATCTACGCGCCGTGTAACGACGACAGTGGTTGCCGAGTCAAAACCACTGTGATAGAGGGCGGTGATGCGCACGTGAATTTCATCTGTTACAGTGAGCGGTAGAAAGACAGGTAAAATTCGTATCCGCCCGTGTGACCCTGAGATTGCGGCAGATTTTTATAGCCGCCAGTCCCTAAAACCGATTTTCTGCAAAACTGGACCTGTTCAGCTCCCGTCACGCACGCCGCAGCCTGTGTTTCTGGGCTGTTCGAGCGCTACGCAGACGGAAAACAGAGCCCGAAATAATTTTTAAAAGGCAATTTTGTTCACAAAACAGCTTTATCTCTTTCGAAGCACTCTCCGTTATACGTAAGACGTTTGTCGACCCGGCGGTGCTGGCAACCATTCCTTACAGAGATGGCTGACAGCGCCCCTCTCGCCGCTTCCTCGAACGCTTTTACGTCGTCAGATCGGTATCCTGCCGTGCCCTTTCCCGGGCGCAGAAACCAAAACACGAGACAGAGCTGTGGGGAAGTACGGGATACGTATGGGCAGCAGGCTTCTCCCAGTGGAGAAACCAGTCCCGTGTCTTCTTGCGTGAGACACACAACACTCTCAGTGCCTCTAAACAGAAAATTTTGATTAACGATCCGGGGGCCAGCCGTGGTTCACAAGGACGATACGTTTTCAATCCGTGCTGGCTATGTCTCAGCAGGTCCTTTCTCGGAGGTGTTTCGTAACGTTCGAACACAGTATGTGTTTCAAAATGTTAATGAAAGTCGTTGTCAGTGACACGGATCTATAATTCAGATCATTATTCCAAACACGTCTATGCTGGTCATTGGGGATCAATTCGAAGCGGGACTCACCACTGGAGACAGTTCTGTTCCAGTGTGGTTCCAGGCCGAGACAGTGCTGGGGTTCCCGCTGCTGTGGGGTGGCGGTTCTCTTCACAGCTGGACTTCTCTGGTTGCCATCCGCGCCACCCTTACAGCACGGTGGTCCGTCCACCGTATTCTACGCCCCGTTTTGTTGACATCCTGAGCTGCCACAGTTTCGACTGCTTGTCAAACCCCACCTTGGCCAGCAACGTCGCCGGATCTCTCCGCAGTTGAGAATTATGGGCAGGACCTTCTAACCAGCTCGGGATTTTGACGATTTAACGCGCCAATAGGACAGAATCTAGGTCTTTCTCTCGAATAAATCGTACAATTTTTCTGAAATTGTAATAATTTGTTTGTCCGTTCGTGTACATCACATCAACAGATCTCTGTCGCATTCGGATGATTCCTTTGTGGTGCGTCATCTTTTTGTCTTAGAGTGTAATATTTGTCAGTCTGAGAACCCAAGTAAGTTAACCGGCGCCACGCATTCGCTTAACCTTCCGAAAATCCACGAAAGCTATTTAAAAGTTGCTTCATCGTACTCGCAAGCTGAAGTTCTATAACCGCCAACAAACAATATTCAAAGTGTTAATCGCTCTCAAAGTTACCTCCAGGACAATTTTTAAAGTTTACACTAACGAGGAGAACACGGCAAATACCATAGACCGATTTCCCACTAACTTTGCTAAGTGGAAGAGGAGTCAAAATAACGGAACAAGTGTTTTGCCTTATCGACCGTGTCTGAGAAAACGACGGTAAAAGTCTTCGATGTAATTTACACGCCTTTAGCGTGCGATAATATAATCCGACACGGTGGCACAGTGGCTAGAAATACAGCCTCTCACTTATGCGCCCCATGTTTGAACTCCGATTATTATTTTTATTTCATTTTATTTATTTACTTTTTCATTTATGTATCTATATCCATAGAACGTTTCTACACGCATGTTTCTTATCATGTTAGGGGATACATGGGCGTTATTTAATAGTTAAATTACTGCTCGGTTTCACAGTGTCGTACATTTATTATATATTTCTGTTTGGTATTCTCACTAGTTAAAATCTTTTTAAACTTTCGTATTCTTATATTTCACTCGTGTATCAGTTATTATATTAATCCTTATATTTCATTCTTGTGTTTATTCTTCAGGAGGATTAGGTACATTCCAGTGGATAACACGCCACGTGCATCGGGAGAACGCAGGTTTGTCACAGCGACATTTCTTCACTCACATAAGAAAAGTCGTTAACAATGCTCAGTATTTCGTTCGCTGGCAATAATTCCGTGCAAATCACGCACAACGGATCACTCTTTCGAAAACTGGCGCGTGCAACTGATTATAAATTACGATACACCATGGAATGTCTCCGAAAACAATAAAAAACAATTGTGTCATTCATTTATTGTTTTTTTTATTCACTCCTCAAACATGCAGTTAATTGACGACTAACGACAGCCGGCCGCTGTGGCTGAGCGGTTCTAGGCGCTTCAGTCCGGAACCGCGTTGCTGCGACCGTCGCAGGTTCGAATCCTGCCTCGGGTATGGATGTGTGTGATGTCCTTAGGTTAGTTACGTTTACGTAGTTCTAAGTTCTAGGGTACTGATGACCTCAGATGTCCCCTGAGTCCCATAGTGCTCAGAGCCATTTGAACCATTTGAAATAGACCGCGCCGCTCGAACTGTCAACACAACTGGCACTGCTAAGAGTATCCTACGACTTCCACATCGCTGACTACGTGTTATGCACAATGCTGGTGACTACTTTGAAGGTCAGTAAAACTATGAAACACGTGTCGATTTTGTACGAGCTGTAAATAAATAGTTACCACAATTAAAGTCCCAACCCTCGTATGGTCAAATGCCAGAGTCTGCACCATTCATCAGGTCTCTGCAGGCCGTTCTGCAGATTCTTACTGTTTTCTGGCGTTGCTACTTTGGTATAGTCAACTGCATCACCTGCGAATAGCCTCAAAGAGCATCCGATCATTGATGTATATCGTGGACAGCAACGCACCTGTCACACTTCCCTGTGCTACTCCTGTTATTACCTTTACATCTGACGATTTAGTTCCATTAAGAGCGACGTGTTGAGTTCTATCTGTAAGAAAGTCTCGAATCCTATCGCAGGACTGCTCCGATACTCCGTAAGCTCGTATTTTTTTTTCATTGAACGGCAATGTGGGACGGTGTCAAACGCCTGCCTGGAGTCGAGGAAGACGGCGGCGTCAGCCTGACCGCCGCCGTCCACTGCGCTGTGGACCTCATGGAGGAACAGAGAGAGAGCTGAGTGTCGCAGGATCTCTGTTTGAGGAATCCGTGTTGACTTTTGTAGAGGAGATGGTCATGTTCCAAAAACATCATAATTCTTGAGCATAAAACATGTTCCATAATTTTACAACAGGTTGACGTCAACGATATAGGTCTATATTGTGTTGATCTGTCCTACGGCCGGGGACTGATGGCCATAGACGTTAAGTCCTGTAGTGCTCAGAGCCATTTGAACCATTTTTTGTCCTACGGCCTTTCTTAAAAACGGGAATGACCTGCGCTTTTTCCAGTCGTTAGGCAGCTTTCGTTCCTCAAGCGATCTACTATATATTACTGCTAGAAGGGGAGCAAGTTCTTTCGGATAATCTTTATAGAATGTTATAGGTTATTTCATCTGGTCGTGAAGTCTTTCCACTACTAAGCGACTGTAGCTACTTTTCAGTTCCGCGATCGGTTATCCCAATATCAGCCATTTCGTTGTTCGTACGACGGTTGAAAGGAGGGACAGTGTTACGATCTTCCGCGGTGAAACAACTTCGGAAGACCGAATTCAATATTCCGGCCTTCTCTCTATTATCTTCCGTTTCGGTGCCGGTGTGGTCGCTGAGAGAATGAATTGTTGATTTTGACCCACTTACTGATTTTACATACGACCAAAATCTCTTAGTCTTTTTGCTCAGCTCGGTTGACAACGTCTTACTTTCAAAATCATTGAACGCTCCTCTCATTGCTCTCCTTATGCTCATTTTCGCTTCGCTCAGCTTTTGTTTGTCAGCTAGGTTTTTACTTCTTTCGAATCTGTGATAAAGTGCTCTTCGATTACGTAGCGCTTTTCTAACACGGCTATTAAAACCACGGTGGATCTTTCCCATCCCTTAAAACCTTAGAACATACTTGTCGAGGGGATATTGAACGATGCCTTTGAATTTTTTCCATTTGTTCTCCACATCTCCGTCCTCATCACCGAATATTTGATGCTGACTGCAGAGATATTCTGAAATTTGTAGCCTGTCACCATTGCTGAGCAAATATGTCTTCCTACTTTTCTTAACATTCCTTGTAGGACCCGTCGTCATAGATGCTGTCGCAGCCTTACGATCACTGATACCTTCCTCCGCGTTAACTAATTCGATAAGTTCACGTCAGTTTGTAGCCCGGAGGTTTTATAAATGAGCGAATTCACTTTTTTATGTGTGAAATATACATTCTGACCTATAATTTAAAATACTTAGTATTTACAAGAAATGTATTATGACAATTCGACAGTACTCAGTCACACACTCTTTCGTCCGCTCTCTGTTTGTACGAATCGCTTAACGCATTACATTTTATATCTAAACACTGAATAACTTGAAAACTGAATCTCTTAGGGAGGGCGCGTCTTCCCTCACGCCCTCTGTTTTTACAACTACGTGACTGGCTGCTCCGTCACTGGTTTGGTTTAGTTTTTGTTTAGAATTTCCCTTATGTTTACTCGACTGAGTCAGTGCGGCCGAGGCGGCTACCCTACCCAGTCCATTCAGACGGTAGCGTTTTGGCCACTGCTGGGTTCAGAGCGTAGGGCTGGCCGACCTGTTCTCACAGGGGAAGCTCTCAGGTTTAGTGGTAAGATGGCTCAGCCGATAGCCCTCGAAAAACTGAACACACACCAGGAAGAAGATGTACCGAACTGTTAAAAAAAAGCAAAATGGAAACATTGAACGGTTGAAGTATAAGAAATGCTATGTAGAGCAGCATACGGCGACGTGGTTGTCATGGTGCTGGACTGCTATGCGGGTGCTCTGTGTTCAAAAGCCGCTCGTGTCTCTTTATTTTTTATTTCTTCCCAACATCGTCAAGTGTCCGTCCGGCCATTGGAATGTTTGTTCTCGTTCTGTAGTGTTGGCAGTAGTCATTCTATACGCTGGTTATAGAATATGAGTCACGTTACCGTTGCAGGTGAATGTGATGAATACTGAGAGCAGGCCAGATGTCACACAGATGCCTCACAGAAATGAAAACAACAAATAGACGGCTGTGAACTCTGTTACAACAAAGGAATTCGAGAGTCAAAAGTTCCAGAACGGAACCCAACTTCCAAAACGTTAAAAATATATGCTTTGACAGAGCAGAGAGAAACTGTGTGATTGTGAAACTGTTGCGTTCATTTGTTGGAACTTACAAACTATTATCTTTTCATATTTCCTTGGGAATGATCACATTCACATTCGTACGAGCGTCTAAATCGGACAAGGAGGCATATCTGACTCACTCACCAGGCGTGTAAATTAGGTGTGTCGGTAAAAGATTCCTATCACTAATGCCGTGTATGACATAGCGGACGAGTTTTCTGTGGAGGATTCGGTTGACTTGTCGCCTTGTCATCAAATGTTTTCGAAAACTACTTCCTTTCGGCTGCTAACAGAGTAGTTTTGCAGAATCATCTGTCATTTTTGCTCCCTTCCTTACACCTCTCAGTCGCAAACGGAAGTTACACCACGACGCACATGCAAATTTGAGTACGGCGAACAAAACAAAAAAACGAAAAAGTTAGAACGAGGCGGGTTCGAACAGAGCTCGCACGGTGTTAGCACCATAAACGCTTTTTTTTTTTTTAAATTCCTTACATTTGTTCGGGGCAGACGTCCCATGACACCCGTTCAGGTTCATCGTTGATTCATTCATTCACTTTTTTAATGCAGAGGGCAGATGACCCTCTGACCGAACAACCACTCAATTACGACGTTGTTGCTGTTACGTGGTGCTCTCTTCTTGTCCTCCGATCTTTCACTATTTTGCTTTTTTTCCATTTCGGTACACCTGTTTCCCGCTTTCGTGCTCGATTTGTGTTCAGGTTTTGACGGTCATGACTGTATGTGAGCGGGGTGCGATGCCGGGACTGCTGCTACGTTGCTAGGTCCAGCAGCCGCAGGGCCAGAAGGCGGTCCCTCGGCGACTCAGCTACCAGCGGCACATCAGGACGCGCCCGTTGTCACGCTTTCCCCAGGATGCCCCGGCTGTCCCGGTGGAGCCTCCGAGCTCTCCGCCTCGCACCACGGCTTCGCCCTCCGCAGACGCTGGCGACAGCAGCGCCGCCACCACCCTCCGGCTCCACCGTTCCCGAGGCCCGCGTTCTGGCGCCACTACTTTTAGAATTATTTGTTGCCGACCTACTAAAAACATTTATCTGTGTCTATAACGTAGCGTTGGTGACGCAGTATAATGATTTTACAAATTCAGAAACTATTCTCTCACGGGATTTGGGAACTCTAGACTCCAAGTAAATGAAAACAAAAGTGAATCGATCACCTTCGTTCCCAATAACAGGCACGCTGGCCGTAAAGCGCAAACTGCACTCGCCTGCTGCCGTGTAACCCATTCGCAAATTCCTGGGCGTGGTGCTGCACCACTCCCTAATGTATTCAAAACAGGTAACTGAAACAGCCTCAGAAATGAGAACCAAAAGCGACGTATTACGCCAATTCTCTGGAACAAGTTGGGGAGCTAATGGGTCAGCTCTGATCGCAGTTGTGTTTCCTGTTGAGAAAGGTGCTACCCAGCATGACCGAGTAGTGCTGCTACGGACGTGGTCGATACACAGTCGAATGTGGTCGTGAGAAGTATATCTGGCACAATAAAATCCACATCCACAGAATCGCATCCTGTTCTGTCCAACATCGAAACGCCGAAGATAGGACGACAGCCTGGGCCGAAAAGGGAATGGACCTGAGGGGGCCTCAAGAGGGCGTAAAATATCGGCGAAAATGGTTGCACAACAAAATAACGCTTTGGAAATTTAGACGGCTGAAAGTTGTGCTGATTTGACATTCTGAGCTAAGTCTTTCCTAAGGAATGAAAGTAATTTATTTTGTGTGTACTCGGTGTATAGGGTGTTACCAGACACAGCACGGCTGTTCAGTCCGTGTACTGTGTCCTCGCAGAGGTGCCGGACCGCGCGCTCTCCAGACCGCGTCGCACTCCGCAGCGGCCGCTGTCTTTCGCCTCGTCACTCTTCTCTGCAACACAAGTTGCCGTAGTCCTAGTGCAAATGTGGGAGTTCAATGAAGTGACAAAAACACACCGGAATATGGCCAGTATTTTACAACGTGCCCTCTGTGGCTTTTGGCTTTCGACCATTTTGCAATGTGGCTATCCGAAATGGGATAGCAATCCACGTGCCGGCCTCGTCGAGTGTCGGTAGCGTTCTACTCCCGATGTGACTGAATCGGTGCACACGTGCACTTGGACGATTCATGGTGGAGAACCGTACCACACCACAGTAGCTTGTGTTTCGTTAAATATGGCCATGTACAGGCAAGCATTCCGTGATTTCAAAATTAAATATGTCGAAAACCTAGATTCACAGACGAGTGCAACAAAAGATATGTTGTTCCATAAAAACACGGGAGAACTGCCGGATATCAGTAACGTCCTGCCACGATATTTCGGCGCAGAGTCTTCTGGCCATCTTCAGATGAGTGCCACTGTAGTAGTGCGCCGGCAAAGCTTTAAGATATGTTCGTGGTGAACCCAGTAAGCATCTTGTTCCAAAGTTACACAAATTTCGCTACAGTTCGAAAAGCTGCTAGCAAATGGCGCTGTGCGCTATGCAATTCGTACACTCACCAGCGTGCATTATCAGACTCGGCCTGTGCAGGCGCCCTCTGCAGTCACATCGCAGCCTCTTCGAAATGTCCGCTACTCGCAGTACTGATGTGGCGCGAAGGAAGGACGAAGCTCGCCGTCACACTCTGTTCTGTCTCAGCACACAGGTCGCCGGTTAGAGGTCGTCCAGCGTGGTGTGCCCCACAAAAAGTACTCACTACCAGTTGTATGGGCCACTCCACCCGCGCCCCAGAAAATTTGCAGCAATCCAGCGCTATGACTCTGTTCACGAGGTATTCGTCGATAAAGCGAAAGACACCTTCGGTGCTTGAATGAACCGGTCGGTGCTTGGCGACACTCCAACGCCGGCTGTGTGGCCACAAACCGTTCCACCACCGCGACGTCCACTGGTGATCGTAAAAAGGGCCAGTAATGCCTCTGCTGCGTACAGCAGCCCAAACACTAGTTTTCGGAGGCTGCAGTGGTTCAGATTCACACTTACGTGGATCTTCGGAACCCCAGAATCGCCGGTTTTGTTTACTCGTGACTCCACGCACGTGGAAGTGTGCTTCGCCTGCGCACGAGATGCGCCCAACATCGCATCTTCCGCTGCTGTGAGAACCTGGTCCCCCAGTGCGGCCCTCTGTCTCACAGCTTCGGATTTTGAGTGGAAACATGAATAGGCTCTGCGTGCTGGTACGCTTCAAAACGGGCTCTGGTGCAATTTCCATGACGGATTTCCTGGGATTTTGCTGAGTAATTCCAGAAATCGTGGCGACAATTTCAGGCTGAAGCGCTGTTTGCCTGGAGCCACCACTCCCCGCTGGACCATCAGCAACGCCGCCTGTCTGCTGGCAGTGCGGCGAAGAACTCGACAACGGTTCTGGCGCCGGGTCCTTTTCAGACATAAAATCGTGTTAGAGAACTGCGCCTTGCCGCCCTAAGACTGTGTTATAAGCTGCAGCGTTGTAGTAGCAGAAAAACACGTTCAGTGCAGTACACGATTTCAACCTTTTCCTCCTGTACGCTAACTTTCATTCACGTCTCAGCGGTGAAACCGCACTATTTACAGGCACTACGTATCGCAGCAACAGTGCCATCTGTTAGTTACTTTTCGAACTATTTCGAAACTTCTTTATAACTTCAGCAGAAAATGAACGTCGATCTTAATTTTCGAGATACTTAATTCTGAAATCAGTGACTCCTTCGCTACGCACCCTGTAAATGTTGACACGTGTTTTGAAGGAAAATATAGCTTACTGCCAAATGATACCGCTGTCGTTGATAATCGATATGGTATCAATATTGCAGTGCGTGTCGCGCTTTTGCTGTCTGTAGCTTTCTTAACCTTCAAACACGGACTGCTCGTAAATACATAGGTATGTTGTGAAAAAGATGCTAATGAGTTATAGAACAGACCCTGTGGAGTAGTTGTCTAGCTAGGACTGCTATCTTTTTACCAACTTCACAATATCACAATCAAATAAGAAACCATGTCACGTCGGAGGAAGAGGAAGTAAATCCTTCGGACCGCTTCGATGCTGGCGCAGAAGGGTGTTTTGCATTTGTAGTGTGCCCCATTCAACTACAGCTGCAAAACAACTGTGGGAGGGGAAAGGGGGGGGGGGGGCGTCAGGACGGGCACAGCTGGAGGCGATATATCAGCCCCGATCCCACCTGAGGCAGCAAGTGGCGGAATTAATCAACAGAGGGAGGCTCGCTACAAAATGCGAGGAGTGGACGGTGCGAACAGGAAGTTGCAGTCCCTCTCTGCCGCTTTTATTATCGCCGCGTCGCAACTACACGTAAATCCACCTGATGGTGGAAGTTTAAACGTCTGAAGCGCCTGGCAGAAATGAAATAAACTGCGACTGACAACAGTTATCTTGTAGTTTCACCTGTTATCAAAACACAATGAATTTATAGCTTGGAAACTTGTGGACTGTAATGTGGAATCAGACAAACCTAAGAACGTTACTCGCTTTAAATGCTAAAAAGTAACACAGAAAGTGAACTTGGAAATTGTGCAAGCCCTGAAGTGTGTCAAGCGTCACTCCGTGAAACTGTCGAGTTGCCTGCCTCAGCGGTGACGTGACGGTCTGCGCGCGCGCCCCCAGTCTCGTGGACCCGTACAGCATCCGCTGAAACACAAGCTGCTCCCGTAGCCCACGTGTGACGCCATCATAGATAGCTTCAGCTACGTCTACACATACACTCCGCAAGCTGCCGTAGGGCGCGAGGCGGAGAGCATTCCGTACCACTATTAGTCACTTCCTTCCCTGTTTCACTCGCAAATAGACCGAGGGAGAAACGGCTGTTATATGTCTCCGTATGACGCCTGATTTCTCGTGTCCTATATTCGCGGTCCTTACGCGCAATGTTTGATAGTAGCAGAAGAATCGTATTGCAGTCATTTTCGAATGCCGCTTCTCTAAAATTCCTAAACAGTTTTTCTCAAAAAACGTCGTTTTCCCTGAAAGGATTCGCATATGAGTTCCTCGAAGCATCTCCGTAACACTTGCGTGTTATTTCAGCCTACCGGAAACAAATCTAGCAGCCCGCCCCAGAACTGCCTCGATTTCTTCCTTTAATCCCACCTGGCTCGCATCCCAAAAACTCGAGCAGTACTCGAGAACACGTTGCACTAGTCCTAAAATTCTCCAAATACACCAAAGTCGACGGTTAGCCACTGCATAGTGAGTTCCTGTTTGAATCGGCACTACTAACCTGTACTGTGTTAGTTGTATAGAGACTGACGAACAGACGATGGCTGCGTGGGTTGTCTTGACCCCACATTAAGCTCGAATAAGCGATTATGTCCGACCGTATGCAGTGTGAGTAGGTTTTAGACATTTTATCGAGTGGTTCAAAAAATGGCTCTGAGCACTATCGGACTTAACATCTATAGTCATCAGTCCCCTAGAACTGAGAACTACTTAAAGCTAACTAACCTAAGGACATGACTCACACCCATGCCCGAGGCAGGATTCGAACCTGCGACCGTAGCAGTCGCGCGGTTCCAAACTGAAGCGCCTAGAACCGCTAGACCTTATCGAGTGGTGTTGTATAACGTTCCCTCCCACCCTCTTTGTCTTATGCTGTGACCAAGTCCGTCTTTTAAAAGATGCTTTGACGTGTACGACAGATCGAAAATCGCCATTGGAAGGGAATTGGCGAATAGCGCAACATAAAAGATGGTACAGAAACGCAGCGCCTGAGGGTCAGTGACATCCCGAGTACACATGTGAGTCGTATATGCCCGATAGAACAGATGCCACTCAGACGTCCACATTTCTGCAACTCCTCGACGGCTCCCTGACGTCTGTTTGAGTGTGGACGCTCTACTATCGCCCGGACTCCTACGCCAATCAGTAACTGGCGCGTAGAGGGTTCACGCACCACGGACGCCGCGGTAAGCTGAGGATCTGGCTGCGACGGAAAGCGTGTCCGGATGGCCGAGGCAGTCGGGGGAAATGTTCTAGAGAAGCGGACTCCAACTATCGCCATTGCGTTGCCGCAGTGCCCTGTGCGGTTCGAAGTCACGAATTCCCCACCGGTCTTTTCCCTTTCTCTCCCCATCCCGCATTTTACATAAATAAGTGCATATCGAAATTTGTAGCGAAAAATGACAGGAGCGAAAGCTTACGGCAGAAGAGGAGGAGGAGGTGGGGGGGGGGGGGGGGGGAGGAGGGAGGGGCTCAAAGTCGCTCGTCAGGGAGAATGTTGTAGAGCAGGCTCTGGCACGCGGATCATTCGGCGCCAGCTGTAAAGGGCGGCGGTGCTGTGTCTGCGGACGCACTCTGTACGCTACACGTCTCTGTGCGAATCAGGCCTTTCTCGAATCTGTAACGGACACGAAGATGTGGAATGCAAGTGGGGACGAAGCGCCGCGTGTCCCAGCTGCCTCTCGGCCCCACGAGACGTATCGGTGTGCAGACGGCGGCTGCCATTGTGAGGCGGGCCGGCCCTGTAGTAATTCAGCGGCCCCTGCAGGGCGCGGCCATCTGTCCGCCTCTGCCTCCTCTCCCCTCCGCTCTCCTCCCCCTTTGTACTGGACCGCCGGCCAGCCTCATTCTCTACAGGACGTCTCTGCTTATTTACCAAAATGAAAAAAGCTCCTATAGTAGCACAAAGAAAGGCGAATATGTCGTGGGCAGAATCGGCGATGTAAAAGAAGCGAACTAGCTTCTCGACTTATCTGAGAGTTCATTTGAAAGACATTTAATCAAAACATCCCTGACATATTGGCGCTTTTTTACTTATCGGTATTAGTACCTGTGTCACATACTACAACGCGTCGTGTCGAGTAGAGTACCACGATACACGATGTCTCGTCGTATAGCGTGGCACGTGCCAGAGTATTATTATCAGTACAGATGGGCGTACCAGAAGTTGATAACCCAACATCAATGCTAGTAATAAAACTCTAAAACCGCCGTGTCCGCTTCTCCGTTCGAAAACGGTAGCCTAAAAACTAATACACTGTTGAAATGTCCTCTTCTCTTACTTCTTGCGTCTTCATAAGGAATGTAGGTGGAGCTGCATCTGTGTCACTTCTTTTCATTTAAAACTTTCCCCTATCATTACTTTCAACATATCTGAAACCAATATATTTTATGTTTTGAATTAACGAAGCGCTACCACTGCAGCTAAATTTTCGCATGCAGAATTGTAACATGTTCTAGTTAAGTCGGCTATTCGTCAGTGTTGGAGATTTATTGCGACTTCAATGTTTTACATACGACACGAAACCAACAGTTCCCGATACTTTCGTTTACAATTCCCCATACAGTTCTCTTGTGGTGCATTCTTGTTTCTTTAGAGTATCAAGAATAGGAGCCCCTGTTTCAGGTTCGCGTTTGATAAAGCTGTAAACGCGCTAAACAATCCCCGTTGCCTGCTTGTGAATCACTTAATGTTTATTGCCCTCACCTCTCGTATTTATTTGGAAATCACGCTCATAAATTTACCACTGAATGAATAATTCTGTCATTGAAACTGCGTCCACATAAAGTGTGGCAACAGGACAGATACTCCCGGCTGGCAGAGGTCAGTGGAGGGGGCTGCGCGAACTGTAGACATGCTACAGAATGCAGCAAGAAAAACTTTCATTGAAACGAGGATTTTGTCAACACTGAATATAAATCTGAGTGTTTGAAAATCTTTCCAGAAGCTTTTTGTACGGAGTGTTGCTCTGCACGAAAGTGGAGCATGAATAGCGAATAGTAAGTACTCAAAGGCAGGGAAAAGAAAGTCTGAAATATGAGGTGCTAGAGAAGAATGTTAAAGATTAAATGTGTAAATTGAATAAGTAATGCAAAGGTACGGAATTGAATTAGGGAGGAAACAAGTTTGTGGCACAGCGTGACTCAATAAAGGGATTAGCCGCTAGGGCACATCTTGCGGCATAAGTGGATAATCAGAGTTTGGAGGTGTGCAAACTGTAGAAGGGGATGGCGGTTTTGAGTCCAGTGATGACGTTCGAGTGGACACGTAGGTTGCTGTAGTGATGCAGAAGTGGAGAGTCTTGTACAGGAAAACCACCAGGGAGAGCTGCACCGCCGTACTTTTATAAAAAAGAAATGGTTTTTGTATCTTTTCCGGTTTTGCAGCTGAGTGTTCTGTCCACCAGGATTCACAGCAACCTCTCAGACAGATGCATCTGGAGTGAACCTGAAGACAGTTACCGACAATCTCAATATCGACCTGTGTGCAATATCAAAATGGGCGCAGGATATAAGGTTAAAACTCTGCCCATCCAAAACCCGTGCTGTACTAGTTCGTCATTCTAGGCCCATTATGCCGAAATATCGGAAACCCCTACCGTCTTTAAACCTGAATGGGACAAATATCGAATTCTCTCCTTCGGCAAAGAGTCTACGAGTAATAACAGATGAAAATCTACATTGGACTAAGCTCGTAACTGCATGTGCAAGAAGGAATCAGCATCTCTCAGTGTCATACAACACTACAGAAAGGTACTCTCTCCTCTTGAACTAAAAAAGAGAACTAAACAATCAGTGATTGATAACAGAGATGTTAGCCTCGAAGGACTTTTATTAGGAAAGCTCACATTGGTTACCTTCGTTATATGTGTGATATTCGAGATCGTATTTCATCATCATATGGACAGGTATGCTGGCTGCTTGCGGACAAGTGCAGAGATTTCCATACCCTCTGTCTTCTCTACTGTACGCACGCTGCCCCTCATGTCTCCGCCACCTTAACGCTCTCATCGGAACCATCTGGCAGAAACACTCGTTTGCATCAGAGCAAAATCCTTTCTGTCCCACTCCGTCGTTCAGCCGCTTCCTCGAAGTCCTTCGCCGTAGTAGGCACTCGGCTCTGGAGTAACCTCCTGCATTATATTAGAGAAGTGAATAACATCTCAGGTTCATAAGACAGCTAATTACATCTCTACTAAAGCAATAGTAAGGATTACCACTGTCCCCGTATGCACTCGTTACCCTCGAACATCCTTCTCTCCAACCAGATCTTTCTAATTTCCCAGTATTCTTAGCTGGTACAGTCTCCTCGAATTTCCTTTCATCACATCAGCAAACATGCACTTTGTACGACTATAAATTATTTTTATTATTATTATTATTATTATTACTATCACTATTAGTGACAGCAGCTGCAGTAGAACAAGTAATGTCAGTGTTAACTTTGTTAGTTCAGAGTCAGTATAATTTACTCACACTGCCACTTGAGACACTCAAATCATTTTAATAGTATTTGTCATATTAAAAATGTTGTTCCTTAGGAAACTGTGATGTAAAAAAAGGTACAGTATGTGTGAAACCCTGGCCCGATGTAAGACAGGACCTGATGGCGCCAATTGGATCAGATTAAATAAATAAAGAAAGAAAATGAAATAAAAAGTGTAAGTTAACAGAAGTTTCGTGAGACACTAGTCAATCAGAGAGGGTATCTTTATTGGCCACAGGTGGACGCTGCCACGTGCGTGTGTGTGATTCCGGAGAACGAGTCGACGTATCGGGCAGAGCTTGGGGTCAGTCGCCGTCGAACCGCGCCCGGGTTTTATTTTTACGAGCGCGCTGACCAGAGCAGAGCCACATTAACGTACCTGTTGCTCTGGTCGATAGGATTTCATTGTGGCCCGCCTGTGCAGGAGTTCTCTGGGGATGTGACGTGATGTGATCGCGCTGATATCGCTGCAGAGACTCAACACGTGGCTACACCTCCCCCCTCCCACCTATCGCGCAGCTGCCGTCTGATAGGAGGAGGGGGCACCGTCGCATCTGCTCTGTTACGACGCCATCCACTGACCGTTTCTCCATAGCATTTTCTACAATCTCGGACCACGTCAAAGCTTTCGATGCGGTCAGCCGCCACATTTTACGGAGCACTTCGGAAAGGTGATTTATTAAAAACCCTGTATCAGGAATGATAGTGACCACGGGTCTACAGCCCGCGCTTGTTAATATCCTCCGGGCGCGGAGTGGGGCAGCTGACACGGTGGAAGGAGGTGACGACAGGACTAGAGCACTCCGCTGAACGGCTGCGAGATCCGTGACTCCAGTTTGGAGTTAGTCGCTGCTGAGTCACCCGGAGAGTTCGGTCTCGGTCCGAGAGACTTTCCGGTTGGTGCCTCGGAGCACGGCCGTCTCGCGAGCCTTCGTTGTATTCTCTTAGTTAGGACAAATGCGTTTGAACTGTGAACGTTTCTATCAGAACTCCATCTAATTGGTCTCAAGATTCGTCCACAGTCTGTGTGACGGTGCGGTTACCGATAACCAGTTACCCTGCAGTGATTTCTTCTTCTGCACCTCACTCGCGCCTAATATTTTAGGAAACGGTTAATGTTTCTTCACTGGATGAGTAACAATAGAACCAGCCGCACTACCTGTAACTAAACATTGCATAAAAAGTTTTTCTACCTTCAGGATAACTCAGTTATTAACTGACAGACAGTTTGTGATCGGAAGCTTAAGTATATATTAATTTCTTTGGTGCAATAGCGCGACCAAACCCGAACTATCCTGAACTTACACAATCCACATTCACACGCAGTCACAGTCACAGCTAGCTTCAAGCCACACTTTAAGAAGAATGTAATAACTCCAATTCCAGAGAAAACAGGTGGTGATAGGTGTGAATATTACGTAACTATCAGTTTATTAAGTCACGTTTGCAAACTAACACGACTTCTTTGCACAAGAATGAAAAAACTGGTAGAAGCCGACCTCGGGGAAGATCAGTTTGGATTCCGAGGAAATGCAGGAACATGTTGGGGAATACTTATCCTACGACCTCTCTTAGAAGATGGGTTAAGGGAAAGGAGACCTAAATTTATAGCATTTGTAGAGTTGGGGAAAGCATTTCGTAATGTTGACTGGAATACTCTCTTTGAAATACTGAAGGTAACAGGGGTAAAATACAAGGAGCGAAAGGCTATTTCCAACTTGCTAAAAACCTGTGTCAGGAGCGTGAAAGGGAAACTGTCGCTGAGAAGGGAGTGAGACAGGGCTGAAGCCTACCGCCGATGTTATTCACTCTGTATATTGACAAACAGTAAAGAAAACCAAAGAAAAATTTGGAGTGCATATTACAGTTGTGGGAGATTAGATCACGTAATTAATAAGGAGGTACTGGACATAATTTGGGAGAAAAGAAATTTGTGTCGAAACGTGACTAGAAGGGATTGGTCGACAGGACATGTTCTAGGACATCAAAGAATCACCAATTTAGTACTGGAGGAAAGCGTTGGGGGATAAAAATCGTAGAGGGAGACTAAGAGATTAATACAGTAAGCAGATTCAGAAGGATGTAGGTTGCAGTTGGTATTCGGACACGAAGAGGCTTATACAGTGACGGGCCACGGGCGAAATCTGAATCGAATTAGACAGAGACTTTATCTAAAAGTTCAGCCAACGGCCTTGCCGCAGTGGTAACACCGGTTCCTGCCGAAGTTAAGCGCTGTCGGGCTGGAGGGGTGACCATCCGGTCTGCCGACCGCTGTTGTCAGGCAAACTGTGGAGCTACTCGGTTGAGAAGTGGCGACTCCCGTCTCGAAACTGACACACGGCCGGGAGAGCGGCGTGCTGACCACACGCCCCTCCATATCTGCATCCAGTGACGCCTGTGGGCTGAGGATGACACGGCGGCCGGTCGTTACCGTTGGGCCTTCACAGCCTGTTCGGGCGGAGTTTATATTTTTTTTTATCTAAAAGTTTGTTTGTCGCACTCTCTGCTGCTACCGAGGCATCTGAGCCGCCTCAGTTTTCGCTGTTAACTGTGACAGACGCTGCGTCTCGACAACCGATATTCGGGTTCTACAGACGCACTCAAATAGAACCACATCTTGCTAGTGACGATTACAGTCCCGCAAGAGAGCAAAGAGCAAAACATTGGCTTTCCCAGAAATGTGAGGACAAAGATTATACTTCTTGTAGGAAGAGTCGCTGCAGGATCCACAATAGCGCTGAACCGCCATCTTTTAGAACAAGTTTCGCATCTTAGCTTCTTAGGTCGCGACGTAAGCAACCAGCTTGATAAAGACATGCAGTAAAGTTCTAATAAATAACAGACGACATGTGGCACAGTAAACAGAACATCAGCCAGGCAAATGCGATAGAAGAAACAAAGATAAATTCGTATGAGATAATTGCTGCATCTCTTATCTCACACGCTTGCGGGTCGAAGTGTTTAAGAAAGCGAGACGAAATGGCTGTACATATCAGTGAAATGGAATTTATCCAGTCAGTGAGATCAAATGAGGAATGAAGACATCGGAGATTCGTTGCGTAAGAGTTCAAATAACGAATTAATAAACCGAAAGGGAGTAGGTGATTCCAAGGCGCCACCAGTGACGACTCGTTACGTGCAAGTCTGTGCGGCAACAGTCGGAATTCAGGTTGCAAAGATATTTATTTGGCCGTATCGGTCGAAGAGAAACAGGAGAAGAGAAAATCGATTGTGCTATATTCCTATTCTGTTCGAGATACGCTGAAATTTAAATGTCTGCCATAATTTATCAGATGGTAAACATAGGTTGACCAAAAGTTGCAGTTTACGGATGACCATACAAATGAAGCGGATGCGGATTTCACTGAGGACCGTAATTTGTGCCGTGAGGTACGCGCTCCGGCCACATTAATGTGACAACCGGCAAAGTTCTTTGTCAGCGTGCAGTGACCGCTCACAGGTAGCAGGGGGCAGCACTGGCAGTGGAGGGGAGGCGGAGCGACTATCTGGCCTCCAAAAGGGGACGATCTTTGGCTGTCGGGTCGAGAGTGCAAGTACTTCCGAAGCGATTGCACTACGTTGAACGGCTACCTTCCCCGTTGTTTGTCTCTCTCCCAATCTGTGTTAGAGCGGACCGGTTACATCTGTGCCAAGGCATCTCATATACACGCTGCTTACCCGCTTGGTTCGATGCTCGGAAGGAGTCATTCAAAGGGAACCGGCCTGAAGTTAGTATTTGATCTTATGTGATTATGTGATCTTCGTATTAAGGTTTCGCAACGGATAACGTGGGGGAGACCTCAAGCAACCAAGGGGGCAAATAACTAATTACCGCGCTCTGACATGATCTGTATTCCCTAGCCTTGTTAATTTTCATTCCCACCAGATTATGATGACTTCAATTTAGTACTAACATTTCTAACATTCTGTGTGGTGTCTGTTGTCCTATGTCGTGTCTCCCTACCACTTTCGCGCAACGACGCTCTGAGCGTGTTTTTTAGGGAATTGACTAGTTTGAATCTGGGACCTGTTGCTGGTAAGGAGACGCCAGACCACACATGACATGCAGAGTTCAGAAGAGTTCAGTGGGAATAGCGATGATATAACCAAATACTTAATGATTTCAGCGTCAGCTCCACTGCACTCCCTGTAAAAGTTAGTACTAACTAAATTTAGTGGAAGGGGTTCAAGGCTTTTCTATTTTTAGTTGGTTGGTAAAATAACGTCGTAAAAGCAGTTAAGTTTACCACTGCAAATTTTATTCTACTCACAAAACAATGTTTATAAATTGCAGTATTGATAAAAGGAAATATTTTAATACAGGATGATAAAAACCAACTGCGTTCAACAAAAATGTGAACGAATATTCCCTGAGTGGGTTTCCAAGTTCTACAATGGATCGAAGGATGACCTATGCCATATCACATCTATAATCTAAATAAATAAATAAATACATAAAATAAATAATCTAGGTTTAAATTAAGTTTCACAAAAGAGAAAACTATCAAAATGGTCTACAGTGACCCTCAATTATCTTTAATTACTTATCTAACTTGTCGTAAATTACAGTGGCTGATGTACCTTCTCAATAATTATATAACAGAAAAATCATCGCGTTTCAGGTTTTAACTTACGTAGCAAATGTGAATACCGTGAGCTTCAATTGACAATCGACACTAGTATTACGTAAAAAGGGGATGTAACAGATGAGACTTCTGCAGTTCTGAGTGAAGCCTTATGCGCTCAAAAATGCGGCATCGCATGCGTTCATTACCTTGTCGGTGTTCGTCAGGGGGCGGCGGACAGCACAGCTCCACTCACCTCGCCGTCTCCGAAGCAACTCTCTCCTAACTTCTCCTTACTACAATTTACCGAAGTTGGTTTAAAAAAAAACTATCTGGCTGTGTTTTCATCTGACCAATCAGGGTCTCAATGTTAATCTTAAGCTCTGCCTACAAAAATTCTGTCCATCCAATGAGAAACGTTATACTTTCCGTGGTGGGGCAATGTTTTTAAAGTTTGCAACGTAACAGAGACGCGAAAAAGTCTCACGCGAAAACTTGCGGCTGGTGTGGCCCTTTTTGTGTTATCGTAAGATCTATACTGTTCTTCTGGAGGGCTCTAGCTTTTAACATGGGGTGGGGGGTGGTCCTGGTGGTTAGCTGGCGACGTGGGTGTCCGTCCCTTATCGTAGGGCCTTCTAGCTTAACACGGTTCTGCTCTCGGCTTCTGTTCTCGTTTCTCCCCTCGGAACTGCGTCTGTCTCACGGTGGGAAGGTATGACATGCATTTAGGCATTCTTGTGTTGGTCTGTGGTATTCCATTTGCTCACTCATTACTCGTATTACTTTGGTTAATGTCACGAGTTATTCGGAGCTATGTGACATACTACTGGATTTGCTTATCATGTCAGGGTTTTCATGGAAGGTGTTGGATTTGCCTGACACCTTACACATTGTTCTCTACACAGGATGGGGGTGTTATGATCAGGCACTGAATCCATGAAATTAAATTCGTGAAACATTTTTATTATTTACCCGGAAACTTTAAGAAAGTTATAAACATTTTTTTACTCGCTACTTAAGAGATCTCATAATTGCAATTAACAAAGCAGAGACGAATAAATTCTATCTTATCTAGCACTGAAGGTGCCCGTATTATCAGAAATGTATTCAACACTCTCTCACTGAAGGTACTTATACTTCAGAAACCTGGTCTCGTTTATAATATTGTACACTGGGAAAGGGGAGGGATCTACGTTACTGCATCTGTAGTCCGTCTGTGTGGGCAGTGATTGAAACTCGTACCCCACATGGTTACTTGCACCGAATCGTTCTGAATTAATGAAGCGCGCTTCGGTTCCTCAATGGTCACTCTCTCCATTATAGCAAAGATTCTTGGTGTGAAAAGGGGAGAACAAAGCACACACAACAATCTCTCGTATACACAAAAAACAATTTCTTTAAATATAAAACACCATATAAATTTTGGCACACGCATATTAACAATTTACGGCACATGCACACATCCTATTTTCAGGAACGAACTGGTAGCTCGCTGGCGGTGCAATTCGACACCACGTGGGTGATGGATACCAACGGCTAATTGTTTTTTGTACTCACCCCACTGTGCATTCTTGTTTTCAGTCTGTACAATTATTCACACTCACAACCGATTATTTACCGGTTAATTAGGACGTGGAGCCTCGTCTAGGTTGCTGCTTGCAAATGGGGGTACTCATGAATCAAAAGATCCGTGCATAAAATTTATGAATTACGTCACACGCTTAGAACCTTAAGTAACTAACACAAAGCACACGCATATTCTAGCAAGTTTCACGCGGAATCATGGTCTAAATTTCTCATCAGCAGTTGCGACCACGTGTTAAGCTAAATAGGCAGGGTGAGGCCCCATGTTACTTTAGCAAGACCAGTAAGAAATTTAAAATTGCAAAACGCTACTGCTTAAAGTGTAACTATATGATTTTTGATACTTTTACTGCCCTCGTGTGCTGAAGGCACCAACTGATAGCATTACTACAAATGGATAACGTGAGCCCCTACGCTCACCTCTGGAAAAGAAACTAATTGAAAATTTTAATTTTACAGGCAAAATTTCTCAAAAAAAGAAGAATGCTCGTAACAACATGCTAACTACTTCCATCCTGAAAAAGATAATAAATTATTTGGCATCAAAGACGGAGATCGCTTTGAGTTGCGTCCGCTCAGTTCAAGAGGTTCCCCCAGAGTGAGCCTGTCACGGCGGTCTTTCTCCTGCGCCCTGGAGGGAAGGGGAACCCCGAGCTACCCCTGGCAAACAGGTGCATCGCCGCTGCCTTTACCCCAGATTTATGTTGGCACTAACCAACCTCCAGAATGACCTCATCTCTGCCTTGCAACTACCACCAGACGAACTCTTAATACAAACTCAAAGTTAATTAACCCAAGGGTACGTACAGGGATTAAGGAAAGGAACTGCAGTTATGCAACTATGAATTAAATAAACAGGTAGTCCATTTCCTCACTCGAGTTATAACATTTCTTAAATTTTGAAGAATGATGAGAGTATCTCAAACATCTATAGTATTCGATATAATGCGACATAACAAGCTAACTATAGTGAGATGGAACAAACTGTTCCCTCTTCGCGCCACTTTAGTAAGCACAATTCGTGCGCTGCACCATACAAAATCGCCCCTTCTGCATATGGCTATCGACCGCCAGGCACTCCGTCATGTACCGCGAAGGCACACAGGTCCCAAAACAGAAGCACGTGCGCCGTAAGAAGCGTAAACATTGTACGATTGAACAGTGGAAAATCGTTGTGTGGAGTGAAGAATCACGGTACACAATGTGGCGATCCGATGGCAGGGTGTGGATATGGCGAATGCTCGGTGAACGTCATCTGGCAGCGTGTGTTGTGCCAACAGTAAAATTCGGAGGCGGTGGTGTTACTGTGTGGTCGTGTTTTTCGTGGAGGGGGCTCGCGCCCCTTGTTGTTTTCAGTGGCACTATCACAGCGCTGGCCTACATTAATGTTTTAAGCACCTTCTTGCTTTCTGCTGTTGAAGAGCAATTCGTGGATGTCGATTGCATCGTTCTACACGATCGAGCACCTGTTCATAATGCCCGGCCTGTGGCGGAGTGCTTACACGACAATAACATCCCTGTAATGGACTGGCCTGCACAGAGTCCTGACCTGAGTCGTATAGAACACCATTGGGATGTTTTGGAACGCCGACTTCGTGCCAGGCCTCACCGACCGACATCGATACCACTCCTCTGTGCAGCACTCCGTGTAAAACGGGCTGCCATTCCCCAAGAAACCTTCCAGCAACCGATCGAACGTATGACTGCGAGAGTAGAAGCCGTCATCAAGGCTAAGGATGGGCCAACACCATATTGAATTCCAGAATTACCAATGGAGGGCGCCACGAACTTTTAAGTCATTTTGAGCCAGGTGTCCGGATACTTTTGAGCACGTAGTGTAGCTATCGACCGCCAGGCACTCCGTCATATACCGCGAAGGCAGCCAGGTTCCAAAAACTGAAGCGCAGGCGCCGTGTGTAGTCGCGGTGCTAGATGTCCCCAGCGAGGTCGGTCGGTGATCCAAGAGGCAGCTGCACTCTACCAAAGGCGGCGCGCCTTCCTCCTGCTCAGTACGCCTGCTCGCTGTCACGGTTTCTGCAACGAGTTGGGACCATCTACACACTCTGGGATTACGAGAATATTTACTTTTTGAACTCTGTCAGTGAGAAATGCGTCGTCAGTCACGAATTAATTTGCCGATCTCGAAACCGATGTCAGCTGCAATATCCGGTTTTATGCAGCTAAAAAGATTATATTTGCGACACTTTTATGCTGAACTCATTGAGTACCATATGAATATCTGTATTTTCACAACAAATGCCGGACTATCACACCATTTACGGGACTGCTTTCGATATCAACAGCGTAGCAGTACGCTACTGATCGCTTGCACAGAATAATTCTGAAGATAAGAAGTGGAAATTATATGCACAGAATAATTCTGTAGATAAAAAGTTGAAATTATATCTTTAGAGAGCCGAAACTTTAGCGTTGGACATACAGCAAACTATTGACTAACTAGGAACTTATCTGCTAAGATTTTTACGTGAAAACTCGAAAAAGGGGAAACATGTAGTTCCACTAGAATTTTTCTAACGAATACCTGTATGTCTGGTATAACAGATTCCAGTTCATGCTTGTACTTCACAAAGTCAACTAAGGTTTTAATACCCATAATCACGTGTGTTTCTCATGTCTAGAGAACCATAAAATGTCTCTTCCGTCTGCATTTCACCATCTCGATGGAAACAACAATGTTCTCTTAATCAAATAAAGATGGAAAATGTGTAGAATGCCAGTAGACCTCACAGCCGAGCAAGAGGCTTCTGGAAGTCACGGACCTACACGACGGAGAGAGAGAGAGGGAGAGAGAGAGAGAGAGAGAGTGTTGTAACAACTTGTCTCGCTACAGCCCTGAAAATGTCTTTGCTGGCCACATGACTTCACATTCGAGAAACGGCTTCTGTTTTCGGTCTCCAGAAATTGGTCACATATGGACAAAAGACTCAAGAACAGGATGCTTTCCGCAAGCAGTTAAACGTATTTCTCGGCAAAACTGGCCCCAGCAATATCGAGCTACGTGACTATTCGGCACGGATGAATAGCTGAACGCTCAACAGCGGCGTGTCGGCACTGTCTGAATCTGGTTCTCGGCCAAGTGAGATGTAGCAGTAACCTTAGGCTGGTCGAAGCTACTCTTTGATGCTTCTCACTGCTGATGCCTCCATATCTACACCTGCCGGAAACTTTTAGCATTGAAATACTTCTCCTGTGCGCATTCCCGTTCGTTGGATGTAGTATGATGCGTTAAACGAGTGTTAAGGTTGTCCAGAAGAGCTAGCATCTTAGACTGCTCAAAGTAATTGTTTGACACTTCTCGCTGCAGATACCTCCATACCTGTACCCGCCGGAATCTTTTATGGGCTGTCGTTCATTGTATTTAGCATCACGCGAGACATGCTCACATTACCGCTCTTGAAAAAATTGACAGGAACGCTACATTGCTGTATATCCTAGTCCGTGTCACACTGACGACGGAGTTCGTTCGAAATACTTCCCGAACTCCTAAATGTCGCACAGCGCCGGGTCGGAGTCCGCGGGGATGGATGGCGAGCGTGGCCTCCATTGCCTGGGGAGATGGCACGTGGAATATGCAAGAGTAACGTGGTCCATTCTGAGGTATCGGAACACAAGTATGCACTCAGCTTCACGTGTGTAGATGGACAAGAGCCAGCAGAAACTGGCATTGGTCTAGAACAACAGCGTACTTTCCGAACACCTGTTCTGTGAGGGATATGCAGCCAGTGGTCCCCTCCGTTCGTAAATAAAGGGCTCTGCCCATCATTTTCACTGAAAAAGTGAGTTACTGCTCTCTAATCTCCCTGTTGTCAAAACTATCAACATTAGCCTTCAATAATAAGTCTATTTCCAGGGCATTCTGCCGTTAATGCTAAAAGCTTCCTCAGCAGACAAAGAGACAGAGAGAGAGGGAGGCAGAGAGAGAGACAGGGAGAGAGAGAGAGAGAGAGAGAGAGAGAGAGAGAGAGAAAGAGAGAGAGAGAGAGAGAGAAAGAAATACTTGTGAAAACCAAGCAGTTGTTCGTAAACTAAATTCCTGTCTAGAATATCTCACAAACCGTTAAACGTTAAGGCTTCAAAGACGTTCCCGAACCCTGATGGGAAATCCTTTCTGCATTGTGAACAGTAGCAAAGTATCTGTCTGCTGACCACCCCTTCCTAAATGTATATCCTGCCCGGTACTCATAGCGACTGAGGAAACACATGGTAAAGTATCGTGGAAATCCTGTACACCAGTATTGTTTCACCTGGTTAAAAAAGAAGTTTGTTCTTACCTGCTGCGTCCCCTAAGAAAAGCGCCTGGTTACCACTGCAACACACGAATCCTATCCTTGGCCGCTACCGTCCTTCGGAGTGTACGCCGTATTTCAGGAACGATCGAATGTTTTTGCAAAAAAATACCTTTCCAGGGGTGAGCCCCTTGTTCCGCGATCGCAAAGTTCACAATCACTAGACAAATCGAGAAATCCACCCCAGATTTGTCGCGGAAACTGTCCGATTTACGTGGGAAATTAATTATTCGCTGATTTCAGAGTGTTAGACACAGTTCCGACGTGAACAGAAATGTGTAAAACTACAACTTCATTATGCGAAAATTTGACGTTATTCATTGACTTGACCGTGAGAGGTATGTATACGCGGTAAAACACGGATAGATTGTACGTTTTACATGACAAATGCGAGATGTATGAATGCTTTCAGCAACATTGTCTTCTTGTGTAACACAGAACTGACGCTGTAATGTATACCGATATGCTAACAACAACAGTTCCCATTTTTCAGGAACTGACAGTAAATCACATATCTTCTCTGACTTGTACAGAAACGATATCACTTTCCTTTCACATTTCGACATTCGACTTCGGAATCCAGTGGAAGCGTTTCGTGTCATTATACTGCACAAGTCCTTATGCAGTCCTGCAGTGCATGTGCAGTACGCCGAGTACTGTTGTCGCCGTTACAGCAGATCCACGGCCGGCCGCGGTGGACGAGCGGTTCTAGGCGCTTCAGTCCGGAACCACGCGGCTGCTGCGGTCGCAGGCTCGAATCCTGCCTCGGGCATGGATGTGTGTGATGTCCTTAGGTTAGTTAGGTTTAAGTAGTTCTAAGTTTTAGGGGACTGATGACCTCAGATGCTAAGAGCCATTTGAACAGAATCACATCACGCTGCATGATTCACGTAACAGTACTGTGTAGCCCAAGGCTTTCTTCCCACTGAGTGAGCATGCAGGAGGATGTGCTGTTTGTGGCAGCGCACACGGCGAAGATGTTTCCAGCTATACTAGTAGAGCCTGCACTGTTAGGGCACGTGTTTAAAAAGACAATGGAATTTGCACTACAGTCCTACAGATGGGAAAACTGCGAAAGAAAACAATGTCGTCACACCCCCTTTAAAAATCCTTGCAAATTAATTTGAGCCTGACATAATCTTCTAGTTTAGCTTACCAGCTTGTCAGTTCCTAGTAGTTGGGTTGTTTTCCTTATGATTCCAAACCTGACGTACGCATTCTACTTCAGCTCGCTCCAGACGCTTACTGCTACCCATTTTACAGCAGTTAAGCTCCAGATGACAGTGTGTGGGATTTCTAGTCTTATAGGTCTTTTTTTGATACATTGCCGTCTCAACTTTATCTATGGTAATGACAGAAGCTGAAGAAATGAGTTAAAATTTGTCTTGTTCAGGACTTGAACCCAGGTCTCCTTACTAACTAGGTAGGTGTTCTAGCTGTTACACCACTGTAGCAGCATCGTGATATTTCGAGAAGGGGAAATAAGTTGAAGACGTGAACTGCAGGTTGTGTTAGGGAGGGCATTGGACTAGGTTAGTCCATGTGTTACTTATACTGCTGCAGAGGTGTAATGGCTAGCGCACCTGCCTAGCAAGCAAGGATACATGGTTTCGAGCCCTTTTGGTGGCACAAATTTTAATTCGTTTATTCAGCTTTTATTTTTTCTCGTCCTATTAATGCGCAATAGATTTAGATACGTTCAGATCAATAACCAATTTCTCAAAGGTCTTCCCGCATGACTGCAGAACACTCAATCACCTGTGAACATCACTCATCTAAAACAAATACACTGCAGGCGGGTGTACAGTGCATGGTGGAGGGTACATCACATCAGTAATATCGATTATCCTTCGATGAAAATCTCACGCGCTCATTGAGCAAAAATTGTCTTCATACATCGATACATACCCTAATCCACCCTGGTGTTTCTGTGAGGCGTTTCCCACAGATTTCTTTTTTCTGTCACATATTTCAATGGAATATGCCGACCTATATGATCCTAGCAGAAGGCATATGATGCTTTCACTTTACATATCAGTTGCAGACAGATGTGGGTTCACAGGATTGGTAGACAGCGATTATGCAGTGTCGAGCTGTCGTATCGATGTTACTGTTCAACAGTACATATCATTTAATCAGAAATGGGCCTATGTGTATTAATGTCTGTACAGCAGCTTATAGTGAAAATTGAGAATGCATAGTGAGATAGGTAGGTGGTGCTCGTCCAAATAGAATGGGCAAGCAACGTGGCAAACTGACATACATATATCGAGGATCAGGTGACGGCTAAGTGCGACACATTATGTCTTGGCATTCCTGTCTTCGACAGCAAGCAGTGTTAGTGTAGCTGTTCTTGGCGTTGCTACATTGAAATTGGCAGCTCGAGATGCATCACTGGATGTATTTCTAAACCATCAAATTGCCTTCAAAACGCGCAAACACACACACACACACACACAGGAGCACTGAGCTGGAGATGTACTGTTTGTGATGTCAGTCACTAAATCATTCTTAGATCAACGGCAGTTCATTGCAAGATGGTGTACCTACCGCAACAGGCATTGCGTGCAATAAATGTGAAATTCAAAGCATACGAAAAATGTTAGTATCGAAATACTAAAAAATGGCTCTGAGCACTATGGGACCTAACGTCTGACGTCATCAGTCGCCTAGAACTTAGAACTAGTTAAACCTAACTAACCTAAGGACATCACACACATCCATGCCCGAAGCAGGATTCGAACCTGCGACCGTAGCGGTCGCGCGGTTCCGTACTGTAGCGCCTAGAACCGTTCTGCTACTCCGGCCGGCAGCGAAATACTGTGGGATAGTTTCCAAACGGTAATCAGTGCTATCTAAGTACAATGGTACTAAGCGTGGTGTTTCCCCAGCCATTAACAAACGCTTCGTTAAAAGTAGAGTCTCCTGTGCCATATACGTTCACATAGATTCTCTCTGATTTCGAAATGCAATCTGCTTACGATAGAAACACAGTCCATCCAGCGAAGCAATGGGGTCGGGCGTCTGTAACATAGCTACCAAACGTCTGTCAGGACCATTTAAGTAAAATGATGCTGTGTGTCGTACCATTAACATATGTGCCATTAAAGCTACAGTCTTGCATGCCATGTACGTGTATACAAAACGTGATTTGCTTACGGAGAAAAAAAAAAAAAAAAAACCGCACTACCCAGTGGTGCAATGGAATGAGATGCGTGTAGCTTAATCTTCAGATGTCTGTCAAAGCTGCGATTCTATGTGTTGCACTCCATCGCGCCATTAACAAATACTCAATTAAAATTATAGTATTCCACGTCATATACATGCATGTAGACTCCATTCTGATTTCGAAATGTAATTTGCCTATGAAGAATGAATTACCTAGTAATCCTACGGTGCATTGGAATCAGCTGCATGTAACATGTGTTCCAAACGACTGTCAGTATAGTGACGCTCTATAATGTACTCCGTTGCGTAATTAATAAATGTTCCTTTAATGCTACAGTCTTTTGCACCATACACACTCCACACTGATTTTTGAAATGTACTTACGTGTTGCTAACATTTAGACAGAACGAAACTCGTTCAGTTCATTCCCATAGTATTAAATAGGAGCTTAAGAACCAGATTGCTTCTGAAAGAGTGATCCTCCTGACACTTTTCTACAGAAGCAGAAACAGCCCACTACACACTCACTGCCAGAAAGGTAGATTTATGTTGAAACGGTGGACAGATGTTGGAAAATAAGCTATAGGAAAAAGAATTGCAAGAACTGCTAGCTACTGAAATATTCCAGACAATTTGTAAGTAGCCTGTTTGAATGTTGGGAGCGCTATAGACTGTGTTAGTATCGCATCCTGTGGTAGGATGGACCAGCAGTCAGCGAGTGCAGACTTGATATTCTTAGTGGAGACTCTGCGTTAGTAGCATATGCATTGTAAAGTGAGATGAAATGTGTTTGTAAGAAAATACGCAAGGAAATGTTTGAAGATGGATGTTTGGTTGATAATATTTGGGCAGTGGAGTTATTGACAACTACGTAATTTTTAGGACTAGATGTCCTATGAATAAGGTAAACTTTTCTAAATACATTGTTTGCTCTTCAACAAAATCTTTCTTTCACTAACCATATGCCTCCTAGTCGTTAGAGTCTGTAGCAGTTAGAATCTTTTTTTATTTAACTGGCTCGATCGTGTTGAAAGCTGCAATCGCCATCCCAGAATTGCTCTTCAACAGCGGAAAGCAAGAAGGTGCTTAAAACATCATCTGTGCTGTGATAGTGCGACGCAAAACGACAACGGGTGCAAGCCGCCTCCACGAAGAAACACGACCACACCATAACACCACCGCCTCCGAATTTTACTGTTGGCACTACGCACGCTGGCAGATGACGTTCACCGGGTATTCGCCATACCCACACCCTGCCATTGGATCGCCACACAACGTTTTTCCACTATTCAATCGTCCAGTTTTTACGCTCCTTACATCAAGCGAGGCGTCGTTTGGCATTTCCTGGCGTGATGTGTGGCTTGTGAGCAGCCGCTCGACCACGAAATCCAAGTTTTCTCACCTGCCGCCTAACTGTCATAGTACTTGCAATGGATCCTGATGCAGTTTGGAGTTCCTGTGTGATGGTCTGGATAGATGTCTGCCTATTACACATTACGACCCTCTTCAACTGTCGACGGTCTTTGTCAGTCAGCAGACTAGGTCGGCCTGTACGCTTTTGTGCTGTACGTGCCCCTAGTACAGTGGACGTAGGGATGTTTAGGAGTGTGGAAATCTCACGCGACACCCAATTACCTGACCACGTTCAAAGTCCGTCTATTCTCTCACTAGGGCTAATGACTGCTGAGGTCGCTGGTATGGGGTACCTTGCAGCAGGTGGTAGCACAATGCACCTAATATGAAAACCGTATGTTTTTGGAGGGGTGTCTGGATACTTTTGATCACATAGTGTATTTGCAGACGATTTTGTATGGTGCAGTGTATGAATTGTGTTTGCTAAAGTGACGTAGCAATATGGGATGGTGGTATAAACGTTTGTGTTGATAAAGCCTGGTTGGAGATCGGTTTCAGGGAGAAAAATTCAAGCTTTCCTCGACAGAAGCAGAACAGTGTAACTGACTATATGTCTTTATCAGTAGTTTTCGTATTTACGGCGTTTAGCTGTCAGTGCAATATGATTGTTGTATTTTTTTTTTTCGATCTGCACAAAAATAATTTTCCGATGAAGTTCTCGCAATTTGCTCATCTGTAGACAGTGGTGAACAGTACTCCCACACCAGCAGCAGTATTTTGGCAGGTAAATTCAGGATGCTTCATTCACAGTAAGTTTCATAACATCAGAGAGTCACAAGACATCTTTTATGGAGGGCCTAATAGCCGCTATAGAATGCTTCCAACAAGACGGGAGCAGAGAAAGTCATCTGAAGAAATGTCCGTGACGTCAGAGAGTCACGTGATGTCTTTTTTGTTCGAGTGTTCAGAGACAAGTCCAGACAGACCAGTCTGCTCTGGTTTGGAGAGGTGGAATGTTATCTGCACCCTCCATTGAGGCTCTAGAGCAGCAGCAGTTGTAGGACAGCGAAAATTCACCGAAAATTCCAGCCATTTTTTTCCTCTGTAGGTCAGTGTTCCAGATTCTAGGAGAATGTTTTAGAGATCCGATCTGCTATTTGTGTTTCTTTTCCACGATCTGTTGTGGGTTTGGAAAAGTGTGATGAACTTTTAGATATGCACTTGTGCTGATTTTCCTGTCTGTGCTTAGATACCAGCGTGGTGTGACTGAATTGAGCAATTGATTAATTTGCATTTTTAATTTGGTATCAGAAGTGATATAGTGGAGCAGTAGGTTAAGGGCTGACACAGAGCAGAAGAGGTTAAAAAATGAGAAAAATAGGTTAAAAAACGAAAAGTGGTAAATAAGGCAAGTGTGCTCTTAGCTCCCTTACTCTATTACTCCTGTTGTACCGGTTCAGCTATACCTTCATTGGCAGGGGTTAAAAGCGTCGAGCGTTTGTTTCTCCCCCACCTTCTTGTCACGTTGTCCCTCTGGACCTGTGCTTGCCACAGTGACGCCCAAGTCCACATCGTCGCCTCTTGCACTGTAGTCAGCACACCACTGCCAACTGCGTGTACACGTCTTGTTGTGTTAGAGTGTTAGAAATGTCACAGATACCCAGTAACCATTATGTACTCATACTATTTTTCATTTGTAAGAATTGGTTTTTCTCTGTGTTCCATTGTTCACATTTATATTCGAGCGTCTAGTAGTTCAGGGTTGTCAGCATCTCAATGTCAGTCTCTTGTGAGCCAGACACGCTTGTGATCGTCGTGGGGTGGATTTTAGCTGCAGCTTTGTTCACATACATCTTCAGCCGATCTACTGCAAACATCTGCCCCACCTCGTTCTCCTCTCTTCTCCCACCTCTCTGCCCATCTCATCCTCCTGTCTCTTTTCGTCTTCCACCTGCCCACTACGCATCTATCCCATCTGCCTCCTACCTACACAGCGGCTGGCAAACCGTTTCTTGCCCCCAGGTGTAGGCTACACTGCAGATCACAGTGGTAAGGCAAGCTGATGCTACTCCCACGCAAGCCACCTGTTGTGCAGCGCAGCCTTTATAACAGGGGGGCGAAGAACTACCTTTTCGCCCGCATCTCCGCTCCTATTGGAGCTAGGAGGCTGATAATCGTGACACGTGCTCTTTCTGTGGCAAATTTGGTTTAAATCGACCTAGGGGTGTGGCTGGAAATCCCAGACATACACACTGCTTTCTATATGTAACAGACAGGTGTTTTCTAAATTATTTCCTTTGTAGGCCGACTGCATTCTCCCAGTATTCTGCTAATGACCTATATTGCCTATGCCTGAGCCTGTGGGATTGTTCCAGTTAATACCCTTGCAATGTATTTTGCCCAGTGTTCGAATGACTGATTACAACTGTGAGTCACTGGTAATTGTAGAGACTGGATCTAGACTTTCCTGCTTTTCGTGATGCTACAATTTTACTTTTCTGAACATTTCAACCACACTGCGAATCATTGCATCACTTTGAAATCTTGTTGCGATTCAGCTGGGTGTCTGTGATGCCTTTTTCAGGTGGTTGTTCACTGCAGAGATTACTGTTAATATTTCCTGGAATGTCATTAATACACAACATGTACAACAGGGTTTGCAACCCAGTTCACTGAGGATCCACAGAAATTTATTCATTTTATTGTTATGTGTTTGTATGTAAGTTTCTGTAGGACTGTGCAACCCATAGCTAATTGCCCATGAAACGAGTCAGTACATCATTTGCAGAACACTGATGAAAAAAGTTTATAATCGACTAAAATAAATAATTAATAAAAACATGAAAAAATTGTAAGATAATAGGCCTATATCAATAAATTAAGCATGCCAGAGAAAAGTTCCCAACTGTAGAGAGGAATTCGTGTACAGAAGAGCAGTGTGCCAAAAATAAAATCTTCCTATTTAGATTTGAGCAGTGCATTGTTTCAGTTCTGCTGGAAGTCTACTGAAAATGAAACATGTTGAACTGTGCACCCTTCTGTGCAACACTTGAGGATGTGTTATCCAAGTGCATATCGCTCTTTAATCTGAATGAACCAGTATCGTCAACAAAACAAATACCATTGTGGAAAGCATTTTGTACAGTGCTTTAAGGAGTTATCTAGGTGTATATCGTTTTCGCGTCTAGTGCTCACTGAATCAATGTTGCAGTTTCTTCTCAGTGAGTCAGCAGTGTAAAAATAAATCGCATTACGGAGTAGATTTACAGGGACGTTGGGGTTACGGTTCCGAGATGTCTGAATAACGGCCTACACGAAGTTTGCGAACTCACCACACACATCTGCATGATCGCCCCTAAGAATATTCTCGGTGAAGGCACAGACTGCACAGAATATAACAAATACTATCCGAGATAATAGAGTTATACAAAGCAAAGCCTTTGCGTTTCAGCATCAGAGACAATGCAGACCATTCTTGTAGAAAAGACAGCAGCATTCCGTTTCTGCACAAGAAGTCGAACGAGATACTTTCAAGAAGGCGTTCCATCGACCCTCAGTGCTTGAGTGTTTCAGCACATTGAGGACTTAAAAATTTTGTTCCTGCAAGAGTTCCGTGTCATGAACTGCACGTATTCATTGTGTTTGTGGCAGCTGAGAGTGAATGTGTTCTCTGAGAGTCGCGTGCTGCTGCTGACGATTATGTGTTTAATGGACTGATCGCGTGCTGATGTTACATATTACATCATTTATGTTGCTAAGTGCCGTATTTGACCTCGCGGATGCTCCTGCAGCTGAAACGGGTGGCATCCGTGCGCATGCGCAGTTACGCAGCCGTGTTCGATACTCAGATCTTTGCCGCCTGCGTATAACGGCGGCGGGGTAAACAAGGGAGAGTCGTAGTGGGGGTAATGCAGCGAACTGAGCCTCGGTCACGCGTGTTGGAGGGTTCTGCAACCGTCTGTACAGCTCTCTCACGTTTATACCCAAATCGCGTCTCTGTGAGACAGAGGGCACGTTATTACGTCTCCCGCCCATTCCGTTCTGCTGTGCAACCGAGGTGTAGCAGTGGTCGAGGCACTCGGCACGACAGCTGTTCAGATCGCGGACTCGCGTGTTAGGTACCAGTCATGTAGTGTTACGAAATAGGTAAAAGTGCTAAATCAGTGCTACTCCTGTCAGGTATTATAACACAAGCTACGGCCAAGTTAGCCCTTTTTCAATAAGAATTCACTGTAGATCCTACTAAAGAGAAAATGCTGTTCCAAGTAGTTGAAAAAAAAAAAAAAAACAAAAACAAAGGCATACCAGTCTACAAAGAGGGTAGCGGAATACTCTGCCTGGCCAAAAATGTGAAGAACCCACAAGGCATGGCGGTATGTCGGCATAGCGTCGCACACACACACACACACACACACACACACACACACACACACACGTCAGTGGGATTGTGAATGACTACAGCTGCAATTCTCGGTGACAGGACGGCCACCGAAGTGCACTCGTGTTGTTGGTGTTTAGTGTTGTTACCAGGCCCAGTTGGTATGTAATGGGCGTCGGAAGCGTCAGACGCCGAGTGATCACTGAGGAGGAGACGGAGAAGGTCCGTAACTTGGGCGAGACAGCACCGTCGGCATCTGACGAGCCGGCCGCTGGTGGCCGAGTGGTCCTAGGCGCTTCAGTCTGGAACCTGCGACCGCTACGGTCGCAGGTTCGAATTCTGTCTCGGGCACGGATGTGTGTGATGTCCTTTTTGATTTGGCATCTGACGGTGTCTGAGAGAGCCTCTCCATTTGGCCGGCTGGTCGAATCGTGCAACCTCCAGATTTGTGCGGTTTTTGCTGTGACAATGGCCTGAAGTTGGACTACGTGGGAACACGAGGGCAGCCGTACACGTCGTCGAGGTTCTGGTCTACCGTGTCTGACCACCACAACAGAGGGTCGCCCTACTGTGCGCCGAGCTGCTCGTAGCTCCTTCACTTCTGCATCTGCCTTGTCAGACGAGTAATGGACTCCTGCAGCATTCTTCGTGATCGCGCACCGTACATCAGAGACCAGCAGCGGCCGGCCTAGGCCGCTTTCAGCACCACGACACGTGTGCTCGCATTTGGAGTGGTGTCGTGACCGGGAAGCCTGGATTGTCGACAAATGGCGTCTCGCTGAGTTCGACGACGTATCGCGGCTCTGTCCTAAGCCGGACGACCTTCGTCGGCGAGTACTGTGGCGAACCAGAGAGAGGTCCCGATCTTCCAGTGTTTCAGAGAACCACTGCGATGTCGCTCTCGGCGTTGGGGCCTAGAGAGGTACCGGGTGTGAGCTGAGGACACGACTGGTGGCGAGGTCCTGCGTTACGTCTCGCGTGACACTGGTGTGGTGCCATTTTCCAGCAGGACACTGCTCGCCCTCGGTGTGAGCGCTGACAGCGAGATTCGCAGGTCTGTGTGTGGCAGTACCCACGGTATCGAGGACCAGGTACGACAGCCGTGGACCAGCTGGCCTCAGCAGAGGATTACCGGCCGAGTCAGCGCGCGCGTCTGGGCCGTAGGGGTTGCAACATCATACTTATCGATGCAGAGACGGTACACAGTTTCTCTCGGTTTCGGAAAAGCGTTAGGAAAAGTACAGTCGCACGCGGTGTTAAACGACATTTGTGGATGGAGTGGGGGTTTCTAGGTAGGCGGGACTTTGCCTTTTATCTCGCATGGAGAGTCGTCGACAGACATAGAGGTAAGTTCGAGCGTATTCCAGGCAATTGTGTTGCGACCGTTCGTTGGCCCTGTTCTTTGGAAATGATCTGACAGAAATAATGACCTATGCAGATTTTCTAATTAAACATATACGTAATCAAGTAGTGTCAGTATCTGGGCAGACTATCAACTTGCTTTCGACGTTATACAATGTAAAATTATGTGCTCCACAAAAGGCAGAAACGCTATCAGTACAATGTGATTCAGTCACTGTAGGAAGGAGTCAACTCATGTAGATAGCTGAGTGTAACAATTTATGGTGTCACGAAGTGGAACCATAACACATCTGCAGTCATACATAAGGCGGGTGACAGATTTGGGCTGATCGTCAGGATACTGGGAAAATGCAGTCAATCGACTAAGGAGTGTGCTTACAAAACAGTGGTGTGGCCTATCTCAAATCGTTGCTGAAGTGTATACTGAAACGTCCCCTTAGAAAAATTATATACGTGACTGGGCTTAAACTGACACACAATGTTTTTAGCGCAACGCAATCTGACTTTCAATAATCCCTACAAAAGAATGGCCCTGACTAACATTAACCTATACCTTTCACAAATCACTTACCTCACAAAAATCTTCGTTACTCCAACTACTGCAATATAGCGAGCGCCACTACTGCCAGCTAAATAAAAGATTCTAACTACTGAAGGCACTAACTACTGATAGGCATAGTTAGCAAATGAAAGATTTTGATAGAGAACAAATGATGTATTTACCTTAATAGTCATAATATATACAGCAGTTCATGACATCCAGTCTTACAAATTTCAAAACTCCGCCATCTCTCTCCCCACATCCACCACTGCTGGCGGCTCACCTCCAACTGCGCAACGCTACGCGCTGTTCACATCTATCTGCCCAACACTACAATGGCAGACAACAATGCAAACTAGCCACAGACAGCACACAGCACAGCCAGTGATTTTCATACAGAGCGCTACGTAACGTTGCCAATAAGAAAACATAAACAGCCTACTTACATAGCCCCCATGCTCCGCACAAAAAATTTTACAAATTGTTTTGGGCAGTGGTCAATAATGATTTGCTAAAATTTTTCATAATTAAAATAACAAAGATATCAAATGCACACACTTATTGATACAATGTTGGTCAAAAGCTAAAATTTTCTCACTGTCCATAAAGACAGTCCTGATCATCCATCACAGTAAAATTGCAGTGTTTTTTTTTTCTCAAAGTCTGAGCAGTAAAAGAAAATGTAAATGGAAGTAGTGGATTTCCATGCAATCTTGAAGAAGTGGTGTTGTCCTTCCAACGGAAAGACAGTGCTGACTCTTGACATGCAGACAGGTAATGGGCCACAACAGAGCAAACCCACAGCAGAGTCAGTCGAAGTTTTGAAGAGTATTGGTAGGTAGCCCACATAATCGTCCACCCCTGCCTGTATCTGAAATACCTTGTTCCTACGTCCACCCATTCTCCCATCCCCCCCAAATCACAGAGCAGACCCACTGTAGTCCTGGTAGAGATTACGGTATTGGTGGGCCACCAGAGGTGCAGACCCACTGCAGTCCTTGTAGAAATAATGGTACTGGTGAGTCAGCAAAGGTGTAGACCCACTATAGTCCTTGTAGAAATAATGGTATTGGTGGGTCATCAAAGATGCAGACCCACTGTAGTCCTTGTAGAGATGGCCAGCAGCCATCTGTTGTGACTGTGCAGGTGCACAATCACCATTGAAGAGTCTTGCGGATAATATAGCAAGTCCATAACCACCACTTGTGCACTCACAAAGTTTTTGGAACTGTCCTTAGAACCAGCAATGCTGTTATCCAGTCCCTTGCTGAATTATTAACATGCGTGCAAACACTAACAGTCCCTACTTCTCACATATTGTCCGTATACTATGACCAACAGAAACGTGTGCAGTGAAATGTAACTCACAAGTTAATAATATGATGAACTGGTATCAATTACAATTTTATAACATAAGAATACAATAACAACGGTGCAAAATACATCATTAAAAACATAATAATACAGATAACATTTGTAGCAATAGGGGCTTTACAAAAGAATAGAAATAAACATATACATCAGTGTTACAGGAATTATGACATAAGTAAATATATAAAAGATCACAATAATTATTGAAACATCAACTTCACACATGAGCATTAAAACAGAACAGAATTAATAATGTCTAACATCTTTACAAAGTAAATAACATATTATTAATGCAAATTATATTTGAGGATAACAGTATTCCTCATCATAGTTCATGTAGCTGAGTATTAGAGAAATTCTACAACATAAGTCTTATCAGATAAACATATAAAGACAGGAAGAACATAAATACACAAGGGTACACAAACACATAGTGGGATAACACAAGGAAAGGACAGGGTTTGTTTTACTGCAGTATTTTGCAAACAAAACTTTCTTTACTTCTCGGAGATCTCCCTTCGTTCTTCATTATTTCCAAAAAGTCCTATCTATACCTGCTTTCTGTACTTTTCTCGTATAGCCTCTCAGTGCATTTCTTCAAATTCATCACAACTCTTTCTCTTATAGGCTACCCCCTCTTAAGCTAACTTAAATCTACTGAGCTCAGATGCTAAACTAAGGGACGAGGCAATGCAGCAGCACGAAACAATTAACACAAACAGCAATGACAAAAGAAATTGAAAATTGCAAAGGAAGCTACAGTAAATCTAAATTACCAAGTAATGCAACACTACAACTAATATGAGCCAATGTGCAGCAACAAAAAAAATAAATCAGTAGTAAAACTAGCTTAACAGAGTAATACAAAGTGAAATTTAGTAGCACTATGCCTGGAAAACAGCAGCAGCAAATGCAATAACTTATACCTAAATATGACATAGCTCAAGCAGAAAAAATATTACGCTAAAGACGACAATGCAGACAAGGGAAATGTATATTCACATCTTAATGTCTATGTAATTAAAGTGGTGCACCACAAGAAGTTACTCTACCAAAAAAATTACTAAGTAGTTGAAAAGAAAATTCCGTATGCAATTCCTGTGAAAGGAAATGTCTTTTTATGCTCCCTGGTTTTTTTTAATCGATCATAAAATTATTTACCGGATCTGTAGGCATAAAATATTTATATTAGTACATCTATTAAATTTTATTTTAACCAATGCTGCTGCAGCTAGAAACTTGATATTAAACAAAATGAGCAAACTCTCAACTAGAAAGACAATAGATGTAAAATGTTTCTCATCATTTCATTAGGCATTTTAGTAAATATCATAAATTAAAAGTTCCACAGTATAAACATATGTTTTCAAGTTTGAGCGTGTCGTATTTGCGATGCTTTCTACAAAGAAATGTCAATAGCGAGGATAATGGCCTCTTTTTTTCCACCTGTGCCTCTGAAAGGCACACACTAATGGCTTTTTTCCAGGTGACTGTCATGCAGCTGCCCACGACGCATTAAGTGCAGGTGGTCACTTAACTTTCTTACGGAAATATTTACGATAGCAGTTTCCGCTACAGTGACAGTCTCATATAAAAATATTTCACAGGTCAAGAATTTGCGTTACAAATCTGTAGAAACAAAATCCTATTGATATAACAGAGTCCAAAAAATTTTCGTCGGCATTGTAATACATTCACGCATTTACATACATTTCATAAATCTTAAAGTACGATTCTTGGTTTCCAACAACCTTTTTCACAAACCAGAGCCCCTAACCACTACTCATTATTCCTTACCTTATTCGTCGACACTTCTTCAATATTTCATCATAACAGATATGTAGCATACTCAAATAACTCATATAGCATCAGCTTATTGATCATAAACATACCACAACAGCATAATACACAGTCATCGTAATAATAACATCATAACACCTCAGTCAACTCTCAAAATCGTCGTAGCTTCCTCCAATAATTTCAAAAAAAAAAAAAAAAAAAATTCTCTGCTCATGTCAAAAGTGTCATCTGCCTCAAACGTACTTTAAAAATCGTGATCCCATACCAAATATATCATTCAAAGCTCTCATAATATCACAATGGGTCCGAAAAAATATGAACAGTTCACAAAGTACAGACAAAATACAATTTCGTAAGTGTGAAGTTACCCAACTGTGTAATTGCGTAAACATGTGTCACTGATGTAGTAAAAAAATGTTTGTTTCTCTGTTCAATAATCAGGTAGCTGTGTAATTCTGTGTTGGAGAAATATGGTACCGATGTGTAAAGTTGTATAAGCAAATACCATATTAGCTAGGGCTCCTTGTGCTTGCCACACACATGGTACACAAAGTAAGCGTGTACCCCCCTGAGGATTAATGTAATTATACCCTCAGGTGTTACAGATTACAGCAATGGAATGAAATGTATCACGGAAAACTTTCTTTGCAATTCAAAAATGTTTAAAAATAAATGTTTTAAGTATAAAATTAATCACTCAAATACGTGTACTGTAGCGCTAAATTGTGCGTCTTGTTGCAACATAATCTCTGTGGAAGTGTGGTAGTTATCGTCCTCCGAAAGCTAAGTTCTGCAGAAATCAATGTACTTACCTCATGATAAACAAAAGTGAAATGCTTTGCATATAGATATCGTAGTTATTATGCTTATTGGCGTGATGAAGAAAGTACCGTACAGTAACGTATTGTTGTGCCACGAAAAAGGCTGTCTCATTGTTGCTATACCACAAAAGTTACCACTAAAACATGTTTTACTTTCCAGAAAAATGCAGAAAAACTGTGCAGATATAAAACAGAAACACTCCAAAAGCAACGTTGTAAATTGTCATTCATTAGTAGCGTCGTGATAAAACCGTGTAGTTGTCACAAAAACTAACCACTGTGTCGTCTGGTATCTCACGGAAAGTACTTTAAATCCAGAATGTGTTTTCAAGTAAACCAAAATGTTGCATTAAAATCTCATTAGCAGTACTGGTAAATGTTCTAAGTATGTGAGCCTTATAGTCGTTACGTAATCGTGCAACTAACAAGCAAGAATGCACACACGCAATAACACTGTGTCGTCTGTTCACAATAACAATGCACTCGTAAATACTGTCTAAATATGTTCCCTATGTTCTAGATTGGATAGTTAACTTTAAAACATAGTGGCATGTTAACAGTTTCTAAGTCTGACGAAGCGTACTAGTAATGTGAAGTGAAAAGTTTTATGGCAAAGACAAAGTTAAAAAGCAGATTATCTTTCAATAAACGTTTTTACATGTGAAATGTGGTGCAATCCTTTACTCTTCCTAGTATGCAAAGTTTCAACCTGAACGCAATTATCATGTGGTATACGTCGGAAAAGAATACTGGAATTTTTCTCAAGGTTAGCGTCTATGTTATTTTTCTCTAAGCCAGCGGGCGCACGCGGCTGCCTGCGGTGCGAGTCATTGTCTGCTATCTCTTTATTGGCGCGCGTCGTTATTGGGATTAGGAAACCTAACTTCTACAAATTCACCTTGTCGAGTGTGCCCTGCTCTGTTTGAATCCCGCCAGTTCTGATGGAATTCAGGTCTGTCGTTTTGTCGGTAGTTTACATAGTTTCTTGTTTTTGGGTCACGTGGTGGAGAATTTCTCCCGGAATCGTAACTGCGCGCTGAACTGTTGCGTCTGAAGTTATTCTGTCTCCCTTGAGAATAATTGTTTTTGTTCCCATATTGTCTGTTTCTATGGTAATCTCTGTCATATTCATTACTACGGAAATGCGATCTTTCTCTGTAACTATTATTACTCTGCCAGTGGTTGTCATATGGGTGGTGTCTGTTTTGGTCACGATTTGCGTTGTAAGAATAGACTTGTCGTGTCCAGTTATTGTTTCTGTCGTCACGGAATTGTGACGTATGTGACCTGTAGTGATTGTTTTCCGGTTTTCGCATCCCGCGACTGTCTGAGTCAATTTCTAATTCTTGTAACAGTCCCTGAAAAGCTTCAATGTTGTCTTTGCAGCGTCCTGCCAAAATAATAATTCTTAAATGTTCAGGCAATTTCATTAAGCAAGTGCGGATGAGTTCTGAAGGGCTGTATAGGTTTGACAGGTATTGAGTCTTGTGCAACATGTCTTCAAAATATTTGACAAGACTGGAAAATTCAGATTGTTCAAAGTGTTTCATCATCATGATGCTATGTTTTACTCGGTCTTGTGTAGCTTGAGACCAATATGCTGAGAGGAAGGCATGGAAAAATTCTCCTTCACTGTGACAATCGTGAATGACCGATCGCATTCTTACAGCTGGTTCATTCTCTAAGTAGCCACACATAAATTCTAATCTGTGTTCTAACGACCAGTTGGGAGGAAACAATAAGAGAATTGATGGAGCCATGCTTGTGGATGAATGTCGTTGCCAGAATTCTTAAATGTTTTGAATTTACGTGTAGTAATGAACAGCTTATTGTCTAAATCATCGTGTCGGCGAGTCACATGTCGGTCATTGTTACGTCGTGTCGGCGGTTCCATCTCAAAATTCGGTGTGCCTTGCCAATTTCTTTCATAATTTCCGAAGTGTCCTGTGTTATTATTTTGTGGTTGTTCCGTATTTCTAAGTCCCTCTTCCCGTGTTGGAGCGCGAGTGTCCTCTGAAATATGTAATTTTTGTATTACTTGTGCCAACTGATCTTGTACTTCCCGAATTTCTCTTTTGTGTTGCTTATTAATTTGGTTCTGGTTTTGTTTGAATTTCTTAATTTGTACATACTCTTCTGTGTCAGTGATGGCTACAGGTCTTGTGTCATTCAGATCATTATCTACCTTTGTAGATAAGTTAGTGAACTGATCCGAAAGTTCGGCTACTTTCTCCGATAATGAACTAATTTCCTCTATGTGTCTTTCTACTGTGTCCTTTAAGTTTTCCTGAGTTTTTGCAAGTTGCGTAACCGAATCGATAGATGCAACTGAGTCAATTTTAGCTTGCAAGGTGTCGTGATTTTCATGAGCAATGGTTTGCATTTCTTTTATGGCTGCTTCGTGATTCTTTAATGCATTTTCATGCCGCGAAAAAATAGGTTGAAAATGCTCACAAATTTGTGTGTTTACTTCATTACAGACTTTTTGACATTTCGATTCAATGTTATGTAACTCAGTAGTTAAATCTTCACGTGTTTGTTCAAGTGTGGTGTCTAACTTTTGAAGCTTTTGCTGTGTTTGTCTCTGATCTTGTTCCATTTGTAGCATTAGCTGTAATAACAATGCATTAGTGTCTGGAATCTGTTCCTCTAAGCTTTTCGGCAGTGCATTTGCACCGGCAACATTCACATTTTGACAAGCAGAAAATGTGTCTTGACTTATTTGAGAGAACGGTGAGGGCGCAAAACCGGAATCTACAGTATTTGCAAAATTGTGTCCTGTCATTTCGGATTCCTGAGGCGAGCTGTTGCCGAGCGATCGATCGATAATGCTTCCCTGGTCATTAATTGTTTCACTGCCTACGCCATTGTTTGCCGCCCGCTCCATTTCCCTATGCACAATTACCAAATTACTATGATGAACATTAGTTAATTCATTACACGGTGGCGCTAACACACTGCTTTCGTCTTCACTGTCATTTCTCAGTTTACTTTGGAGCCTAGTATTACGTTTTTCACACGCCATAATTGTCACAATATTTCACACGATAACACAGAAAAGCACAATTTGAAGAGCAAAATAAGATAACATAGCAATGGAAATAATGTCTACTTAATTGCAAGCGCAGCTGCGAAATACTTGGTGCAAATCTATATGCATGTCACAACTGTTATACTGTACAACAATGAAAAACTACAATTACAAAGGAAATTCTCTCTATGATTACGCGCTAGCAATAAAGAAAGGCTACACTAATTACACAAACTACAAGAAAAAAATCAGAAGATTCCAGTGAGGTATCTTCGGCTAAGGGTCGAAATACGAAACGTCCCCTTAGAAAAATTATATACGTGACTGGGCTTAAACTGACACACAATGTTTTTAGCGCAACGCAATCTGACTTTCAATAATCCCTACAAAAGAATGGCCCTGACTAACATTAACCTATACCTTTCACAAATCACTTACCTCACAAAAATCTTCGTTACTCCAACTACTGCAATATAGCGAGGGCCACTACTGCCAGCTAAATAAAAGATTCTAACTACTGAAGGCACTAACTACTGATAGGCACAGTTAGCAAATGAAAGATTTTGATAGAGAACAAATGATGTATTTACCTTAATAGTCATAATATATATAGCAGTTCATGACATCCAGTCTTACAAATTTCAAAACTCCGCAATCTCTCTCCCCACATCCACCACTGCTGGCGGCTCACCTCCAACTGCGCAACGCTACGCGCTGTTCACATCTATCTGCCCAACACTACAATGGCAAACTAGCCACAGACTGCACACAGCACAGCCAGTGATTTTCATACAGAGCGCTACGTAACGTTGCCAATAAGAAAACAGCCTACTTACAATACCACGAATAAGAAGGGATATTAAATATACTCTATTTGATCAAAAGCAACCGGACGCCCCTACCTAACGCGGAATTGACCACAGGACGTCGCGAGAGGCGGAACTGCCAGCATCAAAGTAGGCAGGGAATATAGAAGCAGTAAGAGGAGAGTGGGTCAGTGGGGAGAGTTGCGTATGGTCTGAGTAGGAAGCCCAGCAGGGACGTTTCAGTCCCTCTAAAGTCGCCGAAGTCGATGTGATCGGGAAACGGAAAGACAAAGGAAGAGTCGCAGCTAAAGCGAGACCAACTGCCGGACAGGGGCGGCCGAGCGTTGTAGAGAGTGACTACGAAAAATCACTCTGGATTTCGAATGTCCTGCCAGCAGTCGAGCTAACAGAATGACTGTGCGTAAGGAATGGTTGCTAAGAGACGCTACCACTGGACAGTGTATGACGAAACGAGTGATTTCGAAGTGACTATTCGCGCTCTGCCCTGTGGCAGTCCGAGTGAATGGCCTGTTCTTGGGGAATGCCTGAAGAGTTGTGTGTAGTGTCTGCAGTGAAGTACGCAAGAGGAGGTGGTGTTTCTCGTTACGCTTAAGGAAACACTTAATGCAGAAGGAGACGCTCGCGTTTTACGGCGTTCAGTCGAGGAACAGTTCCGGGACGACCACTGGTTGTTTGCACCCTGTGCTGGAGCAGCGTCTGTTTGTGAACAGTACAGGCCTGCCCAGAGTGAAGCCAATGAAACACCTACGGTATTAGTTAGGACGTGAGCTACGCTACGTCGCTTCTTTGTCTGATTTTGGCTCTCGAGGCAGAATGGGCCGTTACTCCTGCAAAGGCATTCAAATGCTTCGTTGATGCATCCCGAGCAGACAGCCGCCGCCATAAAGGCCGAGGGCGAACGTCCACTGACGGCTGCCCCGATACTTCTCATCAGACGGCGGCTGTAAATACAAAGCGGAGAAACTGTAATACATCTACATCCATACTCCGCAAGGCACCTGACGGTGTGTGACGGAGGGCACCTCTATCGGTTCTCCCTTCTATTCCAGTCTCCTATTGTTCGTGGAAAGAAAGATTGTCGGTATGCCTCTGTGTGGGCTCTAATCTCTCTGATTTTATCCTCATGGTCTCTTCGCGAGATATACGTAGGAGGGAGCAATATACTGCTTGACTCCTCGGTGAAGGTATGTTCTCAAAACTTCAACAAAAGCCCGTATCGAGCTACTGAGCGTCTCTCCTGCAAAGTCTTCCACTGGAGTTTATCATCTCCGTAACGCTTTCGCGATTACTAAATGACCCTGTAACGAAGCGCGCTGCCCTCCGTTGGATCTTCTCTATCTCTTCTATCAACCCTATCCGGTATGGATCCCACACTGGTAAGCAATATTCAAGCAGTGGACGAACAAGTGTACTGTAACCTACTTCCTTTGTTTTCGGATTGCATTTCCTTAGGATTCTTCCAATGAATCTCAGTCTGGCATCTGCTTTACCGGTGATCAACTTTATATGATCATTCCATTTTAAATCACTCCTAATGCCTACTCCCAGATAATTTATGGAATCAACTGCTTCCAGTTGCTAACCTGCTATATTGTAGCTAAATGATAAAGGATCTTTCTTTCTATGTATTCGCAGCACATTACATTTGTCTACATTGAGATTCAATTGCCATTCCCTGCACCATGCGTCAATTCACTGCAGATCCTCCTGCATTTCAGTACAACTTTCCACTGTTACAACCTCTCGATATACTACGGCATTTACCTGGGAACCCGTGTCTATGGCCCTCTCAGTCTCGTGGACGAATAGCGCGAGCTGGATTTCACACGATCTTCTTTTTCGAAACCCATGCGGATTCCTACAGAGTAGATTTCTAGTCTCCAGAAAAGTCATTATACTCGAACATAATACGTGTTCCAAAATTCTACAACTGATCGACGTTAGAGATATAGGTCTATAGTTCTGCTCATCTGTTCGACGTCCCTTCTTGAAAACGGGGATGACCTGTGCCCTTTTCCAATCCTTTGGAACGCTACGCTCTTCTAGAGACCAACGGTACACCGCTGCAAGAAGGGGGGCAAGTTCCTTCGCGTACTCTGTGTAAAATCGAACTGGTATCCCATCAGGTCCAGCGGCCTTTCCTCTTTTGAGTGATTTTGTTTCTCTATCCCTCTCTCGTCTATTTCGATATCTACCATTTCGTCATCTGTGCGACAATCTAGAGAAGGAACTACAGTGCAGTATTCCTCTGTGAAACAGCTTTGGAAAAAGACATTTAGTATTTCGGCCTTTAGTCTGTCATCCTCTGTTTCAGTACCATTTTGGTCACAGAGTGTCTGGACATTTTGTTTTGATCCACCTACCGCTTTGACATGAGACCAAAATTTCTTAGGATTTTCTGCCAAGTCAGTTCATAGAACTTTACTTTCGAATTCATTGAACGCCTCTCGCATAGCCCTCCTCACATTACATTTCACTTCGCGTGATTTTTGTTTGTATGCAAGGCTTTGGCTATGTTTATGTTTGCTGTGAAGTTCCCTTTGCTTCTGCAGCAGTTTTCTAACTCGGTTGTTGTACCACGGTGGCTCTCTTCCATCTCTTACGATCTTGCTTGGCACATACTCATCTAACGCATATTGTACGATGGTTTTGAACTTTGTCCACTGATCCTCAACGCTATCTGTACTTGAGACAAAACTTTTGTGTTGAGCCGCCAAGTACTCTGAAATCTGCTTTTTTCCACTTTTGCTAAACAGAAAAATCTTCCTATATTTTTTTAATTTTTCTATTTACGGCTGCAATCATCAATGCAGTACGTAGCACAATGGGAAATCCCTGTTCCGTGCACTCGTGTGGTTTGCAGAGTATGGGTGTACATGTGGATAGTGTAAGTGATGTGAAAGCAGTCTCTCCTCAGACAGGCTTCAGTCGGCGCCTCGTGTGTCGGGTAGCAGCAGATGGATATTGTGGGAGACGGGGTCTGCCCGCCGCCTCCCTGGGGACGCTGCCGGGGTGAGGCGCGTGACGGCGCCTGTCTGGAGCTGGAGAAGCCCTGGAGTCAGGTGACAAGCAGTGCCGACAGAAGCCTCGGCGTCACAAAGGAGAGAAAAACAGCGACCAGCAGTCTCAAAAGTCTTAGAAACGGCAATATGTTATGAGCGGCTTTTTAACCGTCTGTATGCAAATAATACATTGTCAAAGAGACAGTCTGAATATCTAAAGGCTTTCGGTATCGAATTCTATAGTTGTAGCATATTCTGTGATATGTCAAAGACATTTAACTGTCTAAATTTGCGATATCCTTATAAGCAAATCTGAATATCAGGGTGTAACAGGAAACGTCGCAAAATGGTTCCAGTCGTATCTCTCTGATAGTTACTCTGTGACGACCACTAAAAAAATGAATAAAAAAAATTATCTAGTTGTTGGCTTTTATTAACAACAAACTTCTTACAAAGATCGTGGTGTGTGTGAGATCCAGAACCTGAAATTGCTGAATATTACATTCTTTGTGAAAAGTCGCGTCTACTGCTAAGGGGGAGACTTTATGACTACCTCAATTAGACTTAAATTTTTAGTTAGTCAAAAACTTAATTGGGAAACTATAAAACCATTACATAATCTGGTGGAAGGACTCAATCACTATCTTTTTCAAAATTTTGTACTTGAGGTATACGACTAGGTTACAACATTTACAGAAGGTGGGCACAAAGTACCGGCTAGGGCATCCTGCAGCTGGGAACTGGCAGGCCTGTGAGAAGAACGACTTCTGGACCGACAGTCGGTAGGAACAAGTAGCGGTCGCCACCTCCAGCAGGGATCTTTACAGCTCGTCCAGCTTGCTCAACTGGCAAACTGTTCGACCTACAAGTATATAACTGGCCTCAACGCCTTCTACAAGAGCTGAACTACATTCTGACTCTGTATCTACAGCAACAGACTATTAAGAAGGAATACGGACAGTTTACGGAAACGCGTTTTCTGACGGCGCTACGGAAGTTTCGACATGCGGGAAACTTTCTTGTTACAGAAATTAGCTGAGCATGTTGTGCGAACGAAATGTTAGCAAAACGTTACCTATCTCCTCCGAGCTGCAAATCTGTCACAGTTTTATAACACGAGATAATTTCAAGTAAATGTGACGCACAAAGGTCTGGTTTCGCGTCGAGTACCGACCGGTCACGCGTACCGTTTCATTATGAGAAATTAACGTATCACTAATTTTTCACATCTGTCTACTTATTTCTAATAGAACAAAAAATGAGACTTATGCGTGTTTATCAGTATGAGGAAAGGTATCCAAAATAGGCCAACCGGTATTGGGAGAAAGAACAAAAGCGATGCAAGAAACTACTTTAGTATTGCTGCAGTTAGACTGTAAACATAGATATTTAATTTGTGTGAGACGGACACAATTCCCGAGATCAACATCAGTGGAGTTAGCAATTGATAAGGTTTTCTTATTAAAATGTCAAAACCCACGAAAACATAATTATGTTATGTAGCTATTTAACATCTGTAACCTGCGCACATGAAACATGCAGCTGAATCGCACCGTTATATGTTCTAAAACACGCGATTCTTCCGGGACTCGTATCTCGAGGTTTGTTGGTGACAGAAAGGTAGGGTCAAGTGTTTTGGATAGTTCTTCGTCTAGGGAAGACTACTAAACAGGAGTATCGTCTTACTGTCACGATCGTACAGTACGGGGTAAAATTATGAACATTACACACTTCCTCCTCTTTAGGCAAATGGAGCGAATCGACTGGTTGTTTTTTGATTTGATGTGGCCTACGGTTGGCCTTAAGGTGTTTATGGACGCACCGTAAGTTCGTGGCGGTTCCTCGGAAAACATCGAGATAAGGGGTTTTTAGCAGTTTTTCGTACCAAAACCGAGTCGCGGATTCCAAGACGGCTATGCACATCAATTGGCTGAAATTTGTACGGTATATTCCTAATCTCCTGTTGTTGAACACTCTTGAAAATTTTCTTGATATATTTATCCCTGACCGGCATATAGAGGTTCAAAGTTAACCAACTTCTACACGTAAAAGCACACGTAATATCCAGTATGAGAAAAATGGTTCAAATGGCTCTGAGCACTATGGGACTTAACATCTATGGTCATCAGTCCCCTAGAACTACTTAAACCTAACTAACCTAAGGACATCACACAACACCCAGACATCACGAGGCAGAGAAAATCCCTGACCCCGCCTCGAATCGAACCCGGGAACCTGGGCGCGGGAAGCGAGAACGCTACCGCACGACCACGAGCTGCGGACGCAGTATGAGACAAAATCTAAATAATACAGAATCGCAGCAAATTGCTCAAATTTTAACAATATATTCTCTAGGTACTGATGTAGAAATGCGGCCTTCCTTTTTCAAAATTCTTTATTAGTTCGTGCGCGGTTTCTTAGAAAAATCCGAAATTTTTGAGGAGACTTTTAAAGGTACTCGGGAAGGTAGAGTGAGGCAGCTGGTACGCCACGTTTTAGGCAGAGTCTTTTAAACGAGCATATTCGCATTTTTTTCTGCTCCGACAGCTCCACAGCTGTGGTTATACTGACGCCCCCTGACCCGCGGCTGGAGTTCCACTGCGCAGTCTGCAGAGCGGGTGTTCTCTTGTGAGTGCTTCGACTGCAGGGAGGGTAAATTTATTATTATCACTGGCGGAGCCCACGTTAATCTATTGAGTTGAAATGGCAGTGATAAGGGGTACTGTATGCCCGTATCTTTTGCCAGCCCGTCGACGTCATACGTCGTACGAGGGAACTGACTTTGTAGACAGCTGAAACCGTTGAGTCAGTTCGTCCTTTTCCCTTTGCTGTGGTGGGTGCCTTCTCAGCAACAACTCAATGGTAAGCAGCGTTATCTAGAACAATTGTTTTCGATTTTCCCAGTTTTGGAAGTAGTCATTCTACAAAACACTTAGTAAACGTAAGTCGATTCATTTCTTCGTGATAATTTCGTTTGTTCTTTGATTGCAAAAGTAGCAGACCGTTTGACAGAAAACCTGCGTGACGAAGAATAGGTCTGTCTGTCCTCCTTGCCATTATTCCTTTTTTTTTCATGTTCAGCATTTCGTTGATACAGGACGAGCATCCTTTTCTAACAGTTCGTGAAGTGTTTATTAACAAAATCTGTCCCAGTGTTTATCGACTAGTTTCGAACCAGCTGGTTCATTCTCACGCCTCATCTACTGAGGCTGCACTGAAAGTGCCTGATATTAATAACAAATATCAAACTGGCAATATATGCTTCGCAAAGTAATCGCAGATGACCGGCACAATCAACATGAGCCTATTTGGCAAGTCGGAATGAAACCTGAGTTGAGAGTTTGACTCTGTATTGCTAAGGAGGCACATGTTGATTGTGACAGTCATCTACGATTACTTTGTGAACCATGTTTCGCCAGTCTGATGTTTGTCATTAAGATCCGGCCGCTGTGGCCGAGTGGTTCTAAGCGCTTTAGTCTGGAACTGCTACGGTCGCAGGTTCGAATCCTGCCTCGGGCGTGGATGTGTGTGATGTCCTTATGTTAGTTAGGTTTATGTAGCTCTACGTTCTAGGGGACTGATGACCTCAGATGTTAAGTCCCATAGTGCTCAGAGCCATTTGAACCGTTAAGATCAGGGGGACAGATTTTACGAGTATTAGTAAACGCTTCGGTTCTCCAGTTGTGTCGTCTGTTTGGTCCATCTTGAGCGACTCTTCATCCAGCCTCCCCACTGCGACGGATATGCCTTAAAAATCGCCATCGGCATGCAGTTCGCACATCAGCCCTCTCCATCAGCAGCATAAGGTCACAGAAGTAGTTGTGGAAAAATGTGAATAACGATGTGCGATTGTCTCGAGAAACTCCCGATTCCTTTAATAAGTTGCTGAGCTTCGAATGTTCTTTTCTGCAGCAGCAATAAACAAGACGGCGATTCGCATCCTCGGCGGAGCAAAGTATATTGCCAGTCCGTATTTATCCCCAGAGACTCAATCTTCGATTTGTTCCCTCTTCCTTTTCTTTCCCGAATATTTCCTCACCACTCATAGTAACATTGTTTTTGTTAATCTAGATTACCTTGTCAGTGGAGAGCAGTGGTCAGTGTTGAGTTTACCAGTCTCAGAGTAGGCGCTTGACGCGCAAACCGTTTTTCTCCACCGACCAATCTCGCGCGGCAACCTCCTGCCCGAGGGAACGATGTGGAAGTTTTGGACTCGTAACTTCCGACAAAGTTTCCTCTGACATTGTTCGGTACTTTCTCCTTCTCGAGACGCCTTCTCCAGATGGAGGTTGGCGCTGCACGTAGCCACCTCTGGATGTGAAGGCACATTGTGACGATGAAGAAATGGCAGTAACATCAAATAAAGTAGTGACTCCTGCAACCGTAAAAACCAAAAGTCACGGAGTGTGACGATCACGCAGGACGGCAAGCTGCCCGAAACTGAAGCACAGCCGGGGTCGGAGGTTTGCCCACTGGTCTCGCGTCCGCCTCAGGTGGCCGTGCCGGCTCTGTCAGAGCGCCCGCTTCCCCGGCACCTCGTCCGCTGTGCTGCCGCGTGCGGTACGGAACAGCATGCCAAGGTTTTACATTTGGTTACGCACAGAGTGAGTTATACACATTTATATTGGTTTTAGTGAAGTGCGTGTTTCTCTCATTTCGGTAGTTGCGCGTTCGTGGGAGGATGCTCGAAATGTTAGGGTGTAAATAACACACACGTTACGCGATCGACTGCGCCACACCAACATTTCGCAAAATTTTTCGTGTCAGTTGCAGCTTCAAACGTGTGCTTTATGTCCGGTGTTTTTGTCTACATTGTAAAGTTTATGTAATAAGCAAAGATATCACGTACATGTTACGCAAAGAATGTGTCTAGCATGTGCAGCTGCTTAATATCGGAAACTTGCTATTTAAAGACTAGAAGACGCGTTGCCTGGCAGAGGTTCTGTATTTTCTCTGCCGATGCGGAAGTCTGCGGCTGCTCAAGGAACAGGTGGCCGCTCGAGAAATGCGAAGAAGGCGGCGGGCGGCGGGTGTGGCTGTGGAAGGCAGAGGCGTCGATTCGCGGCTGCCGGGCAGGTGTTCGGTGCACCTGTGCAACGGGGCGGGGGGGGGGGGGGGGGACTGCGCAGCCAGGAACGGAAGCAGGGGCTCCAGACGGACCAGCGTTTGCGAAAGATTGAGTTTTTGGCAGGAGCAGTTCGTGTCTTAGTAGTTTCCATGCAGCGACCAGCGCGGCGGAAAGAGCACGGGCTGGTAATCCGAGGGTCGTGGAGTCGAGTCCCTACGCCGCAACCTTTTTTATTCTCAATTTTTTGCATTACTTACTTTGCAAGTAAACCGAAATAATGCTAGACACATGGTATTTATTAAACGGGGTACGACGTTAAACGGGCCGCCTTCGAGCAGGAGAGAGACCACAGGACTTTTTCATTCCCACTGTCTATACTTTTACGAATAAATTCATAAAACTTTGTCAGCATGACCAGGAAGGATTCACGGATTCAGGATTCACACTCATAGCAGTGGAAGTTCAAAAACATAGCAAAATTAATTTTGTTTTACATGTGAAAGTTCATCATTTTTTCACTTACTATTGGCTGCGTTATGTCTAACGTCGAGATATAACATCGTCAAAAACTTAGTAATAAGAATAATCGGAATATAACACTTCGCTACAAGAGTCAGTTTACAATCACCAAAGAATATGACAACTTCGAACCGCCAGATAGATTTAAGGCAATTACGGCGATAGGATGAATAAGTCTGATTCTTTAAGGAGCTCTATAGACATTTACAAATCAGTGGCATGTAGTTCCCCATTTTCTTTAAAACCGGTCTTTTAAAAACAGAACTGCCTAAGGACGCGGATTACAAAACATAGACGAATTGCGTTTACATAGATATTCGAGCACCTTTTATGTAATCTTGGTGCAAACATACACTACATTTTTAAAGACCGTTAAATGGTGGCAACCACAATAGAAGTAATCGTTTACTAAACCATTAAACCTTTTAACATTACTCGAAAGACAAATAGTTGGAACAAAGGTAGCCAATAAGAAAAGCACTAAGCTTAATGCTAATTTTAAATGACGACGGGGGAATGAGGCAGCATATTGACTTTTAGTCTTGCAAGAAAACCCAGCTTGTACTAAATTCAAATACACCAAACCACACAATCTCGATTCGACACTATTTTAATGTAGGAGGTAACCGCAAACGACACAGCCGGCAGCGGCAGACACAAACAGGCGAGACGCCGCCTGCGTGGTGCTGTGCAGCCGAGAACTTCTGTCTGTAGTGGTTCTTTTCTTCGTATGCTATATGACCTTTTTGTAGCCGTTAGCTCTTTTGCTTAGAAATTATCTGATCATCGTTATGTTCTGACTTGTCCGACGACCAAGTAGCTTTGGCTTGGACGGAACTTGAGAGACAAATAATAATTCTGCTGAGGAAGTCTGGGGTGAGTATTGGGATATCTAGAAAAGTCTGTACTAAAACCTGTCCGCCTATTGTATTTCCAGTAGCACTTTTACTGTGACATTCCAACATTCTGCAGCCTTCGCTTCATAATCAGGACATCCTGTTGTTATGCGATGACCTCCACTTCGATGACAATACGCCACAAACGCGCGGATTGTAACTGTTTTGTTTACTTTTTTTGTGCGTGAACCGGTTTCCTATTCTTAACTTTCCTGTGCGTCTGTGTTGAATGTGAATCTGAACGAGGCAAGTGGTTTAATTACATAAACGCTATCTGATAAAGGGTCGCTAAATGCATCTGACATTGTGTAGCTGCACAACAATTTACTTTCACTAAAAGTAATTAAAATGATGAACTTTATAAAGCATTCTGTTCTGTGGCGACCAGTAGGCAGCGCTGCGACGCGCGACGTACGGCGCTCGTCTTACAGTTCCAACACTCGTCAATAATCGAGCTTTGAAAGAATAAATGTCCAAATACTTATATTAAAATGCACTGTAAACTTACGTACGCAAGCTGACTAAATAAAATTCTAAATATTAGAATATATACACCCAAATGTAACACGCACTGTGACAGTAAGAATGTCTGCTTAACAAATGAAATCTGAGCTCAACTTTACCTAAACCGACCCTGAGGATAATTTTGACAGGCAGTGCTTAACTGTGAATGATTTAAGTGCGTCCCAAGTCTTTAACAGATATGATGATGACTTATTTTGTGGCACCGGAAAGTCGGCATTGTTCGGAAGTGGTGGAACTTAAAATGTAGCGCAGCTGCAAACCAGCTAAAGGAAAGAAAAACCTCGCCCAAGCGCAGTGCGAGCAAAAGCAATGGTGCGTTACGTTTTGAGCAACTGTGTCCCGCCAAGTACAATGCGGCAATAAATCTTTCCTGAGGAGACGGTGTTAGAAACTAAATTTACTGAATGGTGCTGAAGAGACTAACATTCAAAAATTGTATTGTGGACTATGAAAGTCATTCCTTTGTAGCTACAACAATCTTTACAAAATTCATTTCCTGTTTAAACAAAATTCCTCTGTCATATTATACATTACTGAACTGCTAAGGGTATGGTGCGACCGTAAACCTGCCACTTACTTCCGACAGAATGCTACTTTGGCAGCGACAACATTACTGCAACCAAAAATCACTCTGTTTCTACTCGGAACCTCTGCAGATCAATTATTGAAGACTTGTGTTTGAAAAAATTCCAGTGTACGGATATGGAGTATAAAGCGTCATACAAAAAGACAGCTCATATCACTTCCACTGAACACCAAAGAAGAAGCTCCTAAACTTACAACCTGCGAATTTGGTCGATTTATTTTGTGTACATCACAAGGAAACAATACGACACGATGGACGTACACAGTTTTCAAAGATGCCCACTGTAGTGTCGTCTGAAAAGCAAATAGTAAGTGACCGAGACATTGACTTGTATAACTTACCGAGCTTTTTCTTTTGGTAAGTATGTTTTTTCGCATGCTGTACTACGAATATACGAAACAGAAGTAAATCCGATGCAGCCTGATGCCACGGAGACCCACCGACAGTGATTTCTTCCCCGCAGACGCAAAGAGAGACGGGGCCAGCGGATGCAAGAGTAGTCAAGCGAGCGTCCAGAACCACACACACACACCACACACTTCGGTGGCTCGCCCAGTGTAGCAGTGTACTAGTGTAGCAGGGCAGTAGTGTAGCAGGGCACTAGTGTAGCAGGGCAGAGGAGCAGCCGCACAAGGAGTGCGTGTGCGTGTGCGTGTGCGTGGCGGAGCTGCGGGGCTTCTGGGCGGCCAGGGGCTTCGCCGGTGCGTGGCAGGCAGGCCGCTGCCGTCTGCAGGCGGAACGTCCAGCTCACATTTCCAGATTCTCTGCATTTTCCGTCTCCGTTTCCATCCACAAATCGTCCATGTATCGATGTTATTTCGAATGACGTTTTATATCGATGTTTTGTTTGAGATTTGAAACGGTGCCATTGTTTTTCGACCGCCATTCAAATCAATAGTTTACTTTCTTCCTAGCTATGGTGATCTAAGGAAAGGGACCGACTACGATAAATTGATTTGTCAACAGTAACTTTATGTGTTAAATTTGTGATAACTGTGAACTGCTGGTTTAATCTTAACTCTAGAGTTGTATGTACATACCTTGATTCTTGTTCGTGATAGTTTAGTTGTTGTTGGTGTTTGGAATACAATGACTCTTTAACGTCAGTAAAACTAGTCCGTTACTGGTCAAGTCCTAGTGTGTTCCTCTCTTACTTCGCGGAATATTTTATTCTGATGTCTGAGTTTATATATTCCATTTGTCCATAAAAAACTACTGTTTGGATTATGTATTTCGATGGCAATTTCCCACACAAAGGGACGTGTCGGATTAATTCGTAGGATACTTTTTATCTCGGGAAGGGTTTCGCTGGGATTATTTTCGAATGCCGCGGGCAATTCAGTAAAGTTACCTATAACAGGTTGATCTAGGTCATGGTCCATCTGTGTGCTAAGTACCGCTAGTAAGTAGCCCGAACGAAGCCGTTAATAAGTCTATCAAAACGCTCGATTATACTGGAATTAAAATGTGAATTATGCAAACAAATAACAAGGCCATTTAAGAATCGAATATAACTTCATTATGGTACTGGCTGCTGCGTTTGACCGAAGGTTTACGGAAGTTATTATATTTTAAAGAACCTTTGACCGAGAGTGCTGACAAAGGGACTCGCAGACAAGCCAATAAAATCAGTAACCAATTCGATTATTCTGACGAGTCAAAAAAGGAAGGTGAGACTATAAATAAAAATTTAGCACGTAGCACCATGAAGTTTAGACAATCGTCATGTACTGCTGCGGTGGAGACCGAAGTTCAGATGTATCCTGGTTCATGTGTTGCTCTGATCCTGCTGAAATGTGGGAGGACATGAATTCCACGTTCCCGGCACTGTATAAGTACACCGTCAAATATTTTCCAGTTGTAGGAACGTTGGTCCTAGCGAACCACTTTTTCCAAAAATTGTGCGACAATAACTCAGCAAGGTAATCGTTTGACGATGAAACAGCTGCCCAAGTGATCGTCCTTAAATTCAGTTACTGAACAATAAAATATTACTTTGACTGCTTAAAAAAAAACTCTGATTACTGATGACAGCTATTACATTGTTATGTACTATACTTGTGATAGTTAAAAATTTATAATAGAAATGTATAATTGTAATCCAATATCATTTTTATCGAAATTTGTATTAGCCCATAGTTAATTTCTTCCCGACGCGCACTTCATAGTACAGTAAAAACATAAAAACTAATAGTTTTTGCTCCGATTAAAGAAATAGAAAAATATCGATGTTTCGGTATATCGATGCCTACTGTCAGACGATTCCTTACATCGATATCCACCTCACAACATCGATATTTCTATACGTCGGTGTACATCATAACGACGTTTGCGTCCCTACCCTACCCGTTATTCAGAGTGGGTATGTGAGACGACTGTATGTCGAATGCTGCACACGCCGAAAACTATGTATGCTCTGTAATTGTAGATTTGCTCTTTGTTATACGTTATACACTCCTGGAAATGGAAAAAAGAACACATTGACACCGGTGTGTCAGACCCACCATACTTGCTCCGGACACTGCGAGATGGCTGTACAAGCAATGATCACACGCACGGCACAGCAGACACACCAGGAACCGCGGTGTTGGCCGTCGAATGGCGCTAGCTGCGCAGCATTTGTGCACCGCCGCCGTCAGTGTCAGCCAGTTTGCCGTGGCATACGGAGCTCCATCGCAGTCTAGCATGCCGCGACAGCGTGGACGTGAACCGTATGTGCAGTTGACGGACTTTGAGCGAGGGCGTATAGTGGGCATGCGGGAGGCCGGGTGGACGTACCGCCGAATTGCTCAACACGTGGGGCGTGAGGTCTCCACAGTACATCGATGTTGTCGCCAGTGGTCGGCGGAAGGTGCACGTGCCCGTCGACCTGGGACCGGACCGCAGCGATGCACGGATGCACGCCAAGACCGTAGGATCCTACGCAGTGCCGTAGGGGACCGCACCGCCACTTCCCAGCAAATTAGGGACACTGTGCTCCTGGGGTATCGGCGATGACCATTCGCAACCGTCTCCATGAAGCTGGGCTACGGTCCCGCACACCGTTAGGCCGTCTTCCGCTCACGCCCCAACATCGTGCAGCCCGCCTCCAGTGGTGTCGCGACAGGCGTGAATGGAGGGACGAATGGAGACGTGTCGTCTTCAGCGATGAGAGTCGCTTCTGCCTTGGTGCCAATGATGGTCGTATGCGTGTTTGGTGCCGTGCAGGTGAGCGCCACAATCAGGACTGCATACGACCGAGGCACACAGGGCCAACACCCGGCATCATGGTGTGGGGAGCGATCTCCTACACTGGCCGTACACCACTGGTGATCGTCGAGGGGACACTGAATAGTGCACGGTACATCCAAACCGTCATCGAACCCATCGTTCTACCATTCCTAGACCGGCAAGGGAACTTGCTGTTCCAACAGGACAATGCACGTCCGCATGTATCCCGTGCCACCCAACGTGCTCTAGAAGGTGTAAGTCAACTACCCTGGCCAGCAAGATCTCCGGATCTGTCTCCCATTGAGCATGTTTGGGACTGGATGAAGCGTCGTCTCACGCGGTCTGCACGTCCAGCACGAACGCTGGTCCAACTGAGGCGCCAGGTGGAAATGGCATGGCAAGCCGTTCCACAGGACTACATCCAGCATCTCTACGATCGTCTCCATGGGAGAATAGCAGCCTGCATTGCTGCGAAAGGTGGATATACACTGTACTAGTGCCGACATTGTGCATGCTCTGTTGCCTGTGTCTATGTGCCTGTGTTTCTGTCAGTGTGATCATGTGATGAATCTGACCCCAGGAATGTGTCAATAAAGTTTCCCCTTCCTGGGACAATGAATTCACGGTGTTCTTATTTCAATTTCCAGGAGTGTATTTTCCTTTTCCTCACCTACAATATTACATCCTAAATCCGAACTTAAATTAGGTACAATGTCACCATGTTGTGTGACGGATATAATACTACGTTCTCATTGGATACGTTTCTGGGCTCCATACCCTTTACATTTCTCTAAAAACTTTAATTTAGCTGCAGCTCTAACTATTATGTCATATTGTTTTTCCTCGTTACATGTTAACGTTAAGGGGGGTAGGACGTCAAACGGGCCGACTTGCAGCAGGACAGGCATCACAGGACATTTTTATTTTCTATTGTCTATACTTTTACAAATAAATTCATAAAACTTTGTCAGAATCACCAGGAAGGGTTCAGGATTCACACTCATTGCAGTGGAAGTTCGAAAACATAACAAAATAAATTTTTTTTCGTGTGAAATTTCATCATTTTTTCATTTACCAATGGCTGCATTAGTTGCTATAGGTACACTTTTCTTCATAACTTAGAGAGATTCTTCGATGAAATTTGCACGTCATACATACCATACTCACAGGTGTATGAAACTCTACAATTTATTTAATTTATGAAAAAACGAATGAACTGTTATATTTTAAACTTCATGTTTAGGAAAAACACAAATTTTATAGTTAATTACCTCAGTTTTTACCACAGTTTTTAATACATTTCGAAAATTCTAGAGTTTCATACACCTTTAAGTATGGTTTGTATGCTGTGCACAATTCATCGAAGAATCTCTCTTACTTATGAAGAAAAGTATACCCATAGCAACAAATACTGCCATTAGTAAATGAAAAAATGATGAAATTTCACATGTAAAAAAATTATTTCGTTATGTTTTCGAACTTCCACTGCTATGAGTGTGAATTCTAAGTCCTTCCTGGTCACGCTGACAAAGTTTTATGAATGTACTTGTAGAAGTATAGACAGTGGAAATTAAAATGTCCTGTGGTGCCTCTCCTGCTACAAGTCAGCCCGTTTGACGTCCTACCCCCCTTAAGCACTCGTCTTTGGGGTGACAACAATCTACTCATTACTTCGTATTTGTGTCCACAGCCTATCATATTGCTTTCTGCATAAAACTGTGTGGAATTACTGTCATAGGCTGTAACATTCTCGCCTCGTATATCTCGTGTTCGTAGGTGGACAATAACACGAATGTTTGCGTCTGTATCCTCTCCTCTGCAGTTATACTTTTGCGTCATAAACCATGGACCTTGCCGTCACTGCGGTGGCGATACAGACAGCCGTACCGCAGCTGCAATAACGGAGGAGAGGAGAAGAGCTAAACTGCAGTCCTTTAAATTGGATTGCCAGGTCAGTGGTATTCTGGAGATAAATAGTGTGTATCCTTTGTACTTTCCAGTCATAAGTCCTGCTTCGCTGACTTTATTCGACAGCTGTTTGACGATCACCGTTGTTCCATTACTTAGTTCTGGTGAGATCAGATTTCTAAGTTAAATGGTTGGAGATCCAATTTTAAGTGGAAGGCAGTGTAATGACATTCCTATTACTTTGCAAAGGCTTTAGAAATTCTGTAGGGAAGTTCACACTTTCTTCAACGTTTACTATCGGCTCTATCTATTTGTATATTTTCTCTTTGCCGGGAATTTTCTTTCGAATATTAAAGTTGATATCGTCGACATATTATTTTTAGTTGCCAATATGCCGTTTCAAACAGCCACTCCGGATTGGTGTAGTGGTGAACAGTGTTTGGAAAAATTTGGTCGATGAGTTCGTTTTCAGCAGCGGCTACGTTGCAGAAATCGCTGTTGCTTTTAATGAGGCTGGTCATCTGGTGCCTTCACCTATTTGTAAAGGTTGTTGAGCAAAATGTGTTGTTTCGTCTTTCGATAGCTTAGCTCTGATATTTCTTGTTAGTCGCAGTATTTGTATGTTTGGTCAGAGATGGGATTTTTTAAAGCACGCTTTGATCTCGTTTACTGATGTTGATTCGGGGATCACTGAAAGTGTTTGTCGAAAATCTCCAGAGAGTCCGAGTGTAGCTCCTCCCATCGCTCCGGAGTCCCCTCGCAAGTGTTGCAATGTTCTCTCCGTGGCTTCGTGTGATTTTTTTTCTGCATTTAGAGGTTCATACCGAGAATTGTTCTTGGCCTCTATTCAGCGGCAGTTGTAGGGCGGAATGGGCAGTTCGTCCTCTTTCCGCAAGTGTGGCTTCAAAGTTGGATGATATCAGTGGTGTGTTGTTTAGAACGTAGATACGTCGAAGTAAATAATTCCGCCAGAGTTATTGTCGATCCGATCCGTGATAACGTTGTAAATTTCCTTTTAATTGTCAGCGAGGATTGGTTTGTTGTGAGCAATGTATTGAAGTAGTTCTTTCATGTTTTAGCCTTTTCCCTTTGTAATTTCGACTTTTAGCACACTGGCAGCGTCTTTTCATGGTGCTTGCATTCCCAGTTACACTGAGGTCTGGTTGTTTGCTGCTAGGAGAATTAGTGTGCCATTGAAGACGTCGCCGTTGAAGTCGATGGTCGGTTCAGGACGAGCTGAAAACTCATACATGGCGAATTGTGGTTCAGTGGGTCGCATGGCACGTGAATCATGTTTTTCACTGCTATGTCGTGCAGTTCCTTATCTTCGTGATTGGATGATTTTGTCGATGTCCGTGGGATGAATGTTCTCGCGTAGCCGTATGAGATTGAGTGAGGTTGTCCTCGTTTTTGCCATTCGGTTATCTACATCCAGTATCTAACAGTTCCAAAATGTGGTATTTTGTGATAACTTCAGTAAATCTCATTTGTTTTTGTCGGAAAACTCGGGCTATTACGTCGTGCATGGAGGCTTGCCTGTATCTTCGTTCCTTTGTTATTTCTGGCCACGACGGCATGTGGATGTTTTGAAGAGATCAGGTGGTCCGTATTTTCTTATGCAGGTCATGGCATCTTGTGCGTATTCGCGCATGTGTCTCGGGCGTCCTATGTGTGATGAGGGTAAGATTACCGTTGTTGCAATGTCGTCAGTGTTTCCGTCATTTATAACTGTGTCTTCCGTGCGTAGTTTCTTCTGATTCAATCTTATGTGAAACATCCGTTTCGCTTCTGTTATTGCATACATGTCTACTAGAAATTGCTGGAATAAACAGAGAGTGCTGAGAATGTGATTGTATGTTTCACTGTCTCTGGTCATTAAGCGTGAAGCGTAGAACTCCTTGGAAGCAACGTCTTTGTTTCTGTGCCTATTTCAAGTTGGATTTGTTTCACATTAAAGTGATATCCGTCCTCCCCCTACAGAAATGTTAATGAATACTGGAGAGCATCATATGAACGGTGTGTCTCTGCTACGCGTTGTAGTCCTCCTCTTCTTCGGCGTGCAACTATGTCACGGCTTGTGTTTTCATTGTCCACACCTACGATGGCGACTTCGTCTCTCTGACGTTCATTACATCGACGTTCGTGTTTTCCAGCTGGTCTTTTGTCGGCTCAAATTAAAACTTACAGTCATCAGAAATCATTTCGTCTAGTGCTGTTACGAATATGTGAATCAGTTGATTGTTTTTGTGTAAGATCCTCCGTGTATCCTGGTCTACTTCTCGTCTCAATCAACTGATATTTGTGCATCGTTAATCAGTTTCTGTTTATTCATTTCCGATGAAATATACTTGCAGAAATTTGTGGTCTTCGTTGGGTATTGGTAATGATCTCATGCTGTGATAAATTTGTCCTTGGATGGAAGAAAACATAAGCGATTTCATCTCTGTTAGTGTCGATCGAACTGAAACGGAGAGAAGTCATTTGGAAGCAGGCGTTGTACGCTTTTGTATTTTGAGGGAAGTGTATTGATTCTGGAGTTTCATATAATATAAATATTACTGCAAAGGTGCTTCCAGTGGTGGAAACAGAATTTTTCCATTCATACAATACATTTTCCGATTACGACTCGTATGTGTTTGTTATATTTTTTCGTCGGTTCATAGTGGAATGCATCATTTGTTAGCTTGTAGTATTTACTTGTCCTCGTCCTCGCTTCTCACAGGGTAATATTTTCATGGCTGGATTGGTTTCACAGTCTTTTATTATAAGATTGTGTCGCAATTCTTAATTCTTCAATCCGTTCATTTCGTCATTCTTCGGTTTCTCTGCTTCTCACGGTGCTCATTGCTGTACGTTGGGAACTTCGCGCTCTTCGTCTGTTTCGTTTTTTCGGTCTTCTTTTTGTTTTCGCCGTTTTGCTTCATAATTGGCAAGATCTTCCCCTCTTTTGTGTTTGCGCATTGTCTAAAATAAAAATCAAATCAACATTTTATTAACAAATGCACTAAGTACGCTTTACACGCTTTACACACTTTATTTTCGATTTATATTGAGTCACTGTATCACTTTGACTACGCACACTTCACTGTTCTTTTTCATTCTGTCACTGAACTACTTTTTCGGTTCCTCCCTTTGCCATTAATAACCCTATGGTAGCCCCACCAGTGGCGAATTCCAGAATATACCAAAAAGGCTTCAAATGATCGACAATGTTCCAGAACATTCCAAAATTTTAGACAGTATTTTGAAATGTTCCACAATGCCACAATGATCTTCCTAAATGTTCCAGACTATTCCCAAACATTCATGAACATCCCGGATCATTGTGGAGCATTCTGGAATGTTGTGGAATGCTCTCGAATAGTCTTGAATTTTCTGAATTGTTCTGGAATGTTCTAGAAATTTCTAGAGGGTGAAACTTCCCAGCCCGTATATCTTCAAAAGTACCCCTTTCAGGTAAAAACGGGAACCATCTTCATGGATGGTGGATAGAGAGCTACCTCACCATATATCTCTGTTGATCGTATCCGTGCTCGTTTTTGAGTTTTAGCGGTTTGCACATTGTACACTTGCTTTTATAATATATGTTGATAAGAAAATAGGAATGAGGGCAAACTAATATTGACAACATAGTGAACGCATTATCGTAGCCAAGATAGACACGAAGCACAATAATACAACTTTATATGCCAACTAGCTCCGCAGATGCTGAAGAGATTGAAGAAATATCCGATGAGATAACAGAAATTATTTGGATAGTTAAAAGAGACGAAAATTAAATTCCGATGGGGGACTGTAATTATATAGTAGGAAAAGAAAGAGATGGTAAAGTAGGAGGTGAATGCGGATTGTGGAAAAGGAATGAAGAGGAAGCCACCTGGTAGAATTTTGCACAGCGCGTAATTTAATCATCGCTAAAACTTGGTTTAAGAAACATAAAAAGAGGCAGTATGTGTTGAAGAGACTTGCAGACACCAGTAAGTTTCAGATTGATTCCGTAATGGTTAGACAGAGATTTAGGAACCAGATTTTTTATTGAAAGACGTTTCCAGGGGCAGATGTGGATATGATCACAACTTATTTATTACGAACTGTAGATTAAAACTGAAGAAATAGAAAAAAGGTAGGAAATTAAGGAGATGGGACCTGTATAAGTTGAAAGAACCTGAGATTGTTGAGAGTTTCAGAGGGAGCATTAGGCAACGATTGGCTAGAATAGGGGAAAGGAGTACAGTAGAAGACGAACGGGTAGCTTTGAGAGATGAAGTAGTGAAGTCAGCAGCGGATCAAATAAGTTAAAGAGAAGGCATGGTAGATGGGGTTCAAATGGCTCTGAGCACTATGGGACTTAACATCTGTGGTCATCAGTCCCCTAGAACTTAGAACTACTTAAACCTAACTAACCTAAGGACATCACACACATCCATGCCCGAGGCAGGATTCGAACCTGCGACCGTAGCAGTCGCGCGGTTCCGGACTGAGCGCCTAGAACTGCTAGACCACCGCGGCCGGCGCTTGGTAGAAATACTTGGATTACACACGAGATATTGAGTTTAATTGATGAAAAGGGTAATGTTTAAAAATGCAGCAAATGAAGCATATTGTGGTGTTGCAGAGCGCCTTCTTATGTCTGTGCTTGCTATAATGTTTATACAAGAGAAATGAACTTTAAGGCAGTATTATAGAAAGGTAAGTGGACGTAGATGAAAATGAGATGAGAGATCTGATACTGCAAGAAGAATCTGACAAAGTTGTGAAAGAAAAAGGCCCCAGGGGTCGGCTATATTCCGTCAGAACTACTTGTAGGCTTTGGATATCCAGCAATGACAGAACTCTTCCTCTGGAGAGCAAGATGTATGAGGCCGGCGAAATACCCTCAGATTTCAAGAAGAATGTAGTCATTTCAATTCCAAAGAAAGCAGTTGCTGACAGGTGTGAAAATTACCGAACTATCAGTTTAATAAGTCATGGTTGCAGTATACTAACACGAATTCTTTACAGAAGAAATACTGGTAGAAGCGGATCACGGGAAAGGTGAGCTAGGATTCCGGAGAAATGTAGGGACACTCTGGGCAATACTTATCCTGCGACGTCTCTTAGAAGATAGATCAAGAAAAGGCAAATTTGCATTAGAGAAAGCTTTTGACAATGTTGACTGGTTTATTCTCTTTGAAATTATGAAGGTAACAGGGGTAAAATACAGGGAGCGAAAGACTATTTACAACATGTACAGAAGGTAGACAGCAATAATAAGAGACAAGGGCTATGAAAGGGAAGCAGTGGTTGAGGAGAGAATGAGACAGGGTTGTAGCCTATCCCCGATGTAATTCTATCTAGACATTGAACACAGAGAAGGAAACTAAAGAAAAATTTGGAGTAGTATTAAAGTTCATAACTTTGAGGTTCACTTGGAGGGGCAGCTGAACAGAATGGACAGGGTCCTGAAAGGATCATATAAGATGAACGTGAACAAAAGGAAAACAAGGATAATGGAATGTAGTCGAATTAAATCAGATGATGCTAAGGGAATTAGATTAGGAAACGAGGCACTTAAAGTAATATATGAGCTTTGGTGTTTGGGCAGCGCCGGCCGGAATGGCCGTACGGTTCTAGGAGCTTCAGTCTGGAACCGCGTGACTGCTACGGTCGCAGGTTCGAATCCTGCCTCGGGCATGGATGTATGTGATATCCTTAGGCTAGTTAGGTTTAAGTAGTTCTAAGTTATAGGGGACTGACGACCTCAGAAGTTAAGTCCCATAGTGCTCAGAGCCATTTGAACCATTTGTTTGGGCAGCAAAATAACTGACGATGACCGAAATAGAGAGGGTATAAAATGTAGACTGGTATTGGCAAGGAAAGCGTTTCTGAAGAGGAGAAATTTGTTAACATCGAAAATAGATTTAAGAGTTAGAAAGTCTTTTCTAGAAGTATTTGAGTTGTAGTCGTGAATGGAAGTGAAACACGGATAATAAACAGTTTAGACAAAAAGACAATAGAAGCTTTCGAAATATGGTGCTACGGAAGAATGCTGAAGATTAAATCACGTATCTAATGAGGAAGTACTGATTAGAACTGTGGAGACAAGAGATTTGTGGCACAGCTTGACGAAAAGAAGGAAACGGTTGATAGGAAACATTCTGATACATGAAGGGATCACCTATCTGGTATTTGAGGTAAGGGTTGGAGGGGGGGCGAGTGGGTAAAAATCAAAGAGGGAGACAAACAGATGAATACAGAAAGCAGACTCACGGAGATGTAGGTTGCAGTGGCTCGTACAGGATAGAGCAGCATGGAGGACCGCATAAAACCAGTCTTCAGACTGAAGACCCCAGCAGCAACAACTTTGAACACAGATAAATTAATTAATTTCAACAACTGATACCCGCTTTCTTCTGTCAGCTGTCTTCTTTTGTCTTTTACATCATTGTTAATTAGCTCTCGTAATTTGGACCGTATTGATTATGTGAGGTTGAAGGACTCCATACTTAGTATACGCGTGATTAGCAAAGCGATCTCTCTAATTCGTTAAAGATTCCGGTAAGCTGGATCAGTTGTCATTAAATGTGATTAGTATGACGGCCCTTGTAATTTTCGTTTCTGTACTATTTTCGAATTCTGCTACATACTACCTTAATTTAATTGTCCTCTAGCGTGATCACGTTCTCATGCCTTTTTATCGTGTTCTGTGTCTAGTTTATACTGGTAAGGGTCGTTTTCACTTTTTCCTTACTTAATTTTAACAACGCGCGCTGTTGTTCTTCCAGCACGTCTATTTTGGATTTTAAATCTGTTCCAAACAGCACTTTACTGATCCCACCTACAGAGTTCAACATGCTTCGCTTGATTCTCCCCTCATGTCTGGCTGGTTGACCAGTTGTCGCTCTATTCACCTTGTGTGCCATTGCAGAGCCTGTCTCACTCCGCTACGTATGTGTGTGGATTAATGTTTAACGTCCGGTCGAGAACGAAGTAATTAAAGACGGTGCACAAGCTCGGATTGGGGAAGGATGGGGAATGGAATCGGCCGTGACCTTTCAAAGTAACCATCCCGACATTTACCTGAAGCGCTTTAGGGAAATCACGGAAAACCTAAATGAGCATGACTGGACGCCGGTTTGAACCGTCGTCCTCCCGAATGCGACTCCAGTGTGCTAAACTCAGCAACGATCCGCTTTACTCGTCTTGATGGCGATTAACAAACGTTAACAGCTTGCGCGGCTATCTTCTCGGTTTGTTCAAACTTATCTACTGACTCCTTAACATTAATATGACTAATTTCCGTATCGGTATAATACAGTCCAGGTGACGACTGAAACCCGTGGCGTCTCTCCAGTGCTCTCACCCTTCGTGGCCATACCTTCACCATCGCCATCGCGGCCACATCGCCTTCACGATACTTTCCTGCAGTCATGTACCTCCGTGCTGTGCCTTCCTTTTCTATGGATCACTACATTAGGACTATTTATCTCTATTACTGAGTACGGACATCTCCAGTGGCTATCAAATTATTGTGATCACTTTCATCGCATAACAATACTCGATCTCCAGGACTGAAATCTACCGGGCTTTGTAATAATGATGAAAATGGTATATTTATTTTGTTTGCAATATTTACTATTGTTAATTTAGTATAAGAAACTAGGCCAAATTGATTTCCATCTCTTGTTAGTTTCTATCATATTGCTCTTCACATTTCTCCTTAGCTTTCACTTGTTTCTCCCTCGCACTTTGGTGTATGTACCGCATTCGCTGTTTCAGTTCTAAGACGTAATCGTCGTAGTTGCACATTAAATCTGCTGGATCATTTTTGCACTGTCACTGGTATACCACGTGTTCGTTCGGAATAGTTCGAACGCTGTATGTGTGGATGCTATTGTATACAAATATGGTGTATGGAATCCAGGTGTCCCAGTCAGTTTGTGTCCTATTCGCCTAATGCCACAAGATCTCGGGTCACTCCAACACTCCGTTAGTTTGTAGGTAGCAACTTGCAAACACGATTCTTTGTCTCTCCAATGAAACTGCCACCAGAATCACTAAGCAGCGCTGAGGGACTGCCAGATTGTAGCATTATTTTCACTACAAGTATATGCTCCAAAGTTTCAGTGTCCTGTTGCTCTTTCAGTTCCGCTACTATGAATTTTGTCAATACGTCTTGGAATGTTAAGAAATAACTGTTTCCGTCATTCGTGGTATTTAGGGATCCGACAGTGTTGATGTCACAGCGTTTAATAACGTATTCGGATGCTAGTGTCATTGCTAAAGGCATTCGTGTCTTCACGTGCATGATTTTATTTTTCTGATACCTCTCGCAACATAAACTTCAATATCGGCTTCCATACGTCCCCAAGTATGATACTTTCGTTTGATCTCGTAAGCGCATCTTTCATCTACGTACATGCCCAACTCTTCCTCTTCATTGATTGCTGAACCTCACGTATTGTGGACAAACCATCTGCTACTTGGTTTATTTTTTCCTCTTCATACAAAATTTTATAGTCCTATTTACCTAATTTCAGCCGAAATTTCATTAACCTTATCGATGCATCGGACTGAATAACGTCAATGTCTTAATGATACCCAGGGTCTAAAATACTTCACTATATATATATATATATATATATAGGCTAGTGGCATTCTGCCTGGCCCTAGTCTTTGCGACAACTTGTTTACTGGAGTCTGGGCATTGCAGTACTGGTGGTTTTTTATCAGCCTCTCCTTGAGCCATACAAATGCACCTTCTTATGTGGCCAGGTGTGTGACATGTCTTTCTTCAGCACCTCATACAGTGGTTTGCCATTTTACTAAAATTATTAATGAGACACCTGTAATATCTGACTAATCTGAGATATGTTTTAACTGCTTTGTGGTCTTGAGCTGCAGACACGTCTCTACTGCTGTGAATTTGCTGGGGTCAGGGTTCAACCCGGCACTGGTTAGTACGTGATGCAGAAACGGTACTTCTTTCCTCAGAAACTCGCATTTGCCGATCTGCAAGTTTAATTCGTATTTTCTCGGTCGTTTAAACATTCCTTATACCCTGCTGTTGTGCTCTTCCCAAGATGATCCAAACACTACACTATCATCTACATAAATGAATACTTTTCCTCCCTGAGGCCTGTTAAAATGGAAGTCATCCATTTTTGAAATGTGATAGGCACTGTTTTCAACGTCATCATCATGCAAGAGTACGGCTAACGCCCACATGCCGTGCTAAACGCCGTTTTATCCAAATTCCTTTGACCTAGTAGCACTTGGTAGTATCCTTCAGCAAGATCAAGGATAAAAAAATATTTTTTCTAGTCCAACCCATCTAAAACTTCGTCGTTTCCTGGTGATGGGTATTTCACATTTAACAAAATATGATTTAAGCTTCAGAAGCAGCCACGATTCACCATTTGCGACATCTGCTCACATCGAACTTTTTTGGAATCATAATGAGTAGGAAGATCGAGGCAATTTCTGTAGACTCTAATATACCGTATCTTCCCTCAACAATTTACCTATCTTTTTCTGTAAGCACTGTGTCTGCTTGTGCGAAAAGTGGTACATCTGCTTATTGATTATAGTGCGCTCACTCTCAGGTAACACTGGTATTTGGTGCTTTACTACATCTGTATACGGTAATTGATCCCCATCTAAATGAAAGATATCATTAAAAGCATTTACCACCTTCTATAATTCTGACCTTTCCACTGCTGAGGCAGTTTAATATTTTCTTAGCATGCCTAGCCTAGATTTACCTATCACTTCTGACTTACCGGATTTTCGCGACCTCTTTTTTGCGTCAGTGGTACCTATTCTGCTTTGAACATTATGAATATTGCTGCATTTTTGCCGATGATGATACACTTTCCGTTTTTACCGCACTAATGCTTCGGGTGCATGCAGTCCTTGCTATACTTATTGTCTGGGTACGATCGCTTCAGTTACCCAACTAACTACTACTTTCTTCTGACAATTATCTTCTTTTGTGGTCGTATTTCTATTACGGCATCTTCGCGTTTATAACTCTCGTTTTGCTACCTTCGTGTTCAGTGAGACCCCTTCTTGTGGCGCAACCACTTCCGATTCTCGCTTCTTTTGCCTCGCTGCATCAACTGTTCCTGTACCTGTTGCTGTTGCTGTAGATTTTAACTTTTTCAGCTCTGTGTGACGCACGCTGTCCTGTTGTGGAGCAGAACTATTCACCCCCTGAACAGCCCGGGCCGTTTCCTCCCGATGGATCTGCGTAGCCATCCGGGTGTCTCGCAGTACACGTCACTGTTAATGGTTTTTCCGTGCTCGAGGAAATCGACGAGCATCGGACATCGAGAAAGACGGTTAGACACACTACGTTGGTATATTTAGATTAAAGTTCAGTCTTGATCACGTTATGTCTGTTTTAATGAGTAACCGGTTTCGGTTTTTTTTATAAAACCATCATCAGACCCATTGGCTCCCTTGGGTTGGTAGGTGGAGCTCTCCTTGCTGCTGTGCAGTCAACTGCACTACGTTGGTGTTCCTAGATGTCTCACTACGTTATCTCAAAAAGACATATACAACTTTCAGCCTGTTTGGTTGTTACGATGTGTCGTACGTACATTTTCATTTGAACACTTCTTATAACTTACCACTTCTTTTGTAAATTTGTTCTTGAGTTGTTTCACTTTTCCGCAGAACCCCTAACCTGACAGAACAGGAGGAGTTTCGAGATCACGAATGGGCGACTCCTACACTTATAAAAGACGAGGCCTTGTCAGCAGATTCTCAGGTCCACAACGGCCGTGAATATAATTATTTCGTGATAGTTAGTTTACAAACTGCCTGCTGGCTTCTGTCTCGGGTTCTTCAGCCGACGTTCATCTAATGATTTTTCTGACGTTTCGCCAGCACGAGTGGCTGGCATTGTCAAAGCTTCACCCTCCATTGCCGGTGGTGAACTGGAGCCGAGCTCGCGGCCGCAGACTATACTGATGTACCTGGCGCGCCAACGTCCGAGGGCTTCTCCGCGGTCATTTCCGGTGCGGTTCTCCTCTTGCTACCTGCGACGGTCGTTCGCTGCAGTACCGGAAGCCAGGATCCGTTTACCTTAAGGCGTTCATCTTTTTTGATGAAGCTATTCAGAACACTTTCCAGGTCTCGCATTTCACGTCTGACGTTCTGTGGCTCACATATTCGTCCTGTTCGTATTACTGCGCAAACACGGCGTAAAGATGATTTTCAAACCGACAAGGAAGATCAAAGAGTACCTTAGATCAGCAAAGCAAAAAAGGGAACCACTTGCAATGTCGGGAATATACCGCATACCGTGCACATGCGGAGAAGTTTATGTCGGAATGACTGGACGATCAATCAACACCATGATCAAAGAACATAAGCATATTGCAGGTAGAGGCAGGTGAAGAAATCGGCAGTGGCAGAGCACGCACTGACCACGTGATTAAATTCGCTAACACGGAAGTTCTGGCTGTAGAGAAGCACTATCACACCCGCTTGTTCAGAGAAGCTTTAGAAATACAAAAACGCGCGAATAGCTTCAACAAGAAAGAGGAAAGCCTTAAGGTAAACGAATCCTGGCCTCCCGTGCTGCAGCGAACGACCGTCGCAGGTAGCAAGAGGAGAACCGCACCGGAAATGACCGCGGAGAAGCCCTCGGACGTTGGCGCGCCAGGTGCATCAGTATAGTCTGCGGCCGCGAGCTCGGCTCCAGTTCACCACCGGCAATGGGGGGTGAAGCTTTGACAATGCCAGCCACTCGTGCTGGCGAAACGTCAGAAAAATCATTAGATGAACGTCGGCCGAAGAACCCGAGACAGAAGCCAGCAGGCAGTTTGTCAACAACTGGCCATGAAAGCCTTAACAATTTTGGATCGTTAGTTTGTCTAAATTACGGCTGCCTGATATAATCCTAAACTTGTGATGATTGTTGATTGTTATTAATCTGAACAAAATAAAATAAATTCTCCTCATGAATATGTCTGTGACAATGTTGGCACAGTACTATTCATTATAACCCTCCGTCCTGCTGGTAACTCACTGTCAGCCGTCTGCCCGGCCCACTCCCTTCTTTCATTATGGTGGCCCGCGACGCCTTTCTTATAGTGGCAATCGAGCCATAACTCAGCGTAAGGAAGTATTTTATGAACCAAACTCTCATTTGTGCAGTTGACAATGACACTGAAAGCTAGTTTTCACGTGATTCAGTGATTTAAAATAAAATTGGGTAGGCTAACAGACTGTCCGTTCTATTCTCATGCAAATCATCTGTACAGGGTGTTACAAAAAGGTACGGCCAAACTTTCAGGAAACATTCCTCACACACAAAGAAAGAAAATATGTTATGTGGCCATGTGTCCGGAAACGCTTACCCTCCATGTTAGAGCTCATTTTATTACTTCTCTTCAAATCACATTAATCATGGAATGGAAACACACAGCCACAGAACGTACCAGCGCGACTTCAAACACTTTGTTACAGGAAATGTTCAAAATGTCCTCCGTTAGTGAGGATACGTGCATCCACCCTCCGTCGCATGGAATCCCTGATGCGCTGATGCAGCCCTGGAGAATGGCGTATTGTATCACAGCCGTCCACAATACGAGCACGAAGAGTCTCTACATTTGGTACCTGGGTTGCGTAGACAAGAGCTTTCAAATGCCCCCATAAATGAAAGTCGAGAAGGTTGAGGTCAGAAGAGCGTGGAGGCCATGGAATTGGTCCGCCTCTACCAATCCATCGGTCACCGAATCTGTTGTTGAGAAGCGTACGAACATTTCGACCGAAATGTGCAGGAGCTCCATCGTGCATGAACCACATGTTGTGTCATACTTGTAAAGGCACATTTTCTAGCTTCACAGGTAGAGTATCCCGTATGAAATCGTGATAACGTCCTCCATTGAGCGTAGGTGGAAGAACATGGGGCCCAATCGAGGCATCACCAACAATGCCTGCCCAAACGTTCACAGAAAATCTGTGTTGATGACGTGATTGAACAATGGCGTGCGGATTCTCGTCAGCCCAGACATGTTGATTGTGAAAATTTACAATTTGATCACGTTGGATTGAAGCCTCATCCGTAAAGAGAACATTTGCTCTGAAATGAGGATTGTCGGATGAACCATTCGCAGAAGTGTACCCGTGGAGGCCAATCAGCTGCTGATAGAGCCTGCACACGCTGTAAATGGTACGGAAACAACTGGTTCTCCCGTAGCACTCTCCATACAGTGACGTGGTCAACGTTACCTTGTACAGCAGCAACTTCTCTGACGCTGTCATTAGGGTTATCGTCAACTGCACGAATAATTGCCTCGTCCATTGCAGGTGTCCTCGTCGTTCTAGGTCTTCCCCAGTCGCGAGACATAGGCTGGAATGTTCCGTGCTCCCTAAGACGCCGATGAATTGCTTCGAACGTCTTCCTGTCGGGACACCTTCGTTCTGGAAATCTGTCTCGATACAAACGTACCGCGCCACGGCTATTACCCCGTGCTAATCTGTACACCAAATGGGCGTCTGCCAACTCCGCATTTGTAAACATTGCACTGACTGCAAAACCACGTTCGTGATGAACACTAACCTGTTGATGCTACGTACTGATGTGCTTGATGCTAGTACTGTAGAACAATGATTCGCACGTCAACACAAGCACCGAAGTCAACATTACCGTCCTTCAATTGCGCCAACTGGCGGTGAATCGAGGAAGTACAGTACATACTGACGAAACTAAAATGACTCTGACATGGAAGTTAAGCGTTTCCGGGCACATGTCGACATAACATCTTTTCTTTATTTGTGTGTGAGGAATGTTTCCTGAAAGTTTGGCCGTACCTTTTTGTAACACCCCGTATATTATTGATAATATCATATAACTTGAGTTTAACGTAAAAAGCTGACTTTTCCACATCTTTAGCGGAGTAATGTGGTCATTGTGAATGAATGATAGCAGCTGCTGTCGTTTTGATCTTATGTGGCTACAGTAACCGAAAAATGGTCATGCACCTCAGTATATTGCGGATTTCCTTGTTTTGTAACAAGATTGTTAATATCTCGGAAACGAAAATTTATTCAAAACGTTTTGACTTACTCCACTTCCATAAAGAATATTCCACTGAGGATGTGTGGAAGGGACATTAGAATACAAACTTTTTTTGTAAATATGTTTTATGTTTTCTTGTTTTACGACATATTCAATAACCTTGAAAATGTGTGCAACAAAAGGTACATGTAGTCTTATCCTATAGAACGGCAGGTAGCACAGAGCTTTCCGGATGTCTCGAATGCTACAAATTACTTGCTCACTGGCGAGCGCAGTCTGCGGAAAGCGAGTTTATTTGCTGGCCGAGTTGTAAGCAAAATAACCACCCCGTTCTGTGCTGTGGCGGGGTTTTTTTTAAGTCGTAAGACGCGCTGTCGCGGGGAAATATAGACTTTCTTTATTCTCCTCTCTCTCTCTCTGCCTCTCACTTTTCTCTCTCTCCCTCAGCGGTGCCACTCCGCGAACAAACACGCTTTGTCCCATCGATGTTCATTCGCGGCAGCGCCGAAACAAAAGCAGCTAATGAGCAACAGAAATTTCCGAAGCGCTCCGAACAATTGGCTGTTTCGAACACGGCACACAATGGGAAGGCGGAACCCTCCCCTCTCCCTTCCCTCCGGCGCGTGACGTCACATCCTACTACCAATCACGCTGCAGCTGTAGCTAGGAATGTCACCTGCCAACACCCACGCCCCATCCCCTTTCTCCTTTTCGAATCGTGAACGGTGAGCGGCAAGACCGATTGTTTTTGAAGCTCCACAAGAGCTCAAATATGTATAATTTTTACCTTCGCGATCTGTTCACGAGATGCATGCGCGAGGTGGCAGTAGCAGGTGAGACAGGCCACGCAAGCTGTGTGTAGGAGCAGAAAACCTGTCGAGGCGCAGTCTCCCCCGAATTACAGCAGACGATTCGCGAATTTTGTGCCATACAGAGGTAGTTTTTAATGTTGACAGCTGCCGAAATACGTCACTGACTTTGTTGTTTTAAAGAGGAACACAAAACGTTTCCAGTGGACTTGTAAATAGCCTTGAGAGAGGACTTGGACGAAGTAACACGTGTGTAACTTGATCGAATAGTCACAAACCACATGTCCCACTGACAGGAGAAGAGGTCTCAGAAATGAAAGAGTAAACACGTAACCGAGGCACGGTTTCTGTGTTGTTTATTATTATCACTATCGTATGAAGTCCACAAAATGTTCGCCGTGAGCACCGGTACATCACTTAGTGTAAAGTGATTTGGGACAGGTAACATTCCACGTTGAATTTCGTCTGGCCTTATTGCAGAACGTGCGCATGTTGTATGGCATTCCAGTCCTTGTACATCTCTTGTCTTCTTTTTCCCACGATTAAAAGACAAGGTAAGTTACATCTGGGGAACATGTCGGTCATTTTGTGTTCTCGAAACTACAAATCCAATGATGTCGAAATCATCTGTTAAAAAATTCAGTAATATATGTGAAGAATGGGCTGGACGTTGGTCATACTGGTACTGCATCAATTACAGTGTCTCCTGTGCGATGTCTTCCATTAACTGCACCAGATAACTTGTTAGAAACTGAACATACTTGTTTCTGTTTAATGTCCCAAGGCCAGGAGTGGTCGTTTCCCACAGTGTGTGGTAGAGCTGGTGTGGCAAAGGTCACAAAGCCAGTAGATAACTGGCTTGGGTGGGGTACCAGTGGAACAGAGAGCGGACGTCCAGTTGTTGTCTGACAATTGAAATGTTATGAAAAACGTTTTTTAAAACTAATAAATGTTATTTTTAAGTAACCAAATAATTTTTTAATTTTATTTTTAAAAATCGAATAACTTTTATTTTTCACTTTTAAAAAATTATAAAAATTTTTCCTTATAAGGTATAACAAAATATCACTTATTCAACTATTCTTAATTTTTAAAAACAATAAATTCCTATTATTAATTTTCTTAAATCCAATTAATATTTTTCTCATAAATTATAACAAAAATTTAGTATTCAATTCAGTTTTCCACTTTCAAATATATTTTATAAATTCTCCCTTAATAATTAGTTGCTTCAAATCTAGTATTCAACTCGTTTTTGAAATATTCATTTTTTATTTTTTCATTTTTTAAAAATACAATAAATTGTTTCTAATTAATGGAAGAACTATTCAACAAGTTCATGAAAGAACGATTAAATAAGTTCACTGTAGTTAAACCTTGTAAATACTATAAATGAAATAATTAAGAGGATATTATAAATTAAGAAGAGAAATTATTTGATTTTTTATTAAACACATTAACAACTGCAACAGAATATTAAGATAAAATTGCAGGTAATTACCTTATTTTGACAAAGAAAATGATGATGAAGTTTTTGAAAGTGATATAATGATTTAACAAATGAGACTAAACAAAGAAATTTTCCCTTTTCATAAAACGTTATTTACAAAATGAAACTGTAGAGAAATAATGTAACGTTATTTAGATGAAAAAGCATTTAAAAGGATTAAAAACTATAAATTTCTAAAATCATGTAAACTCAATTGATCTCAATCATTTCTTAAATGAGGAGTAAACACAAATTTCGAAAGCTGTTTATATAAAGTTATTTAATGGCTTGAAAATAAATTTTAATATTTCTTCTGAGTACGAAGTCCGGGCAAATAATAAAGTTATGGAATAAGGACAGCCAACTCGAAATTATAGGATCACTAAAGAAAAAAATATATAGTTAAAATTGAAGAAAGATAAAACAGATAATTTAACAAAAATGGTTGGTTTTGTAGTTCATTGTTCTAGTTGGACATTAAATAAAATTATTGGAATATAGTTAGCAATATATATGTTCCTTTAAGAGGATCATCTTACATCGAAAAAATAAAAAGCAAGATGTTATTAATGTTAAAGACATAGATCAAAAATATATTTTACAGTCTATAGCTTTAGCATTAAATCCAATAGATAGACAGAAACGAAAAAAATCATATAGAATAAGCAGTTATTGAACTACCAGAAAAAGGTGAATGTGTAAAATTTATAAATTATAAATGTACTCAAGAAGTTGTTTATATGCATTTTGAAAGTGTGTTATTAAAAGGAATAATTGCCAACCTGATCAAGAAATTTTTTTTAATATACAATGTGGGGAACATGAACCAAGTGGTTCTTACTATTATATTAAAAAATAAACAATTAAACTCTTATAAAAAGTGATCGAATGTATGAAAAAGGAGTTTGAAGGAATTGAGAGTACTTATTCTGACATTGAAGAAATTAGGCCATTAATATCTGAAGAACAATCAATCTAAAATATGTGCTTTATGTAGAAAACATCAGACAAAAAATAATAGATTTAATCATCATGATCATGTTAACAGAAAGTTTAAAAACAACCATGTAATAATTTTAATTTACAAATAAAACACCATATATTGTAATAATTTATTTACGCAATTTATCTGGCTATAATTCGCTTGTTTTTTTAAGAACTAGGTTATGATGAAAGAGAAACAGATCTGGCTCTAAATAATGAAGATAAATATATTAGTTTTTGTAAACAAAAAGAAAATTGTAAAATGAGATTTATTGCTAGATTTAAATGTATGGCTTGAAGAATTGATAAATTTTCTTCAAATTCAAAAAGAACCAAACAAAAAATTGTAACAAATTTTCCAGAAAATCTGAGAAATTTAGTAAGTAAAAGAGAAATTCATCCTTATTATTATAAAGTTAGTTGGAAAATATTTAAAGAAACAAAACTTCCACTAAAATAAAATTTTTATAATAAATTAAATGAACGTGGGTTAGTGAAGGAGATTATAATCATGCTGACCTAATTTGGGAAAAAATTGAAATAAGGACTGAAGGTGAATGCCATCATTTACATTTCAAAACTGATGAATTGTTATTAACTAATATTTTCGAAAATTTGAGAAAACGTTGTACAAATGCTTATGAATTAGATACAGCTTGCTATTTTACAGGTTTATCTTTCGATTTGATGTTAAAAATTAGTGAACATCCGCTTGAATTATTTGATGTTCATGATATGGCTTTAATGTTTCATAAACTTTTTTAAGGACATATATCACAATGTTTTACAAGATGTATCAGAGTAAATAATAAATTAATAAGAAGAGGTATAAAACAATGTTGTACAAGATATATCATACTAAATAATTAAAAAATGAAAAATCATAATAAAATGTTATATCGAAGTTTTCAATATGTGAAGGTGCAAATAATTTTGTATGGATATGCTATGAGTAAATATTTACTATATGGAGTTTTTAAATGTGATGAACCAACTTTATTTGAGCTAAAAATTAGTGAAATTTCAGACATATTTAAAACTGATTGTGGATTGAAGTAGATTTAGAATATACAAAAACTTGTGTGATTTATCTAAAGATTTAACTTTAGCACCTGAAAATAATGTTATGTCATGAACGATTAAAAAAATTATTAACTAATATAGATAACAAATATAATTATTTTTTAATTGTAGAAATCATAATCTATGTCTATATTTAATAAAGAAAATAACAGAACCTCGAAGTTTTAGAATTTAAAGAATCTGAATGGTTAAAATGTATATAGATTTAAATACAGAAATGAGGATTAAAGGAAAATAATGATTGTGAAAAAGATTTTTATGAATTGATGAATAATTCAATAGGTGGAAAAAAGGGAAAAATATAAGACACAGAGTAGTTATAAAATCAACCTCAGATTGTGAAAAATTTGATAAATCAATAGGTAAGCCATATTTTAAAAATAGAACAATATTTAATATACATTAAGAAGCTATTTATAAGAATAAAAATAAAATTTTATGTAATAAACTTATTTATATTGGAATGGCATACTTGATTTACCAAAAGAATTAACTTTTTGTTTTCACTATAACATCAGAAATCAGGAGAAAATATTAAACTTTTTGTAAGGTACTGACAGTTATATCTATAACATTAAAACTGAAGATTTTTATGAAGATATAAAAATAATTATTTATATTATACTGGTGATTATCCCGAAAATAATATTTACAATGTACCTCAAGTCACTTAAAAAGTTTTAGGAGAAATGGATGATGAGTAGAAAAGGAGAAATAATGGACGAATGTTGTGGTTTAAGAGCAAAAACGTGTGTGTATACAGTTGATGATCTGGAAGAGAAAAGATCGAAAGCAACAAAAAAATTTGTGTTAAAAATAAAATGTTTCCAAGATTATAAATTTTGTCTATTTAACAATAAATAACAATACAGAACTATGAATGTGAATCGATGTTTTAAACACAAAATTTACACAATTAAGGACAATTATACAAACATTCATCAACATGATGAAAGATTTACTTCAGAAAATAAAACTGATACACTACCATATGGATATTATAAAATTCACATATAACATCTTCAAGTTTTCTATTTAATAAATCAGATTTAATATAATTCACATCTAATACAATTATGAAAAATTAATTTATGTTATTTTATAGCAAAAATATATTCACACAAGCATCATAATCATCTATAAAATTCCTAACTTCAATAAAATTTGAAGTAATTTTTTGTCATAATTCTCAATATAAAATATGTAAACAGTAATTCATATTTCTGTAGATTTATCAAATAACACTTTTTATCTTACTTTTAAAATATATTTTATGTTAAAATTTTCTATATCTTTCAAAAGCATACATCGACCTATTTATACAGATTTAAAGTTTTTCATTTATATTATATTCTAGTATGTATTTTTATCATATATTTGAATAATTGTTTTTAGATGTTGTATTCTAGTTAAAGTAATATAAATCTTTCATTTCCTTACAATTTATACATTTTTTATTTGTGTTTTCATCATCATTTTTAAGTGATCATAACACTTTTGAGTGTTGTTTCAAATGTTCTTTATACTTATATTTAGGAACGTCTTTGTTATATATTTGTTTATGACATTTGTTCCAACAAGACCAACACATTGTTATATAAGCATCCTTTGTATATTTCTGTGAAGTAAAACAATCAATGATTTCTTGAGATTTATTAGAAAAGTTAAAAAATGAAAATACAAAATTCTAATCAAAATATTTTCTGAGAAATGGAATGATTCTTAGAAGTTAGAAAAAAAGAGGCTTAAATATAATGATAAAAATGTTTTATTAATTACTTATAAAAATCGTTGGTTTGGAGCTAGGGATGTAGCTGAAATATAAAAATATGAAAACACTAATTTATGTAACTTATGTGCATTTATTCTAATTAGGTAAAACACTATCAATCTACAGGGTGATTCAAAAAGAATACCACAACTTTAGGAATTTAAAACTCTGCAACGACAAAAGGCAGAGCTAAGCACTACCTGTCGGCGAATTAAGGAAGCTATAAAGTTTCATTTAGTTGTACATTTGTTCGCTTGAGGCGCTGTTGACTAGGCGTCAGTGTCAGTTGATGCTAAGATGGCGACCACTCAACAGAAAGCTTTTTGTGTTATTGAGTACGGCAGAAGTGAATCGACGACAGTTGTTCAGCGTGCATTTCGAATGAAGTATGGTGTTAACCCTCCTGATAGGTGGTGTATTAAACATCGGTATAAGCAGTTCCACAATCAACTGTATGGAGAGTCCTACGAAAAAGGTTAGTTATGAAACCTTATCGTCAACTACCCGAGGTGATGGATCGGCCGCCAGGCAGCGCGTGACAGAGTACTTCATCACTGGCCTCCAAGAAGCCCTGATCTTACCCCCTGCGATTTTTTCTTATGGGGGTATGTTAAGGGTATGGTGTTTCAGCCACCTCTCCCAGCCACCATTGATGATTTGAAACGACAAATAACAGCAGCTATCCAAACTGTTACGCCTGATATGCTACAGAGAGTGTGGAATGAGTTGGAGTATCAGGTTGATATTGCTCGAGTGTCCAGAGGGGGCCATATTGAACATCTCTGAACTTGTTTTTGAGTGAAAAAAAACCTTTTTCAATACTATTTGTAATGATGTATAACAGAAGGTTATATTATGTTTCTTTCATTAAATACACATTTTTAAAGTTGTGGTATTCTTTTTGAATCACCCTGTATTATCATTTATGTTAATAAATAAGATAAAAAATTATAAAAATTTTAAAGGTTCTATACAACAGATCCAATATTATATAAAATCTAAATGTACATTTATCAATTAATCAGTTTTGTAGTTGTTTTGTTAGTCACAAAGAAAGGAAGATAAATTAATTTAAAAATGTGGTACTAGTGAAGTTTTACAATCAACTAGAAAAACTGCAGAATATAAAATAAAGGATAATGTGAAACAACACTATGAAAGTATAAACAATCATTTAAAAGATAAAAGTTAACTGTATAAAAATTAGATGAATAATTTGAAAGATCTATAGAAATTTTAAATGGAAAAAATGAAAGAATTAATAGACTACTATTGTATGTTGTTCAATGCACTGGAGATCATAATTTTAGACCAACTTTTGTTTTTTTGAGATTATATGATGACAACAAGTAAGCATAGACATTACAATTAACCAGGTATATAAATCTTTTCCTTTCAAAATAAATAAAAAAACACAAAAATCACCTCTTAAGCTCAGTGGTTACATCTGTTAAAAATAATATTCAATACATATCCTTTGATTTCGCCGTGGCCATGCCCTGTTGTGCACCGTGCTCTCCTTCAGCATCACATGCGGCACGGGAAAGATTTTCCACAATGTACAAAACGTTAACAGGTCCCAACCCACTTACACAAATTGCATACTGGGATTATACATCGATATGGAGGCGGCTAGCAAATCTTAAAGTGGGCGAGGCAGTAGGTGCGAAACTACTGAACACTTCAGCTATACTGCATCACAGCAAACAGCAGTACGGTGGGGTAGACAAGAGACAAATCAACAGCTGTGCAAGGCAACCTCAGCAAAGGCAGTAAGAAAATATTTGGGAGGGCCACACCAAACCACAGACTGACGTCCCAAGCTAAATTATGAAAATACTACCAGCGATTTCGCCACGACAAGGAGAAATTTAAAATACCATAAGAAGTGAACTGCAATTAACATGATTCATAAGCGTCGGACTGAAAAGCTTCACAGTCAGTCTTTCCATTACTACAAACACTTAACAGTACCCCCACTCGTCGACGCTATCAGAGTGTCAAATTACTCGTTATACCTGTAGATAACAGAGTTTAGCAAGCCGGGGGCCGACTTAGGTTCCTTAATAAGACAAGCAATGATTCGGTCCCTCACTCGGATCCACTTTCGCTCCAAAACAGTCATTTACTTTAAAGCAGCTGAATAGATGACAATGCCGATATCAATACTCTCCTTCGAAGCAGTACTCTAACTGGAGACTACAGTACCGAAGCAAAGCTTACAGCACTCACAAATCTGATGTACGCTTCACCAAAGTGCACCTTTTTATAATTCTTATGTTCACCTCATACACCAAACTTGCCTTTAATTCTTCGTCGGAATCCAAGGGCAGAGCCAAGAAATCGCTTCTCAGCCCTCGAATCATCACACGATGACAGCCATTGGGACAACACCGACCCCCCGCACTAGGATGTTCGAGCCCACGGCTCTCCTCCCCTACCCGACCACCCGACTGCTTCTGCGGGGACCACCGACCGAGCAGCCTTGCCCTCCTACACCGATGTCGCTCCTCGCGCACAGTCCAGAGATCACTCCCAGAAACCCCCTTCTTCCTCGCGTCGCGTGGGAAGCCAACTAGCCAGAGATATGCGGCGACTAGAGACTCCAATCCGATCCCGATATTGACATCGCGGAGAGTACAGAGAAGGCGTGTGATTTCGAAAACAAAAAATTATTTAAATAGCGAGCTGTAGCGGCTCAGATATCGTGCCAAATTCCGTCCAATTGGCACGAGCTGGTCGGAGGGCCCTGCCCATAATGCTCCAAACGTTCTCCATTGGAGAGTGATCCGACGACCTTGCTGGTCAAAATGGGATTTGGCAAACACGAAGAAACTCTCAGCGTGTGTGGGCAGACGTTAACTTGCTGAAATGTGAGCCCAGAATGGCTTGCCTTGAAGGGCAACAAGATGGAGAGCAGAATATCGTCGACGTACCGTAAGTCTGCCGCGGATGACAACCAAAAGGTATCCCAGGCCATCGCTGCTGTTCTCGGGCCACATGGCAGATTGGTGTCATACCGCTGCCTGGGACGTCCCCAGGCACGTCTTCCCTGCGGTCTCACTGACTGAATCAGAAGTGTCTTCACTGACGAGTCCCACGTCGAACTGTGCCCCGATGGCCAGAGAAGACGGGTGTGGGGGCTGACAACCGGTGAAACCTTCCCGTCTCTATATCTCTTTTTTTTGTTACGCAACTTTCGGTTCTACAATAACCTATGAAACCTTTCCTGAGGATTTCTGTCTCTTGCTTAATAATAACGAATGAAATCTTCCCTTTGTAATTTATTCTCTTTCTAAATCTTCGCATACAAATTTAATTGCTGCTTATAAAAAGTTATTTTCTGATTATTTGGACGAAACATAGAATGTGTCGTCGTCGCGGCCCTCTGTCGTTACCTGCAATAACCCAAAACTGTTCCTTACCTTTTTTACTGTTACTGGATCGCCATCTGACTGCTACATCGATCGGAGACATTAATATACTTACTCTGGTTTACTATACTCTATTAACTGCTTGTGGGCTGTCATAATAAGTGGCTGTATTTATTACCAAAGCTGACGTTATTCTTTAATAGCAAAGCTGACGTTATTCTTTAATAGCAAAGCTGACGTTATTCTTTAATCAATTTGACTGAAGTTACGTAATTCGTAGTTACACTTTTTCTTGACAACAATAAAATTTTTGCAAAGTTTTTCGTTCATGGTTTTTGGGATGGATTATAATCAGTAATGCAACATTGCTGGCAAAAATTAATTATATTATGAAAACGTTTCTTCAAATTTTTAATGCTGGTAATGAAATGATTTTACAAACGTTCAAATGGGACTTACTTTTTACAATAATCTTACAACTAGCATTGTGCAAACATACCTGCAGTAGTCTTGAGTTTCGCGAAGAAAATAATTCAATAATATTAGTTCCTCTTATGATAATAATTAGCTGATGTCTCTGTACATCCGTTTATAATCTCTTGTAAATCATAGCTGGTGGCTGGCAGGCACACCACTCCTCTCAACCTCTCGCTTCAGACCTGCTACCGACTCGCTTCACATCTCGCTTACTACTGACTTCCTACGAATGCTAAAGAGCGGTCTCTCCTGCCAACAATGCTTTCTGGTGCAGACAATCCCTGCTACCATTACAAAATGTATCAATGCGCGGTCTTTCCCGCTCTTTTCTTAAAATGTATCCATACGCGGTCTCTCCCGCCCTTTTTAAAATTGTATCAATTTTCGGTGTTTCTTGCCAACAATACTTTGGTGCAGACATTCCCTGCTACCACAATTATTTCCAACATGACAAATATTAATTCTTCCTACTTAATCCTATTAATAAAATATAAACATCTTTCATAAATTGTGGTTTGACAATACGCAATAGAGATATACACGTCTTACACCGGGACTGATGGTTTGGGGTGCCATTTCACTTCATAGCAGTAGAAGTGTCTTCACTGATGAGTCCCATGTCGACATGACCACAGAAGACGTGTGTGTAGGCGGCCTGGACAGCAGAGGGCTACTGGGCTGACTGTTACTCGCTGTACGGTCTGACAGTCGGGAGTGACGGTCCGGGTGCCACTTCACTTCATAGCAGCAGCCTTTTGGGTAACATCCGCGGCACACTTGCGGGTTTTTTCTTTTTCGAGTCATCTGACTGGTCTGAAGTGGCCCGCCACGAATTCCTCTCCTCTGCTAACCTCTTCATCTTAGAGTAGCGCTTGCAACTAACGTCCTCAACTACTTGCTGGATGCATTCCAGTTCTGTCTTCTTCTATAGTTTTCGCCCTGTACAGCTGCCTCCACTACCGTGGAAGTCATTCCCTGATGCCTTAACAGACGTCCTATCATCCTGCTCCTCCTCCTTGTCAGTGTTTTCCACAAATTTCATTGCTCTCCGGTTCTGCACAGAGCCCCCTCATTCCTTACCTTATCAGTCCATCTAGTTTTCAACATTCGTCAGTAGTAGCACATCTCGAATGTTTTAGATTTTCTTCTGTTACGGTTTTCCCACAGTCCATGTTTCACAATCATACAATGCCGTGTTCCCAACGTAAATTCTCAGAAATTTCTTCTTCTAATTGAAGCCTTTGTTTGACACTAGTAGACGTCTCTTGGGCAGGAATGCACTTTTTCGCAGTGCTAATCTGCTTTCTATGTCCTACGTGTTCCCTCTGCCATTGGTTATTTTCCTGCCTAGGTTGTAGAATTTCTTAACTTCGTCTATTTCGTGACCATCAATCCTGCTGCTAAGTTTCTCGCTGTTCTCATTCCTGCTACTTCTCATTAGTTTCGTGTTTCTTCGATTTACTCTCAATCCATATTCTGTACTCATTAGACTGCTCATTCCATTCAGCAGTTCATGTAATTCTCTTTCACTTCCACTCAGGATGGCAATGTGATAAGCAAATCGTATCTTTGATATCCTTTCACTTTGAATTTTATTTGCACTGCCGAAACTCTTTTATTTTCATCATTGCTTCTTCGACGAGCACATTGAACAGTAGGGGCGAAAGACTACGTCCCTGTCTTACACCCATTTTAAACCGAGCACTTCGTGGTCGTCCACTCTTATTATTCCCTCTTGGCTTGTACATGTTGTGTGTTAGCCGTCTCTCCCTATAACTTACTCCTGTTTTTCTCAGAATTTCGAACATCTTGCACCATTTTACTTTGTCGAACCCTTTTTCCAGGTCGAAGTATCCTATGAACGTGTCTCGATTTTTCTTTACTGTTGCTTCCATTATCAACTGTGACGTCAGGATTGCCTCTCTGGTGCCTTTACGTTTCCTAAAGCCAAACTGACCGTCGTCTAACACCTCCTCAATTTTCTTTTCCATTCTCCTGTGCGTTATTCTTTTCAGCAACTTGGATGCATGAGCTGTTGAGATGATCGTGCGATAATTCTCGTACTTGTCAGCTCTTACAGTCTTTGGAATCGTGTGGATGATATTTTTCCAAAGTCACATGGTATGTTGCCAGACTCATACATTCTACACACCAACGTGAATACTCGTTTTGTTGCGACTTCCCTCAATGATTTTGGAAATTCTGGTGGAATGTTATCTATCCCTTCTGCCTTATTTGGCCTTTTGTCCTCCAAGGTTTTCTTAAATTTTGATTCTGATACTGGATCCCCTACCTCTTATAAATGGACTCCTCTTTCTTCATCTGTCACATCAGACAAATCTTCCTCCTTGCGGTACGTCGACGATATTGTACGTCTCGGTTTTTATCTGCCCTTCATAGCAATCTGTCCTCTGCTCAGAGAAACAAAAGAGCACCAAATGGCGTAGTGGGTGTCGAGAATCAAAACGATCAGCTATGAAAAGCGTTGCGATAGCAACGGTAGCTCATAGCCTGGTTCAAGCTGACGCAGCGAGTACACATAATAGCAAACTTTGCAGCGCCGGAAGAGGGCGGCTGGGTGGGTGGACGAAACATCGTGCAGAAAATTGGAACAAGAACTCGGCCGAACTCCTGATAATCAGTGACACTGAGAAAAGATAAAAGACCACGACGAACCAAATATTCTGCATCCACAAACGTTTAACCGATTTTTGGAGAAAGCGAGAACTGATGCAACTGTGGGAGTCATTCACGAACATTCGTAGACACGTAATGACAATAACACAGAAGTTCATGGCCCACCTGCCGAGGATGGAGAAATGACTCACGTGGAAGAAACAGTGAGATGGTTACAGTAAGGTCACAAGGTCATGTAGGAGTCTGGGATATACTACCAGAAATGTTTTATGCAGCAGCTGGTGCATACAGATATGGAGACACTACGTTAGCGTGACTAAAACGGTCTAGGAAAACCATTGACATTCAAAACAGCTTCCAACAGTATAAATATAGGTCTTGTACGATTTTCAGAGGACGCTTACTTCATTCTTCGTGCAAAATAGTGGCGATTTCAAATAACTTGGTGGCTATGGTGGCCAGGGGCAATGCTGTACTCACAACACCAGCTGTGTGAACACGGGCGCTGCTGCCTTGGAACACAGCATCGCCGTTATGGAAAAAACTGTATTCCGTGTGTTGGTTACAATACGCCACAATGCTCAGATAATCGTAGCCAGTAATGCGACCTTGCAGAGAGACAAAGTGGCCCATGTAGTACCACGACACGGCTGCCAAAACAACCACCGGTTCTGCTGCATGTTTTCACTTGAAACGTAAACCCGACCACAAGCTGCAAACAGAGTGCAGCTGGTCTCATCCGACCAAATGGCTCTCTTCCGTTGCTCGGCGGTCCCCGTTTTATGGCTTCGGCACCGCTTTTTCCTGTTACGGGCATTTGCATCACCGACGATTGTGTTTGGACCTGCAGCTCGCTGCTTACGCAGAACCCTTCGTGTTGTTTTCGTGCTGACAGGGTTAAGGATTCGACACTCAGTTCCTCCTCATATCTTTTGTCACAATACTCCCCGTCACTATGACGGTGGCTTAGTTGATGACGTTTTTCCGCTTTCTCGGTATGCGGTACAAACCTTCGACATTGTGTCTCCTGAAACGTTAGACTTCGTCTTCCTCGGTTACGAAAGCACTCGCCATAAGAGCATCAAGAATTCCCCCCCTTTCGAATCCGCGTAGCTCCGACGTAATGTACGCACAACTACACAGGACACAGTTCGGACCACGGCGACAGGTGGGGTTCGCGGTCAGACACAGCAGCGCAGCCTGCAGGCGCGGCCAGCAGCTGCTACGTTTCTCGCGGTGTTCGAGGATTGTCGTCCGACCCCTGCAGGTAGTAGCAGTAAGAGAGATGCTCAGTGTAGCCCACTAACTGTGACGTAAGACAAACACCTGACGAATGTGGACGATACAGAACTAATGTTAAAGTGACACGTTCCACATCATTACGAAACGTCGTCTTCATGATCTATGGAACAAGGATTATACATGTATGTGTGTATGAAAGGTTGTAACAGCCTAGCAATGAACTACGTCATCTAAGATAGAAAGGGGATGCGATAACGTGGGATGTACTGTATTTCCAGAAATATTTTACACAGTGCCAGAAATGTAGACAGGAAGGCCATTTGGTTACTGTAAGCTAAATAAAAACGCGTGGCCACAAATTTAACCGTCAATATTAATGTGTTAGCGGATAGTACTAGTCGCTGTCTCAGGCTTATCCCAGACTACGAATTACTGTTTGGTAGTAACTGCAGTTATCTCGATATACATTTCCCAAAAAAATTGTCCGCTACTCGAACCGTGTGGTGGTGGGTGTGAGCTAAACCACACGATGAGTTGGAGGCACGTACTGACTTATACATCTTAAGTTATGGCCATTCTTTTAGAGATATGTTTTTAGTTATGTTCCAACATTTTGAAGCAGTTTGGTAATGGAGGAAAGACGAAGAGGTGAAGGAGCTTACACAGGATAGGATAGCGTGAAGAGGTGCGTCAAAGCAATACCATAACGACGTTGATTGCAATCACTGTTGTTGTTGTGGTCTTCGGTACTGAGACTGGTTTGATGCAGCTCTCCATGCTACTCTATCCTGTGCAAGCTTCTTCATCTCCCAGTACCTACTGCAACATACATCCTTCTGAATCTGCTTAGTGTATTCATCTCTTGGTCTCCCTCTACGATTTTTACCCTCCACGCTGCCCTCCAATGCTAAATTTGTGATCCCTTGATGCCTCAAAACATGTCCTACCAACCGATCCCTTCTTCTAGTCAAGTTGTGCCACAAACTTCTCTTCTCCCCAATCCTATTCAATACTTCCTCACTAGTTATGTGATCTACCAATCTAATCTTCAGCATTCTTCTGTAGCACCACATTTCGAAAGCTTCTATTCTCTTCTTGTCCAAACTGGTTATCGTCCATGTTTCACTTCCATACATGGCTACACTCCATACAAATACTTTCAGAAACGACTTCCTGACACTTAAATCTATACTCGATGTTAACAAATTTCTCTTCTTCAGAAACGATTTCCTTGCCATTGCCAGTCTACATTTTATATCCTCTCTACTTCGACCATCATCAGTTATTTTACTCCCTAAATAGCAAAACTCCTTTACTACTTTAAGTGTCTCATTTCCTAATCTAATCCCCTCAGCATCACCCGATTTAATTTGACTACATTCCATTATCCTCGTTTTGCTTTTGTTGATGTTCATCTTATATCCTCCTTTCAAGACACTGTCCACTTGCAATCACTACTTACAAGGTAATTGCGATTCAGTACGGCATTTGCGTGGTACTGATAAATGAAGTGATTATTTTTGCCAGCTACGAGTGCGATTATATAAATACAGGGTGACTCTTATTAGAGTTTAAAAACCCTCGAACTACGTAGATGACGCTGAGACAAGGTGATTTAGAATGAGACATATTGGGCCGTAAATTTCGGGAAATGCCCCCAAAGTGGACGACAAATGATGACCGTGTGACGTCACCAGATGACGTACCCTGCCGCACATGCAGCAACTGAGCGTGTGGACGCCGCCGTCTTCGTAAGAGGTACACATCGGTCCACTGCACTAGGCTAGTCTGTTTTCGAACAAGTTTTGTAGATATGATCTGTTGCAAACGTGCAAGTTACAAAGTTATTGTCCTCGCTATAACCGAGCAAGAGCTGTTCTTATTTTTTTTTTTGTTTCTTTCCTTTTATCCATTCGTTTTTTATTTGGAGGCTTTATTTAGTAAACAGCACGTGTGTCATTTACTGGTAGCGACGCAATTCTGAAGGTTATACTTGCTTACTTGTGACGCAATACAGAGCGAGCAGAAAGCAGGAGACCGGTAAATAAAATAATAAATCTTATCTCAGTATGAACACGGAAGTGCCTAACTCAGTCAGGGAAACACAGCCTGCCAGTCGCGAGACTCGAACCCCGCACCCCACGCGCCAAAGCCGCGACACCGACGTCGACACTCGACTTGGGCTGCGATGAACGAGTGCGAAGCGGCGCTTGCAGTGACGTCAGCTGTTCAACATCCGTCATCCACGTTTGGGGTATTCCCCATTTGCTGTCCCGTGTGTCTCTTCTACTAAATAACTTGTCTTAGCGTTATCTACGCCGCTTCGGGATTCTTAAACGTTAATAAGAATCACCCTGTGTAGTAGGGTAAGTCATCTATTTTCGCTAAGTGTTGTGTGCGGACTACTGCAGTGAATTTCAGTTTCTCTTTACAAGAGACTATCCCAAAACAGGTAACATCTTCTAACACTACGATTAAGGATAACTTCATAGTTGTTGATTCGGTTTGCTGCGACTACCACGCGATCGGTTCTTCATCTCTGCGACTCACACGCATTTGAACTCGCTTACCGTATTCTCCCTCTACAAGTTTTAACCACTAGACTTTCGTCCAGACTCTTTGACGTCTCAGGATGTATGCTACGAACCGATCCTTCTTTTAGACAAGTTGAGCCACAAGTAGATTTTTCCCAATTCGCTTCAGTACCTTCTCATTCTAGCCGTCCAGCCTTCAATGTTCCCTGTAGCGCCACAGTAGAAAGCTTGTACTCCAAACAAGTGCAGTCGGAATAGACTTCCTACAGATGAGTTTATATCTGATGTTACGAAATTTCTCTTTTTCGGAAATGAATGTGTCGTTGTTGTCTGTTGCAAATGTATCTTCTCTACTGCGGCCGCCGCCAGTTACTTTGGTATCTTATGTTGGTATTCGTCTTACGACTGTTTTCCAAGAGCCGGCCGGAGTCTAGGCGCTACAGTCTGGAGCCGAGCGACCGCTACGGTCGCAGGTTCGAATCCTGCCTCGGGCATGGATGTGTGTGATGTCCGTAGGTTAGTTAGGTTTAAGTAGTTCTAAGTTCTAGGCGACTGATGACCTCAGAAGTTAAGTCGCATAGTGCTCAGAGCCATTTGAACCATTTGTTTTCAAAGACACTATATAGTCCGATCGACTGACCTTACAAGTCGCTTAATACCTGTAACAGAATCAGAATGTCAGCCACAGACGGAAAAGTTTTTAATTGCCCTTCTCGATGTTTGATTCGCTTTACAAATGTCTCTTTAGTTTCCTTTATTGCTTTCTCAGTTTATCGATAGCGTTGGAAATAGGTTGCAAGGCTGTCTCATTGCCTCACAATCGTATGCCCAGTCTACTAACGAAAATCTCTTTGTCATTTCCAACCCTTTATATTTATTTTTATTTGTCGATTTATTTATTTAATATATAATGATTAGGACAATAAGGCCTTCTCTTACATCGGAGCAGGATTCGACATGCACAATAGACGGTAGTTAGCTTTTAAGAAATAACAATTTTATATGACAGATAGTATTGAAGTACTCTGAGAAAAAACCTCAGACTTGAAGGTGGACGAAGGCGGGAGTCGTTAACTGTGCGTCGTTGCCAGTGGGGGAGTGGAGCTGCAGCGCCGCCGGGTGATGACCTCTGTGTGTTTGTATGCATGTGTGTGAGCACAGCAGCCGACTTTTGACACTCGCCCAGCATCTGTCTGTGCAGTGCCTCCCGCCACGGCGCTCAGAACAGACCAGTCCTGCGACAGAGCTGTGTATTCCCTGTGAGACGGGGCGTCGCCCCCGCGTGTTGCAGGCGCGGCCGGCAACCCCGACGCGAAGCGGCTGTACGACGACCTGCTGAGCAACTACAACAAGCTGGTGCGGCCCGTCGTCAACGTCAGCGACGCGCTCACCGTCAAGATCAAGCTCAAGCTGTCCCAGCTCATAGACGTGGTGAGTACCGCAGCCCAAGTGTCCACTTTAATGTTTTGTGTTTCTCGATGAAGCGGAGGTTACAGGTGTGAGAGGGAGGGCAGCCCCACGCACTCGCTCTAGTCCCTCAGTTGGAGATACCGACGCGATGTTTCCGGCATACGGAGCTGTATCCTGTGTCCAGCCCACGCAACTATTGTTCCAAACGAGATATTCGAGTCACGCATTTTTTCAATCGAACGATATATTGCAACGGCACTCTGCAGTTCTCCTATAACGGTCTTTAATACTGGCGTCCAAACTTTTCGCAAAATATCCGAAAAATTAGCTTAAATTGAAAGTCGGACGGCCGGGATCGTAAATACTGCCGAGACGGCCTGCCCCTCGTACCTGTTCAGTTGTTTCGACAAACGCCGGTTGCTTAGAAATAACGACTTACATTTCAGATAATTTCTCCCGATACTTTCCTGATACGTTGGAACGTCGGATATACGTTGCCCCGTCAAAAGAATCCGGACGCCCCTATGTGAAGCCGAACGGGCCATGACACGTCAGCAGAGGCGGACCCTTCAGTGTGAGAGGAGGCGGGCAGTATTGTGTTGGTTCAAACTGCTGGCCGGACCGAGACTCGAACTCGGGACCTTTGCCTTTCGCGGGCAGGTGCTCTACCAACTGAGCTACCCAAGCACGACTCACGCCCCGTCCTCACAGCTTTAATTCCGCCAGTATCTAGTATCTCCTCTCCTACCTTCCAAACTTTACAGAAGCTCTCCTGAGAACCTCGCAGAACTAACACGCCTGAAAGAAAGGATATTGCGGAGACATCGCTTAGCCAAAGCCTGAGGGATGTTTCCAGAACGAGAGTTTCACTCTGCAGCGGAGTGTGCGCTGATATGAAACTTCCTGGCAGATTAAAAACACTTGCCCGCGAAGGGCAAGGTCCCGAGTTCGAGTCTCGGTCCGGCACACAGTTTTAATCTGCCAGGAAGTTTCATATCAGCGGACACTCCGCTGCAGAGTGAAAATCTCATTCCAGTATTATGTTGTCAGCAGAGAAGCAGTGGGTCACTTAGGGGAGTTCAGTGGCTTGCATCGTTAGCTGATCATTGGATGTCACGTCGTAACAACTCCGTCAGGGACATTTCAACCCCTCTAAACGTGCCATTCTGAAGTGGAAACACCTCGCAGTCACAGCTGAAGACCTCGCGTACAGACTAACAGCGACCGGAGAGTGGCTGTAAAAAATGATGCCAAATCAGCGGGAGGAGTTGCACGTAAGTTCCAAAGTGGTGACAGCAGTGCAGCTGGCGCAGTGGCTCTGGGTAGGGAGTTAAGAGGAATGTGGCAGCTCCTCGTAAGCCACACATTCGTGCAGTCGGTGCTAAGCGACGTTTCCGACGCCGCTGCTCTGTTAGTGACAGTGAGACGAGTGATGTGGAGTGGCGAACCACGCTGCGGTCTGCGGCAGTGCGAGGGAAGCGGATGGCCGCAGCTTCGCGGCCAGAGCCCGACTTCCACACTCGTACGTCGTCCTCCACGTGCGCACCGGCCAGCAGCCGTCTACGGACACGTCGCCTAAGCTACGAGCGCGTGGTGTGTGGTGGAGAGCCGGCGCTCAGCAGCGCCCCAGACGGGCTCGCGTCACGCCAGTTTCGTCCATCTCGACGCCCGAGTGTGGCGCTCCTGGAACCGTCGTGGCGCGCTTACAGCAGAGTTAACCTGCCGTTCGCGGCTGCGCGTCGCTCGCAAATCACGCGGCTTGCTGGAGAACATTCGCAGGGGGACGTCAGCTCTTTGGAAGCACACATTTGCAGACTTCACGATACGCTAGTCGTGTTGTTTCCGAAAGGAAAGTACCCCATACAGTCACTAAGGACATCGGCTTATAAAAGTTTGATTACAAATGTGCAAAAGATGAAGTAACTTTCGCCATTCTCACTTTTTCTATAACTTTAAGGATATTCTTATTTGACTGTTGTTTCTATTCAGTAGCAGAATCTTTAGAGTGCGTGAAAGAAAGTCCAAGATATCGTACTACAAGTACTTGAAGAACTGCTTTAGATCGAAACATTCTGCTATTTAACTGTTACATTTCTTTTACATAATGTGAGTGTGTGTGTGTGTGTGTGTGTGTGTGTGTGGTGTTGTAATAGCAGGACTCAGACGAAGTGCAGCTAACCTCGTAACTGGGTGCCTATGTCCACTCCACTGCGCTACCCTTGTGTGACGTACCAGAATGTCTTTGATGGTACCTCCTCATGAAGCCTTCAGTCGCTAATATGTTATTGATTGACATTTAATTATAACAAATCGTACCAAAATAACGGATTTTTGGGAGACCTTCAATGTGTAGATGCTTTGAAACCGCATACTTCCGTAACACGCAAGATATAACACGAAGACAACGAAATAATAAAATCTTTTAACCGCCAGTATAACCGTACAGGTCGTTTGTCTACAACCAGTTACATAGATACCGAGAGATCCTCGATGTGCTGCTACCTCGCAACACCAGATACTCGTAGGGCGTCACTTGTAACCTTACATATTTTTATTGTTACTGTGATAATTCTTAAAGACCTGTAATTCAGTGACATCTAATGGAGAAATTAAGCAGGGTATGTCATTAAGAATTAAGTACAATATTCTTTTCAAGTTAGTACCACTTTTTCACCTAATGTAGCCTTTCCACTATCGGGGCAATAATCTAGACGTGGTAGATGTACCACATAAAGTAGATGTAAATAAAAACTGATGAGATATTATCGCAGAGTGGGTATCACTCCCACCTCCAAAGACACTGCACTAAGAACGTTGGTCCGAATCTTCATCTGTTTCGTGATTTACTGACGCACAATGTTAAAAATATATTGGAAAGTTTGTCGTGACATTCGTAACTGTCTGAAAGAGTGCTCTGCAAATTTTTTGAGCTCCTGGTAGAAGTGGTGACAGCATTCGTAGTGTAGGCGTTCTGCACGCCGTTCCTCCTCTTGCTTCTCCTTGTCAGTAACCACAAAAAAATCACTACGACAGTCATCAGACGCCACGGAGAATACGGTCTACACTTCGCAGACAACACTCTCTGCTGCACGCCTAAGGCTCCCGCCGAGCAGCGAAGCTGCAGCTGACTGCGAGAGACGGGCGAAGCGGGTCCGCCGTGCAGTTCTTGCCGCGACAGAACTCTGTTTCACATTACGTGGAATAAATAGTGGAGAGCATAGTATGAGTGCGCACTGGAGTGTGACTCGCACTCTGGCGCTTTACCGAGACACTGCCTGGAGGGTGTTTTCGGGAGTTCCAGCGAGGTGCTTCAGTGAGAGCCACTTCCAGTTCCACTGGCAGTCGCCGCTGCAGCAGCAGTGGCCGCAGCCCATTCGTCCAAAGAGCAGATGGGGCACTGTACTCTGCAGGACTACGTGCAACGTACAATGATATATTGAGGCGGATTTAGAAAGCATCGCTCGTGCCAAACTGAGCTTGCCCTTTTCTCCCAACATATTCTGCCACCCATCGGTGAAGGGCAACAGCTAGGTTCCATGTGCCTAGATTACCGGAAAGCTTTTGACACGATGCTCCACTGCAGACTGTTAGCGAAGATACAATACAGAATAGGTTCCCAGATTTGAGAGTGGCTCGTATACGTCTTGAGTGACAGAACCCAGTACGTTGTCCTCTCCAGAGACAAGAGTGTCGTCAGGAGTGTCATAGAACTCTAGGGGGGCAGCATTCTGTGGTTCTCTGCTGACGATGCTGCGGTGTACGGAAAGGTGCCGCCATTGAGTGACTGCAGGACGACTTGGACAAAATTTGCAGCCGCTCTGATGAATGGCAGGTTGCTCTAAGTGCAAGAAAATATAAGTTATTGAATTTGAGTGGGAAGAAAGAAACAGTTCTGTAGTGCTCCAATACAATGTCGGGGGTGTGCTGCTTAAAAATCCAGGCGCAAAGCTGCGATGCGGTGTGAAATGGAACGAGTCTGTAAGAACGGTAGCAGGGAAGCCGAATGGTCGACTACGGTTTATTTCAGGAAAGTGTTGGCGATCTGTAAGGAACGGCGCACGCACAACACTAGTGCGACTTATTCTGAAGTTCGTGTTGACTGTTCGGGATCCCATCAGCTGCGATTGAAAGAGGACGTCGAGGAAGTTCAGATGCGGGCTGCCAAACTTATTACCTGTAGATACGATCAACAAGCAAGTGTTACGGATGTTCCTTGATAACTCAATTGGGAATCTCTGGAGGGAAGGCGACGTTCTTTTGGAGGAATACTATTGAGAAAATTTACAGAAGCGGAATTTGAAGCTGGCCACACGACGATGCTACTGGCTTCAATGTCCATTACGTGTGAGGACTTCGAAGACGAGACAAATTAGGGCCCATACGGAGGCACACAGACAGTCGTTGTTCCCTGGCTATGTTTCTGAACGGAGACGGCTACTAGTGGCGCGAGGTACTAAACACTACACACTACACGGTGGCTTGCGGAATATATATGTAGAGATAGGTGTAGACGTGTTGGGTGTCTGTGCGACACTGAATACGTGTGTCGTTTGGAAATATAATTGTAGTGACTTCAGTAGTTTTGTTTAGTGGTACCCGTACCTGGATTTTGGTCGAGGGTAGCGACGTTGTTTACACCGACACGAGGAGCACCTCTGCGTTCATTGCTTGTGACAAATTGTAGCTACGAGAAACAGCACTGGTCCCGCGGGAATCCGCTCTCTTTCCCGACCGTCGTGTGTCACTGGAGTCGGGGCAACGTGGGAACACGCAACTATCGTTATCCAAGATGGCGGGCGTGACGTCACAGACACACCCCCAGTGACGTCAATCAAGATGGCGGATTTTGGCGGGAAGTTTGAATTTTGGCGGGAAGATGGTCAGATGGGCTACCTCCACTAACCTAACCTCCCCTCCCCCAGGAAATGGCGGGAAGTTCAAATTCCAACATGATAATGCGTCACACCTAGGAAATTGGCGGGGAAAATGGACTTGTCTCTATTATGTAACCAATTTCAAGCACGTGTGTTCGCCACTGGGTCTGGACTACGACTGGCTCAGTTCGTATCGTCGCCACCAGAGAGCGCCACTGCAAAGTCAGATCGTGACGCAAGTACCGTTATTCGAGATGGCTGCATCCAGTGCACCCACCACGTGGCTTGGTACGCAGAGGACGCTGTCTTGACGTCGGCTGATGGTGCGAGTACCGTTATTCAAGATGGCGACAATTTTTTTTTCTCCACTCAGATGACCGGAATTGGTGGTGGACATTCAGTCTTTGCTGAGCTGTCGTTGTCAAACCATCGTCATGTGTTCGATCATCGAGATGAATGTGAAGGATAGAACAGCTTGCAACAGCTGGATTACCTGTAGACATTCGAGGGAGGACTGTAGCCGCAGTTCACTACATCACGCATGGAAGAGTATGATAGTGGAGGAGTGTAGGAGGAATAAGTACATGAATTCTGTTCAGCAGATTTCGGCATTGCAGAGGGATGGAGCCAGGATGCATATCGTAACCAGCACATGCTCATGCGCAAACTGCCGAGATAGTCATCATGAAGCACTCACTCTCCCAAAACGAAAGAGACGTCCAGTTGATGTCAGTTCGCTTCGGTCTAAGCATATTTGTACACTCCATATATACCATTGAAGATCAGCTGCTCACCCCCCATCCTCGTTGCCGTGCCGAATGCGTTCTATCGATGAGTTATTGGTGTTTGAGCGGGATGAGTTTAACAGCTATGTTGTTTGTAAGCATACAGTCGAGGACTGCCCCCATAGCTTCCTACATGCGGAATGGAAGCACGCATTAATGCTCGAACATATGAATGGGAAGAATACGGTTCTGCATATAAATGCGTTGCAGCGAGATGCTTTAAAGATGCATTGCCCATCTCACGGAAACATCTGCTATTGTCGGAACTGTGTGCCTTTTCTAAAAGCACCGTATAAGCTCCCAGCCCACAAGAGACGACTGCCTCCGATCCAGCATACCGAAGAACTGATCTAGTTCACGAGCTCACCGCTAGAGGGCACTTCGATAGGTCATGTGATCACACGATTCAGCCAATATGAACACGGCATCATGATGACGTAGGTGGACTCAGCAGCTGCTCGATCCCTGTTCAGGTCAGTCAGTCAGTCAAGATGAAGCGTCAGTCACCAGAGCAGCAGCAGCAGCAGAATAGGAAGAGGCGGCAGGAGAAGAGTAAGTATCTATTTCGCAAAATTACAATTACTATTATTATCATTATTATTTCTGTAGCAGCAGCATATTATGCTTACGAATATGCTCTCTTTGCGCTAGCTTCACCCGTGACGTCAGCATCAGCAGGTTCCAACCTGTCGGGACCCGCACACGTGGTGGCCTCGGACTCTTCCACGCAGGATCCCGTAGCACAGCTTCTCAGCATGCTGGAGCAGGAAAACGAGGTGCTAATGTCGGTGCCAGGGACTGCGTTTGAGGCGGCTTCACATTACTGGACTCCTTCGTACGCGCCGTCCGTTGTTCATCACACAAGAGACGTACAGCCATCAGTGCACGAACAGCAGGCTAACCGCGCTGGCGTGGATGTTGTGGATGTCGTGATAGCGACCTGCAGTGCACCACAGCTTTTACTGTTCGCCTCATGCTATGTCTTAACAGTTAGTGGTTCAAAACATCTTCATCTAGGACTTGAAGTTTCACAAGACGGCAGCCTGTCAACTGTATTAGTGCTCGAAAGTGTGTCCAAAAATATTAAAGTTAGGTTTTCTGACTACGAATGGGATGAACTCTGTCGTGTAAAAACATACGTCAGGAAGCATACGACTACCGAATACGCTCCGTCCCACTCCTACCAGGACATGTACTGTGGCAGTCTAACTGTTTTCTATCAACGTATGACGATGTTACACTAAGAATTAAAAGTGTTGAGGGTCAGAGTATTTTCATGCAGTACTCGACTATTGTTATTTATTCAGTCTAGACGTGGCAGTAACTAGTACAATAGAGAGTCTAAGTAGATGGCGCCCGTATGTTCAAGCTGTATACAGTGACATCATGAACAGGCTTCACACATGTAGGAGTCACATAGAAGATATAGATTATTGTTTTAGTACCTGTACAACTGCTGTGCCGACGTCTTGTGCTATTCCTCGAATAGGTGTTGAAAATGCTGAACTCAAATTTACTGATGTAATACCAGACTATTGCAATGCGCCTATCACATTATGAGATATATGTGCTGAATTTGAGGGATATAACAAGCAGCTAGTTTCCTAATACTGTACTTCTGCTGCATCGTTTGAAAAAGAATGAAGTTATTTTTTTCCATGCTGATCATAATTGCAGATCGTGAATAAATAAATATATTTATAATCTTAAATTTCTGTTTGTCTTTTTATTTCTCTTGACAAAAATGTCACATACGTTAATGCACGTTAGTATACGTTTATGTATGTTAATGTGTGTGACACTCTTCCCTTGAAGTATACCACCTGGAGTTCATTCTATCGTGTAGCTGTTGTAGCCCTGTTGGTAAGGTGACTGCGCTATAGTGGCTACACATTCATATTGTTTATCACATAAAAGCCTGTTGCACGCCAGTACCCAGCAAAGTAGGTATCGTGGCAGGCTGGGTGGAGCATCCTCGCCGCAAGGACTTTGTTGTAGGCGACTGGTCCTGTGATGACGACCAGGACCAATAGACCGATAAGAAGAAGAAGAATGGAGCACTCCTTCCTGACAGCATGCGAGCGATGATTGTAGGTCCTTCCAACTGTGGTAAGATAAATGTCCTCATGGCTCTGTTAACGCACATAGACGGAGTCCGATTCGAGCACCTTTTCGTCTTCTCCAAAACACTGTTTCAATCCAGGTACCAATTACTGCAGAAAATGTTAGATGGGGTAGATGGTGTAACGTACAGAGCACTCAGTGAAAGCGACGACATCCCCCCACCTGAAGAGGTAAAGCCTAACACTGTCTTCATATTTGACGATGTGGCTGTTGAAAAGCAGGATCAAATCTGTAGATATTTCTGATTTGGTCGTCATATGCGTGTTGACGTATTTTATCTGAGTCAGACATATTCCAGAATCCCAAAACAGTTGATGAGGGATAACACCAACCTCATTATAGGCTTCAAACAAGACAATCGCAATTTAAAACACATTTCCCAGGCTCATGTAGGGACCGACATGTCATACAATGAATTTGTAAAGATATGTGCTGATTGTTGGAACTACTCACAATACGGGTTTCTCGTTGTTGATAAAAGTCGGAAACTGAATGACGGTAGATATAGCCGGAACTTCCAGGAGTTTCTCCATACATAAGAAAATGGCTGCGCACAGCGGGACATTATCCGACTCTGCGCCGTCGTGTTCCGCCCCGTGAGCATGTTTCACGTCAGCAGCTGCCGTGGGGCGTAATAACTGGCGAATTTAAACGTATTGCGAACGGCACGCATTTCAATCTTGCTTGTCATTTGAGGCCATACAATAAGCAACTAACCACTTATCCCTTTAAAAATCATCGACAGTTATAGAAGCAAAGCTGCAGACGTGTAAAACCACCGTTCACTTACGAGCTGCTCCCCAAACCGAGTCGGAACGGCACGGCCCCGGCCGCGCCTCACTGCACTCTCCGATCCAGGAAACCAGACAGTCTCGTTCTGGCACGAGTCGTGTACGCAACGGACTGGTGTAGCAGTGGCGACTCTGCGACGTGCGTGCGCTAAACTGTGCCTACTTTCTCACCAAATGCGTCCAAACAGAACCGGAGCGCTGTTATTCTTACCTTTCTGTCCAACGACAGACGCTGGTAAACGTCCGTCGGAGAACGAAGAACGTGTAATGGTGGTTCTGGCGACTCGCATCGGATTCTGGAACAGAAACATTTAGATCGCCACTTATATTAAAAAATATGTGTTTCCGTGTTTTGGTGAGTTACCAGCCTCTGGTATGCAGTATTTATGGCAGCTGCGACACGATTGGCGGGCGGGACGGGTTATATGTCGGTGGCTGGCTGCGGTTGCTCACTGAGCAGGGCTGCCAACCTGCGCGGAATGCCAGGCCTGGGATTCCCCTCATTATTAACCCACATTCCTGCTGCCGCTGCTGGCTGCCTGTTTTACAGGAAGCTGGCGCTGTCACCCTCTCTCCTCTCTCCCTCCCTCTCTCTCTCTCTCTCTCTCTCTCTCTCTCTCTCTCTCTCTTTCTCTCTCCTTCACGGCTATGACGGATCGCGCGGAGTGGGGAACCAGCGTCAAACGCTATGTGCGAGTGCACATACGGTAAGTTATTTGGCCTACCCGTGCTGCAGTTTAGGGTGAGGATCATCTACGGATGAAACTGCTCTACTAGACAGTCTCTTAATCTCACTGAAGCTCACATCGTGCAGTTCAAAACGAGAAGGAATGTCGCACAGCTACCAGAAGGAGAGATGAACGGGCTTACACCGGGCGAGTCTCCGTGTGTTCAGACTGATCGTAAACAGAGGGGGCCGCAGAAAGTATGTATGAATATGGGAAAGTTAAGTTACAGAAACCTTTGCAGAAAAGAGAAACATTTCCATACAAATGATAAGAGTTCTGTGGCACACAAATAGTGAGCAACCGAGAGAAAGTTGAAAAGTGGCACTGATATACCGTGCGTCCTGTTTATCTCGACCATCCCAAATAAAGTTTTGTCCGGAAGCAAAATAAAAAGAATATTTCGAGCAAATGTTGTCCAGCTACCAGGGGGACTTGAACCAGCAGCCATTCGCATAACTTCGTTCATTGCAAAGATATGAGCAGCAGTATTTTAAACAGGATCCCCCCCCATGAACCATGGACCTTGCCGTTGGTGGGGAGGCTTGCGTGCCTCGGCGATAGAGATGGCCGTAACGTAGGTGCGACCACAACGGAGGGGTATCTGTTGAGAGGCCAGACAAACGTGTGGTTCCTGAAGAGGGGCAGCAGCCTTTTCAGTAGTTGCAGGGGCAACAGTCTGGATGATTGACTGATCTGGCCTTGCAACACTAACCAAAACGGCCTTGCTGTGCTGGTACAGCTGAAAGCAAGGGGAAACTACGGCCGTAATTTTTCCCGAGGGCATCCAGCTTTACTGTATGGTTAACTGATGATGGCGTCCTCTTGGGTAAAATATTCCGGAGGTAAAATAGTCCCCCATTCGGATCTCCGGGCGGGGACTACTCAGGAGGACGTCGTTATCAGGAGAGAGAAAACTGGCGTTCTACGGATCGGAGCGTGGAATGTCAGATCCCTTAATCAGGCAGGTAGGTTAGAAAATTTAAAAAGGGAAATGAATAGGTTAAAGTTAGATATAGTGGGAATTAGTGAAGTTCGGTGGCAGAAGGAACAAGAATTCTGGTCAGGTGTTTACAGGGTTATAAACACAAAATCAAATAGGGGTAATGCAGGAGTAGGTTTAATAATGAATAGGAAAATAGGAATGCGGGTAAGCTACTACAAACAGCATAGTGAACGCATTATTGTGGCCAAGATAGATACGAAGCCCACACCTACTACAATAGTACAAGTTTATATGCCAACTAGCTATGCAGATGACGAAGAAATTGAAGAGCCAGCCCTGACAAAACTCTACCATCTGGTGAGCAAGATGTATGAGACAGGTGAAATACCCTCAGACTTCAAGAAGAATATAATAATTCCAATCCCAAAGAGAGCAGGTGTTGACAGATGTGAAAATTATCAAACTATCAGTTTAATAAGTCATAGCTGCAAAATACTAACGCGAATTCTTTACAGACGAGTGGAAAAACTGGTGGAACCGGACCTTGGGGAAGATCAGTTTGGATTCCGGAGAAATGTTGGAACACGTGAGGCAATACTGACCCTACGACTTATCTTAGAAGATAGATTAAGGAAAGACAAACCTACGTTTCTAGCATTTGTAGACTTAGAGAAAGCTTTTGACAATGTTGACTCGAATACTCTCTTTCAAATTCTGAAGGTGGCAGCGGTAAAATACAGGAAGCCAAAGGCTATTTACAATTTGTGCAGAAAGCAGATTGCAGTTATAAGAGTCGAGGGGTATGAAAGGGAAGCAGTGGTTGGGAAGGGAGTAAGAGAGGGTTGTAGCCTATCCCCGATGTTATTCAATTTGTATATTGAGCAAGCAGTAAAGGAATTAAAGGAAAAGTTCGGAGTAGGTATTAAAATCCATGGAGAAGAAATAAAAACTTCGAGGTTAGCCGATGACATTGTAATTCTGCCAGAGACAGCAAAGGACTTGGAAGAGCAGTTGAACGGAATGGACAGTGTCTTGAAGGGAGGATATATGATGAACATCAACAAAAGCAAAACAAGGGTAATGGAATGTAGTCGAATTAAGTCGGGTGATGCTGAGGGAATTAGATTAGAAAATGACACACTTAAAGTATTAAAGGAGTTTTGCTATTTGGGGAGCAAAATAACTGATGATGGTGGAAGTAGAGAGGATATAAAATGTAGACTGGCAATGGCAAGGAAAGCGTTTCTGAAGAAGAAAAATTTGTTAATATCGAATATAGATTTAAGTGTCAGGAAGTCGTTTCTGAAAGTATTTGTATGGAGTGTAGCCATGTATGGAAGTGAAACGTGGACGATAAATAGTTTAGACAAGAAGAGAATAGAAGCTTTCGAAATGTGGTGCTACAGAAGAATGCTGGAGATTAGATGGGTTGATCACACAACTAATGAGGAGGTACTGAATAGAATTGGGGAGAAGAGGAGCATGTGGCACAACTTGACTAGAAGAAGGGATCGGTTGGTAGAACATGTTCTGAGAAATGGAGGGATCACCAATTTAGTATTGAAGGGCAGCGTGGAGGGTAAAAATTTCAGAGGGAGGCCAAGAGATGAATACCCTAAGAAGATTCAGAAGGATGTAGGCTGCAGTAGGTGTTGGGAGATGAAGGAGCTTGCACAGGATAGAGTAGCATGGAGAGCTGCATCAAACTAGTCTCAGGATTGAAGACCACAACAACAACAACAACAACAACAACGTTGCAAAGCGAAATGAAATGGAACGAGCACGCTAGGATTGTGGTAGGAAAGGTTAATGGTGGACTACGGTTTACTGTGAGAATTCTAGGAAAGTGTGGTGCAGCTGTAAAGGAGACCGCATACAGGACGCTGGTGCGATCTATTCTTGAGTACTGCTCGGGAGTTTGGGATCCGTATCATGTCGTATTAGAGGAAGCTAACGAAGCAATTCAGAGGCGGGCAGCTAGACTTGTTAGTGGTAGGTTCGAACAACATGCAAGTGTTATGGGGATGCTTCGGGAACTCAAATGGGAATCTCTGGAGGGAAGGCGCTGTTTCTTTCGAGGTACAATGTTGATAAAACTTATGTTGAGCGCAGAACGACCAGTGCCTCCAACGTCCGTTGCGCGTAAGGATTGCTTACATAAGATACGAGAGATTAAGGCTCGTATAGAGGCATATTGACAGTCTTTCTCCCTCGCTATATTTGCTACTGGAAGAGGAAAGAAAATGACAAGTCGTGGTACAGGTTCCCTCCAGCACGCGCCGTAACTGGATTGCGGAGTACCGATGTCGCGACGTTGTCGATATCCTAGCTACCTACTGGAAATACGACAACGCGCCATAGTCGTTTGTGAATGACGCTCCGGACCATATCTTCTGGGAGTGTGAGGTTAGACAAACGTTACAGACTAGGAGAGGAACGTCTTCGGTAATGCCGCAGTGTATAGCCTGATAAGGGGCGAGGAATTGTGGAATAAATTGAGTTCGCTGAGAGCTAGAGTACCAGCCTACGAACAGCAAGCCAACGTGTCTGAGAGACATGCAGGAAGAGATCTTACACTGACAACGAGACGCACCATGGCAGAATATCTACCCACCACAAATTTGAGGAAGCAGTAAGCAGATGGGCCCCAGGAAGGACCAGCAAGGATTTACTGAGAGCCTGACAGCCGTCTCCCAAGCTCTCCAACTTAGAGCGGTACGGCAGGCGACTGCAGCAACATGCCAGGGGCTTAGTATCCAGACAAACGGAGAAATCTACCTAGGGTCTGATAGTTAGTGCAAGAGTGTAGTGGTGTGCAGTGTAGCGTTGTACAGTAATGTAGTCCACAATTATAAGTTACAAAATACGTGACGATGCAATGAAGCGTCGTACAGTGGACCACTAGAACGTGCCTTCTGGATTCAGGATGAACTCATATCTGTGCGCCAGGTGGCCAAAGAGTAGTATGTAGATTTTTCGAAAACTAATATTTCTTATGTAGATACTTTAAATTATACACCAATAGATAGCCGAGGTTCCTCAGCTATTGTAGGAGGGAGGGATGGAGAGAGAGAGAGAGAGAGAGAGATAGAGAGAACCCTTGGGCGGACCACACAACAGAGCCCCCGCTGGTGCACTGATGGCATGGCCCCCATAATGCGCGCGCTGTCCCCATCTTCTGGGCTCGTGATTGGATATCGAGCCGCGATTACGCGCGGTCGCCATCAATGTGGCGGGAGGGAGGGAGGGAGGACCCCCCGCCTCTGCGCGGAGTCAAGTACCAGCCGAGTCTTTGTGCCTCGTCGATAGCAACTGTGGATATGAGCATCGCATTTCTGCCATCACACGATATCGCCCAATATTTTTCCATTCTTTTCCTCGAATATTATCTGCGTTAGCTAAAATATGTAAATTGGTGCATCTCTAATAGTTGTCCGTGTAAATTTTCTGTTGCACCGGTGCTGTGCCCAGAGAGATCAATATCTGTCTAAAAATTAGAAGCACAGAAAGTCGAAAGAAGGCCGACGGAAGTGATATTATCTGGTCGTCGAATGTATTATGATGATTTCAACAATTTTAGGGCTACTAGTTAGTGAGAAAGGTGTTTAAGTGTGGAGTAAAGATCGTGAGATTGAAAGAGACTGAGCTTCAGATTCTACAAGTAATTTGCGGCTATAGAGGAGCTGATGTGTGGCGTGAGTGTGTGGCTTTCACTGAATTACGGTTAGCAATGATTCGTTACTAAGCAGTGCTCGGCATTAAACGTCTAATTGTTTTACGTCATTCTTCTGTTTAATCAAAGACCGCGTCCACTACAATGATACGACGTCTGTTCAGAAAATTCCCGAACGTTGTCCACAAAATGTTTCTACGCTTACCTTTTACTTGTTGTGCACGGTTTCCTCCACAGCTCACACACCGGTTCCAACGCCGTTTCCACTTCCGGGAGCGCTCTCGGTTCGCCCCTTGCTGGATAGTGCGAAGCGTCGTCTGCGAATTTTCTTTTATCTCGTGTATCGTTGCAATTCTTCGTTCTTTCGACGGGGTTTTCGACTCTGGAAATAAAAAAATGACCACAGGGGTCACGTCTGGAGAGGACGGAGGACGAGGCAGTGCAGTGAACTCTGCAGCAGCCACGCGTGTGCTGGGGCGTTATCACGAGGCAAGGGCCACCAGTGGCCTCGCAGACGTTTCAACATTTCCCGATAGTAACAGTTTGTTCCTGTGGCACGAATTCATGATACAATAATCCCTCAAAGCCAAAGAAAAGTATCAGCATGGTTTTGACATTTGAAGTGACGTGAGCAGTTTTTTTGATCTTGGAGAAGCTGCCCCATTGTCAAGACTGAATCTCGGGCTCAACATCGTAACCGCAGATCCACGTTTCATAACCAGTTATGATTTTCTTAAGGAACATCTCGTTCTCTTTGCGCGATCCAAAAGCTCTTCACGGGCTGCGACGCGAAAGTCTCCCTAGGACGAACTTGGCGGCAACACGATGCATTCCAAGATGCTGTGTCAGGATTTCGTGACCATCCTTATGCGCTCTCTCGGACAGTCAGTCTGCCGGCCGGGGTGACCGAGCCGTCCTACGCGCTACAGTCTGGAACCGCGCGACCGCTACGGTCGCAGATTCGAATCCTGCCTCGGGCATGGATGTGTGTGATGTCCTTACTTTAGTTAGGTTTAAGTAGTTCTAAGTTCTAGGGGACTGATGACTTCAGAAGTTAAGTCCCATAGTGCTCAGAGCTATTTTGAACCATTTTTTGAACAGTCAGTCTTCTGTTGGCACAAACATGACAACAATTTTGTTATTGTTCCTGACACGAGCGTCTTCGGTAGATGTGGAACGGGGTACTGAACGAAGGCCATCTTTAACTTCCGTCCGGACATTTTTAAACCCTGTGAACTATTCGTATGGATTAAGCACCCAGCACCGTGGGTTTTCTGCATCATTTGGTGTCTCTGTAATTTAATGCGGACGCGTCGCTCCTGTAACTCTGCTATCTGGAAATTCGCAAACTGTGCGATGCAACGTTCTACTCAATACAGCACTGAACCGTAACCAACGGACAGACAACAATGAAACCACTAGCAGACACACATTGAGCTCTGGCGAGCGCAGGGGTGCCACCCGCATTTCGCTCCAACTCACAACTGGCGTGAAATTACGAAAGTTTGGAATTTTTTGAACAGATGCCGTACATTGGGTTTCGCGATCATGTATAACTCAAACTCGACGATGGTGAGCGACTTGAAAACATCAGTCCCGTCTGTACATCACTACAAAAGCGATACCGCGCGCTACCGGTAGGTTCCAAAATGCTCAGCGTAAAAACCGGATTTTTCCTGGGCTCCGACTTCAGGGTCTGTTCGTGACAGAAAGGTAGGGTCGAGCGCTGCGGACAGCTCTTGGCTGACGGACCATCTCCATAGCCAACACAAGAATTGTCTTGTTGTAACTATCCAGCAGTGCACGATCAGTTTTTGAACATTGCACACTCCCTCCAGCTTAGGAAAGTGGAGACAGTCTTCTGGTTCTTTTTGTAATTGTTGTCTACGGTGAGCCTTGAATGGCTTATGGAGTCATTATTTAGTTCGTGGGCAGTTCCTGAAAAAACTCGACAAAAGCGTTTTCCAACATTTTTCGCAGTCAGCAGCGGATGTCTATATAACTAACCGCAGCAAATTACTCTGATTTTTAAGGTATGTTCTATACTAAACTAGAAGCGCCATCTTATCATTTTCGAAAGTTTTGATCAGTTATCGATAAAACCTCGCACCAAAACGCGGTTTTCGGGCACCAAAACCCAGCCGCTGATTCCAAGACGGCTACCCACAGTAATTGGCTAAAATTTTTACCACATAATTCTAGAATCCTAATCTCGAACAACCTTCATATTTTTCTCGATGCCTGTGGTCTTTTCCCAGGTACAGAGGTTCAAAGTTACCATACTTGTTGTACACCTAAAATACGCACGTACAATCTGCTGTGACGCGAAAACGTAGTTTACAAAGTGACGTAGCACAGAGAAATATGCTGTGGAGTGTGTACGTCATCATCAGAAGCGTTCTGGAAACCGCATGTTGTAGTACTGAAGCACCTACGAAATTTTTGTGCTCGTAAAACCCTGTCTGAGTTCTAATATCACTTTTGAGTTATTTCAATTTCACGTAAGTAAACTATGACCAACGTTTCATGGACATATTCCAGAGTGGGTTACACTTGCATTACGCAACAGAAGCAAACGGCGGCATGAATGAATATTTGAATAAATTTTGGATCACAACTATATAAAATTTTGACTTAGCCTTCAGGTGTCGATCCATACAGCCACCTATATACAGTTTTTAATCTATTGTGCTTAATTATTACAATTTCTCAAGATGTTTTTAACTGGTTTCATTAGGTCGGGTACAACATTGTTGTTTAAGTACATGGCGAGATATGACTAATTAGAAAGATATAAGACTTGAACACTATGTGGCACAGCGCTAGGTCCGTTAAAACAAAACGAAGAGTCAAAGAGAAAGAGAAAAAACCGTAATGGAACGTACACACTGCGTAACTAGATAATTAATAGTTATGTTACTGATAGCAATACTACCATGCACTTCCAGCATAGGGACTGGGTGTTTGTGTTGTCCTCATCATTTCATCATCATCATCATCATCATCATTCGTGCCAGTGGCCAGACTGAATTGTGTACACACTGGGACTTTGTACGGGCGATGACGAACGCGCAGTTGAGCGCCCCACACATCAAACATCACTCCCAGCACAGAGTATAGAAGAATCAGCTACAGTTAAGTGTATTAAGTCGCGAAATTTAACAGGTCATTTTAAATTTACAGGTTTCTTCTATCTCAAATTAGCTGACTACATAGGGCCTGTGGTATGACATCGGCAGGAGTCTGGACACGGGGAACGTTCTGACGCTGCAGCTTCTTGCCTTCGGTTGTCGCGACCGAAAAACAAGTGGTTCACAACCTCCGGGATTCCACACTCGCACCAAAGCGGTGACTCGACAGCGTGAATTCGGTGAAGATGCTGTCGGCAGCGTGCGTGCAGAGAAACTTCCAGCCGTAACAGCTCTTGGGGTTGCTTTCTAGTGCTGACAGTGCGCTACTATAATGTCGGTCTCTCGATTTCAAGTATTCTAGCCGGTCTTTCTTCCAATCATTTCTTGTCTGTCGTCTGTAGCTTTGTACGAAGCCCTTTGCCGATACTGTAGGATGTCCTTCTTCGCCATCATATACATTGCCTGTTTGACCAGACTATCTTCAATTTCGTTTCCTTGTGTCGCACAGTGATCTTTGGTCCTATATGTACTGACTTGCCGTTTATTGTTTCGGCATTCTGTCCGTACGTCTACTATTCCGTGTGGTATGGGCTGACTCATTTTTCCGGCGTTATTATTCTTCGGCAAGGCAAGGGCTGATTTTAAATCTGTAAACTTCTTTCGTCAGTATATTGAATAAAAGGAGCAACTCCCAGGATTACGATTAGTTCCGCTGTCCTGTCTGTGTTGTCCTTTCGTAGTTTAAATTTTCTACCATGTCACTTTGCATTTCCCCATTACGCATTGCCTGCGCCATCTTCGTTCTTGGATCCATCAGCACTTGGTAATGGTCGCCTTATGAGAACTATATAAAAGTCTTGTACGTCCAAAATATTTCCAGGGCCAGTGACATGTCTGCTTCTAAGATCAAATTGTGATAGTGGTATTCACGAATAGACTGGGGGCGATCTGTGGTATTATGAACACCAAACGAATTCTTAACTGCCAAGATAGCTAAAATAGTTTATTCACACGGACGTTTGGTTCCGGCAATTCTCTGTTACCATCTCGGTATCTGTGTTTAAATCATTAAATAATGTTCTCCGTGAGTACAGTAAGTGGTGCTACACATTGTATAACACTACTTGCTGTATTGATGGAGGAGATTATGTAATGATTTAATAATAGATCCGAACGTGGCAACAGAGAATTGCCGAATCCGGTCATCTATATAAATAAACGATTTTAGCGATCTTGGCAGTAGAGAATTTATTCAGTGTCCAATGGCACTCACGACAAAGAAGTTTTGTTGAGGATACAGAGTTTCTCACGTCGCTCATAATATCTGGGTTACCCCACACCTAAGCGTGAGGTCAGGTAAGTCTTGCACCAGTTTGATAAGATATTCCCTACTCAAGTGCGATGATGGTCCGATCGCTTCAGCGAGAAGTCCGGCAGTTGCAGGTGCCACAGCTCCAGTGCAATATATTTATAGCAGCCTTACACTGCCAGTTGATTAGTTCTTCGGATAGACTGACTGGCATGGACAGAAAACAGAGGCGAGCTTAATATGACATGGGGACGCCACGAAGTTCCGATGACGGATTCACTTCAGACTTTGTACACCTTTACTGCGCCATCAAAACAACACGACGTGCCAGTAGGTAAGGCGCACTACTCTGGCAGTTCCCTCAAAATCGCCAGACAAGTCTGTCGCGTCTTTCGTGTAGCTGATGTGTCTGTGCGTAGGTGACGCACGTCAGAGTCCACGGTGGACAAACGGTTAGCGTTAAGACGAACGTGTGCGAGGCGACGGTTCGATTCGTCCTCAAACTTTCGTTTTTGAAATCAAGTTTAAATTCTGCGATATTTAAAAACTTTGCACCTACAGTATTCTTGCTATATTAGTCACGTCTCACCGCTGCGCAGGTTAACTGCCAAAGGGGGCCTGCCTCTGTGTCTGCAGCTCGAGCTGTTGAGGTGCGAAGTAGTTCCGGGTACCTTACCAGGCTGCACGTGTAAGGGATTTCTTCATTTCATAAATATGTTTGTTCTAGTAATTAAATTTAATTAAAAATCGTGAGAAGTCATATAAAATGAAATTAACTATATTATTTATCAGATGTCATATAAATTAAATAATATGTCCAGTGATAAAGAAATCTAGTTTAAAAATTAAGTTTGAGTGGGAGTCGAACCTTCGCCTCGTACACGTTCGTCTTACGTGGCTCCAACTTGACCACCATGAACTCCAATCTCTGGCGCCTACGCATAGATACATCAGTTACATAATAGGCGCGTAAAAACTTCTCTTGCGATTTTCTCGGAATTGCCAGAGTAATACAGCTTCGCACTTGCACGCCATGTTGTTTTAACGGGCTAGTAAAGGTGTACAAAGCTTGAAGTAAATTCGTGATCCCAACGTGGCGGCCTCCTCAGTGCTCCATATACGCCAGACGTGTATTGATGTATTTACAATTACCGCCCTATTATATCGACCATTTCTTCACACCTACTACGTGGGGCTCAGCTTAGTGTGCTGCCGGTGCAGACAGCCAGAGTTTCACAATCATCGTCGCAGGGAACTGAGAAGAGCGAGTTCTGTTTGTCGCCTCTCTTGCTGTCCGCGTCTTTTTCTACACAAAGAGGGACGATTTTCTCTGTGACACGTCCCGTTTTCTCTTAGCGAGCTGCTAAAATACGTTAATGTGTTATCACGCTTCTTTTCCCTTCCCCTATGTCGTCACTAATTGTGCGTATGCACAGGTCCTCGGCATACTGAGGTATCGTAATATCAGGGCGAAAATACTCTTTATATATATCGTAAATATGTTAGAGGATGGGGCACTATATTGATCGTTCAGGCAAACGCGTACTTCTAGGTCCTATCGAGTTGGTACTGACTTTCTGTCCACAAGTAGGGCACGAAGGTCTACCATAAACAAAACAAGCAGATTGATTTTTTTCATCTTCTCCGACAGAAGGGCTCGACTAATGCTATTGTAAGCATTATCCGTACACTGTCGAGAAATATTGGTGTAGGAAGTCTTCGTAGACATTGAATCTGTTAAAGCTTCCTCTGTCGAAAACCAGCGTCCGCTTAGAGAATGATACCCTCTCTACAGACGAAATACACTCAGAGGACAAAAGCCGTCGCACGCCTGCTACCCGGTGCAGTCCAGCAGTTCCACGCATCATCAACTGGACAAGTGACTGGAAGAAATACAGAACCGAGCTGCCTCTGCATGATAGCGAAGATGCTGGTGCAGGGTTTTGTGTACCAACTGGCCGGGATGTTCTTCAAACAGCTGTGGCCCCAGTCACATGGCGCGTTCTCATCTATAAAAATTCCATCGTTGTTTGGGAACATGACGTCCATAAATGTCTGCAAACAGTCTCCAACTAGCCGAACGTCACCATTTCCAGCCGATCTTCGGTTCAGCTGGAACAGAGAACTCAGTCCATTCCACGTGGACACAGCCCACGTCCTTATGGAGCCGCCCACAGCTACACGGATACTGTGCAAATCGCACTCAAGTGCCTGGCAGAGGGTCCGTCGACTCAGTTTCACAGCAATTCTGTGTTATTGCAATCTCGGACAGCGCACGGAGAAAACGAACACCTATATCTTTCCATGCGAGCTCTGATTTCCCTTATTTTATTATGAGGATCGTTTCTCCCTATGCAGATCGGCGTCAACAAAATATTTCCGCGTCGGAGGAGAAAGTTAGTGATTGAAATTTCGTGAGAAGATTCGGCCGCAACGAATGATTTGTTTTAATGATGTCTAACCCAAATGCTGTAACACGTCAGTCACACTCTCTCTCCTATTTGGCGATAATACAAAACGTGCTGCCCTTCTTTGAACTTTCTCGATGTATTCCGTCAGTCCTACCTGGTAAGGATCCCACATCGCGCAGCAGTAGTCCAAAAGAGGACGGACAAGCGTAGTGTAGGCAGTCTCCTTAGTACAACCGTTACGTCTTCTAAGTGTTCTGCTAATCAAACGCTGTCTTTGGTTTGGCTTCCCCATAACATTTTCTGTGTGTTCTTTCCAGTTCAAATTGTTCGTAATTGTAATTCCTAGGCAATTACTTGAATTTACGGCTTTTAGATTTGACTGGTGTAACATGTAATCTAAGTTTAAAGGATTCCTTTTAGCACCCATGTGAATGGCCTCACACGTTTCAGTATTGACGTTCAATTGCCAATTTTCGCACCATACAGATATCTTATCTAAATCGTTTTGCAATTGGTTTTTGTCTTCTGATGACTTTACTAGACGATAAACGACAGAATCACCTGCAAACAACATCAGACGGCTGCTCAGATTGTCTTCTAAATCGTTTATATAGATAAGGAACAGCAGAAGGCCTATTAAACTACGCTTGGGAACAGCAGATACCAATTCTGTTTTACTTGATGACTTTCCGTCAATTACTACCAACTGTGACCTCTCTGATAGGAAATCACGAATCCAGTCACATAACTGAGACGGTATTCCATAAGCACGCAATTTCACTACTGGCCGCTTGTGTGGTACTGTGTCAAAAGCCTTCTTAAAATCTAGAAATACGGTGTGTATAAAGAGATAGTTGTGTTTTACAAGAACGATGTTTCTTAAATCCGTGTTGAGTGTGTGTCAATAGACCGTTGTCTTCTAGGTAATTCATAATTTGCGAAGTCAGTGTATGTTCCAAAATCCTGCTGCATATCGACGTTAGTGATATGGGCCTATAATTTAGTGGATTACTCCTACTACCTCTCTTGAATATTGGTGTGACCAATGCAACTTTCCAGTCTTTGGGTACGGATTTCTCGTGGAGCGAGTGGTTGTATTTGAGTGTTAAGTATGGAGCTAATGCATCAGCATACTGTGAAAGTAACCTAATTGCTTGCTTCACTACTGCGAGGATTTCTACTTCTAAGTTATTCATGGTGACAGCTGTTCTTGATTCTAATTCTGGAATATTAACGTCGTCTTCTTTGTTGAAGCAATTTCGCAAGGCTGTGTTTAGTAACTCTGCTTCGGCAGCACTGCCTTCGGTAGTATCTGCACTGCTATCGCGTCTTGCCGCTAGCATATTCCACATACGACCAGAATCTCTTTGGATTTTCTACCAGGTTTCGAGACAAAGTTTCGTTGTGGAAACTATTATAAGCCTATCTTATTGAAATCGGCGCTAAATTTCGAGATTCTGTAAAAGGTACCCAATCTTGGCGATTCTGCGTTCGTTTAAATTGGCATTTTGTTGTTGTTTTTTCTGCAACAGTGTTCTAACCCGTTTTGTGTACCGAGGGTGATCAGCTCTGTCGTTTGTTAATTTATTTGGTATAAATCTCTCAATTGTGTCGATACTATTTCTTTGAATTCAAGTCACATCTGGTCTGTACAGACAGCTTGTTAGGAAGACGTCAACTGCATTATCTGCTTTTTTGAATAGATATATTTTCCGTTTAGTTTTGGATGCTTTGTGGGCTACAGTATACAGTCTCGCTACAGCAACCCTTTGTTCACTAATCGCCGTATCCGTTCTGATGCTCGCTATTACCTCAGGCCGCTCGCACAGTGCCTCGTTGACAACTTGGGGTTCCCCGGCTTCGTGGGGTTTCCCGCCACACTCGAACCCTACCATCAGCTCTTACCGACTGAAATCGGGACTCGTCTGACCAGGCCGCGGCTTTGCGGTCGTCTAGGGTCCAGGGCCCACGAGAGACGCTGTGGGGCGGCGGGTGGATTAATTGGTATATAAAAAAATGTAGAATGTAATGTAGAAAAGATGCATTTCCCAGCCGATTAGCAGCATATGTGGGGCCGCGGGTGGAATAATTGTTATTAAATGTTCCTGTATTTATGCTGTTGTTTGCTGTTCTCAACACTGGCTCTCTAACTACAATATTGGCAACCAGAAAGTGATTAGCAAAACGTGAAGCCTGTAATTAGAATTCCTAGTGCTCACTTCATCTGAGAAATACACTTATAGCTACAGCTTATAGCTCTGAGGAATTAGGAGATTGTCTGGGATTCATAATCAAAAACACTTCTCTCTAAAAAGTTCACTGTATTCTGAAAGTCACAGACGAAAAAAGAATCCACACATTCGAACTACCAGAGCAGTTCAGAGTCTAATGCGCTGATGCAACTATAACTGTTCAAATTAAATGTTTAAGTGAATGCACGCCATAATTTGATGATAATGTTCATCAAACGCCACGCTAAATAATAGTAGAATGTCTGTCCCGCGGCGGCACGTGAAAATACGACATACGCAAACTGAAGATAGATCATTAAAGTCATCCCAGAATTAACACTTCACTCGAAAACGATTTCACGGTTACGCGTATCCCGAGTAACTTATTACGGCATCCGAGGCTGTTTATAGCAATGATACCGACGCGACGCGACTCCCGGCACAGGTGGTGCGCTAATCAGCGTCTGGAGAGAACTGGGGCCTTCCTCTCTCGCGCAGCGTTCTTATATATAAAGCCGCGGTGCGGACGGCTAAGGGAACGCCTGATCAAAATTGCTCTCCCGACTAGCCGCTGGGCTAGTAATGCACCACTTTAAGTTATCGAATAAATCATTGCTTACTTTGCTGATGGCCGATGAAGCTCTCAATTTAAATGTGCAATTAGCACACAGGTAAGTAATCACAATAAAAGTCTGACGTGGCTAAGTCAAATATTTTGGGCGAGAGAGTTAATTTAATTGCACTACACGCAGTAGACGCGCTCTGAACTTGCCCTTTGGAGATACGCTATCGCTATAGTTTTATATTTATTCAGTTGAAACTTCTCATATCTTTATGATTATAGCGGATCTTCCTTCTACTTAAATTTAAACATCGTAGCCTTATTTATTCGCCTACTTAATCTATCTTGCTTCCTTAATTGCTAAGACAAAACCCAGAAAATCATGAATTTCAACTAAAATTTTAATTTGTATGATCCAGAATACTGTTTCTACTAAATTATTATTCAAAACGAATCTAAATATAAATTTTTAAGTTTGTAGCTCTTTTCTGTTGCGCCAATGATTTTTACAGAAAAACATCCAAATTTCGAAAATGGTTAAAGTTATTGAACTGATATCCAACACATATTGATTTTGTATTACTCCTGACATGCTAGAAACGTTACAGGTTATTTACTTCATTTTAAAGTATTATGATGTCAGAGCTAGTTACAGCGGACTAGGCTGGCACACAATGGAAAGACTGATGTGAATTTTATAACGCGTGAGTAGGCTGCTTCCCTACAACGCTGCGGGCGATGTCGTGACGTTAGCGAAAGCACTCGCGTCGCTCGTGTTGCGACACGCTGCTGATGCCAGATTTAGTCACAGCGTCGTAACGGATGCGTTCGTCGTACGCCCCACAGTGATTTCTGTGGTTATTTGACGGAGTGTTGCTTGCCTGTTAGCCCACTGTGTAGCAAGTAGGAGCGGACATCTGTCAGCTTCTAGAAGTCGGTCTGTACCTCAGAATTGTGGGTGTGCTGCACTGCTGCCGTCGTGTCCCACTTCTGCTGTCGTCTCATTTCAGTTTGTCCCGGCAAGCGCTCGGCTGCGCCGCGGCCTGCTGCCTCCCCACTGCTCGCTGCCTCGTTAGGCTGGAGAGGGGGGGAGGGAGGGAGGGAGGCTGCCGCTCGGCTCTTCCGTGCCACGCGCTCTGTGTACCAACTGAGAAACGCACAGCGGACGTCCGCTTCACGACACGTCCGCACCGTCAGACAGCGGGAAATGCTGGGTCGCGATTTCTTTGACCACTTCTCCAAGTTTCGTTACCTGATTCGGCGGACGTAGTCTACACTAAGCCTAATTAGGATGCGAACTTCAGCGTGGTAACGTAACACCAGCCAAAATGAGCAAATAAAATACAACTATCACATCGAACATAAAACTATTATGCGTTATGGAATACTGTGTATAGCAGCTTCCAACCAGCCGATACTAATCACTCTACACGACTCCCGCACTACTGGAGACGATATATGAACCTTCTGACGATGAGTCGATAGGTGGTTCGAAACCGTTAACGGAATAACAAAAATTGAAGAAGAAAACAAAAAGGGACCGGTTGCAGCAATTTCGAGAAACTTTTAAACGTCGAATATAATCCAGAAAATGCGAGAGTCCCAACAGCAGCACGCACCTTTCAAGTTGCAAAAGACACGAAAAGAACTGAAAAAGGCTCCTGCTGATTAACTTTTCTGCTGAAAGCAGACTTCGTAGTAAAGTTCGTGCTCAAATTAAATGCAGCTTCGTGTGTCAATACAAAAGCGGGCCTACTGTCAAAATTTATCGTGCAAGTTACTCGGTTCAAAAGTAATAACAGACGAGAATTTACTATTGCACTTTGACAGACCACATAGTATACAGCTACCACGGTATATGAAATACTGGACAAAGAGAAGCACCGTACAGAGTACCGAGCTCTGGAGATGATGCTTCCAGAAGGAACCTCACAGACTCAACTGGACGCGCGAAACAACGTAAACTCGCGGATATCGAGAACACATTTGCTAACGAATGTACAGCTTTCCATTGTTCAGTATTTCATATATCGTGGTACCTGTTTACTACGTGATCAACCACAGTGAGAGACTAAATTTTTTATCTGTTACTACTTTTTAACAGACTCGTAATAATCGAGAATTTCTTCTCCACTCACGAAATGCGTGACAAATTTCCGTGTACGCCAGTTCTTGTATTGATACTCGGATCTGCATTTAATTTGCGCACGTACTTTATTGTGAAGTCTGCTTTTAGCAGAAATGTTAATCAGGGTGAAGTCGAGGTGCCATCCGCAGGAGCCTGTTCTAGTCCTCACTCTCCGTCTCCCCGTGTGGTCCGCGGAAGTACTGCACTCGCCTCCACGGCCGCGCCTCGCACTGATGTCGAACGGTAATTCGCGAGCAAAAGCAATCCAGCATTGACAAGCAGAGGGGCAATTACCAACCGAGTCAACAACCAGAAGGAACCTCTGAAGTTAAATCGTTAGAGATTCCTTTTAAAAACAACAGATGTCTAAATAATGATTGGGCATTTGTTTCTGCCACATCGAAATCAACGCGATTATAAATTTTAATCTTTCTTTTCACCGCGTTGTGGAAACATTTGATTTCATAAAATTAATTCCTGTAAATTCAAATTATTGTAGCAAGAGTACAGAAACATAAAACGAAAATCAGTGTTTTATGTCGATACGTGCGACTCCGTGCATTCAATTGGAAAGACAGGTTTTTTTCGCGAAACTGTGTTGAGAGAATTTAGAGCACTGGAATTCGCGAGAGACTGCAGAAAGATTCACGCCTCGCGTAGCGACAGCCAAGGCGAGGGAAGACAAACCACGGCTCGAACCGACGGCACCTCGTAGTCACTTCCGGCGGTGCGGCGCCCACCAGAGTCACGTATTTCCGTGTTCTCACTACCACTGCACGTTAGTTACGTGTTTGAGGGGCCCTGTGTCGCCTGTATCAGTTAAAGTACACAGATACAGCTGTAAGAGTTGTGAGGTGCAGTTTGCGTCGTGACTACTTCCCTTACAGCGCACAAAAACCCAGATAACTCCAGTATTAGTATGGAGTGCCTGCTATGAACTTCCGCGATGAGCAGCGATGGAATAGGTAAATAACAATATTTAGGGACATCTGTTCTCAAACTTATTTTAAAATATTGCAACATACCTGTTACTTTTGGCGTTAGACGCAATTACACATTGAACCTCAACATATTTCGTAGTCAAAAAGAGTAGGAGCGATTCAACATCGATTTGATCAATAGGGACTGTGTTCATAACAGTAAAAGACAAAACTGTAAAACAGACTGTAATTGCTCTGAAGATCACTGCTGAAAAAACCGACCACTGGTTTCACAGCTGTTTTTATTGTTTCATTATGTCGCAGTCTAATTTGCAGAATTATTTTATTCGAACAGAAATACAGATGTGGTGGTCGTGGTGAGGGGGGTGGGGGTATAGGGACTTCATTGGGGATGAATGTGAAAGGCAGCACTACAGCGTCATCCGTACACATATTGTATCGGCAGCGGTCGTCACGGAGCGGTTCCTTTTTCCGGAAGCGCGTCTGTCACCTGGAGTCTCCAGGTTGTTACGGCTGGGCATAACGGCGGGGCAGGAGAGAGGGAGGGGAAAGGGCAAGGGGGGGGGGGGGAGCACAGCAAACAGCACAGCAGGACTCCATTTCCTTGTACAGTTGATCTCTGTTTCATTTTACGAAGATGCTGACGTTCCAATGCTTTGATTATACAGTACATGCGTTCTGCGTGGATGTATCCTCCATTGGTTATACACTGAAGAGCCACAGAAGCTGGTGCGCCTGCCTAACGTCGTGTAGAGCCGCAGCGAGCACGCAGAAGTGCCGCAACACGACGTGGCGTGGACTCGGAGAATATCTCGAGTTGTGTACACCATGAATCCTGCAGCGCTGTCCACAAATCCGTAACAGTACGAGGGGGTGGAGATCTCTTCTCAGCAGCATATTGCTGAAGACATCCCAGATATGCCCAATAATGTTCATGTCTGGAGAGTTTGGCGGGCAGCGGCAGTGCTTAAACTCAGACGAGTGTTCCTGGGCCACTCTGTACCAATTCTGTACGTGTGGGGTGTCGCATTGTCCTGCTAGAATTGCACAAGTCCGTCGGAATGCACAATGGACATGAATGGGTGCAGGTGATCAGAGAGTCAACTGTGAGAGTCGTATCTAGGTGTATCACGGGTCCCACATCACTCCAACTGCACATGCCCCACACCATTACAGAGCCTCCACCAGCTTGAACAGTCCCCTGCTGACATGAAGGGTCTACGGATTCATGAGGTTGTCTCCATATCCGTTCACAACTACCCGCTCGATACAATTTGAAACGAGACTCGTCCGACCAGGCAACATGTTTCCAGTCATCAACAGTCCAATATCTGTGTTGACGGGCCCAGGCGAGGCGTGAAGCTTTGTGCCGTGCAGTCATCAAGGGTACACGGGGTGCTCTGAGAGCCCATGTTGAACGGCGCGCACGCTCACACTTGTTGATGGCCCAGCATTAAAAGCTGCAGCCATTTCTCGAAGGGTCGCACTTCTGTCACGTTGAACGATTCTCTTCAGTCGTCGTTGGTCCCGTTCTTGCAGGATCTTTTTCTGGCCGCAGCGATCTCGGACATTTGATGTTTTACCGGATTCCTGGAATTCACTCGTGGAACGGTCGTCCTGGAAAATCCCCACTTCACGGCTACCTCGGAGATGCTGTGCCCCATCGCTCGTGCGCCTACTGTAGCACCACGTCCAGACTCACTTAAATCTTGATAACCTGCCATTGTAGCAGCAGTAACCGATCTAACTGTGCCAGACACCTGTTGTCTTATATGGGCGTCCCCGACCGCAGTGCCGTAGTCTGCCTGTTTACGTATCTCTGTATTTGAATACACATGCCTACACCAGTTTCTATGGCGCTTCAGTGTACGTTGTCAACTTGTTCCTCATTATTAAAAATCATTCTAGTACTGAGTAATTTTTTGATAAATAAGACTAAAGTACTAAATATTTTACGCGGGCAATAAATTAAATAAAGTTCGGCTCATGGTTCAGTATGTTTGATTTGGATTCCGCTGTTTGTCATTCGAATTTTCTGGAGGACAATACAGAATGAGTGTCTCCTACCTCAGCAAAGCGTTTTATCGTTAAAAGAAGCCTAAGATTTTAGGTAGAATGCAACACATGATTAAGAAATCTGATAAATATACTTTTCAGCGTGTTTTTAGCACATAATTTCGCCACAGACTTGGGGGAGGGAGACAGAGAGACAGAGGAAGAGAGAGAGAGAGAAAGAAAGAAAGAGAGAGTATTTATCGCACAAAAGCGACCAGTAGGAATAACGCAGTATCTGGTGTTCACACAGGGACGTAATGCAGGCTCCTCTTCAGAGAGCTAGGCATTTCAGCTGCACCGTCACAGTACATGTATTCGCTAATAAAATTCGACATAAATAATCCGTGACAATTTGAGAAGAACAGTGATGTCCATACCTGCAGCACTACAAAGCGATGAAAGATGTTTCTTACCGACTGTTAAAACTGTCAGTGGCTCACAGAGGATTTGAGTAGGCAGCAACAAAAATTTTTGATTATTTTCGCTATAACGCAACGCCAATTTAAAATCATGTCTCCTGTCTATTTAAAATGTGGTAGCCAGTAAAAATAAAAATGAACTTTTGAAAATTATAGTTGGATGAGTAGGCATATATCTACATCTACATCTACATCCATACTCCGCAAGCCACCTGCCGGTGTGTGGCGGAGGGTACCTTGAGTACCTCTATCGGTTCTCCCTTCTATTCCAGTCTCGTATTGTTCGTGGAAAGAAGGATTGTCGGTATGCTTTTGTGTGGGCTCTAATCTCTCTAATTTTATCCTCATGGTCTCTTCGCGAGATATACGTAGGAGGGAGCAATATACTGCTTGACTCCTCGGTGAAGGTATGTTCTCAAAACTTCAACAAAAGCCCGTACCGAGGTACTGAGCGTCTCTCCTGCAGAGTCTTCCACTGGAGTTTATCTATCATCTCCGTAACGCTTTCGCGATTACTAAATGATCCTGTAATGAAGCGCGCTGCTCTCTGTTGGATCTTCTCTATCTCTTCTATCAACCCTACCTAGTACGGATCCCACACTGCTGAGCAGTATTCAAGCAGTGGGCGAACAAGCATACTGTGAAACGTCCCCTTTGAACAATTGTACAGGACTGTGCTTAACCTGACACACAATATTTTTAGCGCAACGCAATCTGACTTTCAGAAATCCCTACAAATGAATGGCCCTGACTAACATTAACCTATGCATTTCACAGATCGCTTACCTCACAAAAATCTTGGTTACTCGAACTACTGCAATACAGCGAGCGCCACTACTGCCAGCTAAATAAAAGATTCAAACTATGGAAGGCACTAACTACTGATTGGGATAGTTAGCAAATGAAAGATATTAATAGAGAACAAACAATGTATTTACCTTAATATCATCAAAAGTCATAATATATATAGCAGTTCATCACAAATTACAAAACTCCGCCATCTCTCTCCCCACATCCACCACTGCTGGCGGCTCACCTCCAACTGCGCGACGCTGTGCGCTGTTCACATCCCGCTGCCGCTGCCCAACAGTACAATGGCAGACAACAATGCAAACTAGACACAGACTGCACACAGCACAGCCAGTGATTTTTATACAGAGGTGGCGTTACCAATAAAAAAACCTAAACAGCCCACATACATAGCCCCCATGCTCCCCACAAAAAATTTTACAAATTGTTTTGGGCAGTGGCCAATAATGATTTGATAAAATTTTTCGTAATTACAATAACAAAGATATCAAATGCACACACTTATTGATACAATGTTGGTCAAAAGCTAAAATTTTCTCACAGTCTATAAAGACAGTCCTGATCATCCATCACAGTAAAATTGCAGTGTTTTTTTTTCTCAAAGTCTGAGCAGTAAAAGAAAATGTAAATGGAAGTAGTGGATTTCCATGCAATCTTGAAGAAGTGGTGTTGTCCTTCCAACGGAAAGACAGTGCTGACTCTTGACATGCAGACAGGTAATGGGCCACAACAGAGCAAACCCACAGCAGAGTCAGTCGAAGTTTTGAAGAATATTGGTAGGTAGGTCATCACAGAGTAGACCCACTGTAGTCCTGGTAGAGAGTATGGTATTGGTGGGCCACCAGAGGTGCAGACCCACTGTAGTCCTTGTAGAAATAATGGTAACGATGGGCCATCAAAGATGCAGACCCACTGCAGTCCTTGTAGAGATGGCCAGCAGCCATCTGTTGCAACTGTGCAGGTACACAATCACCATTCAAGAGTCTTGCGGATAATGTAGCAAGTCCATAACCACCACTTGTGCACTCACAAAGATTTTGGAATTGTCCTCAGAACCAGCAATGCTGTTATCCAGTCCCTTGCTGAATTATTAACACACGTGCAAACACTATCAGTCCCTACTTCTCACATATTGTCCATATACTATGACCAACAGAAACGAGTGCAGTGAAATGAAACTTACAAGTTACTTAATTTGATGAACTGGTGTCAATTACAATTTTATAACATAAGAATACAATAACAAAGGTACAAAATACATCATGAAAGAACATAACAATACAGATAACATTTGTAGTACAGGCTTTACAAAAAAATCGAAATAACATATACATCAGTGTTACAGGAATTATGACATGAGTACATACAGAAAAGATCAGAATAACTTTTGAAACACCAACTTCACACATGATCATGAAAACAAAACAGAATCAATAATGTCTAACATCTTTACAAAGTAAATAAGATATTATTAATGCCAGTTATATTTGAGGATAACAGTATTCCTCATCACAGTGAATGTAGCTTAGTATTAGAAGAGAAAAAAAATTCTATGAAACAGTACACAGAGACAGGAAGAAATCAAATACACAAGGGTACACAAACACATAGCATAATAATACAAAAGCAAAGGACAGGGTTTATTTTACTGCAGTAATTTTGCAAACAAAACTTTCTTTACTTCTTGGAGATCTCCCTTCGTTCTTCATTATTTCAAAAAGTGCTATCTATACCTGCTTTCTGTATTCTATTCATATTTCTTTCAAAATAATTATTTCTCAGTGTACAATACTCATTTTGGCCCAAATCTTTTTCATATAACTTCTCAATGCATTTTTTTCCTATTGTCCATAGTTTCTTATGTAGTCTACCCCCACTTAAGCTAACTTAAATCTACTGAGCTCAGATGCTAAACTAAGGGACGAGGCAATGCAGCAGCACAAAACAATTAACACAAACATCAATGACAAAAAATTCAAACTGGCAAAGCAATTGCAATATTACCACTAATATAAGGCACTGTGGAGCAAACAAGAAAAATAAATGCGTAGTAAACTGGCTTAACAGCGTAATACAAAGTCAAATTCAGTAACATTATGCCTGGCAAACAGCAGCAGCAAATAAAAAAACCATATATCTAAACATGACATAGCTCAAGCGGAAAAAAATAGTACACTAAAAATGGCCATGTCTAATACCTATGTCACATCTTAACACTAGAGTGATGCATCACAATTTATTCTACAAAAGAAATTACCAAGTACTTGAATAGAAAATTATGAATGCAGTTCCTGTGACAGTAAATGTCTTTTTGTGCTCCCTCATTTTTTGAAAAAAATTATTATTTACTCGATCTGTAGACAGAAAATATTTATATTAGTACATCTATAAAATTTTATTTTAACCAATGCTGCAGTGCAGCTAGAAACTAGATATCAAATGAAATAGGCAACTATGTACAAAGCAAAGCATAAGAACATCGTTCAATAGCCATGTGGCATTTCATAAGTAGTAAAAAATTCTCTCAACTAGCAAGACAATAGACATAAAATGTTTCTCATCATTTCATTTCAGTAAATATCATAAATTGAGAACTCCACAGTGTAATCATATGTTTTCAAGTTCAAGCGTGTCGTATTTGCGATGCTTTCTACAAAGGAATGTCAAAGGATAATGGCCTCCCTTTTTTTTTCTCCACCTAATCGCTTTCTTTTGTCAGGCGACAACCTCTCAGCTGGGCGCCCAAAACGCATTACGTCAAGATCACTTACCTTTCTTACTGAAATATTTACGACAGCAGTTTTCGCTACAGTGACAGTCTCATATAAAAATTTCACAGGTCGAAAATTTGCGTTACAAATGTATAGAAACAAAATCCTGTAAATATAACAGTGTCCAAAAAATTTTCGCCAGCATTGTGATACATTCACGCATATACACACATTTCATAACTCTTAAAGTACGATTCTTGGTTTCCAACATCCTTTTTCACAAACCAGAGTCCCTAACCACTACTCATTATTCCTTACCTTATTACACATATACATATTCGTCGTCGTAAAAATAACTTCAAAACACCTCATTCAAATCTCAAAAACGTCGTAGCTTTATGCAATAATTTCAAAACCTAAAGAAAATTCTCTGCTCATTTCGATAGTGTCATCTATCTCAAATAAACTTTAAAATCATGCTCCCTTACCAAATACATCATTCAAAGCTCTCATAGTATCACAATGGCTCTGAAAAAATATGAACAGTTTACAAAGTACAGACAAAATACAATTTCATAAGTATGAAATTATCCAACTGTGTAACTGCGTAAACATGTGTCACTGATGTAGTAAAAAAAAAGTTTATCTCTCAGTTAAATGATCAGTAAGCTGTGTAATTTGTGTGTCAGAGAAATATGGTACCGATGTGTAAAGTTGTATAAGCAAATACCATATTAGCTAGGGCTCCTTGTGCTTGTCAAACACATGGTACACAAAGTAAGCGTGTACCCCCCTGAGGATTAATGTAATTATACCCTCAGGTGTTGCAGATTACAACAATGGAATGAAATGTATTACAGAAAACCTTTGTATCATTGTACTTCAAATATCTTTAAAAATAAACGATTTAAGTACAAAATTAATCACTCAAATACGTGTCCTGTAGCGCTAAATGTGCGTCTTGGTGTAAGATAATCTCTGTGGAAGTGTCGTAGTTATTGTCCTCCGAAAGCTAAGTTCTGCAGAAGCCAATGTACTTACCTCATGATACACCAAATTTCAAGTAAACCAAAATGTTGCATTAAAATCTCATTAGCAGTACTGGTTAATGTTCTAAGTATGTGAGCCTTATAGTCGTTACTAATCGTGCAACTAACAAGCAAGAATGTACAAATAACAACACTGTGTCGTCTGTTCACTATAACAATGCATTCGTAATTTCTGTTTAAAAATGTTCCCTAGGTTCTAGACTGGATATTTAACTTCAAACATTGTTGCATGTTAACAGTTTCTTAAGTCTGACAAAGCATACTAGAAATGTGAAGTGAAAAGTTTTATACCGAAGACTAAGTTAAAAAGCAGATTATCTCTCAATAAATGGTTTTACATGTGAAACGTGGTGTAAACCTTTACTCTTCCTAGTACGCAGAGTTTCAACTTCAATGCAATTACCATGTGGTATACGTCGGATTCTGTATGGTCCATTGTAAACTAGAAAGAATTTGTGACTTGAGTCTTTCTTCTTATGTGACAATAAATGAGCTTTAATGAGAGCTTTCTGACCAATATACAATTTCTTTGCATTTGCTTTACCGTGTAGTTTTCTCCTTTTGTCTGCTGCAGATTTTATATTTTTAAGAGCCAAATCAATTATGTCTTTGTGTCGAAGTTTACGTGTATTCGGGAAAGGTACAAGCTCTCTGATTCTGTTCGGTGATTCTTCATTCTTCAGTACAAGAGTAGGTGGTAAAGCAGTGGAATCATGAGGCATTTCATTCAGCACGTTTTGAAATAAGTGTAAATATCTGTCCCAATGCTGATGCTTTCTGTGACAATAAAGTCTGCAAAGCTTATTGATTTCTTTCATAATCCTTTCGGACGGGTTACAATGTGGTGAGTACAATGAAATAAAAACAGGTTTGATTTTATGATTCCGAAGCATGCATGACCAAACAGCAGATCTGAATTGCGGTCTGTTATCTGAAATGACTTTAGCAACGTGGCCAACTTCACGTAAGAAATTTTTAACAAATGCGTTGGATACAGACCGTCCAGTGGCTTTACGTAACGGTGTGAAAGAAACAAATTTTGAAGTAAGTTCAACAGCGACTAGAACATACGAGAATCAAATGGTTCAAATGGCTCTGAGCACTATGGGACTCAACTGCTGAGGTCATTAGTCCCCTAGAACTTAGAACTAGTTAAACCTAACTAACCTAAGGACATCACAAACATCCATGCCCGAGGCAGGATTCGAACCTGCGACCGTAGCGGTCGTGCGGTTCCAGACTGCAGCGCCTTTAACCGCACGGCCACTTCGGCCGGCTACGAGAATCCATTAGATGTTCTGACAAGCGGTCCCAAGAGATCAACAGCAGCAAATTCTTTTAATTTAGAAGGAATGATAGGAAACAGCAGAGCACGATGTGAGATAGTAGATGGTTTCGCCTTTTGACAAAGTTTACAAATAGATAAGACTCTTCGAATTCGCTTTTCCATATTGTTAAAATAACAAGTCGTTCGAAGAATATGATAACATTTTCGTGGGCCAAAATGTGCGTAGCTGAAATGAATGTACCAAATGAGCTTATTAACAAAATCGTCTGGAATGCAAAGTACCCATAGCTTGTCATCAACAGTGCAGCGTTTGAAGAGTATGTTGTTTCTAACCAGGTAATAATGCCGAATCTGTGTGTGTGTCTTTTCATGCTATTTACTTTTGATGTCTTTCCAAATCGGGTCTTTATCTTGTTCATGAGCGATGTCCTTTAAAGATGTGGTGATGAAGTTTTCTAAGGCGACTTTCTGAATGTAAAGAATACTGAAATTTTTCTCAATGTTGCCTTCTGTGTTACTTTTCTCAAGCCCAGCCGGTGCGCGTGACAGCGCGTCCGCAACAATGTTCTCCTTGCCGGGAATGTAGACTATTGTGAAGCGGAATTCTTGCAGAAACAATGCCCAACGTTTTAACCTGTCATGATTTAATTTTGAAGACATAAGAAATTGTAATGCACGATGATCACTGTATACTTTTACGTGCTTACCAGAAAAAAAGAAACGGAATTTGTTAAATGCCCAAACGATAGCTAAAGCTTCTAATTCAGTAACGGAATAATTTTTTTCAGATTTTGTTAGCACTCGGCTAGCAAAAGCAATGGTTTTCTGAACAGTAATGCCATTTTCTATGGCTTCTTGAAATAAATCAGAATCCGTGCTAAGGCAGAAATCTTGTGACAGATCTGGATGAGCTAGTATTGGCGCGTGAAGTGACGCTTCTTTCAAAGAATTGAATTCCAACTGTGCTTGTTCGTCCCAGTTCCAAATAGCATTTTTTCCAGTGAGAGAACATAGTTTTGGTGTAACTAGAATTTGCATATTCAGAAAACGACGGTAAAAATTTACGAGACCTAGAAAACTGCGGACTTGTCTTTTTGTGGATGGAACTGGAATGGCTCTGATTGCTTCTAACTTTTCAGGATCCGGCTGAATGCCTTCAGAAGAAATAATATGTCCCAAAAACTTCACCTTTGTCCTACCGAATTCAGACTTTTCCAAGTTAACTGTAATTCCAGATTCTGCAAAAATATGTAACACGCTGTTGAGGATGCGATTGTGTTGTTCCCATGAGGCTTCTGCTATCAGAATATCGTCTACATATAAGGTGATGTGACGTTTTAAGAACTCAGGTAATATGGAATTTAGCCCGAGAATGAATGCTGCCGAAGAAATGTTCAAACCAAAAGGAAGTTTCCGAAACTGATAACAAACGCCGAAACAAAGAAAAGCTGTGTATTTTCTACATTCTGGATGAAGTTCGATCTGATAAAAGCTGGATCTGAGATCAATGGAAGACAACACTTTTACACCATTAAAATTTTGAAGAAGTTCTTCCATCGTCTGCGGCCTGTCTGTTTCAGGACTAATGATAGTATTGATTTGTCTCGAATCTAAGACAAGCCTGATCGATCCATTTTTCTTCTCAACAACATGTAACGGATTGTTGTATGAGCTTACTGCAGGCTCAATAATGCCCTCGTCAAGCATAGATTGTATTTCTGTTCTAACACAGTCCCTATAATGTGCTGGAATTACGTATCGTCTAACACAAAATTTAGTATGCTCACGAACACGAAATTGGTATTGAAATCCCTTGATTGTTCCTGTTTTGTGAGTAAAAACTGTGGAATGTGCTTGTAAAATCTCAAGAAGGTCCTGCCTATCAGTGTCATTACAATTCTCAATTGTTTGAATTTTATTCTGAATTAACTTATTAATTTCAAATATGCCGTCGATATCATCCCTGTCAGTACTTGCAGAGTGATTGTTAGTGTCTAGTTCCGTAGAAAATTCCGAACTGTTGTCCAACAGAAGGTAAAGCCGATTAATTTCTTCGTCATGGTTTGAGAGCCAATCTTCGAATTTCAAAGCTATTGACTTACCTTCCTTCTCTAAACTTATTTCAGCATCGTGAAAGTTTAAGATTGCTTTGTATTCATTCAAAAAGTCTACTCCCAATATAATTTCCGTCGACAATAATGGAACAACAAGAAAGTTCATAGAGAAGCTGTGGCTTTGACAAAAGAATTCTAAGTTGGTTTGTTGGCGTACATCTACACTTTTTCCAAAGATTGCACCTTGTAATTTAATCTTACGTAACGGAAGTGTGGGACAATCGTTCGATTTGTTGCATTTGCTAAAGGCTGTTTCACTAATTACTGAAATGGGACTGCCAGAGTCAAGTACTGCCGTAAATTTTACGTCATTTTCTGTAATGTGAATCACAGGATATGCAATGTTGTTATGTTTTATGTCGTGTTCCTGGAGTAAGATGTCCCTAATGTCTTCCATTTTTACGTAATTACTAGCTACGGCAGCTGCGTCGTCAGTTTCATACGTACGTTTCATGGCTGCCAGCGGTATGAGTCATTGCCTATTGTCTCTTTGTTGGCGCGCGTCGTCATTGGGATTTGGAGACCCAACTTCTACAAATTCACCTCCTCGAGAGGGCCCTGCTCTGTTTGAATCCCGCCAGTTCTGATGCAATTCAGGTCTGTTGTTACGATCATATCGTCTGTCGTCATGTCGGTAGATGCCATAGTTTCTTTCTTGTCGGTCACGTGGTGGAGAATTTCTCCCTGAATCGTAACTGCGCGCTGGACCGTTGCGTCTAAAGTTATTCTGTCTCCCTTGATAATAATTATTTTGGTTCCCAAATTGTCTGTTTCTCTGATTGTCTCTGTGATAGTCACTACCACGGAGAGGTGATCTTTCCCTGTAATTATTACTACTCTGCCAACGGTTGTCATACAGGTGGTGTCTGTTTTGGTCACGATATGTGTTGTGAGAATAGACTTGTCGTGTCCAGTTATTATTTCTGTCATCGCGGAATTGTGACGGATGTGACCTGTAATTGTTGTACTCCCGTTTTCGCGTTCCGCGAACGTCAGTGTCAATTTCCAGTTCTTGTAAGAGCCCCTGAAAAGCTTCAATGTCGTCTTTGCAACGTCCTGCCAAAATAATATGCCGTAAATGTTCAGGTAATTTGATTAAGCAAATGTGGATGAGTTCTGAGGGGCTGTATGGGTTTGACAGGTACTGATTCTTGTGCAACATGTCTTCAAAATATTTCACAAGACTGGAAAATTCAGATTGTTCGAAATGTTTCATCATTATGATGTCATGTTTTACTCGGTCTTGTGTGGCTTGAGACCAATATGTTGAGAGGAAGGCATGGTAAAATTCTCCTTCACTGTGGCAATCGTGAATGACCGATCGCATTCTTACAGCTGGTTCATTCTCTAAATAGCCACACATAAATTCTAATCTGTGCTCCAATGACCAGTTGGGAGGAAAGCAATGAGAGAATTGATGGAGCCATGCTTGTGGATGAATGTCGTTGCCAGAATTCTTAAATGTTTTGAATTTACGTGTAGTAATGAACAGCTTATAGTCAAAATCATCATGTCGGCGAATCACATGTCGGTCATTGTTACGTCGTGTCGGCGGTTCCATCTCAAAATTCGGTGCACATTGCCAATTTCTTTCATAATTTCCGAAATGCCCTGTGTTATTATTTTGCGGCTTTTCCGTATTTCTAAGTCCCTCTTCCCGTGTTGGAGCGCGAGTGTCCTCTGAAATATGTAATTCTTGTATTACCTGCGTCAACTGATCTTGTACTTCCCGGATATCTCTTTTGTACTGTGTATTGATTTGATTTTGATTTTGTTTGAATTTTCTAATTTGTTCATACTCTTCTGTGTCAGTGAAGGCTATAGGTCTTGTGTCATTCAGATCATTATCTACCGTTGTAGATAAGTTAGTGACCTGATCCGAAAGTTCAACTACTTTCTCTGATAATGTACTAATTTCCTCCATGTGTCTTGCTACTGTGTCCTTTAAGTTTTCCTGAGTTTTTGCAAGTTGCGTAACCGAATCGGTAGATGCAACTGAGTCAATTTTAGCTTGCAAGGTCTCATGATTTTCATGAACAATAATTTGCAGTTCTTTTATGGCTGCTTCGTGATTCTGTAATGCATTTTCATGCCGCGAAAAAATAGGTTGAAAATGCTCACAAATTTGTGTTTTTACGTCGTTACAGACTTTTTGACATTTCGATTCGATTTTATGTAACTCAGTAGTTAAATCTTCACGTGTTTGTTCAAGTGTGGTGTCTAACTTTTGAAGATTTTGTTCCATTGTGTCTAACTTTTGAAGCTTTTGCTGTGTTTGTCTCTGATTTTGTTCCATTGTGTCTAACTTTTGAAGATTTTGTTCCATTATGTCTAACTTTTGAAGCTTTTGTCCCATTTGTTGCATTAATTGTAATAACAATGCACTGGTGTCTGAAACATGTTCCTCAGTGCTATTCGGCAATGCATATGAACCGGCAATATTCACATTTTGACAAGCAGAAAATGTGTCTTGACTTATTTGAGAAAACGGCGAGGACGCAAAACCTGAAGCTACAGTATTTGCAAGATTGTGTCCTGTCATTTCGGATTTCTGAGGCGAGCTGTTGCCGACCGATCGATCGATAATGCTTCCCTGTTCACTAATTGTTTCACTGCCTATGCCATTGTTTGCCGCCCGCTCCATTTCCTTATGCACAATTACCAAATTACTATGTTGAACATTAGTTAATTCATTACACGGTGGCGCTAACACACTACTTTCGTCTTCACTGTCATTTCTCAGTTTACTTTGGAGCCTAGTATTACGTTTTTCACACGCCATTATTGTCACAATATTTCACACGACGACACAGGAAAACGGAATTTGAAGAGGAAAAATAGGGGAACACATTAACATAACACTGAAAATAATATCTAGTTAATTGCAAGCGCAGCTGCGAAATACTTGGTGCAAATCTACATGCATACCACAACAACAATGAAAGACTGCAACTACAAATGAGATTCTCTCTACAATTACGCGCTAGCAATAAACAAAATCTACACTAATTACACAAACTACAAGAAAAAATCAGAAGATTCCAGTGAGGTATCCTCGGCTAAGGGTCGACATATGAAACGTCCCCTTTGAACAATTGTACAGGACTGTGCTTAACCTGACACACAATATTTTTAGCGCAACGCAATCCGACTTTCAGAAATCCCTACAAAAGAATGGCCCTGACTAACATTAACCTATGCATTTCACAAATCGCTTACCTCACAAAAATCTTGGTTACTCGAACTACTGCAATACAACGAGCGCCACTACTGCCAGCTAAATAAAAGATTCAAACTATAGAAAGCACTAACTACTGATAGGGATAGTTAGCAAATGAAAGATATTAATAGAGAACAAACAATGTATTTACCTTAATATCATCAAAAGTCATAATATATATAGCAGTTCATCACAAATTACAAAACTCCGCCATCTCTCTCCCCACATCCACCACTGCCGGCGGCTCACCTCCAACTGCGCGACGCTATGCGCTGTTCACATCCCGCTGCCGCTGCCCAACACTACAACGGCAGACAACAATGCAAACTAGACACAGACTGCACACAGCACAGCCAGTGATTTTTATACAGAGGTGGCGTTACCAATAAAAAAAACCTAAACAGCCTACTTACAACTGTAACCTACTTCCTTTGTTTTCGGATTGCATTTCCTTAGGATTCTTGCAATGAATCTCAGTCTGGTATCTGCTTTACCGACGATCAACTTTATATGATCATTCTACTTTAAATCACTCCTAATGGAATTAACTGCTTCCAGTTGCTGACCTGCTATTTTGTAGCTAAATCATAAGGGATCTATCTTTCTATGTATTAGCAGCACATTACACTTGTCTACATTGAGATTGAATTGCCATTCCCTGCACCACGCATCAATTCGCTGCAGATCCTCCTGCATTTCAGTACAATTTACCATTGTTACAACCTCTCGATACACCACAGCATCATCTGCAAAAAGCCTCAGTGAACTTCCGATGTCATCCACAAGGTCATTTATGTCACGTCGCGTCGCGTCACCGCTAGGCAGGAGCTTAGCTGCTCCTCGCCGACTAACGCTGAAGGCGAGTCGCGGGTTGTGGTGGTGACGAGGAAATGGAAACAACGAGAAATCCGTATCCAGAACCGGACAATGACGTGTCTGAGAAAACGAGTACCACATTTCCTACGGCTACAAACGAGGGAAGATGATCTGCAAATACGGAGAATTGTGTGCCCTTCGCATCCGTCGAAGTGATCTATGTGACTTCTTTCTACAGTAACTGGTTGAAGGTGAACGAATTTAAGGCCTGCAGGAGCACCAGAGACTGAAGAAATTCACAGCTAGGACCGGCGCAGTGGGAAGCGCGACAAAGCACTCGCCAGAACGCTAGGAACGTGCTCGAAACGACGCGCGTTGCCACGTGCACTGCTTCCAGAGTCATCTGTCCCAAAAAACAGAAGTCACTGTGTTGCGGATTTCTGTCTTATTCGTCATCGATGTACAAATATGGAGATTTAATAAAGTAATCCACCGGACTGGAACGGCTTGTGCCATAAACGTAATTGGATTTAGAATTTTGATGTGGTGTTTGCGACTAAACCTTAGTTTAACAGAGGCGAAAAAGGAAGTAGAATTTCTTCATTTAATGCTAAGCTGGTATTCTGTGATATATTTACTTTCGAGTGTTTCCAGTAGGGTCATAGTCCAGAATGTAAAATTTCACAATCTGCATGACATCAGTGGCTTTCTGTTAAAGGACTATCGTTAAAGATTCAAACTGTCTTTTTCAGTTTTCAGTGTTTGTCAGGTTGAAATACTCTAAGTGCCACAGCTGTGTCTGACTGACCAATTTATAATTTTCCCCATTGCCTGGATGTGTTACCCTGTAACAGTGGTTGCAGCTTGTCTTTAGCGTCGAATAGAAATTTTGGTATGCTGTTGGTATTCTACAGTGCAGGTCTGTAGTTCCAACGCTAACGTTTCCCGAGGCTATCTGAAATTTTCCAGACATACGGAATGACGCATCAACTACTCACTCTTTCCTGTCGGGCAGCGATTCTCCACACAAAAGTTTGTTTCCGTCCTTAGTCACTTTCCGCTCGACGTTACAAATGTTATACTATTCTTTATAAACACTCTACATATCAATTTTGTCTGTTTCGCATCTGTGTTTGGGGCGTTCATCTCTCACTTTAGGACGGCTTAAGGAGCAGAAGGCTGGCTTGTGGCCAAATAAAAATAATTTTGCGGAAAACTAGGAAATGTTTCCTCTTTAAAACTGTTTGGTGTTCTGCGAAGTACAGACGGAAAATACAGTCAGTCATATGAAGAAGACTGCAGTAGGGTCAGCCTTTTGTTCAGGGCAGGGGCTCCTCCAGTAATTAGATGTGTAATGGACGGCAGAGAGCTGCCAGCAGACTTGGTGAGTGCGAACTGCGCGCCCAGCCATCCAGCCGAGGTCTGCTGCAGTCTTACGTCTCCCTGCCTCACCCACCCCCATCAGGTGCACAGCTCGGCAGCCCATTAGGACCTCAGCACGGGATTGGCTAGCGCCTCCCTCTCTCTCCTAATTTGCGCCTGGCCCGTTTTCAGGACGTTAAGTTACGGAAACATCAGCAGCGCTAATGCAGAAGTTAGCAGGCACGGACGTCTGAGGATGCGGCAAACACACACACACGTAAGTTCAGAAGAAGCTTTGGCGATGCGGCGCGAACAAAGGTCGTTGCGAGCAGATTCCTATTTTCCCCGTGATCCTGTGGCAGTGGAACGCGCACTCATTCCTCTGGCTGGATTCCTGACTCTACATTTACAATCACGTCGACATCCACACCCGCAGCCTCTAATGCGCTGTAAGGAGCTCGGTACAGGGCATTCACTGTCGTACCACAGAAAGGTACTTCACTGTACGATTTGAAATTGCAGAAGAGTGACTGGAAGCACTTACTTTCACAAAATATCTCAGAAAAATATCTCAGAGTATGGTCGAATTGAAGACGATCGACCACATAGAAGAAATCGCGAGTAAGTGAAATGGCAGACAGATTCTCTCGAAAATCCTCAGGAAACGTAGGCCATCAACAAAGGAAGTTTAAGTATCCAGTTGTGGGATGGTGGACAGATTAAAGAAGAAGTGGGCGACAGAAATTTATTCCCGGAAGAAAACTGCCAGAAACGTAGACAACAGAAAACCCGTTCTGTGTGAAAGACTGTAAGAGATCGTGGTGGTCTGGTAAGCGGGTGCGGAAGTGCCGCCCGCGTCCCGTGACGGGGCGGCAACCCGCATTGCAGTGCTGTGTGGCTGGCCGCCGATACAAATATTCGAACTTTGCTCGCCGTACCAGGACAAACAGAGCAGATGCTTAAAGGAGCGCAGCACGTTTCGTTATGGGCTCAAGTGAGCGAAAGCGTTACAGAGAGGCTCAACCAACCCCAGTGGCGAACCGTACGTGAAAGAAACAGAGGAGAACTCGAAAATTTACTTGCACAACTCGACCTTTTCCTCTCGATTACTGGTACCCCGACACACTTGAGTGTGATGCACAAAACCTTCTCAGCTACTGAGCTTTCCATTTGCAGCCCTTGTCTTCTCTCATCTGTCCGTTGGGGGGTCCACAATGAGCTGTATGGTAATGACCACTGTCCCTGCCTCAGTGTCACTCTAGTGGATGCATGCCCAGATGCTGTAGCCTCTGCTCTCGACTTTGGCTCCCCACCACATGGAGATATGGATGTGGTAGTCCAGAATACAACTACAGCCATCCTTTTGACAGCTGATTCCACAGGCCTGCCCCAACAGAAGGCAGTACCTTCTTGGTCGACAGAAATCTCAGAGGCCATTCGAGATTGTAGGCGGGATCTCCAGTGGTGGGAACGGTTCATTACAAACATCGGACCACGTACCACTCTGCCTCAGGTTTGGGCTAAGATGAGTGTAACGCCGTCAAGTTTTAGGTGCCTGGAATACGATATGGCCCGCTCTGACCACCAGACAAGCCAGAAGCTGCTGGTGATGAAGGAGACCGCGAATCTGCTGACGCCCTCCAGCCAGGCCTCTTGGTAGGTCTGTACCGTCCTTTGCCTTCTCCACAGTGGCCGTACTTGGATGACTCAGTCATCTCCATCACAGCTCGGACATGCCCCACGCTCATCCTGGCTCCCATCAGATGGTCGTTGTTGTGGTATCCGACGCCAAATTTGACATATTGGCACCAAATGTAGTGGGGGGGGGGGGGGGGGGAGGGGGGTGCCAGGAGGCGCCGTATTAAAACTCGGCGAGAACTTTCCAAATGATTTATTCGTTTCCTCCACAGAGCTCCGTCCACCTCGGTCTGCGTCACAGGCCCCGCATTGTTGAGGAAGCACCCCAGCGGCCTGTGCGACGCGACGCTGTGCCGTGCCGGCCTTGTTCGCCAGCTGCAGAGTTCCGCGCCAGCAGCCGACTCAGTGGCCACTGTCCTCAATGCCTCCACGCTGATCTGCTTGGAGACGTTGGCCGGCCCCGATGCTGCTTCTTCCTCGATAGCGTAGCTGAGAACGCGGCGGCAACGACCGCCCCCGATCTGGCGTCAGAATTTGTGGCCCTCGTACGGAAGTCTCCGTCGTGTGTCGGGAGCTGCGACGACTGCCCGCGGTAGCGAGTCGAAGAGTGGCCGGCTCTGGCTGGCTGCAGAACCCGTGTCGGCCTCAGAGGGTCGAACCGACGACCCGCCGTGTACTGGGACGCTGTCGTCCCGTCTGCTGCTGCGTGTAGCCCGGCGGAGTGTCACGCGCCGCCGTTCAGTAGAGCTGCCACACTCGAATGAATCTCGTTACAAAACAACACCTATTTATACTCGGCTGCAAGCTTCTGTTTCGCTAACACGTGACTTCGCGTCACGTAGCACCACACCCTGGTTGCACCAGTGGGCCCTTCTGCCTAAAGCTTGCACCGTGCGAACTGCTGCGTTTACTCTTTTCAGCTGTTCGACGGCCCTGTGGCCTCCATTCCACTTCGCAACTGCTGGTCAGCATAACTTACTACAATCTGGCTTTAACTTGTGCTCAGAATATCGCCCAAAACTAACTTTCCCTATTCTAAACCGTGGTGCCACTACAGTGGTCTGCATTTTGCTGGACTGTCCAACCTAGCCACCCTGTGGCGGACTCTTAATCTCCCTAACTCGCTACCCCTGGTGTTATGAGACGATGCCCCATTGGCTGATTTAGTTTTACGTTTTATTCACGATATGGGCTTTTACCAATCTCTTTAAGGGAGTGCCACTTAACCTTACCAGCCCATTGAGGACTCGATAGAACACTGTTGCCTCCTCTGCCCAGAATGGGCTCCAGTTGTCTGGCTTGGTGATCCAGCCCAGTCCTCTCCCCACCTGGTCTCGTACTCTCTGCTCCACACTCTGTCGTGTTGTACTTGTTTGTGTTTTATCTCTGTGCACTTCTCTTCCCTGTCTGTGTTGCCAGTCTCCCCAAGGCAATCTCGGGGTAGAGTACCTCTGGTAAGTGATGGGGGCTGGGGGTTGTACGTCCCCTCATTGCGTTCTGATTTCAGGGGCTTCTCGCTGCTCCCTCGATGAGGCACCTTGTTTGCCTTTCTTCCTCTGTCTCCCTTTCGTCTCTTTGTCCTTTACCTCAGCATCACTATCATCGATATACCTTAGGGTTTTCTTCCCCCCGGATTTTGCGTGGAAGGCTATCTTTGATCTACAGTGGTAGAGTTCTGTCTGTTGGAGGACAAGGGAACTGATGACCTAGTATTTTAATCCCTTTAACTAACCAAGCAACCACTGAAGTAGCAAGTGACGGTGGTCTGGAATCAGTGGAATGTGCACTACAGAGCGTGTGACTCGGAGCTGCCCTAGATGCAGCCGACCTCCAACTGTTTCCTGTGTCACTGGGACGCCAGCTGCTGCTGCACAACCAGTGCGATGCACCAGAGCCATAAGCCGGACACGACGGGCTCCCCACTCGGTAGCGCCACTGTCTTCTTGCGACTGTTCCTCTCACCTCCAGCTGTCAAGTACAGCGGCCACACTCCTGCCAAGTCTTTCTGCAACAGCCAGCTTCTCGTAACCCTGTTCGAACTCAGTGAGCAGTTGATAATGCTGTCTTTGTTGCCTTAAAAGCGTTCTTGACTATCATGAACTGCCCACGACCTTTACAATGTGTATTTCCATCGTCATAGTCTACATCTACATGGATATTCTGCAAATCACATTTAAGTGCCTAGCAGAGGGTTCATCGAACCAGCTTCACAATTCTCTATTATCCCGATCTCGTATAGCGCACAGAAAGAACAAACACCTATATCTTCCATACGAGATCTGATATCCATTATTTTATCGTGGTCTACAAAATATTTTCGCATTCGGAGGAGAAAGTTGGTGACTGGAATTTCTTGAGAGGATTCAGTCGCGCTAGTATCGCCATTCCCATGCGAGTGGCGCGAATATTGAATAAACATCAACTTTCAGATCAGGAAACAGCCTACCAACTTTCATTTATGTCGCACAACTTCATCATCCACGCCTTATTAACGCCACATTTTTACAATTACATTGTGGCTTACTTTCATAAAAGATTCTCTCTCAGCGCACAGTGTGGCAGCAAACCATACGGAATGCAACATTTCGCCAGATCCGAGAATAACTGGTGGTGTGGAATGGAAAGTATTCTGATGCAGTCTCCTCGGGATGTGATTTCTCCCTTTCTCTCTCTCACTCTCTCTCTCTTTCTCTAAGAACAGTATTGAAGCTGTTAGAGGTACTTGATAATGTGAAATAGCGCTGTGGGATTTCTAGGAGGGGTGACGTCCACTGGATGATGTTGCTTAGTCAAAAGTGAATATGGAATTTTACGTAAGCGACAGAATACCTACCTAAGATGACTACCATTAATATCTCTCATTATAACTCTCCTAATTACGCACTCTCTTTCACTACATCACCTAGATTTTGGTTTAGTGCCACATAATGAAAAACGTAAATTTTCTTGAAGTAAGAAAGCTTGCATTTATCGCGAATCTCTCAGCCAGCACAAAGTACCAAGCGACTGACACCATTAAATAAGAAAGGTAAAAGAACGGACCCGCGAAATTACAGACCAATATCCCTACCTTCTGTTTCCTGCAGGATCCTTGAACGTACTCTCAGTTCGAATATAATAAAATTTCTGAAGGATATGTAGCTTATGCCGAAAAATCAGCATGGTTTTAGAAAGCATTGTTCGCGTGAAACTCAGTTTTCCCTTTTTATCACGTGATATACTGCGAACTATGGATGAAGGGCAACAGGCAGATTCCGTGTTTCTAGATTTGCGGAAAGCGTTTTACACGGTGCCCCATTGAAGGCTGTTAATGAAGGTTCGAGCATATGGAATAAGTTCACAGTGTGATAAACCTTTTGCATTTCCTTTATGTTTTCGTCTTCTTTAAAGGCAAAGAGAGAAGATGAAGCGGTAGCATCATAGAGCCTATGCCTACCGTCATGTATTTTTTGACTTTCAGTTGCTAAAAAACAGAGGATTTTTTCTGGTACCAGTAGGAGGAAGGAAGGATTCGCGCTCAGCTAGTGAACGAATGAGAAGCACGCCATTTTTAGCGAGTAATTGTAGACCGCCATTTTGGGGTCGCTATGAATAAGTGAGGAGTATGTATTTCATATGTGCACCGTTTAGAAAAATACAGTATTGTTTTATTAACAGAAAGGTCGTGTGAGTTGTTATTTCAAATAGTACAATAATTACAAGAACTGAAGCCCACCTGTGTACTTTGGAAAATTACGAAGATCCGATAAGCTTAATGGGAACACGGTCAAGACTTCAAAGGTGAACACGGCGACCAAACGTAGCATTATAATGAATGGTGAGCACAAATCTACAGCGGAGAAAGAAACTACTCCGCCCTGCAAAGTAATACGAACTTATTTCCAGGCATAGCTCAGCTTATTGTGCTTGTCATTCCTGCCGAAAAATTAATCTCATTAATTCAATACACTTTAAAAGCCACGCATTTCAACATTTTATTATCATCTATTCCATTATTTTATTATATTATAACAGGCATGTGAGTGACTCGAAGACTTGTTAAATAATAGACCCCAGTATGTTGTCCTCCACGGCGAGCGGTGATCAGAGACAAGGGATTCATCAGGAGCGCCCGTGGGGAGTGTGGCGGGAGCGCAGCTGTTGTTTTCTGTGCACACAAATGATTTGGTGGATAGGGCGAGCAGCAGTCTGCGTTTGTTTGCTGTCGAAGTTGAGTGACTGTCTGAAGATACGAGACAACTTATACAAAATGTCCAGTTGGTGTGATGAATGGCAGCTAGCCCTAAATGTGGAAAAAGTTAATGCAGATGAGTAGGAAGAACAAACGTGTGATGTTCGAATACAGTAGTACTAGTGTCCTGCTTGACATAGTCAAGCCGTGGCGGGCTTGTGATGAATAAAATGAAACGGTGTCACGGTGGCCCTCAATCACGCACCCTCTGACTCAAAGTTGAAATATTGAGAGTTTTGGGTGGTTTCGTTGTCTAGGGGCTGGGATACGTAGTTGCCGCAGTACAAGCCAAATACTTCTGTACACAATATGAATATACACATGAATCGAATGGTCGAAGTTCCTATCACTGGGCAACTGCGAATTTGAACGTAATATAGACGTTTATAAATGGAAGATTTGAATTTAAAAAGATCTGCAGGTACTATCTTAACGACCTTAAATGATGAGTACGATAGTAGAAGTACTTTTGAGAATGCGGTATATATCTGCAAAACACTTATTGGTGTCCACAGTCCAGCAATTAAATAAAATGTAAGTTGAATAACAGGGAAGCAGTCGTTTCCTACTTCACGTAGTCAGTTATGAGCCAGAACATAGCTGTCGAGATATTCACTTCCAAACGCGCACTACGTCTTTACTGTAGAAACGACAGAAATCTCACAGGTTCACGAGTCGGCACTCACCCGCGACCGCGCGCAACCCGCTCCACACTCTCCGAGTCTCTCCTGCGACCGTAAGTCTCTCCTGCGTCCCACCACCTCCCGTGTCCCGTGCCCTACCGTCCACAGCTCTCCTCTCCTCTCCGGAAACGATGCTCCTCCCGCACCTCCATACGTCTCTCGACGCGTCCTTTCTGGAAACGATCGCTGTGATTGGCTAGAGGGCTCCCGCCCTGTCTCCAAGCCGACGTACACTCACAAACATAATGAAACACATTCGAAATACTGGATTTACATTTAAATTACTTGAAGTTAAATAAATATTCATACGGCTGGACCATAAAGACGCTCTAATACACATTATTAAATACATAAACAAATCAAATAAACATATGTCAAAGGAATAGCAAGCAAAAGGTAGGCCAGTAGCCTAATGTCTCTGTGCTTTCTAAAACAGACTAAATATTTGACCAATTTCTTCATGCATAGTATATATCGGAGATAAAGAGAGACATAGATGAATAAATATATTTATAAGCATGCTGCTACCGTTTTTTCGTGTAACTGTGGTGTACTTATGGTCTGCCGCGATCGATAGTTCAAAATCGTTCAAATGGCTCTGAGCACTATGGGACTTAACTTCTAAGGTCATCAGTCCCCTAGAACTTAGGACTACTTAAACCTAACCAACCTAAGGAGGTCAGACACATTCATGCCCGAGGCACGATTCGAACCTGCGACCGTAGCGGTCGCGCGGATCCAGACCGTAGCGCCTAGAACCGCTCGGCCACTCCAGGCGATCGATAGCAATCAGCCACTTTGACCTCCAATAACTCATGTACTATTCAAGTTACATGGCTGTAGGGCCACCCAGTTGGCCGTGCGGTCTAACGCCCGACTTTCCGGGCGGGAAGGAGCGCCTGGTCCCCGGCACGAATCCGCCCGGCCAGTCTGTGGATGGTTTTTAGGCGGTTTTCCATCTGCCTCGGCGAATGCGGGCTGGTTCCCTTTCTTCCGCCTCAGCTACACTATGTCGGCGATTGCTGCGCAAACAAGTTCTCCACATTCGTACACCACCATTACTCTACGACGCAAACATAGGGGTTACACTCGTCTGGTGTGAGATATTCCCTGCGGGGTCCACTGGGGGCCGAACCGCACAATAACCCTGGGTTCGGTGTGGGGCGGCGGAGGGGTGAAGTGGACTGCGGTAGTCGTCGTGGGGTTGTGGACCACTGCTGCTGCGCCAGGAACAGAGCCTCTCCGTCGTTTCTAGGTCCCCAGTTAACATACGATACAATACAATACAATACATACCTGTAATTTATACCAATTTGGGTCTACACTAATAGCTTTCTAAAAAGACGTCGATCGACAAAATCGGTTGACTCGTTTAGATTTTGGAAATTCGTTGCTGGGTGCTACTTGTATAATTTATTGTCAGATACTAAACTTCAAACAAATAAATATATTGAAAATGTGATTGCACCATCAGAATCGTCATGCAAATAATGGTAATGTACAAGTTTGTTTTTGAGGTATCATGATTCATCTAGCTACCATTAACTTCTGTACGAACTGTGAAATGCCTGCCATCAATGTTCCACAAAGTGCGCCACCTTTGTCACTGCCAGCATGCCTCCTTCATCGACACAGCGCCTCCAGGGAATTCCCAGCCGCGCGGCTGGACCACGCGCTGCGGCCGCCCCCCTCGCTAAGCTGAGGCTCGGCACCACGCGGCTGCCGCCGGGCCGCGGCCCGCCCAGAGGCCCCAGCGCCGCCACGCCGACACCGCACTCAGGACATTTGCAGGGCGCCACAGCTCGCCCGCTATCTCACACCGTTTAAGTGTCTGGCCTTAACGTTGCAAAGCGATACGAGGTGGGACGAGCATGTGAAAACTGTGGCAGGGAAGGAAAATGGTTGACAACGGATTCTTGGGAGAATTTTAGGAAAGAGTGGTTCAGTTGTAAAGCAGATCGCATGTAGGACCTCATCTTGAGTACTGCTAGAGTGTTTGGGATCCGTACCAGGTAGGATTGAAGGAAGCAATTCAGAGGTAGGCTGCTAGATTTGTAACCGGTAGGTTCGAACAACACGTAAGTGTTACGAAGATGCTTCAGGAACTGAAGTGAGAATTCTTGGAGGGAAGGCGACATTCTTTTCGAGCAGCACTATTGAGAAAATTTAGAGAAATGGAATTTGAATATGACTGCCAAACGATTCTACTGCCGCCAACATTCATCGCGCGTAAGGACCACGAAGATAAGATACGAGAAATTAGCGCTCATATGGAGGGGAAATGACAAGTAGTGGTACAGGTTACCCTTCGCGACGCACCGTACGGTGGCGTGCGGGGTGTCTATGTAGATGTAGAAGTAATTCATCTATAAATTGATTGGCGACTCCATAGTGTCCTGTGCACTACGACCAAATAATGGGTATACTTGAAAGGAGAGGCAGCATTGGTCGTATATTTTTGTTTATTATCGCAAAATCGATTTTCGGTCAGTTAGTGACCATCTTCAGTGCTGTAATATATAACTTAAATTAGTAAGCTTATTGACACCAGTTCTTACTAATTTAAGTTATATATTACAGCACTGAAGATGGTCACTAACTGACCGAAAATCGATTTTGCGATAGTAAACAAAAATATACGACCAATGCTGTCTCTCCTTTCAAGTATACTCATCTATAAATGTCTGTCGCATGTGCAATGGTTGGGCCGAATCGGAGAAGAAATTAAGCCTTATCATGAATCTAACTGATCAAGTAATATTTATTTGTTTTTTTGCTTATTTAGCCTGACCAGCTTAGGGCCTTAAGGCCCTCTCTTACATCTGCCCAGGAGCAACACATACAGATATATTACCAAAACATTCATGAAAATGATAACAATCTTAGAGATGATAATAAGCTAACAATAATAATAATAATAATAATAATAATAGTCCACAATAATGAAAGTAAGCATAAATGGCAAATAATAACAGTAATAATAAAACAAAGTGCATTAAAAATAATATAGACTAGTTTAGAACATCTTAAATCATGTTTAGTACTGTCAGAAAAAGAAAGGATGAAGAACAAGAGAATTGGAATGGCAGTAATAGTGGCTGTTAGGAGAGGACTGTGTAAGTAAGGAGGAGGGAAAAGTTGTAGTGGGAGGGGGGATTGAAGAGTGTGGGCTGCAGACCAGCTATTGCGAGAGGTGAGCCATTAGCCTTCGTTCTGAAGCCTGGCAGTGATTTAATTTCTCTGATATTTTGAGGAAGGTTGTTCGAAAGTCGGGTTCCGGATGCAGAAAGTGATTTAGAAAACATGATGGTGTTGTGCGGTGGTACTGAGAAGATCTTCCTTTGTTGAGATGGAGTATTTGTGCTGTGCTGTTCAGATAGTAATAAAACGGCTGAGGATAAGTAAGAGGCAGTTGAGAAGACTATGGAGTAAAGACAAAGTGTGGTAGTCCCCACGTTTATCAGCACGTAGCCACCACGATAGTTGTTGATAGGCTGGACTGATATGATCCTAATAACGAACGTACGTCACAAATAGCCGGCCGGAGTGCCCGAGTGGTTCTAGGAGCTACAGTCTGGAACCGCGCAACCGCTACGGTCGCAGGTTCGAATCCTGCCTCGGCTGTGGCTGTGTGTGATGTCCTTACGTTAGTTAGGTTTAAGTAGTTCTAAGTTCTAGGCGACTGATGACCTCAGAAGTTAAGTCCCTTAGTGCTCAGAGCCATTTGAACCATTTGAACGTCACAAATATATCGGGCACAAGCATTCATCGCCAGTTCAAGCCTGCGAGAGTTTTCGTAGGAAAGTCCTTGATGAATAGCATCGCCATAGAGAGTATAATTCATCTATGAATGTCTGTCGCACGTGCAATGGTCGGGCCGAATCGGAGAAGAAATACGCAATAGTAACGCTAGATCCCACCCATCGTACGACGACATGATTTAGTTTTCTAACAACGGGAAGTACAGGATGGAGTGTAACGATCTAATGAAAAGGATGCTTGCTACTCACCACATAGCGGGGATGCTGAGTCGCAGAAAGGCACAACAAAAGCACTATCGGAAAGTTAGCTTTCGGTCGACAACTTACACACACGCAAGACTGGCTTCAGCTGCCAGAGACGATGGTCATGCGTGTCTGAGTTTCGTTTGCGTGAGTGGGTGCGTGTGTGTATGTTGGCTCTTTTTAACAAAGACGTTCTTGTCCGAAGCTAACTTTCCGACGGTCTTTTTGTTCTGCCTTTCTGCGATTCAGCATCCCCGCTATATGGAGAGTAGCAACCATCCTTTTCATTAAACTGATTTAGTTTTCATTATTTCCTTTACAGGTATTATGAAATACTTAACAAGTGCTTTGCAAATTCTCATACGTTAACTATCTGTGTGTGTGTGAGGTGGGGGGTGTGGGGAGATATGGCTGTGCTATAATGATTAAAAAGGAGATTTTGTAGGTAAACATCAAATTTATTACAGAAAGTCTGTTACTTTTGGGTTGTTGTTGTTGTGGTCTTCAGCCCTGAAACTGGTTTGATGCAGCTCTCCATGCTACTCTATCCTGTGCAAGCTTCTTCATCTCCCAGTACCTACTGCAATCTACATCCATCTGAATCTGCTTAGTGTATTCATCTCTTGGTCTCCCTCTACGATTTTTACCCTCCACGCTGCCCTCCAATACTAAATTGATGATCCCTTGATGCCTCAGAACATGTCCTACCAACCGATCCCTTCTTCTAGTCAAGTTGTGCCACAAACTTCTCTCCTCCCCAATCCTATTCAATACCTCCTCATTAGTTATGTGATCTACCCATCTAATCTTCAGCATTCTTCTGTAGCACCACATTTCGAAAGCTTCTATTCTCTTCTTGTCCAAACTAGTTATCGTCCATGTTTCACTTCCATACATGGCTACACTCCATACAAATACTTTCAGAAACGACTTCCTCACACTTAAATCTATACTCGATGTTAACAAATTTTTCTTCTTCAGAAACGCTTTCCTTGCCATTGCCAGTCTACATTTTATATCCTCTCTACTTCGACCGTCATCAGTTATTTTGCTCCCCAGATAGCAAAACCCCTTTACTACTTTAAGTGTCTCATTTCCTAATCTAATTCCCTCAGCATCACCCGCCTTAATTCGAATACATTCTATTATCCTCGTTTTGCTTTTGTTGATGTTCATCTTATATTCTCCTTTCATGACACTGTCCATTCCGTTCAACTGCTCTTCCAAGTCCTTTGCTGTCTCTGACAGAATTACAATGTCATCGGCGAACCTCAAAGTTTTTATTTCTTCTCCATGGATTTGAAATTCCTACTCCGAACTTTTCTTTTGTTTCCTTTTCTGCTTGCTCAATATACAGATTGAACAACATCAGGAATACTTCACTACCTGAATAATTTCTTTTATCTCATCATACATTTCTTCAATTTCTTCGTCATCTGCAGAGCTAGTTGGCATATAAACTTGTACTACTGTAGTAGGCGTGGGCTTCGTGTCTATCTTGGCCACAATAATGCGTTCACTATGCTGTTTGTAGTAGCTTACCCGCACTCCTATTTTTTTATTCATTATTAAACCTACTCCTGCATTACCCCTATTTGATTTTGTATTTATAACCCTGTATTCACCTGACCAAAAGTCTTTTTCCTCCTGCCACCGCACTTCACTAATTCCCACTATATCTAACTTTAACCTATCCATTTCGCTTTTTAAATTTTCTAACCTACCTGCCCGATTAAGGGATCTGACATTCCACGCTCCGATCCGTAGAACGCCGGATTTCTTTCTCCTGATAACGACGTCGTCTTGAGTAGTCCCCGCCCGGAGATCCGAATGGGGGACTATTTTACCTCCGGAATATTTTACCCAAGAGGACGCCATCATCATTTAACCGTACAGTAAAGCTGCATGCCCTCGGGAAAAATTACGGCTGTAGTTTCTCCTTGCTTTCAGCCGTTCGTAGTAACAGTACAGCAAGGCCGTTTTGGTTAGTGTTACAAGGCCAGATCAGTCAATATCCAGACTGTTGCCCCTGCAACTACTGAAAAGGCTGCTGCCCCTCTTCAGGAACCACACGTTTGTCTGGCCTCTCAACAGATACCCCTCCGTTGTGGTTGCACCTACGGTACGGATATCTGTATTTCTGAGGCACGCAAGCCTCCCCACCAACGGCAGGGTCCATGGTTCTTGGGTACAAGTAACAAGAAAAGTAGTCATCGTACTTCACTGTATCATCTCACAGCATAATCTGCTCGGATGTGATGTGAATATCATCTCAGCATGGTCTCTCTCTCTCCATAAAGAGTGTGTACACACAGGAGGGTATGTACAATACAGAGCGCTTGAGCGTTCCTGAAAGAAGATAACGATGCTGCTCGAAACTAAATTGGAATAATGAGCGTGCAGACTACGTCGATAGGACGATTAAAAGAACGAAGCGAACTCCCGTCCGCATCTTTACGTATCTTTAACGCAAGTTCTTTACGTGATTCTCGCATGATTGGAAAGCAAAATTACTACTTCTGTCTCGAACACAACTTAAGTACACCAACCAGTTATCCGTTCGACTCGTAGTCTCTGGATTACGCACTAAGTTACAAGACCTTTCTGTGGAAAAGCCGCTCGGAAATATTGATTTAGGACACGAATTAAATAACAGGGAGGAAAATCACTGGAGACAAGACTGCTCACAATACGCGCGAAAGACATCACTTAGCATAGCTAGCCAGTGGGGCCACGTGTTTGAAAACTGAACATCGGACAAAGCACGAGCACAAAGCCCAAAGCAGTTGAAAACTGAATGAATTCCATACGCAATATGTAGAAAAATACGAAAAGAATTTACAAGGGAACAAGAAAGCGCTGATACTTTCGTTTAGCCGGCCGGTGGGGCCGAGCGGTTCTAGGCGCTTCAGTCTGGAACCGCGCGACCGCTACGGTCGCAGGTTCGAATCCTGCCTCGGGTATGGATGTGTGTGACGTCCTTAGGTTAGTTAGGTTTAAGTAGTTCTAAGTTCTAGGGGACTGATGACCTCAGGTGGTAAGTCGCATAGTGCTCAGAGCCATTTGAACCATACTTTCGTTTATTGATTTTCTAATTCAGATACACCACGACTCTGTCCAATTTTGTGTCCACTAGGAACACACCTGCTTAACAACCAAGGGCTGGAACACGAGGACAGCCTCTGTCCCTCGTCCACAGCAGAGGGCAGAAGTTGGAGGAGCCGGCGTCCGCTCCGCTGGCCAATGAGGGTGGCCAGGAAAGCCGCCAGTCAGTTAACACAATAAATCTGTGTTCCTACATCTAGGGCTTCGTCACATCAGTTAAAAGATTTTTGTATAAGGGTGTTGCAAGTTTCTCCTTTGCCCATCCTTTCCACGTCTTTGATGAGAATATTAATAAATACTGTTTATCGAGCATCATTACAATTTATTTGCAGGGTGTGTAAAAATGGAGAATAAAAACAGTTCCCGCGTAAAGCCTCGAGCGCAGGACCTACGGTGCACCAACTGCCGCCTCGAAACTGCGCCAAGATAAGTGGTTCGTGCCTCGGCAAATTTCCTGTTTCGGTACGCCGTGTCTTTTCTTTAACTCTTTTTTATTTTCGTTATTTATATTTTTTTCTCTGCATGTTCACATATACAGGGTGGACCACAAGTCAGTTATCACTAGCAGTCCTTAGACTTGGTTTTGCCTAACGTGTGTAGTACCCGTTAAGTCGGTTGACACCAGCACTTTCAGGTTATGTTGATAGGCTCTGAGCACTATGGGACTCAACATCTTAGGTCATAAGTCCCCTAGAACTTAGAACTACTTAAACCTAACTAACCTAAGGACGTCACACACACCCATGCCCGAGGCAGGATTCGAACCTGCGACCGTAGCAGTCCCGCGGTTCCGGACTGCAGCGCCAGAACCGCACGGCCACCGCGGCCGGCCTCAGGTTATGTTGTTTCTTGCAATGTGAGAAAGAGTTATTAGAAAGTTAACGACTACAGAACGGACTGTGTGTTGCAAGGATGGTGTGAACGTGTCCACCGTGTTTCTTTTGGAAAGATTTCCAAACATCCCACCACCAACTCCTCAAGTTATTCGAAAATTGAAGTTAAGTTCTTAAGACATTGGGTCGCTAGCGGAACTTCCAAATTCAGGTAGGCCATGGTCTATTACTACAAAACAGAATGTTAATGTTGACCCGGAATGTTTTTGCAGTCGCCGAGTAAATCTGAAGGGTTCAGAGAAAGCTGACATTGAGATCATATAGGCCTACTTTACTTCGAGACTTATATGAAGATGATCCGGACAGAAGACGTACGGAAGTCTGCGAGCTGTACACAGACCGTGAAGGAGCCGTTCCTAAGTTCCGGTAAAGCATTCTCTGGAGCGACGAGCCGACGTTTGAGGCTAATGGGAGTGCGAACAGACTCAGCTCTGTCTGCTGCGACTCTGTAAGCCCCTATGCGGCGATGGAGGCGCAGATAAACTCTCCTGGCGTGAGTGTGTGCGCCAGGGTTTCTACATCTACATCTACATCTACATGATTACTCTGCAATTCACATTTAAGTGCTTGGCAGAGGGTTCATCGAACCACAATCATACTATCTCCCTACCATTCCACTCCCGAACAGCGTGCGGGGAAAACGAACACGTAAACCTTTCTGTTCGAGCTCTGATTTCTCTTATTTTATTTTGATGATCGTTCCTACCTATGTAGGTTGGGGTCAACAAAATGTTTTCGCACTCGGAAGAGAAAGTTGGTGACTGAAATTTCGTAAACAGATCTCGCCGCGACGAAAAACGTCTTTGCTTTAATGACTTCCATCCCAACTCGCGTATCATATCTGCCACACTCTCTCCCCTATTACGTCATAGTACAAAAAGAACTGCCCTTTTTTGCACCCTTTCGATGTCCTCCGTCAATCGCCCCTGGTAAGCATCCCACACCGCGCAGCAATATTCTAACAGAGGACGAACGAGTGTAGTGTAAGCTGTCTCTTTAGTGGACTTGTTGCATCTTCTAAGTGTCCTGCCAATGAAACGCAACCTTTGGCTCGCCTTCCCCACAATATTATGTATGTGGTCTTTCCAACTGAAGTTGTTCGTAATTTTTACACCCAGGTACTTAGTGGAATTGACAGCCTTGAGAATTGTACTATTTGTCGAGTAATCGAATTCCAACGGATTTCTTTTGGAACTCATGTGGATCACCTGCCACACCATACGGCAATCTTTTATAAATCGCTTTGCAACTGATACTGGTCTTCGGATGACCTCACTAGACGATGGGCTAATGGGGCCTCGATTTCTGTTTCTGTAAACTATGTTGTTACAACTGGAAAATAGTCCACTTTCTGAACATCTAGAGCCGGTTAAGGAAAAGTAGATATGGCAACAAGTTGGCGGACATCTCCCCCCGCCCCCCCCCCCACCCCCCACAACCCCTGCAAATGGTTCAAATGGCTCTGAGCACTATGGGACTTAACTTCTGAGGTCATCAGTCTCCTAGAACTTAGAACTACGTAAACCTAACTAACCTAAGGACATGACACACATCCATGCCCGAGGCAGGATTCGAACCTGCGACCGCAGCGGTCTCGCGGTTCCAGACTGCAGCGCCTAGAACCGCATGGACAACCCCTGCGTGATGGAGCTGTTGTGAAAGACGTCTTACTCGAAAACTGTGGTGAATGGATCGGCAGACGGACTACTATTCAATGGCCTCCACGATCCGCAGATATCACATCCACGGATTTTTCAGTCGGGGGAAATTAAACAGTCGGATTTATTCCGTCAAATTCGTACTCCAAATATTGAGTACCTGAAAGAATGAATGCAGCCAGAATTTGAAAACCCACAGTCCCTGAAGATTTGTGACAAAATTTGTAAATCAGTGTTTGAAAGATTCGTGTTTGTTTAGAACAGCACGGAAATCGGTCTGAGCATATTTCGTAGGATCATTGAGCTCTACATGTATTTCTGCGTCGGTAATAAATTTGTATTTTCATATGTTTAGAATTATTGCACCAAACGCAGTTTTACCCTGTACGTGCATACACCAGATCTTTGAAAATCTTAGACCGCCCTGAGATGTGATTTTCGGTCAACATTTTGCGGCTTAGTATATCAACTACCTGTCAAACCGTCAAGGACACAACAGTTTGTAAATCAAAACGGATAGAGGCACATACAGTGAATACCTTTTTCTAGGCGTCGACTTTGGCATTACTTTATGTTCACACCGCTGTGTTCCCGCTTTGCAGTGTGCTTTTTCATACAACTGAATAAATGTGAAGATGGAAAAGCGCGACGTACGTTTAATGACTTTATCGCAGTGGCAGCTAAAATGAAGATGACGGTATGAAAAGCGGTTTCCGTACAACCCTAGGCACACACCCTAGGCCACGGGGGCGGCGGCGGCGGGCACATGACCCCGCGGAGGCCGTGTTCTGTGGTCTGCGGTCTGTGGCGGCGCCTCCCGCAGTTCGGCCCTCTCCGCCGGCCGCCCGCCTGTGACGTCACCGGCCTGCAGGGCAGGAGAGGCCCTCGACAGCCGCTGACGGCGCACACACCCTCCTCCACACTCCACCCCCACCCATCCTGCCGGCGACCGCCCTACAGGTCGGCCGACGTAACGGAATCCGCAGGGTAACGCGCTGCACGTAACTGTTGCTAGGCAACGGCCGACAGCGGATCTGCCTGCGCGGAAGTACCCAACCTGCAGACGATGACCGCCTGTGCACCTGGAACAGGTCCTGCCTGCTCTTCTACACTTTGATCGTCATCATCTCATCACCACCCCCTTCTACAGTTCCCAGCCACTGGCCGGGTCTACTTGTAAAACCTTGACTCGATCCAGTCTTCTTTCGTCTTTCGCACGTAGTCTTTCATCGTTTCCAATCTTTGGCTCTTCCCCTTCTCTTTCATGCATCTTTTGGGGTATCTTCTTCTCCATTCGCTTAACATATCCGTACTATCTGCGCCTCGATTCTTCTGTCCTACCCTGTAATGGTTCCTCTTTCAGTAATCCCCTGATTCTCTCATTTCTTAGCTCGTCCATCTTTGTTACTTCAGTGCTATTTCTCCAGAATTTTGTCAGCAGTTGGACAGTGAGCAATGCCAACCACAAGACCACCTTCACAGGAGCTCCTGTCTGGGCGGGGATTTTGTGTGCTCGGGACTGTGTGTGCGCGTGTTTTTTATCGTCGTCGACTCGCAACTCGACGAAGTGACGCCAAATAAAAATGATTTGCTCCAGTTGGCCGAACATCCAGGTGGGATTCCTGGCCAATAGTCTAGTATGTACATTTCATTTCGAGAATTTCGTGTCACCAGCTTTGATTTAGCTTGTCTCTCTTCCTTTCATTACCAGGTCTCGAAGACATACGTCAGGACTGGAACTTAGTACGACCGATGTACAACACTTTCGCCGGTTTGAGGGACATTGTAGCTCCGTTTTGGGCTTATAATACTCTTCTGGAGTGGTTCTCGTTGTCCACCCAGCTCATTTACTTCCGTCGTTTCTTCCATTCCCAGGTACTTGAACCTCTCCACATACTCGGTTGTTCCCAATTAGCTGTGACACTCTTCTCATCGTGGTTGTTACCATCGTTTCACACGTGCTTGTGCTAAACTTCATCTCATACCCCTCTACTGTTTGTTGCTCCTGTACGTCGTCCTCCTTGTTTCCCCACATCACCAAATCGTCTGTAAGCCCCATTGGTTTCATCACCATATGCTTTTTCAGTGTGGAGGAAGGCCATCAATAGATGTACTCCGTAGTGTTCCTGGAGCTGTCTGGCAGCGGAAATTAGATCTCCTACCAATCTTCCTACTCTGAACTCATATTGTTCTTGCCTCATCCTTCCTTCTATTTTTGTCCCAAATTATGTTTCCAATAATTTCTCAGGGATCTTTGCATTTTGCTCATAAATATCATTCCTCAATAGGTTTTCCACTCTCCTCCGTCATCCTTTTTGAAGATCGGGACAGTCATTACCGTGTCCCAGCTTTCATAGGTTCTCGTCTTTTCCCACACGATAGAGCCATTCTACCTCACCTCTGCTGCTGTTCCTCCCACCTAACGGCCACATCAGTACTCCTCAGCACCTGACAGTGTGCGACGCGGGGTACTCCCGATCCCCCATCCCTATTCTATTAGTGAAAGAAACGTGGGGAGAATGTCTGTCTCTAGACATCGGTACTACCTCTGATTTCTCGAATTTTCTCGTCGTCATCATTTCGCGAGACGTGTGTGGGAGGTAGCAACATGTATCAGGACGATTCCTCCGGAACGTACACTCTCGAAATTCCACCAGTAAACACATCCGCGATGCTCACCGCCTTTCTTGTAGAGATTGCAACTGGCGTTTGTCGAGCACCTCCGTTACGCCCTCTCGCCGTCTAAACGATCCCGTGACGAAACGCGCCGCTCTTCGTGGATTTTCTCTCTCTTCTATCAGTCCTCCCCGGTAAGGATCCCAGACTGGTTAGCAGTTCTCAAGAATCAGCCAAACAAGTGTTTTTTTAGCCATTTCATTCGTGGATGAATTTAAGATTCCTTCTGTCTGGCATCCCCTTTTCCTACTATTTGCTTTATCCGACCATTACGCACTACGAAGCTCCGGATTGGTTACCCCTATATATCCCGCGGTAGACACTGTTTCCAGCAATTTGTCATCGATAGCGCTGTTGTACAGTAGTGGATTTGTTTTCCTGTGTATACGCAATGTGTTACATTTCTTTACCTTCAGTGTCAACTGCCAGAGCCTGCACCGTCCATCTGATCGTTCTACAAATCCATACTGTCTTCTGGCGTTGCTGATTTCTTATAGACAGCCGTATCAGTTGCAAACAGTGCTAAGGATCTTCCGACGGTTTGTGCTAGATAATTTATATGCAGTGCAAACAATAACGGTCCTATCATAATTCCTTGGGGTACTCTGGAAATTACTTTTACGTCTGTCGATTTTGTTCCGTTAAGAGCGACGTGTTGAATTGTGTCTACAGGGAAGTCCTAACTCCAGTCACAAACCTGAACCGATACTTTTTTTTTCCAGTGGACTGTGTCAAATGCCTGCCTGAACTCATCGAACACCTTATCAACCTGAGCACCGTGGTCTTCAGCGCTGTGGATCTCACGAAGGAACAGAGAGAGCTGAGTTTCGGAGGATCTCTGTTTGAGGAATGCGTGTTGATTTTTATAAAGGAAATTTTCGTTCTCCAAAAATGTCGTAATCTTTTAGCATAAAACGTGTTCCATAATTCTACAATAGATTAATGTCTACTACTTAGGGCTGTAACTGTGCCTCTCTGTCCTACAACCTTTCTTGAAAACGGAAATGACCTCCTCTTTCCTTCCAGAGGCTAGATACCCTTCATTTCTCCAGGGACATTTGTAATTTCGTTTTTGCAACGTTTGGCCGGGATGAGCTGTGACTCCCAGTGTCAACAGAAAGCGTCGGTTTGCTTCCCATTACAAAGAAAGTTATTTTAAAATAGGAATTTTCTGTGCCCATTCGTTAGAGTGCTTCCTAGTTAGTCTGGCCCGATATTCGTTTCATCGATTTGTGTTAACGGTGACAGTAAAACACGAAGACCAACCCATCAGGGACTCACAAGGGAAATTCCCCATCGCAGCCACATCATATTTAGTGGTAAGATGACGTAGTGGATAGTTCGTGAATAACTGAACACAGATCAAGTATGAAAACAGGAAGAAGGTGTACTGAATTGCGAAAAAAAAGCTAACGCTGCCAGCAGACGAAGTGCGACATAGAGCAGTGTGGAATAGGCACGGCTTCACGGTGGTGGGGTGCAAAGCGAACGAGACGGAGTCAAAACTCCCTCGTGTCACTTATTTTTATTTATTTATTTTTTCACAACATTACGAACTGCCCATCCAGTCATGAAATGTTTCTTCTCTTGGTGTAGTCTTCGCTGTTGTCATACTATACGCTGGTTATAGAAAGTGAGTATGTAGTAAGGATGCGTTACGGTCGCAAGCAAATGTGATGAGCAGTGAGGGTAGGCGAAATACCACATAGACGTCTCACAGAAATGAAAACAACGAATAAACGTGTGTGAACTACGTTACGACAGAGGAATTCAAGAGCAAAACTTCGAAAACGGAACGCAACTTCAAAAACGTTAAAAGCACGTTTTGACAGAGCACAGAGAAACTGCGTGATTGTGCCACTGCTGCTGCTGATGTGACAAACTATTCTGTTTTCATCATTTCCTTGGGACTGATACGAACATCTAAATCGGGCAAGGAAGCATATCTCACTCACTCACCAGGCGTACAAATTAGGGGCGGCGATAAGAGATTCCAATCATATGAGACACGTACTGTCACCAATGCCGCGTATGACACACCACGCGTGTTTTCCAGTGGAGGATTCGGTTGATTTGTCATCAAACTTTGGCGGTTCCCATTCGAAAGCCGTTTCCTTTCGGCTGGTAATAGAGTAGTTGCGCAGAATCATCTGTCAATACTGAACCCACTTTATACTTCGCTGATGCAAACGGACGTTGCACCACGCAGAGACAGAATTCTGAATACAGCGAACAGCGAAAGAAATAATAATTAGCGCAAGGGAGCGTGAGCACGGGTCGCCCGCCAGAGTAACCACTTAACCACGGAGCCATTTCTCTATCCGGCACTTCTTGTTCTTCGGCCGCTGCTTTTTCTTTCACAGTCCAGCACACCTGGTTGCTATGTGTTCCGTCCACTGCCCCCCCCCCCCCTCCCGCCACGGGCTGAATGCCCCTCCAGCAGTGCTGAGTGCTCGCCCAGCCAGCTGCTGGAGTCCCGGCTGTTCACGTCGATGAAACCAATATAGGACTAGACTAATCTGGCGTGGCCCTGTCGAATGGTAACGTTAAACTGCTATTTAAAAATCATTTTGTTTAAATAAAATAAAATATATGGGAGAAATCCGAGAACCATTCGAGGTACATTCTGTGGTCAGACAAGGAGTGGTCTCTCACCGCTTTTATTCAACGTGGTCTTTGATAAAATCGTCAAACAATGGGAAGAAAGAGTAAAATGGATTTAGTTAGGAAGAACACGTGCAAACAAGACAGTCATAATATACAGAGGGGTCGAAAAAATGTATCCACTGTTTAAAAGTCCATAAATGGCAAACTATTTGACGGAGTTGACTCATCTTTGGTAGTGTAATAGTTTGTAGTTCCGGCAAGCGCTGTATTGCGTTGTTTTGTTTTCTCAGATGACTGTCGCCAGATGGTCAGTGTTTTGTTCTTAGTTGCACCTAGTTACTCGAGTAAACATGGCTGGCGCAAGGCTTACATTCGATGAAAGGAAGTCAGTTTTGAAGTGCTATTTTAAGTACGAAAACAGTAATGAGGTTCAACGGCAATGGCGAAATGAGTATCAAACAGAGTCACCGACACGTTTAACGATTCGTTGCATTCGAGACAAATTTGTAGACGAAGGCTGTGTTACAGATGCACACAAAGAACGATCTGGACGACCTGTAACAGTAGCAAGCCCAGCTAACTCCCGTCGTGTGTTACAACAATTCACTCGCTCACCACAGAAGTCTGTGAGACAGTGTGCCCGGGAAACTGGAGTGAGTCGCTCAAGTGTTCGGAGAATTTTGAAGACGGCAAAGTGTAAGTGCTACATCCCACCAATACTACACGCAATGGACGAGGACGACCCAGATCCTAGAATGGAGTACTGCGAGTGGTTTAAAACATGGTGCGCAACGATGAAGAGTTTGCAGAGATGATTGTGTGGTCTGATGAGGCACAGTTCAAATTCAGTGGTACAGTAAATCGCCACTATTGCATCCACTGGGCCGCCGAAAATCCGAACGTCTATGCAGACAAAGCCGTGCATTTGGCAGGGGTAAATGTGTGGTGTGGGTTGTCTTGCCGGGGCTCGATTGGGCCATTCTTCTTTGACGGCACAGTTACCGGTGTACCTTCAGAAGCTTCAGACATCCATTTTACCTGCCATCCGAGACTTGTATGGAGACGGAAGAGTTTACTTTCAAGATGGTGCCCCATCGCACTTCCAAAATCGTGTTAGGGCGTATCTCGACGAAAATCTACCAGGAAAATGGATAGGCCGTAGAAGTGCTTTGGAGTATCCACCACGTTCCCCAGACCTAACTCCTCCGGACTTTTACCTGTGGGGAACATTAAAGGACGTCGTTTATCGACAAAAGCCACGCAAATTGGATGAACTTCGACAATCCATCGTACATTCATGTGCAAATATCCGACTGAACACGTTGCAGTCAGTAGTTCATGCTGCAGTTCGGCAGCATCGTCTGTGTGTGGATGTTAATGGTGACCATTTCGAACACCTACAGTGATCTTTAAGTTGGACTTTAAGCTACGCTTTCACCAAAAATGGGACAACTCCGTCAATTAGTTTCCAAGTTATGGACTTTTAAACAGTGGATACATTTTTTTGGACCCCTCTGTATATCGGGTCTAGTTTGACAAAGATGCAAGAGGTATTCGGCTGTGGCCTTATAGTGGAACCTCCCAGCATAACCTGAAGTAATTCAGGGAAACCACAAGAAAACTAAATCAGCACGTCCAGTAAACGTAAACTATAAAAAAAAATTGTCAGAACTTAACACAAACTATTATATTAAGAATAATGTATCATGTCAATGGTTAATTAACAAGTGTTAAAGGAAAGGCAGAGACTATGTAAAAGTTATGAAAGGTAAAACTGATCTCTGTGGAAGAATCACATTCATTTTTCTTAAAGAAACAAAGGATTTATTTTAAGGCCGTGTAGCTTTCCTCCTCTAACAGCTTTCTTCTGCTTTCGCCGCCCATGTGGTAAGAGACAATGCTGCCGAATCCCATGGTTTGCACTTTTATGAAATAGTAATGCCTTCATTCTTAAATACCAGGCGTCTGCCAGTGATTGTATATAATCTCTGATATCACAACACTGTACCGGTGAGTGAATTTGTGTATTACTGATGCATGTCTCGGTAAATTGCGCTCGTATTGTCTGAAGACAAAGCGGCCGATTGCTCACCGCCTCGTGTCGTTTAAATATTTTACTGATCACAAATCGAACTTACTGATTTTAACTAAGTCCGATCGAATATTCGTTACCGCTTTTTACAGGGAAGTCACAATGGTATTTTGACTATCAACGAACCTTCAAACAGTGGCCGCCTGAGAGGCTATACAACCGGCGTAGAAATCTGAAACAACAGTGACGGAGTATTGCAGTGTGTTAAATTATTAACCACATTGTAGCATCGCATTTGTAACTTGTCTTTTGGGAGGCAAACTCATATTCATGCACGGTACGTTTTTTATTACAGTAAATATTTCTCTCCCCTTTACCAGTCCTGAAGTGTTTTTCTTGCCGGTTTACGGTTTTATGTACCTGCTTTTTTGCTCTTTGTAGTTGAAGCTGAGTCAGAACTCTTCGTGAGATCGATCACCCGACGTAATATCTGACATATTTACCTTCTTCTTCTATAAAAAAAATTCGGTCGCCGTTGTTGATTCTCTTCAAGCAGTGTCTCTGAAATCCCGTGCGTAGCCGAGGAAAGGCTCGACTACTTTACGTTCTGCAGCCGTTATTTCAGCAAACGAAACTTGTACTCGTACAAAAAAAAAAAAAAAAAAAAAAAAAAAAATCACGTCCACTGCTTCACTTTTACAAACTTAAATTTCCTTGAATGGGTGTACAGATCAATAGAGTGACTAGCGAATTGGAGTAGAGCACAACTTTCCATACGATATACGCGTCGAAGGCTCAACATCACCGCCAAGATTACATTATATTTTATTTACCACAAAACCAGCTTTTCTTTCGTTTTCATTCTTGGAGGGTGTTGTTGGTCCTCAGCATTCAAGCCGCGACGACAAAACGCAGAAGTCGCCGCCCACAGCAGGTGAAGCCCTTTTCTTGTCGTCACACGTCGCCGTTTCTCGTATTCCACACCTCCCGCTTAATGTCTGCACATACGAAAGGAAACACCTGCGCATAGTATATGTCCCGCGATTTACGCCCTACTTAGTACTATTCTGTCACGATCATCTTTCCTTGTATTGCACAAGAAGTGTGCCTAAAAGGCATGTGACATTTCAGTCACCCGGGAAAGATACGTTACATCGGATGGAGCTTGGAACCTGCAACCTCCCGCGTACTATGACAATCTCTCTGCAACAGCGAAACCTCACTCTGTTCATTCCCTGGGGTACGGTACCGGTCTGATGATATATTGCTGCAAAGAAGTTCTTTCTTCGTGTGAAAATCTATTAAGTACTATACTGTTGGTCCATTGCGTAGCTTCGCTGTAAGGTTTTCCAGGAAAGAAAAGAAAGCATTATAGTGTGAAAGTGTGGTGTGAAATGACGGAGGTTTTTTATCATAATTTACTTGTACTGCATTTTTCCCACACCTGTACTGTGTTACACCAAAGTAACTGTTTCACTGGCAGTTTCCGTCACCCTTTGTAATTGGGCTTGTTCCAGCAGCATCTTTAACCTCCTAAGGAACCCGTGACTCGGCGGAAGGTGCTATCGCGTTTTTCCGGTAAGCGCGTTTCTCCGGCTGCCGCCGTCTGCCGTGCGTCGTGGTTTGCCAGTTGCAGTCAGTCCGTGCTGCCGCCGTCTGTAGTCATCGACATCCACATCTGCACCACTACTCTGCCATCCACGCTCCGGTGTTTGGCGCGGAGTTCACAGAACAACACTCGGGCTATTTCTAGACAATCCCATTCTCCAGTAGCACATGAGAAAAATGAGCACCTGAATCTTCCCGTGGGAGAGTTGTTGTTTCTGTTATTTTATTTCGAGTGTCGTTTTTCGGTATGTAGGTCAGAGTGAAAAAAATATTTTCGCATTCGGAGGAGAATGTTGGTAATTGTAATTCCGTTAAAAAATCTCGTCGCGACGAAAAACGCCTTTGTTTCAGTGCCTGCTGCCACAAGTCGCTTACATACGTGCGGCACCCCCTCCCTGGAAACGAACTGCCCTCCTCCGAACTTTTTTGACGTCCTCCGCCTGAAGTGGCTCAGCTGCCGCTCAGCGTTACTTCAGGAGGAGTCGGACAGGCGCAATGTGGGCAGTCTGACTGCTGCCAATAAGACGCTGCCTTTCATTCACCTTCCCCACACCATTCTCTGTTTGGTGGTCCCAGTTTTAGTTGTTTGTGATTGTTATCCGCAGGTATTTAGCTGAATCGACAACCTTTAAAGTCGTTCGATTTATCGTGTAACCGAAATTCGACAGGATCTTTAAGTACTGATGAGGAAGACATCACAATTTTTGTTCGTTGCTGGCAATTACCATTTTTCGCACAACACAGATGACTTCCTTAATTAGTTTGTAATTGATTTTGATCTTCTGATGACTTAATGACAGTATCATATGCAAACATTCTGACAGAGCTGCTTAGATTGCTGCAAACAATCTGAGAAAGTTGCTTAAATTGTCTCTTGAACGTTTACATAGATAAAAACAGCAGGAAAGAGGGGGGGGGGGGCTTCACAACAGTTGATAGGGGAGTCCCAGATACCACTTGTGTTCAGCAGATGGCTTTCCATCAATAACTACGAACTGCTGCCTTTCTGACAGGAAGTGACGAATCGCGTCGCACAACTAAGACGATCCTCCGTAGGCACGGAATTCAGTTACGAGCCTGTTGTTCGGAACGGTGTCCCAAAGCTTGTGGAAATCTACAAACATGGATTCAACTTGGGATCTCCTGCCCATGGCACTCTTTACTTCGTACGAATTACGACCCACTTGTGTCTCACAAGAGTAGTCCGTCTTGCTTGTACGTCAATAGATAATTTTCTTGGAGGTATTAGATAGTTTTGGTGCACAGTATACGCTGCAAAGTTCTATCACAAATAGAGTTTAACGATATTGGCCTGCAATGTACCAGATTACTCCTATGTCCTTTGTTGTGTATTGGTGTGATCAATTCAGCTTTCGACTCTTCAGGTACGCACGTTTCGTCGTGCGAGCTGTTGTATATAATTGCTAAAGTTGGAATTATCTCATTGGTACGATGTGAAACGAATGTAACTGGTTCGGAGTCCAGACAGGATGAGTTGCCTTTAGCTGCTTCGGTGCACCGCTTCCCGTACAGCAGCAAACGAGTACCCCGCAATACAGGACTCGCTACTAGTTTACTGGTTTGCAGAGGCAACAGAAATTCGATTTTCAATAATTCGTACGATTACTGACCGAATTTAAAAATGTAAAATGGACTCACTAAGAGGTACAATCTTATGAGTCGAGTGTGACCAGTTAGCTAGTGTGTGTGTGTGTGTATGTGTGGATGTACAGTGAGGGCCGATACTGAATGGATTTATTAGCATAAAGTTTGATTTTTATTTTTCACTTTATATTCGTCAGAGCCTTCTGCCTGGCGGTAAGCTGCAGCGTCTCAGTCACGTTGGCCAGAACCGGATAGAACCACCGTGAAGCTCACGTGTTGAACCATCAGCAGATAAACTCACGTGTTGCTGACGAGGTAACGCAACCGAAGTACGCGTCTTACTTCCTGACCGACCAATATGGAGGCTTGGAGGTGGTCAAGTGGGGGCGGAACCGCGGCCGGCTGCCGGGAGCGGACACGCCGTTCGCTCTCTCCCGCTGGCAGCTTCCAAACCCACCAGACGCCCCCCTCACCTCCTCTCTTGGGCGGCTGCCCATTCAGTCTCGGCGGCTTCTCCAGGCATGCCTTTGTTTACGGCATTAATACTTCACAGGTTAAACTATCTTTGATTCTTCACCTCAACGGGTGCCTACCGCTTTCCGCTCCTGGCCAATCCTGACGCATTAACATGTGTGTGTGTGTGTTGGCGTTAAGCGTAATTACATGCCTTTCGTAAATATTTTCTCGCTCACATGTTCGAATTCAAGTATCTAACACAGCAAGTCACGTTTAATCATTCGATTCCTAGAAGAACTGAGATGTTACTAGTGTACTTGTAGGTGGCTGGGGTTGGCAAACTGTCATGGCCGCTGGTTGGACCGGGTGGCCCACAGGAGAGCCGGTGGAGAGTGCGGGGCAGTGGGGGCCGTGTGTGCGTGCGTCCCCCGGCCGGCCACCAGAATCTCAGCCGCGATCGATGGTCGGCTGGGCGCTGGCTGGCGGCCCTCCGTGCACCAGCCGCGTGCTGCCCGCCGCCCTCTCAACCTCTGCACCAGCTCTCACATTCCGAGCAGGCAACGTGTTGCCCCACCACACAGATGAGCAATACTCTACATTCTGTCCAACAAGCATTTTGTAAACCACTGCTCTCGCGTACGAATTATATTTGCTTCCGATTCTTTCAATAAAATTCGGCCCGGTATCCGCTTTTGCAAAAGTTAGTTTTATGTCGTCGTTCCACTTGGGGTAACTGCAAGGTGTTTTGCGGTAGTTAGTGTTTCCAGTACCTTATCACCACTAATGTAAACGAAACTGACGGATAATTTCGCCTATTTATCGAAAATACGTTACCTCCGTTTACGCCGATGGCCAACTGCTGGTCTGCATCCACGTACTTACACCGCAGGCCATCGTACGGAGGGCACCCCGCACCACTACCGATCGTTTCCTTTCCGGTTTCAGTCGCAAATAGAGCGAGGGAACAACTAATGCCTGTTATGCCACTGTACGATCCATAATTTGTCTTATCTTCGTGTTCTGTACGCGAAATCTACGTCGCTGGCAGTTGAATGGTTCCGCAATGAGCCTCAAATGCCAATTCTATGAATGTTCTCAACAGCCCTTTGCAAAAGCAACGTTGTCTTCCTTCCGGGTATTCCCATTCGACTCGACGAAGCATCTTCGCAATACCCGCATGTCGATCAAATCTAGCAGACCGCCTGTGAATCGGTTCCATGTCTTTCTTTAATCCGACCTCGTTCGACAGCCAACCACCCGAACAGCACTCGAGAATTGTTACCGTGTTTTATGCACAGTCGTAGGTGAACTACACTTTGGTAAAATCCTCGCAATACACTGAAGTCGATCATTCAGCGTCCTTATTGCGGTCTTTAAATGACCGTTTCGTATCGTATCACTCTGCAACGTGGCGCCTAGATATTAGTCGACGTAACTGTGTCAGACAGCACGCTACCAATACTGTACACGTTATTCGAACTGTACGGGTTTATTTTCGTACTCGTCTGCATTAAGTTACATTTTTCTACATTTAGAGCAACCTTCCATTCACGACCCCAACTACAAATTTTGTCTAACTCGTCTTGCATCTTCCTACAGTCATTCAACTTGGACCGACACCGTGCCGTACAGCACAGCACCATCAGCAGACTGCTGCCCACACAGAAAGTAACAGCGCTCCTGCCACACTGCTCCTTACGACACCCTTGCCTCTGATGAACACGAGCCGTCGAGGACAACGTATTGGATTCTGTTACTGCAGGCCTCACTGGTATCTGGGAACGCACCTTCGCTGGGACGGCGTGTCCTGGCGCTCTGAGCCCGACGCCAGCTCCTCCCGTGCGTGGGCAGCCCCTCGGAAATAGCAGCGACGGCAGCCGAGGATTTCGCTCGCAGCAATTTAAGCTGTCCACTTCGGTTCGTGTCCAACCGCACACTCCGAAATCGCGACGTATTCGGGTAAAACGGCCGATTGTTTTAGACAACCGAGATGTCGTTGCTCGTGATTTCGTCCTCACTCATCCTTCGTTTTCTAGTCGGGCAGAAGTTACAAAATTGAAAAAAAAATCGTCTTGAGAACGCACGCTCCACGAGTATCGAATATTGCAGGACATATTCGTACTACATTCGTAGTAAAGTCTCACAGTGTCTTAAAACGCTAAAATTTAAAAAGATTACACAGTAGGGCAAGAGCCTTTGACTCCATAAAACACATCCTTATGCACTACACTTCACCAAAGATATGCAATTTCAAACCCAGCATCTCTCGAAGGCTTTTCCCGTCGATGTGTCATTGATTCGCGTTTAATTATAAGAAATCGTACCAATGCGAAAAAAAGCGAAATACGACGAAATCTGTCGCTGTGTTACATCTCGCTGGTTGCATCGAGTGATACGTCATTTTGACGTCACTCCCCAGTAAGGCACATGTGTCGCTAGCTTCTACTCCTCTGAGACCGCTTAACGCAACATTCTGAATCTCGCGATTATCCTAACAACCCCTTCTGTCCTCTCGAACTCAGTTTTCCACTTGCCCATTCTCTGTATGGTATAGCGATATGACGATTTATATCTGCAACGAGCTCCGAATCCAATCGCACATCTGCTTCGACATTCAGCAGAGTCTTACTTAATTCACAAAAGTACAGTGCATAGCTGCGTCGGACTCGTCCCGGAAGTCGAGAGGCTCCGCACCGCCTTGCGACGCAACACCCACCTTGCTGGTTGTTTTTCCCGCGCAACACGCAGACGAATACTTGCTATGAGGATCGTTGACATTTTCAGACTTGTTTTTCACGGGGTGCACCGCAACGATTTGAATTACTGGTCAACAATGACAGTCAGGTCGATGCTTGGCGGCTGGGCAGAGACGTTACTACGCTCTCTCTCGACGGGGAACACACACAAAACAAGCCATTTAAATACACAGTCCTAATCTTAAAACACAAATAACATTGATAATTATCCTATTAAATCTCTGACGCTATCCTCGTAGGATACATCCACCGAACACTGATCAGTCAAAACGTCTACCGCGGCGTCGGATGCCGCCTGGCGGCGTTGCGGACACACAACGGCGTGTAGGCGGGGCAGACATCAGCTGCAAATGAGAAAATCTTTCACTAAGGGGACGTCATTATTGCACGGAGCCTGTGGACGAGTATCTCGAAAACGGCGAAGCTGGTGGAATGTCCACGTGATACTGTCGTGGGCATCTGCGGAAACAGGTAGGAGGACCGGGAAACTACCACTAGCCGCTAAATGATGGTAAGTCCACGACTCTTCGCAGAACGTGGGGTTCGGAGACTTGTGTGTTCTGTAAAGCAGGTGATGTGTGCCATCTCTGACGAAAGAGCACATTGCTGGTGCACGCACAAGTGTTTCGGAGCACACTGTTCTTCGTAAATAGTTGGATGCGGAGCTCCGCAGCAGACCTCACAAGCTGGCGCCAGTTAGGATTGCAGTGGGCGCCGGACCATCGCGATTGGAGCGTCGGTCGACGGACACGTGTCGCCCCTTCCGGAAACTCACATTTTTGCTGCACCAGGTCGCTGGTCGTCTCCACAAACGCCGTCATCGAGGGGAACGGCGGCTCGAAACGTGCAGCGCTCCCCGTTACTGGCTGCTGGGAGCAGTATTATGCTGTGGACACGGTCACCTGCGTCTGCACGGGACCTGTGGCACTAACCGAAGACACCCTGACAGCTGCGAAACACCTGTGTCGCTTCACGCTTGATGTCTTCCCCAACGGCGATGTCATGTTCCAGCAGTAGAACTGTCCGTTTCTCGGAGTCAGAACCGTGCTGCAGTGGTTTGAGGAGCACTATAGTGAACTCACGTCGATGCCTCAGCGGACTAAATTCGCCCGATGAAAAAGCTGTGGAACCCATCTGGGCAGCTTTCGGATGCCATCACCGCGCACGAAAATCAGCGGCCAGCTCTTTACGCAAATTATATGACCTGTGTGTACATGTAACGCCACATACCTCCAAAAACCTACCAACAAGCTGTCGGATGCCTCATACACAGAATCAGTGACGTAGTTCCTTCCAAAGACGGATAAATGAGCTGCTGGTCATAATCTTTTGGGTCATCTGCAATCTGAATGTTGGGAAACGTGGCGTGACTAGCTTCATATTTGCGTGCTCTACAACTTTTCATACCTTCGTTATCAACACCGTGGTGTCAGAAGAGGTATGGAACGGTGGGGCTTCCGACATAAAACCAGCTTGCATAGCCGTGTGAAAACATTTCTGTACCGGCCGGTTTTCATACAGCGAATGTTTAAGTGCACCTCTCGTATAAGGATACGGTAACTCGACGTGTTCGGTCAGAAAGCTGGCTGGTCTCTGTAACAAAAGAGATCAACAACGAACTTCAACGGATGTCATGTGTCGTTCACTACGACCAAAAACAAAAATGTGTTTTGCTAAAGGCGGACCCTATCCAAAAACATACAACGAACAAAACGAAAAAAGGGAAAAAAGGGGTAGCGGTTTAGTAATCAAAACGTCCTCGGTCTCAGGTTCGAAACCCGCCTCCGCTTAAATTTTGATTAATAATCAGCACTGGTGGGCGAAGACTGCCGTCATAAGGAGTCAGTCTCATTCTGCCAACGGGCTACTCAAAGAGGACGGGCAAGCGGACAGAGGTTCACAGCGCACTCTTGTCCTTGGGTTCGGAAACTGTCCCTGAAGGTGGAAGAACCAGCGATGATCAACGACATGCGGATGCAGAAGGCAATGGAAACCACTGGATGAAAGACACATAACGTGTGTCCATAGGACATGTGGCCTGCAATTCAAAAAGTGTCATGATGACATCTCCATTGGCAAAAGATTCCGTAACAGTCCCCCATTCGAATCTCCGAAAGGAGAATGACAAGGGAGAGATGACCATGAGAAAAAAACTGAATAACCAATGAACGGATGACATTCTACGTGGTTGGGAAGCTAGAAAACTTGAAAAGGGAAATGCAATGGCTCAATCTAGATATAGTAGGGTGAAATGAAATGAAATGAAATGGAAAGAAGACAAGGATTTCTGGTCAGATGAGTAGTGGGTAATATCAACAGCAGCAGAAAATGGTATAACGGGAATATGATTCGTTATACAGGCATCAAAAAAAGTTTTGCATCACCTCGGTTCCAAGAGATCCGGAAACTGTACAAAAAATTGGAATAGAGACTAACATAAACATCATTTCCTTCCTTCTAACTGCTCACGAAAACCACACATTGCATGTTGTACCATCATACAGTGAGACCTCCAGACTGCTGTACACAACTCTAATACCCGGTAGCACGTCATCTTGCACGTCCTCTTGCACTGTTGGTCCAGATTGTTCCACTCCTCAACGGCGATTCGACGTAGATCCGTCAGAGTGGTTGGTGAGTCACGTCTTCCATAAACAGCCATTTTCAATCAATCCCAGGCATGTTCGATAGGGTTCATGTCTGGAGAACATGCTGGCCACTCTAGTCGAGCGATGTCGTTATCCTGAAGGAAGTCATTCACAAGACGTGCACCATGGGGGCGCGGGTCGTCTTCCAAGAAGACGCTGCCGATATGGTTGCACTATCGGTCGGAGGACGGCACTCACGCATCGTACAGCCGTTACGGCGCCTTCCGTGACCACCAGCGGCGTACGTCGGCCCCACATAATGCCACCCCAAAACAGCGGCGAACCTCCACCTTGCCGCACTCGCTGGACAGTGTGTCTAAGGCATTCAGCCTGGCCGGGTTGCCTCCAAACATGTCTCCGACGATTGTCTTGTTCAAGGCCTATGCGACACTCATTGGTGAAGAGAACGTGATGCCAATCCATTTGAACCATTTTTTGTTAAAACCGAGTACGAGGAAGAAAACAATTTTCGTTTAAAGTTATATATGACGAGAAAGAAGGTACATGGTTGAGACACCCTGATGTCATAGCTGAAACTTATCGCGAGGAAGAAAACGAAACCGCACCTTTTTACAGCACAGCACTTTCTTTCTCACACCTGCTTACAAGAATAAAGTCCTAAATTGTTGCCTAAAAAGTATGTAACCCAAGTGCGTCTGAATGTTCATTACAGTAACGGGTAAAAGTCTGAAGTAAATAGGTCAAGAACTTATCGAGATTTTTGAAAACAACGTTAAACAACGTCCTCTCTCTTCATACATACTAATACAGATTTATTTACCCTGCCAAGTTCTTGGCAACAGATCCTTTCTTACTAAAGTTACAGTTGTCTCAGATCAGGCCAAAAACACCATTGCCTTTTAACATACGGCCCATATCGACAACGAGACAGTATGTGGAGGTAATCTACACCCTAAACTGCCGGCTGGGGTGGCCGAGCGCTTCTAGGCGCTACAGTCTGGAACCGCGCGACCGCTACGGTCGCAGGTTCGAATCCTGCCTCGAGCATGGATATGTGTGATGTCCTTAGGTTAGTTAGGTTTAAGTGGTTCTGAGCTGTAGGGGACTGATGACCTCAGAAGTTAAGTCCCATAGCGCTCAGAGCCATTTGAACCATTTTGAACACCCTAAATTGACGAATGTCTGAGTAAACAGCTTCACAGGGCTGCACATCGTAGAGACGTGTTGCTGCTCTCGTGTAGAAGAAGAGAATGAAGATCGGTTTTTCTTTGGTTGTTCCAGATTTCATGGAAGTACTGCAATCCTTATGCAATAACTTGTGAATCTTAGTCATCCCTTGCCGATACATCTACATCTACATCTACATCTATACTCCGCGAGCCACCTTACGGTGTGTGGCGGAGGGTACTTATTGTACCACTATCTGATCCCCCCTTCCCTGTTCCATTCACGAATTGTGCGTGGGAAGAACGACTGCTTGTAAGTCTCCGTATTTGTTCTAATTTCTCGGATCTTTTCGTTGTGATCATTACGCGAGATATATGTGGGCGGTAGTAATATGTTGCCCATCTCTTCCCGGAATGTGCTCTCTCGTAATTTCGATAATAAACCTCTCCGTATTGCGTAACGCCTTTCTTGAAGTGTCCGCCACTGGAGCTTGTTCAGCATCTCCGTAACGCTCTCGCGCTGACTAAATGTCCCCATGACGAATCGCGCTGCTTTTCGCTGGATCATGTCTACCTCTTCTATTAATCCAACCTGATAAGGGTCCCATACTGATGAGCAATACTCAAGAATCGGACGAACAAGCGTTTTGTAAGCTACTTCTTTCGTCGATGAGTCACATTTTCTTAGAATTCTTCCTATGAATCTCAACCTGGCGCCTGCTTTTCCCACTATTTGTTTTATGTGATCATTCCACTTCAGATCGCTCCGGATAGTAACTCCTAAGTATTTTACGGTCGTTACCGCTTCCAATGATTTACCACCTATGGCATAATCGTACTGGAATGGATTTCTGCCCCTATGTATGCGCATTATATTACATTTATCTACGTTTAGGGAAAGCTGCCAGCTGTCGCACCATGCATTAATCCTCTGCAGGTCCTCCTGGAGTACGTACGAGTCTTCTGATGTTGCTACTTTCTTGTAGACAACCGTGTCATCTGCAAATAGCCTCACGGAGCTACCGATGTTGTCAACTAAGTCATTTATGTATATTGTAAACAATAAAGGTCCTATCACGCTTCCCTGCGGTACTCCCGAAATTACCTCTACATCTGCAGATTTTGAACCGTTAAGAATGACATGTTGTGTTCTTTCTTCTAGGAAATCCTGAATCCAATCACAAACCTGGTCCGATATTCCGTAAGCTTCTATTTTTTTCACTAAACGTAAGTGCGGAACCGTATCAAATGCCTTCCTGAAGTCCAGGAATACGGCATCAATCTGCTCGCCAGTGTCTACGGCACTGTGAATTTCTTGGGCAAATAGGGCGAGCTGAGTTTCACATGATCTCTGTTTGCGGAATCCATGTTGGTTATGATGAAGGAGATTTGTATTATCTAAGAACGTCATAATACGAGAACACAAAACATGTTCCATTATTCTACAACAGATTGACGTAAGCGAAATAGGCCTATAATTATTCGCATCTGATTTATGACCCTTCTTGAAAATGGGAACGACCTGCGCTTTCTTCCAGTCGCTAGGTACTTTACGTTCTTCCAGCGATCTACGATAAATTGCTGATAGAAAGGGGGCAAGTTCTTTAGCATAATCACTGTAGAATCTTAAGGGTATCTCGTCTGGTCCGGATGCTTTTCCGCTACTAAGTGATAGCAGTTGTTTTTCAATTCCGATATCGTTTATTTCAATATTTTCCATTTTGGCGTCCGTGCGACGGCTGAAGTCAGGGACCGTGTTACGATTTTCCGCAGTGAAACAGTTTCGGAACACTGAATTCAGTATTTCTGCCTTTCTTCGGTCGTCCTCTGTTTCGGTGCCATCGTGGTCAACGAGTGACTGAATAGGGGATTTAGATCCGCTTACCGATTTTACATATGACCAAAACTTTTTAGGGTTCTTGTTTAGATATGCGTGGCGGCTTTGGTAGCTTATCACGGACAACCGACAGAACAGAACATTTCGATAAGATTTGAGTTTACAACAATTCTGCTTTATTAGTGTACAAGGAACATTGTATGTTGTGTATGTAACGTGCACAACTGTATGTCTACGCATGTTCGATTTCCCACAGTAACGATCCATCAATACTTGTCATGTTGTCTATCAATACGCTAGCTGTGTAGCTTAAATCCAATATTTGGAAATTACAATTTACATAATTTCATGAGAGTTAAAAATAAAAAACAGGAGGAAGATGTAAACTGCAAGTGCGAGGAGTGCTGGGGGCACATGACAGAAGACGTGGGAGGCGGGGGCGGGGGAGAAACCGAATGCAAACGTCCCACGGTGTTTTCAGTAATTATACGTAAATAGTCCCTAGTCTGTGTTATACATTCCCGCAGCACTGGTTCCGTCTAGCCACGACAAAAACTTTAACTTAAGAATCACGTTCGGAAGAATTAAACACGCAATGACTCACAAAATAACTTGTTCCAGTATCTGATGATGTTGACTGTCACCTTATTATAATTCAGATTTCCACGTGGCATTAAAGCAGCAACAAATGAAAAGTCCTGCGATCTCTCCGGCACTTCTAAATGTCGATACTTTGCAAATATATGACAAAACTTCTTCCATTTTTATAGAAAGATTGACTCCGAATTGTCCCAAGTACTTCAACAAGCTTTGGTTCAAATGGCTCTGAGCACTGGCTGGGACTCAACTTCTGAGGTCATCAGTCCCCTACAACTCAGAACTACTTAAACCTAACTAACCCAAAGACATCACACACATCCATGCCCGAGGCAGGATTCGAACCTGCGATCGTAGCGGTCGATCGGTTCCAGACTGTAGCGCCTAGAACCGCTCGGCCACCCCTGCCGGCTTTAACAGAAAGCGGGAAAATTATACTTACCGCTTATGATCAGAATACTACTACGCAACCTGGAGCGTTCGAAACTTTGCAATGCTACCCATCCAAAGATTAAAACTATAAGAAGTACCGTCATTGAAGGCACTCATATTATCCTCACACACCCAACTGCTGGAGAGCTCCCTGGCACGCCACATTCCAGTGAACCAAACTGATTTACCCACTCGTTTTAAGCGACTCGAGTTCCCAATCGAGTTTGGTTTGCAGTAACAATGAACAAGGTTGGAGGTGAGAGAGAGGGAAAGAGAGAGGAGGGCGGAGAGTCGCGGAGGAAGAAGGGGCAGCAGGAGAACGTGGAGAAGGATCAGGAGGTGGTGGGCAGGTAGACGGACAGGGGGGATAAGGGCGTTTATCAGATTCCCTCGCGTGTTCAGGAACCGCGAAGCACTGGCGGGTCCGCTGCAGCCGCACAGCGCAGGCTGGGCGTCGGCCGCCTCGCTACGGCGACTGCGGCGCTCGCTCGGAGCTCCGCCGCCCCCGCCGCCCCCGCCGCCCCCGCCGCCCCCCGGCCGGCTGTCATTACGGCGACGGCGGCTGCCTGGCTGCAGGCTGGCGCTAATCGCCGCTCGCTAATTCCATTTCCCGCTGACGGCGGCAGAGAGGTCGTTACTGTCGGGCGGAGTTCTGCTCCGGAGGCGGCCGCTCACCTCTGCGGCAGACGACTGTGTGGGGCGCCCCCAGCACTCCACGCGTCGCAGAAAGTAACTCCAAATCCTCCTCTTGCTGGTGTCAGATTGCGGTCCAAGTTTAAGCATACCTTCTAATGCTATCAACAACTAAACTCGGCGATCTTCGTGGTGAGCAGATAGCTCTCCTAGAGATCGTGTCAATTCTTTAACAAAAGCTGAACTACAGATAATTATATGACAAATTTGTCACCCCTGTTTAACTTAAATTTGTGGCCTAGCCGTGCACGGCATACAGGCACCGTACCGCACATAGATAAAATGATTAGCATCTCATCTAGTTAAGGAAAAAAACAAAATATCATACTAAAGTCTTGTCTTTACGAAAATGCTTAGAGTTTGCTTCCGAACACGGAATGGACAAATCGAGTAACTATCAGGTGCACGAGGTTATAAATGAACTACATGAACACCACCCTGACAAATGTGGAAAAACTTGGGATGGAAGTGATCACAAGGAGGGAAATTAACTACGTCCAGGTAAACCGTCAGTGACTCCCGAATTAAGTATAAGAATCAGAACAGGACGTAAATGCGTCAGTTCCCGCGTGTCGAGTCGAGCTCGCTGAGAGCGCAGCATAATCGACGAAGTTTGCAGCCACCTCAGTGCAGTAGATGCTGTGCGTGCCTACGGTACTTGGCGCAATCGGAGGAAGAGTACGACTGGGACGTCTGTCGAACATCCCAGTCCGGCTCGCCGTCTGTGAGAACGGCGCTGTGCTGTCCTCTCTGCTGCCACTCTCGCTTTTCTCCTGTATTTCCCCTCCTCGGCTGAGCACGCTTTAGATTGCCAAATGACAGCAGTTACCAATTGGCTTTTTCCTAGTGAGCCAAGATCCTCCCCTCCATTCGCTAAGCGACTGACGGCCGGAGCTCAGAAGCGTCGAGAAAACTACCCCCACCCTCTCCCCAGTGGGTACTTGTAGCCTCGGCGAGTCTCGCTCCCCCACTGCCTCTTTATTTTGGTAAACCGATCGTGCCTGCTCTAACAAAATTTAAAGCATTAATTAAATCCGAGCGAGGTGGCGCAGTGGTCAACATACCGCACTCCCATTCGGGAGGACGACGGTTCCATCCCGCGCCCGGCCATCCTGATTTAGGTTTTCCGTGATTTCCCTAAATCGCTCCAGGCAAATGCCGGGATGGTGCCTTTGAAAGGGCGCGGCCGACTTCCTTCCACGTCCTTTCCTAATCCGACGAGATCGATGACCTCGCTGTTTGGTCTCTTCCCCCAAATGCTCTGTCAGACCTCGAGTTCCTTAGAGCGTGCCGAGGCGCCCTTTCCCTTAGCAGCCCTTGCCTTTTGTGAATGCAGTTTCACAACTTGCGTATTTCGGCTCCCCGGTATCTCACTGTTCGTGACTCTGACGTAGAACGCCGACCCAAAACAGCGGCTGCGTCTGCGGCTGCAGGGCTGCTGGCCTTCAGCGTTGATGTCGTCGCTGCTCTTGCTGCCCCCGCAGGCGGCCACGAGCCACAACTCGACGCTGCCCCTCGCCACAGAAGTGCTAGTTGTTTCTGCAACCACTGGCCTCTTCTTCTGCACTGCGAGGCTGAGGCACTCCTGCCTGCCCTCAGCCCCTGGCTGTGAGCCTCGCTACGTCCCTGCTTCCTCTCGGCTGAGCTCGTATTCTCTCTGCACTCATTCCTTTTAGGTAATGTTCTATTTTGTTCAGTCTTCTCATTAGTATGTAGTTCATTCCTAGTATCTTCATTTCTTATCTGACAGCCCCTGGCAACCACTGCCATTTACTTTAATTATTTGCATACTCTCGTGAATTACGTGGGATTAACTTTAATTTCACTCAATTATTGAACTGAGTGTGTTATTAATTACGCTAAGGACCTGTTCTAAAAAAACCGTTATGTAACACTGGCATCTCAGCTTACATAGCTGAAAACTTGTCAGCTAAGGGCAGTATGTGGCAATAAGGAAAGACTCCAGTGAAAGAGGTCTGATAAAAATTCTTCGTATCGTAAGTGCTTACGATCAAAACAGTAAAAAAGTCTTAACTTACACAACTGTTACTTTACTCTCAGTGCTTTGCACTAATGCCATTCGAAAATTCTTCTACAGTTTGTCGTCAAATTTACCGTTCTCATTAAACATTGGTCAGTTTAGACAGACGTAAAAGTGCTCGCGAATAGAGTGTCGCTACAGGCGACACACAAAAACTGGACAGTACCGTCTCTGACAGCACGACGAAACTCGTCAATCAGTACACGTTTCATAAAATTTGGTGGTTTTATAATTTCACGGTTGGGTCGAGTAGGCTGAACGCCTTTGCTCTGCCTGCCTCTTGTATGTGCCGTGCCAGAGAGGAAGACCACACTGAGAACCGCAGTTGAGGGAGTTTTACACTAATTTTACTGCGTTTGATACTCGGCAGTCAGTGTTCCTGTAATGTCTTGTTCTAAACACGGATGATCGCTGAAGTGAATGAACGTCGGTGTAATTAAAATCGAATGTGACTGCGTGAATTCTGGTGAAAATTCTGTCTAACTCAGCAGCAGAAGCGTGGGAACGACGGCTGAAATTCCAGGGCTGGCCGGAGGCGCCATTCTGGCGGGCGACGCCTGCGGCTCCCACAGACGCTTCCGTCCGAATTTGGACGTCAGGCCGAGTGCAAAGCTTTGAGGTGAAGCAACCGGACGTCTTGTGTCCTGTCTTCTAATGACGCCTGTTAGTGTTGGCAGACTGCTGGCCGAGTGCGTCTCACCGCCCGCTGTACGCTGAGGCGAGGCGGCTGCATTTCGGGCAGGAGTTGTCGGGTTGCGGCCGTTCTCCGAGTACGGCACGATATGACGCGCTGCTCGTGTGTTGCATTCAGAACTGAGGTCGCGGATGCTCGTTTGCTCAGTTTTGGGGTAGGATTCTCTTTAATGATTAACCTCCAGCATTAGGAGCGCTGTGGGATTGTCGCGAGTGGTAACTTCTCCGCTGTTTCACTAACATACAGATGGCACCGTGTGCCCAGTTAACTTTCGTGATTCTTCTCGGCCTTGACGATTCAGTAATTTCCGGAAAACGGTGAACTTTGCTTTCAGCTTCTCTGTAAATTTGAAACTTTGTTGGTGAACTATTACAGTCCGCCGCGCTGGATTAGCCACGCGGTCTGAGGCGCTGCAGTCACGGGCTGTGCGGCTGGTCCCGGCGGAGGTTCGAGTCCTTGCGATAATTTAGGTTAAGTAGTGTGTAAGCTTAGCGACCGATGACCTTAGCAGTTAAGTCCTATAAGATTTCACACATTTTTTTATTACAGTCCGTTCCGAGGGAACGTAGCGTTAGGTATGTGTGTGTGTTCCATGTTAGTACCAGCAATTAGTAATTAATACCATCTTTGTGTTTCTTACTTCTCAAATGTTCTATGATTAAAAGGTGGTTTAAATTTGGTTATGCAAGTATTACATCTATTCTGTCTGTTTATTAATAATATTGTCCTCAAAATTAAAATTGGTACCACATATATCATTTTCTGGTTTAAGTTATAATGAAAAAATGCATTATATTTTTAAAATATAAAAAATATTACATCCTTTATTCTAATGTAAGGTGCCAGGACACGGGTACTTACATTAGTATTAATAATAAAGGGACTGGCAAGGGCATCAGATCATGACTCTATTGAATTATGATAAATACGAGGCGCTCTCGAGCAGTATTCCCTGCATGTCTGCATGATTAAGTCGCTAACTTATAGCGTTAGTGAAAAGTCTCGGCAGATGAGAATCGTGGAATGTAAAGTCTGCAGCTGGCCGTACTTCGCCGGGCCGCCGTGGGCGGCAGGTAGCGCTCACCGGAAACGCGGGACAATGCGGAGCTTCTGGCGACAGCCCGGCATCCGGAGCCCCCTGTGCTGGGCAGCACGTGGCCAAGACGGGAGTTTCGTTTGCCTAGAGGCGTTATGGCCTACTCGATCATTGCGTAGATCTCAGTGGAGGGATTTCGGCGATGATAGAGCGTTCCACATTGGCCGACACTGAGTATTCTTCCGCCGCGTTTCCGTACTCGTCGGAGTCGGGAGAATTCTGGAGAGAGTGGACTTCGCCTTCAGCCATCGAGCGCTACGGACTTGGAGACGGCGTCTTGGTCGTCGTCTTCGAAGGGAGATACACGGTCTGTATCGCAGCACGGCACCGCTGCGTGTTCCGTGCAGAGTTCTGCGGTTAGAGCTCTTTGTGTGCTCGGAAGTGAGATTTTCACCAATGCTTAACCACTTCCAACAACTTACCTAATATTCTCGATCTGGTAGTTATCCTTGCGAGGTGCCGAGTATTTATCAACGCAGCTGTCGGTCATAGGGGCGTGTAATTGCGAATTGTTAATGTGCCATTCTCAGGAGTGTGTGGGTGGACAAAGACATTCACATTTTTTGTAAATTTTGTCAGTTGTGGGGAATATCAAATTAAAATGTCAATACTACGATCGAATTATAGCTAGCATTTACCCTGTCGCAGTAAGCTTTACATGTACTCTAGTCACTGCACAGCTTGCCCAGACGGGAAGGAAAGAAGGTTTGCAGTCTTCTATGTCAGCGACGCACAAATAAGCTTACACTAAAGTCTAATTTGTCGTGTATTACATTTTCATAATCAGTTAAAATCCTAATTCTTCCGATTTTCTTTTCAATCATTGGATTTAGGTTACATATACTGAATAGAATAGACTGGGAATGATGGGGGGGGGGGGGGGGGAGAAATGGACAAAGTATATGGAAATGGCCATTAAGAGCCACACCTGGTCCAGAACCGGCCTTTTCCGTCTACTGAAGTACAGGGACGCAGACGCGGCGGCGCGCCCGCCACCCCCTGACACAGAGCAGACGGCTGACGCTTCGCGCCGCGGCCCGTGACTCGCCCTCGGCGGAACCGGCGCCGCGCAGTTGCCAACCAGTGCAGGCCTCGCAGCGGCGATCGTTTTAAGAACCGAACCCCCGTGTGCAAAACAGCTTCAAACGTCTCATTACTGTACAAATTAGTTGGTGTGTTAAATGACTGGCATTGAACATGTAAGCGAGAAAAATTGTTGGAAATACCTGAAACTATACTTAAAGTTTGTCGGAAGTGATGAAGTGCTCTCACTATCGAACACTGGCTCAGTATAAGCTGGGTAATTCTTACGCCCTTTTGAGGAAGGGCCATGTTTTGACGCATCTGAATGTTCCTGTTTATGACGTCACATTTCGTGAATTATGTGTCGTACAAAGATACGATTTTGCATGTCCATTCAGTGGAATATCTCGATGCTGTCTGCAAACTGTGTTGTAAATGCAGCTCCCAGTAAAGAACTGACGAATTAAAACGTTCAAATTTTATTGAAGCAACAGCGAAAATCTGGTATGCAGTATCAGCTTTTGCTTTCATCATTTTGTGGGAGCCGTCGAAGAAGAAAAATTTAGCAAAGCTTCTGATTTACATGTAAAGGTTGTTAGAAGCATCTAAGTGGTCTCATTCTCAAATATTAGATGCTTAATTGCGGTATTTCCATGTCGTCACTTATGCTGCCTGAAGACTTGTACATAGTTTGTAACCCTAATACTTCCATTGCTGTGCTAAACTTTTAACATACCATATTTTTAATTTAAATTTAAAATTCTGTTATAATCTACACATTAAGAAAAGATTATGACAGAATTTAAAATTTTTAAATTTAGCCAATATTTACACGAAATACTGAAGGATCGAGTTTTGTTGCCCTCGGAAGCCGTAAGATAGGCAGCTGGCAGCGGGTAGCGTGCACCGTCGGCTGGGTCAGCCGTGTAGTGGAAGGGGCGGGCCCGCACAGGCGGACAGCGTGACTGGACATTGTCGGGGTCCCGACCTGTTCATTTCCTCACTCCCGTTCAGCAGACGCACGCAAGTCCGTGATGCAGCGAAAGCAAAAAAAGATAACACGGCGCTCCCCCCGCCTCCCCCCACCTGTTGGGGTTCCAGTGTGTCACAGCGAGCAGGCGGAAATTCCGACACGTGCCGCCAGATGCCCAGGGGCTGATGACTCATTGGTTCATTGACTGAGTGGGCAGTGAGACGGACAGACTGGGAGCAGAGGCACCGCGCCTTCATTAACCCGCAGCAGGAAGCTCGGCTACTGTGGAGGTCAGTGCTCGAGGTGATCCGTAAAACCAGTGGGATGTACACTCAAGCATAAACTGAAAGAGTCATTACAACTTACAAGGGGCGGCCACGACGTTTGGAACGCGGATTTACTACAAACTTTGTACACTCGTAGTACTCCATTAGGAAAAGAAAATGTGTAAGCAGTAGCGCGAACTTCAGAAGCGTTATTGAGAAAATCGCAAGATAAATTCGGTCGTCAAATATGTACACCTGTGCGTGGCCATTTTTACCATGAAGCGCCGGCACGGTAGCTCAGCGTGTTCGGTCAGGGGGCTGCGTGCTCTCTTAATAAAATAAAAAAAACTGAGTCAAGGATTCAACGATCAACTTGAACGGGTGTCTTGCGACGTCCGCCCAGACCAAACGCAACGTACAATATCGAAAAAAAAAACCGACTGTTACACGACCAAACGCATAAAGTGATACTGAAAATGTATGCTTGGCTGTGTCTTCAAAACTGTTCGTATTTAATCGAAAGAGAACGAGAAATTGCTTCTCGTGAAGAGGCTATTAAAATACACTCGATACTGCATGACCAATGATCAGCGCCGATATTTAAGGAAATGCTGCGTTATGCATGGTTTGCGTCCGAATTATGGGCTGAAAGAGAGGTCTTTGAAAATGTTAACGAGGTTTGTTTTTCCACGGATAACCTCAAAAGACCTTGCGTGTGCGGAAACATAGCATTTATTCAATGCAGCTGGTGCCGTTTTACGTTGTTTTTCATGTTTTTACGAAAAATACCATCCCGCAACTTGTACTCAACATTGTCAATTTAATAAAGTTCATCTGATTACATGTATTTTTCCCATTACATCAATTGTGATACAAATAGTAAAGAAAATGACTGTGGTAGAAATAAAAAAAACTTACCAGCGGGACTCGATCCAGCGAGTCAGCGATTACGGGGCTTGAACGCTAACCACTTTTTTTTAATCTCATTTCGATCTATATTGTTCGTTGAATTTGTTCGGGCCGGACGTCCGATGACACCCGTTCAGGCTCTTCGTTGATACTTTCACTCAGTTTTTTTTTTTTATATTACAGAGAGTAGCTAACTCTCTGACCGAACACGCTGAGCTACTGTGCCGGTGTCACTCGGCTGCCGGCGCTTCATGGTAAAAATGGCCACGCACAGGCATACCGGGTGATCAAAAAGTCAGTAAAAATTTGAAAACTGAGTAAATCACGGAATAATGTAGATAGAGAGGTACAAATTGACACACATGCTTGGAATGACATGGGGTTTAATTTAGAACCAAAAAAATTTACAAAAGTTCGAAACATGTCCGACAGATGGCGCTTCATCTGATCAGCTCTTCAATAATTAGCGTAACAAAGTAAGACAAAGCAAAGATGATGTTCTCTACAGGAAATGCTCAATATGTCCACCATCATTCCTCAACAATAGCTGTAGTCGAGGAAAATGTTGTGAACAGCACTGCAAAGTATGTCCGGAGTTATGGTGAGGCATTGGCGTCGGATGTTGTCTTTCAGCATCCCCAGAGATGTCGGTCGATCACGATACACTTGTGACTTCAGGTAACCTCAAAGCCAATAATCGCACGGACCTGGGAGGCCAAGCATGACGAAAGTGACGGCTGAGCACACGACCATCACCAAACGATGGGCGGAAGAGATCTTTCACGGACCATCTGTCGGACATTTTGTGAACTTTGTTTTTTTTTTTTTTTGTTGTAATAAAACCCCATGTCATTCCAAGCATGTGTGTCAATTTTTACCTATCTACATTTTTCCGTGGTTTATTAAGTTTTCAAATTTATACTGTCTTTTTCATCACCCTGTATATTTGACGGCCGAAATTATCTTGCGGTTTCCTCAGTCACGCTTGTCACGCTTGAGAAGTACGCGCTACTGCTTACACGTGTTGTTGTCCTCGTGGAGTACTGCGAGTGTACGAAGTCTGCAGTAAATCCGCGTTGCAAACGTCGTGGCGTCCCCCTGTAAGTGTCGGGGACGGTTAGAAAAAAACGAACTCTGCCCTGAAAGTTACTCTATCCTTCGTACTGGCACATTACATTTCACATTTCAGGATCTTCAAATCCTCCTTCACTATTACTGTCCCACGCGTTGGAAAATCCGTGGCGTTCCACAGATCTCAGTGGGAGAGCAGAGTTTTTTCCTGCTACTGAGTTTTGCTTCAGTGTTTTCTATATGACTTTTAAAAAACACTGTTCGGCTCATTGTTACCTCCGAATATTTTGGGAAACAATTGTAGCGAACTATGTTCTCGTTAAAGTATACTTGGAGCTTTAGACGTACTTGTTTACCGTGGACGTGAAAACACGACATATCAGTTTTGGTCTTGTTCGGAATCAGTCTCCAGTTGGCAAAGTATCTGCAAGGTCTTCCGGGGAGATGTTGCTGCCTTCCTCTATGAACTTGCTGCGGGAGGCAAGAGCAAAGTCGTCAGCACATATTAATTTTGTAGATCTCGTATTTCGTGTATCCGAAATATGTAGGTTAAACGGGACAGGGGCAGCCTTAAGGCAGCCCTTTATTTAGATGTCTGATTTTACTTTTACTGTTACCTGTTGTTAATTGGAAAGGTGTGTCGCAGAGAATATATTATTTAATAAAGATCTTATTCGACCGCATGGCACCGCGTTGAGAATTTTGTAAATCAACCTTGCCTCGATACCGTCTCGTGTGCAGCAGTCAATACACTGCACTTTTGATGTAACTCTTCAGGCTTTCCCGGCGATCTAATGACATCATGGGTTGTCGGGTGTTCTGCCGGATATCAGCGTCGTACTTGCACGATATTTCGGTCACGTAGCTCGAGACCTTCATCAGGTGCGACCTGAGACTGCTCCTCGAGTGGACCTGGTCCAGTATTTATGCCTATGGACTTCCCCCTCCACCAACGGCTGCAGGCGCTTCCTCTGTGGTCCGCGCCCATTCCCTGTGACCTGCTGGAGCGTTGCTGCTCCGTTTTCCGTCCGCTGCGGTTCTAGGTGTTCCCTCTGCGGTCCGCGCCCACCAAACCCGCTCCTGGGGGTTTCATCTACGGTCTGGGGTACCAGGCGTTCCCCCTGCGGTCCGCGCCCGCTCACCACGACTTGTTGGAGCGTTGCCGCTCCGTTTTTCATCTGCTGCGGCTCTGGATGTTCCCTCTGCGGTCCGCGCCCACCAGTCCCACTTCTGGGTGTTCCATCTTCGGTCTGGTGCTCCTGGCAGTCCGTCAGGGGCTCGTTTACCATCTCCATGTCTCTGGTTCTTCTGTTTGTGTAGTGTTGCAGCTGGCCCCGTTGCTCCTTTAACAATTCCAGAGCCGGATCCCAGGCTCTGCTTAGCTGGTACCCTGTGTCACGATTCATAAGATCGTCAGCCATTTTAATCTCAATCGATTCTCTTATGACACTGTCCCAAAATCTGGGTGTTTGTGCTAGAATCTTGGTATCCTCATACTTCATGGCATGATCTAGTTCTAGACAGTGTTCAGCAGTGGCTGACTTAGTCACCTGTCTTAATCTAGTGTGCCTCTGATGTTCTTTGCACCTGATCTCCACAGTTCTTGTCGTCTGGCCAATGTAGGACATGCCACATTGACAAGGTATATTGTAAATCCCTGGTTTTCGTAACCCCAGGTCGTCTTTGACACTCCCCAGCAGTCCCCCGATCTTGTTGGATGGACAGAAAACACACTTGATATTGTGTTTACGCAGGATCCTACTGATTCTGGCAGAAATAGAGCCAGCATAGGGCAGATATGCCACCTTCCTTGCTTCACCTTGGTCTTCTTCAGGAACCTGTGGTATAGTGGCTGGTCGGAGTGCCCTCTCAATTTGTCTGTCCATGTATCCATTCTTGGAGAAAACTGTTTTGAGACGTTCTATCTCTATGGGTAGATTCTCTTGGTCTGATAGGGCACGTGCTCTGTGTACCAAAGTCTTCAGAACCCCATTCTTCTGTGCAGGGTGGTGACAACTGCTGGCCTGCAGATATAAATCAGTGTGTGTAGGTTTTCGGTACACACTGTGGCCAATTGATCCATCTGCTTTCCTCTGGACTAATACATCCAGAAATGACAGCTGGCCATTCTTCTCCAGTTCCATGGTGAACTTGATATTAGGGTGGCATGAGTTAAGATGTTCAAGAAACTCATTGAGCCTGTCCATCCCATGTGGCCAGATCACGAAGGTGTCATCCACATACCTAAAGAAGCATGTGGGTTTAAATGTGGCTGTCTCCAATGCCCTCTCCTCAAAACTCTCCATAAACATGTTGGCAACCACAGGGGACAGTGGGCTGCCCATAGCTACACCTTCAGTTTGCTCGCAATATTGGTTTCTGTACAGGAAATACGTGGATGTCAGTGTATGACTGAACAGGTCCAACAGAGCACCATCGAATTTCTCTGCAATCAGTTCTAGTGAGTCCTTCAGTGGGACCCTGGTGAACAGCGATACCACATCAAAACTAACCATGATGTCCGAATCTGTGATGTGCAGTTGCTTGAGGCGTTGCAGGAAATCTTCTGAGTTGCGGATGTGGTGAATACATTTCCCCACATATGGAGCCAGGAGACCTTTCAGGTACTTGGCTGTTGTGTACGTAGGTGCCCCAATATTACTGACAATAGGACGTAGGGGCACACCCTCCTTGTGTATTTTAGGCAGAAAATACAGTCTGGGTGGCACTGGCGCTTTTTCCCGTAGTTGTCTGATGATCTTATCAGGCATCCCTGTTTCCTTCAAGAGAGCACTAGTCTTCTTGGCCACCTTGTCCGTGGGGTCACACTCCAGAATTCTGTATGCAGGGTCCTCCAGAAGTTGGCGTACTTTCTCATCATAATCCACTCGCTGCAAGATGACAGTGGAGTTCCCTTTGTCTGCTGGCAGTACCACAATGCTGTTGTCTTCCCGTAGTTTCTTGAGTGCAAGCCTCTCCTCGGTTGTGATGTTCGATTTCGGTGGCCTGGCCTTGGTGAGGGCCCTGCAGGTCTCTCAGCGGACTTCCTCTGCCACATTAGGTGGAAGTGTGGCTGCAACTTGCTCTACTGCACTGACGAAACCTGAAATGGGTACGTTTCTAGGGGTCGTGGCAAAGTTGAGACCCCTGCTGAGTACCTTTAAGGTTGTATCATCAAACTGTATGCCACTCAGATTCGTCACCATGCGTGTCTCTTCCATCTGCTGTGCTTTCTTGCTCATGCGGTCAAACTTTGCAGATTGGCAAGATGAGGCATTCCTTCTAGCACACTCAGCTAAAGACCAGGAGGCACGGTCTACCCAATCCCAATCTTCTCTTGTTGAGGAGGCTGCCATGTACAGATGAATGTGTAACAGCTCGCTGGCCACAACATCTAACCTGTGGCGCATATCTCGAATCCTCTCTCTCACCAGTGCCATGCTAGCTCTGCGTTTTATCTTGTTCGCCGCTCTGGAGTTGATGTGATGTTTAATTCTGGCAAATACTGGTACCACTTCTCCATCTCGACACCTCAGCAAAAAACTGAGAGAACTCAGCATCTTCCCTTTCTTCTGCCGTAGCTTGTCCAGCTTCTTGATATTCTGATACATCTCCTCCCCGTAGAGACTTTTGATGTAACTCTTCAGGCTTTCCCCAGTGCTGAACACTGTCTAGAGCTAGATCATGCCATGAAGTATGAGGATACCAAGATTCTAGCACAAACACCCAGATTTTGGGACAGTGTCATAAGAGAATCGATTGAGATTAAAATGGCTGACGATCTTATGAATCGTGACACAGGGTACCAGCTAAGCAGAGCCTGGGATCCGGCTCTGGAATTGTTAAAGGAGCAACGGGGCCAGCTGCAACACTACACAAACAGAAGAACCAGAGACATGGAGATGGTAAACGAGCCCCTGACGGACTGCCAGGAGCACCAGACCGAAGATGGAACACCCAGAAGTGGGAGTGGTGGGCGCGGACCGCAGAGGGAACATCCAGAGCCGCAGCAGATGAAAAACGGAGCGGCAACGCTCCAACAAGTCGTGGTGAGCGGGCGCGGACCGCAGGGGGAACGCCTGGTACCCCAGACCGTAGATGAAACCCCCAGGAGCGGGTTTGGTGGGCGCGGACCGCAGAGGGAACACCTAGAACCGCAGCGGACGGAAAACGGAGCAGCAACGCTCCAGCAGGTCACAGGGAATGGGCGCGGACCACAGAGGAAGCGCCTGCAGCCGTTGGTGGAGGGGGAAGTCCATAGGCATAAATACTGGACCAGGTCCACTAGAGGCCTGGCCCCCCGTGACCTCGCCTGCACCAGGCCCCTCATCTCATGCCGACTACCTCCCTCACGTCATAGATTATTCCCCCGCACATGCCATGTCATTCGCTCCCCCAACACGCCTCCCCCTTCCCCCCCCCCCCCACTACCCCCAATGTTGGCCTAATCATGATAGGCCCTTCTTTTTTCCACTTCTTCAACTGTCACCCTCTGACTTCTTTCTCTTTCCCCCTCCCCCCAATTCGCCATGTCAAGAATGCCTGCCGCCGCCATCGCGTCGCCGCTACGAAGCAGAAGAGGCCAGGATAATGGCCGTTCGCTTTCACTCACTCTCACTATTCCTCCTTCTGTCCTTTCTTCTGTAACTAATCGTAATTCCCGGCCAGTCAATTGGGCCGTTCGTTTTCCTTTTCTCTCACTGTCTCTCTTACTATCCTTTCCTCTTTCTTTTAATTAAAAAAAAAAAAAATATTGCACAAAGAATCAAGCAGAACAATAACGCCATGAAATTTCGATAGCCAAACCGTCATGCCAGAAGGTGAAGCGCCTTGTTGCGCTAGTACTTCGCCCTCAGTCGAGGATATCTTCCTCAGTCCATTGTGCAGGTTCAGGTTCGGTACTCGAGGCCTGGCCCAAGAAGATGACAATAAGTCGAGCCGCACAGGCCTCGTTAGAAGGCAAGGGAGAAGCGGTTGCACGTCAGGACTCAAGCGTCCAAACCAAGGAGTTGGTCAACCACATGGCGCAACTTGTGGACAGCGAACTCCTGGACGACGACAGCCCGCGAGACGAATACCAGATGAGCTTCCTGCACAGCAAGGAGCTCAGAAGAAGAAAGGAGGAAGCCCTGAACGAGCAGTTCAGAAGACAGAGAGAGGAGCAAGAGGCGGAGCGCGACAGAAGGCGCGAAGCCGCCCTTGCCCGCCGTGATCGCCAGCGTCAACGCTGGCAACACGGAAAATAAAGAGAAGGCAAGACACAAGCAGTTCTGGCCGGGTTTTGCAGGTTTTCCTTGGCCGCTAAGGTAAATACCGGAACTGTCCCCTACAAACTCCTGCAAATAAATTCCCAATTGGGAGATATCCACCCCCTTCCCCGCACCCCAGCAACAATAAACAGTGTCAAAACAGCATAACTATAACCCATGGCTGAAAAGAGCCCAACAAGCATGCTCTATAACAGCCCGCCCTTCTCCATCCGAGAAGGGAATGAAAAGTGCAAAAAAAAAAAAAAAAAAAAAACTCGAGGAGCAGTCTCAGGTCGCACCTGATGAAGGTCTCGAGCTACGTGACCGAAATATCGTGCAAGTACGACGCTGATATCCGGCAGAACACCCGACAACACAAGATGTCACTGCACTTTTGTTTTCAACCGCTTCTGAGATCCGACCTCAGTGTGTGTTGTTTTACTGAGCACCTGGTCGACACAACTGCGACGGGGTCTCAGCCCATTCCTTTCAACCGGAAAGCTTTCTGGCATCAGTGGACCTATTCCCTCTACAACCGTCCTTGCTAGTAATTTGTCACATGAACTCAGCAGGGCTATAAGGCACTGACTTCCACGTAGCTTCTTCGATTTGTTCAGTTTTAGTACTGCGATGACTTTAAATTTCTTGAGCTTCTTAGGGATATATCCCGTCAGCAGGATGTCATAGCAAAATTTGCTTAGACACGTTCTCGTATGTTTTCCAGAGTTTTTGAGGAATGCAGTATAGATTCCGAATCTCACAAACAAAGCGTTTCCGGCGATAAATGGTAACGACACTATTTTTTAGTCAAAATACACTGGTCAACGACTGCGGACCCCAGCTGCAGGCTGCGCTCTCAGCCGTGGACGCCGCACGCGACCAGCAACCGCGCACAAGACGACGACGTTAAAATCTCTTGCTTAGCTTTCGCAGACTACCGAACAGTGAAATCGTAGCCAACAAGCATATCAAGTTGTCGAAAGAGGAACTCGAAAAGCAGGAATAAAAACTTATTTTGAAAAAAAAAAAAATAGTTCTTCTGCAGTAAAGTGAAAATCCAGAAATTAAACACCATGCTTGGGCAAGTGAAGTAGAGGCAGAGACTTCTCGTATCTCGGTGAGACCGTAGAACTAACGTAGCTATAAGAGGAAACACAGAGGGCTCAATTAAAAAGTCTTAAGAGAACGCACGATATCTACAACAAAAGGTACCTGTCTGCACGGTCAAAGACTGGGCTAAAGGACTGGCCAGGTGCGAGAGGAATTCGCGCCCTGAGGGTTAAGCGTGCAGGCAGCCAGGGACTCCACAGTTTCGACTGTAAGTCAGAAACAATATTCGTGTGATGTAGCTGCCATTTAACAGTTTCCGGATTTTTTCCTGTACTTTTACTGTGAAACCCTGCTTTCTATCAAATTTCGTGATTCTAGCTCGAGAGGACGTGCACTAGAGGTGTTCGTGAGTGAGGCTGCAAGTACCCAAATATGTGACCTAAATGGGCTTGTCTTTTGACTGTATTGTCTTAGAAGCTTACATTTATAACGCCGCCAGGGTAGCATAGACATAAATATGTGACAAAACCCGTTCCCGAGAAAAAGGGTTGAGGCAATCAGACACAAACAACAAAGTGATTCTATAAAGGTTTCGTTTTTACCGACTGATTTACTGTACGCAAAAAAGAATTAGTCTTAAGCGTAGTTGCTTGAGTAGGAGTGCAAAATGTGTTCATTAACGTCGGATTTACACCAGTTTGCCTTTTAGGAACTTCTGTAAATGGCCATGCCATGTGCCCATCCACTGACACTATTCGTGTATGTTCAAATGACCGAGGGAATATGTAACTAACTAACAGAATGGTGACCAAACATGCAGCTCTCTACACGAGACAAAGTTTAATTCTCAACAGGAAAGGCGATTTGGAACACATCTCGAAGAAATCGTCACGAGACGAATTCTTGCGCCAGAAAATACGGAGGGCGGATACAGGCTGAAATCTCAAATCTGGCGGCAGGCTTTAGTAAAGGAAGAATTAAATTTCACGGACATCTCGAAAGACTGCCAACATCGAGGCCTACGTACAACGTAATGACAAACATCCGAAAAGCACCGAACATTCTGTGTATCCAAACATTTTAAAAGGACCTCGAGAAAGCCATGAGATAAGCAGTGGAAATATCAGACAGAAATCTGTTCAGTCAAAAGGTAACTATCAAAAGAGTGAGGTTCAAAAGGGCAGGAAGAAGGTGGGCTGGAGAAAGTAAAACAGTCCACGGCGAGTGAGTGAGAGGCATGTGGATGATCACAAAATCGAATATAAAAGCACTACGGAGTCCAGAAACCTATGACACAGTGAAGCGATACAGGGTGAGACGCACAAGAAGTAACAAAGCTTTTACGTCGAAAACGTAATTTGTGGCAAAGGATAGTAGGCTACGTAGGAGGGTCGAACAGCTAATACTGTCGAGCCAGACAAGTATCAGCTGAACAAGTATTGTTTTTTAAACACAACGATACACAGCGTCATTATACTTAAACTTTCAAAACGCTGTAGCAAACACCACTGCTCAGAATGACGTCATATTATCGCAGAAGGGGGAAAACGCAAGGCAGAAGAAAAAAATAGTGTGAAAATTCTTCAGTAGATGGTGCCGCATGTGTTAGAATACATAAATGAAAACACCTGTCATGGGCACGCCCCATTGAAATTGGTATAAACACGCCGGTTACACGCCTTTTCGTCCTTTCACGCCTGCGACGTTCGCCTTGACTGTCTCCATGCAGGATCGCGCTTTGCTTGTAAAGCTGTATTACAAGGATGATGACTGCATATGTCGCCCTGCGGAAGTTCCGGACACTGAAGGGTTTGAAATAAGGCGTTTGTCCGATGACTGCCGTGGGTCTGGAGAAAATGATTCGGAAATTCGAAAAGACGGCTTCTTTTGGTACGCAACCTGGCAGAGGGACGAAACGAATCGATCCGGCGTCAGTGGAAACAGCGGCCACAGTAATGCAGCAGGAGACGAGTGGTGGTGTGCAAACGTGTAGTGCGCAGAGAATTGCACGAACATTGGACCTACCCGTGAGCACGGTGCGTAAAATCCTACGAAACATCTTTCTTTGCTATCCATTCAAAATTACCCATGTGCACGAGTTGCTTCCTGTTGACCTGCCATCAAGAGAGACCTTTGCTTTAGAATTTCTTGCTCGCATAAAAGTGGACGATTACCGGCCGCGGAAGATTTTTTGGACAGACGAAGCCCACTTCCATGTGACAGGATATGTCAATACACAGAATTGTCGAATATGGGCAACGGAAAATCCACACGCAAATCAACCAGTACCACGTCATCCTGAAGAGGTTGCTGTGTGGTGCGAGTTCACTGCCTCATTTATCATAGGGCCATAGAGACAGGTGCTTCCGGTACCGTCACTGGTAAGTGCTATGAGTGTCGTTTGCGCAACCACGCCCTTCCAGCTCTCCGACAGCGTGTATGTGTGGATGGAATCATTTTTATGCAAGATGGCTCTCCTCCGCACATTGCAAAATCAGTTGATCAGCTGCTGAAGCGCCGTTTCGGAAATGCTAGAATTATCAGCCGCCATTTCCCTACAGCCTGGCCGTCCCAATCACATGATCTTAATCCGTGTAACTTCTGGCTGTGGGGTTATCTGAAAGATGTCGTGTTCAGTGTTCCGACTGCAAACGTAGCTGCGTTGAAGGCACGCATTGCGCAATACATTCTGAACGTGACCACGGAAACACTTCGATCAGTTGTGTAACGTGCTGTTTCTCGATTTCAACTTGTTGCAAGAAACGATGGACAGCATATTGAACACGTTTTGCGCCAGTCACAAGGAAATTAATAATCCGATTTGATTTTGGTTAATGCTTTTTATGCGGTTTTTGGCCTCAGGACAATTAAAAACGAATTTTAACATCCGATGTGATTTGTCGTGGTGGGTGGAATACATAACTAACAGCATCATGCCTGTACATCCATGCACGCTGAGTAGTACAGTTTGTTTAACGTCAAACGTGCACATCAGGCATTGTTGTATGATTCATTTGTCATTTTTAGTCGACCACTATTAAAATGATGCTTACGGCGCCATCTATTCAAAAATGGTTCAAAAGGCTCTGAGCACTACGGAACTTAACTTCTGAGGTCATCAGTCCCCTAGAACTTAGAACTACTTAAACCTAACTAACCCAAGGACATCACACACATCCATGCCCGAGGCAGTGTTCGAACCTGCGACCGTAGCGGTCGCTCGGTTCCAGACTGTAGCGTCTACAACCTCTCGGCCACCTGGGCCGGCCGCCATCTATTGCTACATTTTGTAACTATGTATTTTTCTTCTGCCATACGTTTCCCCCCTTCTCCGATAATATTCCCTTTCAATTTGACGTTATTCTGACTAGCGTTATTTCTACTGCGGCTTGAAAGTTTAACTTTAGTTATGATCACCCTGTACTTCGTAACCGCACGCAAACCAGTCGACTCTCGACAAGTGCAGTGATGTTACGCATGCTGATGTTTGTGTTGAAGCGTTTCTTCGAAGTGTCCGACAAATGAAATAAAGCTTACATTCACAACAGCTGTAATCGGCTGTTGTAACATAACCACCGCCATGAGGACGGCTGATTAAAAAGCAGGTGGCCTCCCGCTGACCATCGTGTACGAAAAACCTCATCCTGAACAACATACGAAATAAATGGTGATGTTACGCCTTATCATAATGAACTCTTCAGTAACAGTCGTGAATACGCGGTGTAGGCGAAAACAGCTCACAACGCACCACAGTGGTGGAGAGGAAGTGGAGACGAAGAGTCTGCTACAGGACACCCGCTGTCTACAGATCCGCGAAGGAGCCGCTTAAGCTGCTGTTGCTGTTGTGGTTTTCACTCCAGAGACTGCTGCCCTATTCTGCGCAAGCTCCTTCATCTCCCAATACCTGAATCTGCTTAGTGTATTCATCTCTTGGTCTCCCTCTACGACTTTTACCCTCCACTCTGCCCTCTAATACTAAATCGGTAATCCCTTGATGCCTCAGAACATGTCCTACCAACCGATCCCTTCTTCTAGACGAGTTGTGCCACAAATTCCTCTTCTCCCCAATTCTGTTCAGTACCTCCTCATTAGTTACGTGATCTACCCATCTAATCTTCAGCATTCTTCTGTAGCACCACATTTCAAAAGCTTCTATTCTCTTCTTGTCCATACTATTTATCGTCCATGTTTCACTTCCATACATGGCTACACTCCATACAAGTACTTTCAGAAACGACTTCCTGACACTTAAATCTATACTCGACGTTAACAAATTTCTCTTCTTCAGAAACGCTTTCCTTGCCGTTGGCAGTCTACATTTTATATCTTCTCTAATTCAACCATCATCAGTTATTTTGCTCTCCAAATAGCAAAACTCCTTTACTACTTCAAGTGTCTCATTTCCTAATCTAATTCCCTCAGCATCACCCGACTTAATTCGACTACATTCCATTATCGTCGTTTTGCTTTTGTTGATGTTCATCTTATATCCTCCTTTCAACACACTGCCCATTCCGTTCAACTGCTCTTCCAAGTCCTTTGCTGTCCCTGACAGAATTACAACGTCATCGGCGAACCTCAAAGTTTTTGTTTCTTCTCCGCGGATTTTAATTCCTACTCCGAATGTTTCTTTTGTTTCCTTTACTGCTTGCTCGATATACAGAATGAATAACATCGCGGATAGGCTACAACCCTGTCTCACTCCTTTCCCAACCACTGCTTCCCTTTCATGCCCCTCGACACTTATAACTGCCATCTGGTTTCTGTACAAATTGTAAATAGCCTTTCTCTCCCTGTATTTGACCCCTACCACCTTCAGAATTTGAAAGAGGGTACTCCAGTCAGCTTTGTCAAAAGCTTTCTCTAAGTCTACAAATGCTAGGAACGTAGGTTTGCCTTTTCTTAATCTTTGTTCTAAGATAAGTCGTTGGGTCAGTATTGCATCACGTGTTTCGATATTTCTACGGAATCCAAACTGATCTTCCCCGAGGTCGGCTTCCACCAGTTTTTCCATTAGGTTGTAAGTAATTCGTGTCAGTATTTTCCAGCCGTGACTTATTAAACTGATAGTTCGCTAATTTTCAGACTTGTCAAGACCTGCTTTCTTTGGGATTGTAATTATTATATTCTTCTTGAAGTCTGAGTGTATTTCGCCTGTGTCATACATCTTACTCACCAGATAGAAGAGATTTTTCAGGGCTGGCTCACCCAAGGTTATCAGTAGCTCTAATGGAATGCTGTCTACTCCCACGGCCTTATTTCGACTCAGGTCTTTCAGTACTCTGTGAAATTCTTCACGCATTACCATATCTCCCATTTCATGTATACATCGCCCTTGTATAGACCCTCTATGTACTCTTTCCACCTTTCTGCTTTCCCTTCTTTGCTTAGAACTGGTTTTCCATCTGAGCTCTTGATATTCATACAAGTGGTTCTGTTTTCTCGAAAGGTCTCTTTAATTTTCCTGTAGGGCTGCCCCTACATCCTTACATTTGTCTTGTAGCCATCCCTGGTTGGCCATTTTGCACTTCCTGTCGATCTCATTTCTGAGACGTTTGTATTCCTTTTTGCCTGCTTCATTTACTTCATTTTTACATTTTCTCCTTTCATCAATTAAATTCAATATTTCCTCTGTTACCCAAGGATTTCTACTAGCCCTCGTCTTTTTACCTACTTGACCCTCTACTGCCTTCACTATTTCATTCCTCAAAGCTACCCATTCTTCTTGTACTGCATTTCTTTCACCCGTTCTTGTCAATCGTTCCCTAATGCTTTCTCTGAAACTTTCTATAAACTGTAGTTCTTTCAGTTTATCCAGATCCCATGTCCTCAAATTCCCACCTTTTTGCAGGTTCTTCGATTTTAGTCTACAGTTTATAACCAATAAATTGTGGTCAGAGTCCACATCTGCCCCTGGAAATGTCGTAGAATTTAAAACCTGGTTCATAAATCTCTGCCTTACCATTATATAATCTATCTGAAACTTTCCAGTGTCTCCAGGAGTCTTCCAAGTGCCAGACTTCTTTCGTGATTCTTAAACGAAGTGTAGCTTAAGCTACAACGTTAGATTTCCAGTATCCACTTGCTCACCGTCTTAGTTCTGCATTTGCAAATTATGGAACTGTGTAGATTGTACCTTACAGTTTTCTGTAGTTTAACAGCGCTAAATTAACAAATGTAACACTGAATATTCCTCGGGTATTCAGCGGGTTGCGGTACTTGGGCAGGCCGACTTGTGGCCATCTGCGGTTGTCTGCTGCGGGGCGCCGCTCTCGTATCCTCTGGCCGGCCGGAGCTGGCGCAGTCCTCGTCAGGCCATCAGCTGCCACTCCCACGGAGGCTGCTGTCGTGCTCGAGGCCGGCGCTCCGCGGAAAGCCGCCGTTTGCGTGCATTTGTCCGTCGTGTAGTCGGATGCCTAGAGACCCGGAAGGTGTCGGATTGGCGCGGACTGAGGGAGATGGAACGCTGTGCCAAAGGGGGCTTCGTCGAGTGTAGGTTGACTGGTGTTTACGTTCAGAGCATCTCTCTGGTACCGTACAGGCAGTCCGGCCTTCGCACGTTTTGCCTGCACTGGCAGGGGATTGCATTCTAAAAGAGACTGAGGCTGCCATCCTTAGGGCAGAAAAATGAAATTGTGCGCGCCTGCTGACACGTAGAGTGTACAAACAAGCGCTTAAGCCTATTACTGGATGACACGTACAGAGGACAGAATACGATCGTAGCAGCCGAGTGAAGGGGGAGGCCGCCAAGCAAGGAGGGCGGCCGCGTCGCTCCGACAGCACGGACGAGCTCGAGTCCGCGAGGAGGGAGTGTCCCACTGTTAGTGGGAGGGGCCGGCAGCCCACAGTGGCGGCTGCAGCGGGTGTGGCAGGCCCTGCCTCGGGACTGGCTCACTGGCCCGGTTCTCTGGGTTCGTAAGCGGTATTCGCCTCGGTTTCTCAACTGTGTCTTTCACCTCTTCAGCATGCCGCTTCCCACAATGTCAGCAGGCTGAAAGGCGTTCTCGTGTAAGGTTTACGTGTTGTTACGACACCTTGCAGTGCTGTCAGACTGACGTTATCTCCAAATAGGCGATTCAGACATCTCGCTTGAGTCATGTGAGCCACAGTATTAGCAGCATCGGCTCTGCTGCCTGTTTCTCGTTCCGGGCCTAAAATTACAATCGGCATGCTTCGGAACTGGATGGTGAAAAGTTCAGAAATGTTTACATCCACCCCCAGTACGTCTTTCTCTGGTGCAACCCTACTATCGATCTCTGAAAGGAGAAACTATTTTGAAATAGTCTGTTTTAGAACTTTGTTGTTTGATATTTTTAATTACATGATCAAAAATTATCAGATGCTGATTTTTTTAAAATAATCGCATTTTTTTCGGATAATGTCTTCCATATTCGGTATTTTATAACTCCTTATTTCTCTACGTGACAGACACCCAATTTTAGATTCTATGCTTTACTGCAGCATTCCCCATGCGAGAAACACGGTCTAAGAAACGGAATAAAAAGCAGCTGCCGTGGACATAGACTTAATGGTGGTCAACAAACAAGTGAATTACGCCAACTGAACAAGTGTGAGGAGCGTAGAGACGTCTTGGCGTAAGTAAAGTTATATACAAAGCATCCGGTTGCTGTGTGACAACTCTGTGACAGTAAAATTCTCTATTGTCGTATGTCGAGAGATGTCTTGTACCTCGCTTCCTGTGTGTTACATGTGTTGTGTAGTCGTCACGACGCGCACACGACTGGCGTGACTAATGCTTGTTTTTCTCTGTTTCAGAATCTGAAGAACCAGATAATGACGACGAACCTGTGGGTGGAGCAGGTAAGTCTTTTCCGCCGCCTCAGTGCATTTTTTACATCAACAGCTCGTTGCTTACCTTTCCTCTTCCTAGTTATTGTCTTCAGTAGACACTTAGAGCACACAAGCAGCGTTACTAGGACGTACGTGTCCCAGAAGAACAGCATCTGCAAAGTATACCAACATCTGTACAGCGCATGGCGGAGGGTATTTTCTAGCAGTGTTATGCATTTTGTCTCCTCTTCCAAATGTGGTGATGGCACGGAGTGTGTGTCCGTTCATTTATTTAGTTCGTTCGTACACTACACACACACACACACACACACACACACACACACACATTGTGTTCAGTAAATTCGATTTTGCCATTTTGAAGGAGAGACTTTAGGGATGGAGAAACAGCTACGTTTCAGCCACTGACTGGTACTTCTGTAAAGTATGGTGACAACAAGGTACGACGGGCGCTAGTCTACTCAAACCAATAATTATGGGAATAACCCCTTTATTACCATCTATGTCTATTTTCGGAAAAACAAAACAGCTATACTGGAAAGAACGACTGCCCCTCCCCTTACCCTGCTCGTTCTTCAAACACAGTGTTTACGTAATACAGAAAACTATCAGCACTCAAGATCTGCTAGGAATTACATTTGAACAAGCACCTGTCAGTGGGTTGTCAACGTCGTATCCTTGCCAGCATTAGCCACATCTGGAGCGAGGGCGAGCTCCCATCCCAATGGCGAGAAAGCATCGTCGTTCCAGTACTGAAACCGTGTAAGCACTCGCTAGAGATGAACAGTTATCGCCCAATTAGTCTCACTGTAGTTCACTGTAAGTTTCTTGAACACTCCTGCACCCGGTAGCTGCGTTGGCTCTTGAGCTTGGGGACCTCTAGCTTTGTCCCATGCTGGTTTTTGGTGATAACCTGGTTTACCTGGAGTCTGCCATCTGAACAGTTCTCGCTCGAAGTCAACACCTTACAGCCATCTTCCTCGACTTGCAAACGGCTTATGACAGCACAGGGTGACAACATACAAGTGGGGCCTCCGTGGTCTGCTCCCTATTTTAATCCACAACTTGCTGTCGCAGTGTACATTCCACGTACAAGTTTGTGCTTTCCACAGTACCCCCATATCCAAGAGAATGAGATGCCATAGGGCTCTGTACTGTGTGTCTCTCTCTCTTTCTAGTAGCCATCAAATGTCTAGCAGCAGCTGTGGGGTCCTCCTTCTATGCTGACGAATTTCGCCTCTACTGTTGCTCCCCTAGTACGCGTATCGCTGAACGTCGACTGCAAGGCGCCATACAAAGAGCACAGGCATCAACCCTCATCCATGGCGTTCCATCTTCAGCCGCCAATACGCATGTCATGCGCTTCTGTCAACGGTGTACCATTTGCCCACAACCAGAACGTTATCTCGACAGCTAGCTACTCACTGTGCTGGAGACTTATCGCTGTTTAGTAGCCGAGCGGTCTGAGGCGCTGCAGTGATGGACTGTGCGGCTGGTCCCGGCGCAGGTTCGAGTCCTCCCTCGGGCATGGGTGTGTGTGTTTGTCCTTAGGATAATTTAGGTTAAGTAGTGTGTAAGATTACGGACTGATGACCTCAGCAGTTAAGTCCCATAAGATTTCACACACATTTGAACTTATCGGTCTTTAGGACTGGTCTTTGATTCTCAGTTGATGTGGAGACCCCATCTTCTCCAGCTTAAGCGAAAGTACTGGCTGCACCTTAATAAACCTTACTGCCTGAGTAACACCAGCTGGGATGCATATCACACTACCCTTCTATAGCTTTGCAAAGCCTTGCCACAATTCCATTTTGATTGTGGGAGTCTGGCACTCGATTCAGCAGCGCCCCCAGCATTGCAGGCGCTGGATCCAATTCACCACTGTGGGCTTCGGCTTGCGACAGGAACCTATCGGACTAGTCCTGTGAATATTTTACTCTTGGAGGCTTGGTTTCCTACATTGCCAATCAGGCGCTGACAACAGCTTGTCAGTTATGTTGCCCACGTTTACAGCTTTCCTAAGCATCTGAACTACCATCACCTCTTTCCAAACACAGAAATCCATCTCCTGCAATGGTGTCCAAGTGCAGTGATTACAATCACAATCCGTGTCTGGTCCCTCCTTTCTGAACCTTGATTGTGAACTCTCCCTCCACGACAGCGCCGCATCCAGTAATTCAGAAGTAGTCCACAATGATGGCTCGACGGTTTCTGGATACGTGAGCTTTGAACTGCTCTCCTTTCCAGATGACTGTAGTGTCTTCACCTGGAGTTGATAGCTATCTCTCGTATTCTTGAGCATATCTGTTCCTGTAGCAGTGGGATCCTTCCTCATCTGTGAGACTCGAGCAGTTTTGAATCTTTCGACTAGTGTTACCTTCGACCATTGCCATTCAGGATTCCCTGTGTGCCCTAGAGCAATGTGGATACTCAGTGACCTTCATCTGGACCCTGGGCCATGCTGGGATCCTGGGGAATGAACACTCATTGATAGCCTGCCCAAACTGACTACCTGTAAACCAGCTCTTGAGATGGGTATTCCAGAAACAGACCCCTTATCGGTATTATACCGCCAAGTTTTGAAATCTGGAGTATGGAATTCCTCAGTCTGACTTCACTAAACAAACTACTGGTGGTAAAGGAGACTAGAAATCTGTCGATGTCTCCCTTGCAGGCCTCTCACAAGGACCCTACCGCCCTTTGCAGGCTCTGCATCTGCCATACTTGGCTGACTCGTGGTCATCTCCTCCATAGCGAGGACATGCCCCATTTCACCGTGGTTCCTGTTTTACCGTGGTCGACATTTTGCTGGAATGTCCCAACCTAGCAGCCTTGGAGGGGACTCACCACCCTGACTCGCAACCCCTGGTGTAAGAGATGATGCCCCAGCGGCTGATGTAGTCTACGTTTTATTGGTGAAGGGCCACCCCATTGAGGGGTCGGCAGCATACCCTGATGCCTCCTCTGTACAGAATCGGCTAGAGCTGTCTGGGCTTGGTGGACCAGCCCACTTCTCACCCTCCCTGGTCTTTTTCTCTCCCCCAGCCCCTCTCGCATTGTCTGTTAGACTGGTTTGTGTTTTGCCTCTCTGATTTTCCATTCCGTTGTGTGTGTGTCGCTACTCTCCGAGGCAATCTTAGAGTAGAGTACCTCTGGTAAGTGGTGGGGGCTGGGGGATGTATGTCCCTCATTTCACTCTGCTTTCAGGGGCTTCTGGCTGCTCCCTAGATGGGGTACCTCGCTTGCCTTTCTTCCTCTGTCTCCCTTTTCTCTTTTTGTCCCTTACTTCAACTCCACTGACAGACCTTGGGGTTTTCGTTCCTTGGGTTTGGCACATTAGGCTATATCTGATCTACAGCCACGTAGAGCCGTCTGCTCGAGGAGAAAAGGGACTGATGACCTTGCAGTTTAGGCCCTTTAATCATCCAACTAACCAACCGATCCACACACTGCGGCTTAAACGCCTCACTGAGCCGTCACCGCGTATCTTTCGAAAAGAGGCTCGGTCGTGACCCGTCGGACTCCACTATAGTCCCCAGTCAGCTGTGTACAGTTTCTGGGTGTTCCTCCCATTCGAGACGCGAAGCTTCACGTGGCGCTGTGAAAAATGGCGTTTTGTGATATACGCGACTCGGAATTCCATTGTGTGCAGTTCCCGTCACAGTCTTTTCTCGAAAGCTGCTTGGGGCGGACGTGCATTCACTGCCAGCAGCAGTTCCCGTGGGGTTTGAAACCAATTGTCATTGTCGAGGCGTCACACCTGTCTCTGGCCCCTCCCTGTCTGTCAGTATCTTCCCGCAACCACTGTTCCTGACCAGCGCTACAGGGCGGCGCGTGCTGCACCATTCCTTGAAGACACGCTGGGCTGTCCTCGTACAGGTTCCTTCAGGTTTTGCTGACGGACACGTCCAGAATAGGACAGCTCCGGGTCTAGCCTTCTCACTGTACTAGCTGGTACACACTCGTCGTCAGCAGCGGAGAGTCAGATAACCACGTACCTGCAAGCAGCCTATAGCTCTACAAACTAAGTAAAGTAGTCTGCTCCCTTAATTGGGGAGGCTAAACAGCAGTTTGCATCAAGTCAACATGAGACACACGCAGTCGTGGTTGCATTTATCTATCACAATCTTCCTGTCTCAACACAGGTACACTGACGGAAAAAATCGCAACACCAGAAAGTAAATAATGTAGAGTAATGACATTTCGGAAATACATTGATCTAGGCAACATATGTAAGTTATTAACATTCCAACATCACAGTGTCAGGCGGTGGGTTAATAATAATAATAATAAATCATAAGTAATAGGAAATATTAGAATATTGTTCGCCGTCTTTTACAATAGCCTGTAAACCATTTTTGTGATCAGCCAGAAAGCGATGGAAAACATACTGACCATAGTTTCCAGTCTGCAAGTCAACATTCTTTTCCAGTCCACTGAAACAAATGTTTCTGTTCTGTATGTACTCAGCGGGCTCAAGAAGTATGATTACAAATGAAGATGTTGAGTTCTAGTTGATAGATATATTTGATAAATTTTCACACGCACAACATTATTTTAATAGTAATAATAAATTTCTCTAATCAAAACAGCACTATGAGCAGTTCAGAGGCAACCTTTACAGTAAGTTCCCAATAAATGATCTTTCGCCCTGACTTCTGATAATCAACATAATTACTCGTCTCAAAAGTGGAAAATAATTGTCATCACTTGCCGCGCGGATTTGTTAACATTACGCGCGGCACACTAACAGTTACTTTCGCGAAATCTAAGCTACCCAGGACGGGGTTCAATCCTCGCTATTTCACTTCCTATTTGTACCGAAAACGTGAGTTTAATTGCGTTCTTGCTCTGACGTCGCCTACTCCGAACGTGTGACAGCTGTGGACCGTGCGGTAGCTGGGTGCGAACTCAAGTCTCGCCTGTCGGGCCGTATTTATAAACAGGAGCAGCGGACGGCTGCTGTTGCCCGTTCTATACCCAAGCAGCAGCCTTTAAACGGCCACTTTCCCGGACACGCAATATTTTATAACAGTGTCACGAATCAATTTAGAATCTTCGTAATTTATGTATGAATGTAGTTAAGTTGGATATAATCACAGAAAAAGACTTAGCTCGCCTACATATAAACTATGCCGTCTAGAATTTTTAGAACGGTACTGACAGTAGAACATGACCTCTGAACTACAAGTTTAAGAAATGTTTGATTTGTTATTATTTACCTCCAGGCCTTGAAACTTGTTATAGCTCTATTATTTGATAGGTTTCATCGCGTGCTGTAGTCAGTACTTTCTAGCATTGATATAACAGATACTTAATCTACTACATATAAGGACGTTTTCGTTCCAAATTTAGTTTTCAGTAAATTACTCGAAAACTATTAGAGGTAGCTTAATGGGGTCACGTAGTTTTAATGTTGAACTGAACCTTCATACAAATTTTTGGCTTTCTAGTTTTGTTATTTAGTGACACTTATTCTTCGTAAAAATGTGGATTCTGACTAAAATTTTGTTCCGATCAAGTTGAAATTTGTACCAGGTAATTTTGACATACATCTGCACCTTATGTCCAGTTTTTGGTTTTTTTGGTCTTGCAATTTTTTCCATCAGTCTACTTTTTATTGCATAATTTATCCTCGTTCGTTTCGACTGCTTCCGTAACATTGCTGTTAGCGTGGTTTACGTACTTAATTGTTCCTCACTCTTTACTGTTTCTGTGGTTGAAGGTAGGGAGTGGCCGGAGGGCAAGAGAGGGCACACACGATAAATAACAATTTTTCCTTGCCCCATTTGGGTGTGCAACAGGAAAGGGAGCGAGTAGCCCTGGTAGAAAGCACCCCCAACCATTTTCCGCAGGATTGCTTACAGGGTGTTGTATATATACTCACATCCGCACCCCATCAAAATTATAGCAGTTTTAATGACAGAACATGATCGACGCCGCTCGGTGGTTTTCCTGGGCACAAAAGGCATAATTATAACACCAGCACACTGCAGCGATGCAGGTGTAAGGTTGAAATACGTAGCTTAGGTGCAGACATGAGTTGGCCCCCGGTTTATTTAGAAACGTGACAGAACCGTTTGCTATTTCATTTACACTGTAATACGAGATGCAGACAACCGTATAGTCTCCTCACAGCAGTCCAGACCACACAAGACGACACAAGGCCTCTGCTAGTCACGTATTTGCAGTTTCTCAACACTCAATTCATTATCTCTAAAAGTCTCAACAATAGTTACATTAACTTATAGCAATTTTCGTATAATATATCGTATTAAATTTCCTTTCGTCGGTTGTCCAAGGATAAAAGACGTTTAGACTCTGGGAATACTCTTGTTAAGTCAAATTTCAAATTTAGACTTCCGTTTTTATTATTAATTTCGCATTTCGTTTTATAGGACAAAATTTTAACTTCCACTCTCGCCTACATGAATACGATGATTTAAAATGTAGCTACGTTCGCAGCAATTAGAGTTTTTATAAAAGACCCGAACTTAATCTGAAATACGTGGAGTTACATTGCGCTAAGAACGAAGTACGCCACACATGTGTATTTTCCTCAGACATAAGTACTTTCGGTAATTAAGAAACCTAATTAAAAAGTAGCGAATATCTCTAATTTGCAATTGAAAATATCAGTTATCTACTGAGAATCATACGACACTGCATATGAAACATTTTGTACGTCTTCCGAGACCAATTGATTTCTCCACCCGAGAGGTCACGGTCAATGTTTTAAGGTATCTGCACCAATTGGAAAGAAGAAGGATTTGACGCAGTCCACGGAAAGTAAATCATCCTGGCCTCTCGAGGGACCAGGCGCTCCATAATGAGCTGCCATAGCGGAGCTCCAGGCGGGCCAACCCTCGGGCGCCAAATTATTACCCGTTTTTGCGAAAGAAAAAGGGAGACGTTTGCGGAAGTCGAGAGCGGTGAATCGCGAAGCAGACCGGGGGAGCTGCCAGATCAGCAAACGCAGCGACAGACACACAGTAGCGGTGAGTGGCGGAGGGTGGGTTCTGCTGCGTCTCTGAGCGCCGGCCGAGTCCGCAGCAAAGTCGATGTCGGCGTACATTATTAATATTTATCTGCGATGCTAAGTTTCCGGGCAGCGTCAATAATAGAAGCGGTTCATGCACCGAAGCCAACTCGAAAACTAAACTCGCAACCCCAAAACTTTTTCACATCGAGCGACGCTAACTGCTCGGGAGGTTCCCCCTTTTGTTTTAGATTTTTTTCCCTTCTTCCGAGACGGTAGGGACGTGAGTTACTGCACACTGCGACGTAGCGCGGACCATCCTGCGCACAACTCACCCTCGTTTTACTTTGTCTCAGGTTGTGGTCCGTAACGCACGGAATGATGGGTCGCAGTAGTAATGGCGCGACAAGTGTAATGAAGTGCGTTTTGAGGAACAGCGACGTTAATAAAATCGTAGGTCTCTTCCATAACAGTGACGGGCTGCTGAGGTCTTGAGTCGGAAGATCGGTTTGATGCAGCTCTCCCCGTACAACCCTCCTCATCTGACCCTGCTCACTGTACTTTAAACCTCGCTCTCCCTCTACAGTTTTGACCTGCCACACTTCCCACTATTCCTTTACACCTCGGAATATGTCTTATCAACTGATCTCTTAATCTAGTCTAGTTGTGCCACAATTTTTTCCTCCTCATTACCTGCTCGATCTGCCCATCTGTCCTTTAGCATTCTTCTCTACTACATATTTCCGAAACTTGTGTGCTCTTTCTGTCTGACCTACCTATCAACTACGTTTCACTTGTGTACAAAGCTACACTCCAAACAATTTCAGAGAATACTTGCTAACCCTTAAATTTATTGTCGATCTTAACAAATTTCTCTTTTAAAGGAACGCTCTTCTTGTTATTGAATGCCATCATTTTATACGCTTTTTAATTCGGTCGCACAAATGCCAAAACTCATTTTCTGCTTCCAGTTTCTTATTTCCTAATCTGATTTAATTCGACTAGGTTCGTAATCTTCTTTTACTTTTATTGATGTTCAAGTCATAACTTTTTTCGAGGCTCTACCCGTTCTGTTCATCTTCTGTCTCAAGTGCTGTGCGGTCTGTGATAGAATTACAGTGTCACTAGCAAACCTCAGAGTCTTTTTTTCTTCATCCCGAGTTGTATTTCCCTGTACAGAGATCTCCTCGGTTTCGATAAGGAGTGACATGGTCACTAGGAAGGTGACGGCTATGAAATTACGTAAGAACCACAGCAGTCTCTAATAGCGAATATTTGTTTATTCAATCAGCGCCTTCAGTCACAGTGATCGTCTTCATAGTGATGTACCTTCAGGAAGACCGCTAACTGAATGAAGACATATTTGCGATCAGTGACTGTTGTGGGTGCGGTTCTCCGCCGCAGCTTGCTCAGTGTACGGACTGAACTACATGGAGCGTTTACTCAAAAAATGGTTCAAATGGCTCTGAGCACTATGGGACTTAACATCTGAGGTCATCAGTCCCCTAGAACTTAGAACTACTTAAACCGAACTAACCTAAGGGCATCACACACATCCATGCCCGAGGCAGGATTCGAACCTGCGACCGTAGCGGTCGCGCGGTTCCAGACTGAAGCGCCTAGAACCGCTCGGCCACCCTCGCCTACAGCGTTTACTCGCTCCCTTCTCAAATACCTCTCGCCTTTCACGACCTTCGACTCTCATAACTGCAGCCTGATTGTTGTATGAATTGCGAATAACGTTTCGCTGCCTGTATTTTATCACTACTTTCAGAATTTCAAAGAGAATACTCCATTCAAATTTGTGACAAGCGCTCTTTAAAGCTACAGACGCTATAAACGTTGGTATCCCTTCCTTCAGTCGCTCATTTGAAATAGGTCGTAGGTTCAAAATCGCCTCGCGCACGAGGTTGCCTTCTGCTAGCTTTCCCATTACTCTACAAGTAATTCGTACCAGTGTTAGCCCCGTCAGCATGTGCCTTTTGTGGATTTGGGATTACGGCGTTGTTCATTATTCTTAGGATACTTGGCTTGCTTCGTCTATCTTCCGTACTAACTTTAATAGTTTTTTGTCGCTTAGTGTTGGCAAGAATCTCTGAGAATTCCCATCCACTCCAGGGCCCTTGTTTCGATTTAGGTCTTTCAGTGCCACGTCAAGTAGTTCACGCACTATCACATCTCGCATCTCATTTTCGTCTACGTTCTCTTCCCTTTCCAAAATATTATCATCAAGTTCGTTTACTTTCTGCAGAAGTGGAAGCTGTACTCCAATAGCTCCCTGCGAAGTGAAAAATTAGCAAATAAAGTAGATGCGAGGCTCCGGAAAAACCAAATGACTAAAGCTATGGAAGAGGAGAAATGAATGTGGAAGCTATTTACAGACCCGTGAAGAAGCATGTAACAATATATTCATCAACATACATGGCACATTACAGCCAAAGTTTCCGAAATGCACAGAGGAATTGATATAGTGTTAACTCAAAAAAACCCTTTTTCAGTCTCGTTTCACAAAATTCGTTAGTACTCTACGACCTAGGTTCCGCGTTGTAAGCCCATTTTCTAATAGAGTGGTGGTGCAGGAAATGGCTTAATAACACGAAGCCTAGGTCGCACAGTAATAATGGAGTCTGCGAAACAAGGCTGGGGAAGGGTTCCGTTTATATGCAGTGCTTCAGCAAGGACCCACGGTTGAATCAACTAAAAGAAAGAGGAACAGTTATTGACATTTTCCCTACTGGAGACGTCATAACACCTGCCAAGTCGCAGTGTATAATTTTGAAGCGTGACATGAAGTAATTAACAGGTGATGGTGATTCTGACGAGAGGGTCATGTGATGCTCATTCACTTCATTATGAGATTAGGCTATCCCAGGTAACTGTATGTAGGGACGGAGATATGGGGAGTATGAGAGGGAGTGTCGTAGTATGGCGGGGGCGTGGGGGAGAAATTCTCGGAAGGGGTGTGGGTGCTGAGCGGAGCGTCGACTGTCCGACGAAAGCAGACACCCCTGTGAGGCCGGGCTGTAGCATCTGCCCCGTCGTCTAGCTGCTTTGTCCGACGTCCACGACGTCGTTTTATTGAAATGTTGTTGCTGTGGTCTTCAGCCCTGAGACTGGTTTAATGCAGCCCTCCATGCTACTCTATCCTGTGAAAGCCTCTTCATCTCCCAGTACCTACTGCAACCTACATCCTTCTGAATCTGTTTAGTGTATTCATCTCTTGGTCTCCCTCTACGATTTTTACCCTCCACGCTGCCCTCCAATACTAAATTGGTGATCCCTTGATGCCTCAACACATGTCCTACCAACCGATCCGTTCTTCTGGTCAAGTTGTGCCACAAACTTCTCACCTCCCCAATCCTATTCAATACCTCCTCACTAGTTATATGATCTACCCATCTAATCTTCAGCATTCTTCTGTAGCACCACATTTCGAAAGCTTCTATTCTCTTCTTGTCCAAACTATTTATCGTCCATGTTTCACTTCCATACATGGCTACGCTCCATACAAATACTTTCAGAAACGACTTCCTGACACTTAAGCCTATACTCGATGTTAACAAATTTAGTTGCCAGTCTACATTTTATATCTTCTATACTTCGACCATCATCAGTTATTTTGCTCCCCAAATAGCACAACTCCTTTACTACTTTAAGTGTCTCATTTCCTAATGAATTCTAATTGAAATGTGTGAATGACAAACAAAACTCTGCGAGACGTTCATCAAAATTCAGCACGAAACAAAATAAGAAAGCGTGGTGTTCCGCTGCAGTGCGGTCTGGCCTCGGTGTCGGGAACGGCACCGCGTGGCAGCCTCTCCCCCGCCTCTCTCCTGTCGGCAGCCTCGCCCAGCTCACTGAGAACCCCCCAGCCGCCGCTGGCCCGCCTTCTCTTATTACGTTCTCTTTCGACGTCGTTCTTACGGCGTCAACGAGTCCTACTTTTGAATTACCACGTGCGCTACGAATCAGATGAACCATTTCTACTATTTCCTGTGTTGCTGAGAGCCAATTTTCAATGTGACTCGCGGACGAAAATAGTAATCGGGGAACCTACGAAATTGCTGGCTCCGCTTGCGTGTAAATCATCTGTATGCAGTGTGAAGCAGAACTCGGCTTTCAAAGGTGGCACCACGGATCACAACAAGAAAAAATGCAGAAAACGTGGGCTATGAAATGGATCAGTCAATATTTATTAGAGCATCCTCTTTTGGATGAAATAAATTAGCTGTATTCGAGTAGTTCGATCTTCTACTTTGACAATGCTACTTCAGTTTCTTCAAAATGCTTTTCATAGAAGGTGCAGACTGAGCAGTGCAGGCTATTAGTTGATGGAAGCTATTCCCACAAAACCTGTTATGTCAGCTCCAAATAGCAGCTGGCCCTCGCTTTCTGGACAAGTCGATGACGCTAGAGAGTAATTTCTGAGGGAGAAACCAAACACGGGAAGTTGGCAGTCGGCTGCCGCGCTAGCGTAAACAGCTCGGTGCTCCTGTTTACTTCGTCGCCGTCAAGACGGAGACATCCTCAGCTTCTCTGTCGGCCCTTTACCACCAGTGGACGGCCGCGTGCTGACAAGAGGAATGTTCTTCATCTGGATGAAGGTTTTTTACTGTCCGCGTTTGCTCCTAATGTGTAAGAAGGAAATGTGGTTCTCCCTCGAGCAGATACAGTTTTTGTTGTTTTCATATATTCTCTGTTAAATCTGTATAAACAAAATTGCAAATGTCGGTTCGTTCAGATTCGTTACTCTCCGAAATTTATTGACCAATTGCTTTGAAATTTCGAAACAGCCTCCCATTCAAGTATGCGCTCGTTTTTATTCCCCTGTTTCTTTAAGTATATGTAATACATAAATCTATATAAATTTAATAATAGGGAAGTTACAGAATATACATCAGCGAAATGTTGTTAGAAAACAGTAAATTTGTATTTATGGCTTACTGGCTCATGCTTAGAATACTACGACAGAATCTGAATTTTCAGTAACAATAAACAAGGCCAAAGGTCAGAGGGAGGGGAGGGGGAGGAGGTGATTGGCAGAGAGATAGACAAGGACAAGGAGGTGAAGAAAGAAAGGCGACGGCTGGGGTGGACAGAGGCAGGCGAGAAGAGGACGGCAGCACTCGTACACAATTCCCATACGTGTCACAGACGTGTGCTTCCTCTGTTCTTCCTTTTCCACAGCAAAGTGTGGCCAGGTGCAGCTACTAATATACAAAGAATTTCTACGTTATGATACATAGCAATTTTCTACGTTATAGTATTTACATTAAAGTCATGAAACAAATAAAATAAATAGCGGTTGAAAACGGATACTAAACAAACATGATAGAGAAACTAAACCAAAAAATTTGCGGAAAAGTAAAAAGGGCACCTAGCACATAGCAGCAAACGCAGCAAACAAAACATAAACACACACAATACATCTAAAAAAGAAACATCAAAAACAACAAACGAATAGCACACAGTCACCTATAGCATTTCACAGGATATATTCATAAATTCTAGGCTCTAAAAGAACTATCAGAGGTTCAAAACGCACACAAAACACACACACACACACGCACACGCACACACACACAGAGAGAGAGAGAGAGAGAGGGGAGTGCGGAGAGAGAGACAGAGAGAGAGAGAGACTGCCGCCCAGAAGAGACAGAATAAGATGGCGGAAGAAGTGAACATGACACAACGCTGAAGATCTGCATACAAACACCCTGTAAAAGCATGAAAACTCGACGTCTACCAATAGTAAGGACCCACTTTCACAACTAAAACAAGAAAAATTGTGTTTGCTCAAGGCAGAACGATATTTCCTTATTACAAAGAGCGTTCAAATGCAAAGGTAGGAAACTTCGTGACAGATCGGTTGAAGTTTGCATACGCCACTTTGGAACAACGTTGAGAGACATCTAGCCCCCCAAAAAATTCAAAGCTGATCTCTCAGCACGCAAGGCGATGCTCACAGTCTTTCTGGACGTTCGAGGTCCGTCACTCATCGAATTCCTCGCTCGCGTGAGAGACCGCCCACGGTGGAGGCACTCCTCGGTGTGCGCGAGTCCGTCGAGGGCAAACGGCCCGGGCTCCGCGCAGTGGCAGGGTCCGCCCTCTTCAACTCGGACGACCACCTGAACGACACATTGAAGTATTGGGCCCTGCCACAGCCACACGAATTCTGGACACAGGGAATCCTTTGGCTCACGAAACAGTCATGCTCAGCCCTGTGGTGCTTACTTTCGAATAAAGGCTTAGTTGTACCCACGATGCTGTTTTGTGTCTTTTCTTTCGAACATCGCAGTACGGATGGACCTGAGGTGTGCAGTGACCGTGGCGAAGGCGGCTCAGGTGTGGATGCCAGGCAGAGGCAGCAGGTAAACGCGTGCGCTGGACGTGCTTTCTGTCCTCTTCCAGTTTCTGCTAAAACTGGAGCTGAGAATGTGCATCGCCCACATCCTGAGTCTACTACATTGCGAGTGCAAGAAGGCATCTTTCGTGACGAGGCAATATGTGATCCTAGGGGTGGAAGAAGAAAGTATGGAAGTTGTTCAGAGCACTTTACCTGTAGTAAACGTGAAACGCTACACAAAACCTGTTACAGAGCAGCAAATATTTCAAGAAAGCCTGTTCCAGTATGTTTATTAACAGTCGAGGCCAAAGAGGACAAGACTGCATTTCTCTGCGTGAGTTGCAGGCCTACATGTTTCCAGTGTGACTATGATAGAAATACTGCGTTTACTGTGGGACTGACACAGAGCAAGCGGCAGGCATACTGGACAGAGGCGACAAAAGATACAGCCACAGCTGACAACACCACCCAGTCGAGGAGTCTGCTGCAGTTAGGCGCTCTTCCTTCCGCTCCCGTCTTGTGCCTTCTACCAGGCTCGCCCATTGTTTCCTCGTGCGCAACGAGCCACCCCCACAATATGACTGACCATGTCCCATATATTGGTGAAATGTCCTTTTGGCCCTTAGTGCTAAGCTCCAGATTCCTCGTCTTTAAAATTAGCACACGATTCGAGGGTGGTTGAACTGATCCTCAGTTTCCTACGTCATAGTGGTTTTTATTTTCGGATTGAGATTCTGCTTTTCTCCTGGAGCAGGGGCAGTGTGGTTGTGGTTTGTACCTCTCTTCTCGTTTTCTAGGTCTCAGACCCGTGACCACTCCATCACGCAAAGGCCAATCTGTTATCCCTCTGTTTCTCCAGTCTTTAGATTGGGCGTGCCAGCTTACGCCTTCTACTGTGTGTGTTTGACCCTCTGACTGGATCCGTCCACTTTAAGGGGTAACTTTGGAGTCGCGGGACTGATGACTTCGCCGTTTAGCCCCATAACCCCTCCTCAACCGGTCAGTGAGTCAGTCAGTGTAACGGCGCGCCCAAGTAACACCACTGTAAAGCTGCTTTCACACTGGCAATTTCGTCGTCGCGATTCAGCCGCGCGATTCCATCGCCGCTATGCGCGACTATCGCGCGGCTGAACCGTGCGACTGAATCGCCAGGCATGAGGCTCAACCGCGGGAGCTGTCTGTGTGCTTGTGTCAGCCAGTTCCGAAATGGATTCTGACGAGCGAGTGTTGGTTTCCGCTGTGTTGTTGAGAAGGAAATACAGACGACACCGGCGTCAAAGAAAATACTGGATTCATCCTCTATTGAATACTCGAGAGAAACACAATTTTTTCACAATTTATTACGAATTAAGAGAAAACCCTGCAAAATTCATGAACTGTTTCAGAATACTTACATATACCTTTATTTTTAAAGTAGGTTTAACAGTAATTTGCTCCAATGTGTAATATTAAAATACAGTAAGCCAAAACAGTGATATTTCGCTACACAGAGAATAAATCAGTGACGACTAATGAATCAGATGAAACAGGTGAAAGTGTGGCATCACGATTTGATGTGCATGGGCTTGGATTGGATGCAGGTACAGCTATGGGTGAATTTGAACATACAGGCATTGGTATTTGTGAAGTGAACTGAAAATTGTAGTTGTGTAGTGAACTGTAAGAGCTGCTGCACTTCCTAAAAACTGATATTATTTCAAATTCAGCGTCCATTTTAAAATGTTGTGGCACAGATTTCAAATCATCTAATAATGGTACTAGAATATGTTTCTCAGTGTAATCTGTTTCGGCCATTGATGAGTTTTTTTTTCTTGATGTTTGCTGCAAGTACCTGAAATAATTTCTCCTCGTCTGCCATCTTTTGTCTCTTACGGGAATTGGAGGCAGGTCCATCCTGTACATCAGAATTATTTGTCTCATCAGTATGTGCATCAGCTTCTTCCAAATCTGGTGGTTTAGTAGGAGTTACAGGCAATAGGAAATTAAGCATATCGAAATATACATAGTTTTTGTGGGTTTCTGCAGAAGAACCACTTTTTGAGGCTTTTACGTCTTGAGTTCTTTTCTGCAACAGTCACGAATGTTCTTCCACTTCTTCTGTAGCTGTGTTGCTTCAAGAAAACAAAACTCTCTGATTTCAGGTGCCTTGCTACAGGCCGTACATTTACAGAGCTACATTATTCCTTCAAATGTGGCATTTCAACTGTATCAAAAATCGTGCTACCTATAACATGGTGTCGCGAATCGTATCGTTCCTTCCCGAAATGTTTAGAAAGAACCAGTTTATTACCTCGCGTAGCACTGGCTCAGCACACCGTCTCACATCCCCTCTTCCTCGAGCCGAGTCGGGATCTGGAATTCTCGCCGTACGTCCACTGCTGGCAGACCACGACCCGAAGACTGGTGTATTCTTCGTGCCTCTACGCCTGAATTCCCTGTTTTTTAACATCCCGAGTTTACTCGTCTTAATAAATCAGTCAGGCAGCATTCGTTGTTGTTTGGAACACATCCTTTCTATCTGTTCTCAAATTCTGCTCCTGTTGCTACGTTACCCTCTTACACTGGAGGTTCGCTACGACCATTATGCGGCAACGTTTCAGTCCCTTTCTCGCTGTTGACACTCACTCGATGAATTATATTTTCGAGATCGCCCTCAGAGTAAACGTTTGCCAATGCTTCTGGTGGTAAATTTTTGTGCACGAGAATAAAGTCTGAGGTGTTAGTTTTGTGTTATTTCAGTTTCACGTAAGTAAACTATGAAAACTTTACTGAGCCATAAAGTTCTTTTCATCCGAGTGGAACGCCCTGTGGCAGGGAAAACAAGGAAACCAGGGTAAAAATGCTCCTTTCGGAGCACTAAAATGGTGGATGTGCCCTTGTTTAGTAAAGGACTCTGACTGAAAATTACGGTACCAGCTGCCTCATTATATTCGAGTTTTTTTGTGATGAGAGAGGAGGAGACAGTGGCGGTGGGACAGGGATAAGGAAAGGGGAGACAACGGCAGTGACAACGAGGACGGGAGAGATAGTGACAGAAGGGGCAGCAGCAGTGTGGAGGAATGAATAAGGTAGCAGCAGTAAGAGAGTGAGAGGGAGAGGAGGCTGTCGTAGTAGGAGAGAGCGTGGGAGGCTGTGAGGCAGTGGCGGTTCGGTAGACACGAGGAGACGACGACGAGTCGGCTGAATCAGTGAGTGACACTGCATTGGTGGGGGTAGACGGGCACGAGTGCCTCGCAGCGGCGCACTGGTGGCTGCCTGGTGGTTTGGGGGGCTCGTGGGAGCGCCGCGTGGGCTGCGCACTGGCTTGCTGGGGGGGATGGAGCTGATTCTCTGCTCTACAGTCAGAGTCCTTCAACCGTATTCACCGCTGTCGGACAAGTTTTCCTAGCAACTGGCTCGAATGAAAGAGCTTTTCTGAAAAGTACCTACACACTCGGAGTACTATATGAAAGAACGTCAAGATTGGACTAATATTTTGTCGTATTCGATCGTGACGCCCGTCATATATAAGGAGGGGGGAGAGGGCGATCCTTTATTGCACAGAAAAAACAAAAGTTTGTAATCTGGTCCATCAGCTCTCACTGTAGTTCAGTACAAAGGCGCGTTGTTCCCATCGTTAACAGAGCTTCTCTATGCTCATAAACCGCACGCAGAAGGTGAACAGTTCAGGTCCACAGTTTCACACACTCGGTGTACAGACAATCTCAAGCCATTACTCTGCCTACGCTCAATGTCCTTCAGCTGTCCGTCCGTGTGTGTTCATCTGTCTCGGTGCAGCACTCGCACGACAGCTAACACCCACGTACGACAGTTGCATACATACGTATTTTAGGAAAGATACATAATACCCTGAAAAGCCAGACAAAGTGGCACACTTGCCTAACATCGTGTAGGGGCCCCGCGAGCACGCAACACGACGTGACGACGTGGCATGGACTCGACTAATGTCTAAACTAGTGCTGGAAGGAACCGACACCATGAATCTTGCAGAGTACCAGAGGCTGCAGATCTCTTCTGAACAGCACGTTGCAAGATGTGCTCAATAATGTTCATGTGTGGGGAGTCTGGTAGACAGGGAAAGTGTTCAAACTCAGAAGAGCGCTCCTGAAGCCACTCTGCACAAATTCCACACCTGTGGGGTGTCTCATCGTCCTGCCGGAATTGTCCAAGTCCGTCGGAATACAGAATGGACACGAATGGACGCAGGTGACAGATAGGGTGCTTGTGTGTGTGTCTCCAGTCACAGTCGTATCGAGACCTATCGGTGGTCCCACATCACTCCAACTGCACGCGCCTCACGCCATTGCAGAGCCTCCACCAGCTTGAACAGTCCCCTGCTCACATGCAGCGTGCACGGATTCATGAGGTTGTCTCAATACCCGTACGCGTCCGTGAGCTCGACACAATTTGAAACGAGTCTCGTCCGAGCGGGCAACATCTTTCCATTCATCAACAGTCCAGCGTCAGTGTTCACGGCCCCAGGCTAGGCGTAAAGCTTTGTGCTGTGTGTACGAGAGTGGACCTTCTCCTCCGAAAGCCCGTATCGATGATGTTTCATCGAATGGTTCTCACGCTGGCACTTGTTGATGGCCCAGGTTTGAAATCTGCAATTCGTGGAAGCGTTGAGCGATTCTCTTCAGTCGCCGTCGGTCCCGTTCTTGCAGGACATTTTTCCGGCCGCAGAGATGCCGGAGATTTGATGTTTTACCGGGTTCCTGATATTCACGGTACACCCGTGAAATGGTCGTACAGGAAAATCCCTACTTCATCGCTACCTCGGAGATGGTGTGTCACATCGCACGTGCGCCCACTATAACACCAAGTTCAAACTCACTTAAATCTTGATAACCTGCCATTGTAGCAGCAGTAGCCGATGTAACAGCTGCGCCAGACACGTCTTATATAGGCGTTGCCGACCACAGCGCCGAATTCTGCCTGTTTACACATCTCTGAATACGCATAGTTATACCAGTTTCTTTGGCGCTTCAGTGTTTTTAATAAAGACAAAGAAAGAAAATATATAAACAAACACGTGAGGAAAATTCGGTCACGGACAGTTGCTGACCTGGACTAGCAGCAGTGCTGGAGGGAATGAATGAGACGGGGTCGTGCGAGGCGCCGCTGTCCAGCGGGGCAGTCACGGCCGGCAGAGTGCAGCGTGCGGACGGGACAGCGGCCGACCCAGCCACAGAAAGCACTGACACTCAACCCGTTATAGGCACTGAAAGCTGGCTAAAGCCGGAGGCAAGTTCAGCCGAAATTTTTGCGTAGAACCCAACGGTGCTCCGAGAGGATAGGCTACACACAGTTGGAGGTGGCGTGTTCGTTGCTGTTACAAGTAGTTTATCTTGTCGCGAAATTAAAGTAGATAGTTCCTGTGAGTTAGTGTGGGCAACCGGAATAAAATAATAATTCGATTCTTTTACCGACCTCCCAATTCAGATGATACAATTGCTGAAAGTTTCAAAGAAAACTTGAGTTTGATTTCAAACACTTACCCGACTCACACAATCGTAGTTGCTGGTGACTTTAATGTATCCTCGATATGTTGACGAAAATACACGTTTAATTCCGGAAGTACGCATAAAACATCATCCGAAATTGTGCTAAACACATTCTCTGGAAATAATTTCGATCCCACGCGAATAGTAAACGGTTGTGAAAACATACTTGACCTCTTAGCAAAAAATGAGCCCGAGCTACTAACGAGCGTCAAAGCGGACACAGGGATCGGTGAACACAGGGCTGCCGTAGCGAGACTGAATGCCCTAACTCCCAAATCCTCCAAAAATAAACGAAAAATATACCTATTCACAAAGCAGATAAAAGTTCATTGGTCTCCTTCCTTCCAAATTAACAATGTAAGTGTAGACTATATGTGGCTTGAATTCAAAGAAATGGTATCGGCAGCGATTGAGAGATTTATACCAAATAAATTAACAAAAGACGGAGCTGATCCCCTGTGGTAAAAAAAAAAAAAAAACGGGCCAGTACACTGTTCCAGAAACAACGAAAAAAAATGGCAAATTCAAACCGACGTAAAATCTCCAAGATTGACAATCTCTTACAGAAGCTCGAAATTGAGCTCGTACTTCGATACAATAATTTCCACAACGAAACTTTGTCTCGAAACGTGGCATCAAATGCAAAGAAATTCTACTCGTACGATAAGTATCCTAACGGCAAGACACAATCAATGCCTTCTCTCCGCGATAGCAAAGAAGATACTATCGAAGACAGTGCTCCCAAAGCAGAGTTACTAAACACAGCGTTCGCAAATGCCTTCACAAAAGAAGAACAGGCAAGTCTTCCGGTCAAGATTGTATACCAATTAGGTTCCTTTCAGAGTATGCTGATGCAATAGCTCCAAACTTAACAATCATATACAACCGTTCGATCGACGAAAGATCCGTACCCAAAACTGGAAAGTTGCACAGGTCACAACAATATTCAAAAAATCTAGTAGGAGTAATCTACTAAATTACAAGCCCAAGCTATTAACGTCGATATGTAGCAGGATTTTTTAACATATATTGTGTTCCAACATTATGAATTATCTCGAAGAAAACGGTCCATTGAAACACAGTCGACAAGGATTTAGAAAACATCGTTCTTGTGAAACACAACTAGCTCTTTAGTCGCACGACGTGTTGAATGCTACTGACAAGGAATTTCAAATGGATTGTTTGTTTCTGGATTTCCAGAGGGTTTTTGACACTGTGCCGCACAAGCGGCTTGCAGTAAATTGTGTGCTTACGGAATATCGTCTCAGTTATGTGACTGCATTCGTGATTTCCTGTCAGAGAGGTCACAGTTCATAGTAACTGACGGAAAGTCGTCCAATAAAACAGAATTCTTGGATTGTTTGTGGATGACGCTGTTATTTATCGACTGGTGAAGTCGTCAGAAGATCAAAACAAATTAAAAAACGATTTGGAAAAGATATATGTGTGGTGCGAAAATTGGCAGTTGGCCCTAAATAACGAAATGTGTGAGGTCATCCACATGACTACTAAAAGGAATCCGTTAAACTTCGATTAGACGATAAATCAGTCAAATCCAAAGGCCGTAAATTCAACTAAATACCTAGGAATTGCAATTACGAATTACTTAAATTGGAAGGAACACATGGAAAATGTTGTGGGCAAGGCTAACCAAAGACTGCATTTCATTGACAGGATATTTAGAAAATGTAACAGATCTACTGAGAGGACTGCATACACTACGCTTGTCCGTCGTCTTTTGGAATTCAGCTGCGCAGTGTGGGATCCTTACCAGATAGGATTGGCGGAGTACATCGAAAAAGTTCAAAGAAGGAGAGAACGTTTTGGATTATCGCGAAATCGGGGAGAGAGTGTCAGTGAAATGACACAGTGTTTGGGGTGGACACCGTTAAAAGAAAGGCTTTTTCGTTGCGGCGGAATGTTCTCACGAAATTCCAATCACCAAGTTTCTCCTCCGAATGTGGAAATATTTTTTTGACGCCGACCTTCATAGGGAGAAACTATCACCACGATAAAATAAGGGAAATCATAGTTCGTACGGAAAGATATAGGTGTTCGTCCTTTCCGCGCGCTATACGAGACTGGAATAATAGAGAATTGTGAAGGTGGTCGGATGAGCACTCTGCCAGGCACTCAAATGTGATTTGCCGAGTACCCATGTAGATGTAGATGTAGATGTAGATGTGGTCCACGGCAGTCGCGAGCTGGCGTCCAACGTAGCGAGGGCCGACGTTAGAATGGGGCGTCCCCTTACCTCATTACACCAATGCACGTACCGGCACTCGCAAAAGATGAAAATGATGATCCGAAAATCGACGCGTCGATGGTAGTGAAAATGTGTTATGACACTCCATAAGTATTTTACCGAAACACCGTCCAAACTTGAAAAATCTTTCAGATGGACGGTCTGGTTACCGCAGCACGGAAGGTGAGGTGCGGCGTGCCGCCTGCGTTCTGAGGTTCCTCAGAGGACCCGTGTCTGCACGGGGGGCAGACTTGACAAGAAATACGCAAAACTTATTGTATCTAAAAAGTTGATAGATGTTTCATTTGATAACTAAATATTATCTGCAACAACCCAATCCTTGAGAGAACATTCTTTTCCTACTAGATGTTTTACACTTTTTCCCACTCTTATACCACAGAAAATGGTAAATCATCTCAATCGAGTTTGAAGCTCCTCTTCACGGTTTTCCGTGCGCACGATTTAAAATGTGGGTTGTTCTGAAATTCGCCTTATGCAGACATTATTTATTTGTTTTTATGTATTGTAATTGACATGTTTGGACACCTGTGTGTCCTTTTCTGTGGATCAAACATATTTTTATAGAGTATAATATAAAGTGTATAAGCATCTATCTATTGTAGGCCTAAAAGTTAAAAAATGCCCATACTGCTTGGATTGTTTAGATAGCTCACCCAAAGCTTACATTGTCAGTGAACCTGCGTTATTATAGATGGGTTTGTGTAGATGGATTTGTCTGCCCATTTTTGTCGTTTTTGACAGCATATCGTCTGCAAAGTTTTTCTGCAGTTCCAAAGTACTATTTCATGCGTAATGGTTATGTGCACTGATAAGCCAAACCATTTTGACCACGTGGACGTTGGCGTTGCGGGCACGTGACGCGGTAAAAAAAGTATGTGAGCGAAGCACGCACGGACGGGGAATCGCCCTAGCGAATGCTTCGAGGCAAGTCACTTTGACAAAGGGCCTGCGAACGAGTATCTCGAAAACGGTGAGGCTGGTCGAATGCTGACGAGCTACTGCAGTGAACATCTGCGGAAATAGGTAGGAGGACATTACACATTACCACTAGGCGCTAAGCGGTTGGAGTAGAAGGGAGGGTAATGTGTGGCGTGTTTCAGAGGACGTCACACAGCAGACCACCACTACGTGTTCACACGTTGACCCGACGACACCGCCAGTTACGATTGCAGTGGGCGCGGGACCGTCGAGATTCGACCGTCGATCAGTGGAAACGAGTCGGCTCTGTTGGTGAACCACTTGGTCGGCGGTCGTCGTCATGGAGGTGAACGGCGGCTCGAAACGTGCAACGCGCCACGGTCGCAGCCTGGTGGGAGCAGCAGTGTATTGTGCTACGGGAGACTCTCTCCTGCGCTTGCCTGGTGCCTGTGGTAGTAATCGAAGACACGATGACAGCTGCGGACCGCCTGCATCTCTTCATGCTCGATATCTTACCTGACGGCGATATCATCTTCCTGCAATATAATTGTCCGTGTCTCGGAGCCAGAACCGAGCTGCAGCGGTTTGACGAACTCGACTTTGGTGCCTCGGCCACCCAATTCGCCTGCTGTAAGTCAAGCCACCTGAGTCGCTTTCGGACGCAAATCGGCGGCCCGTTCGTTCTTTATGCTGTAAAACCACAGAGCCCCCTCGAGCCAACCGACAAACTGTCCTGTCCCTTATACACAGAATCGGTGATGTATTTCCTTCCGAAGACGGACAGACAAGGTATTAAGCAGGCGAGCATAGTGTTTTGGCTGCTCAGTGTACGTCAGCATACTTAAATTTTCCGGCCTGTTGCGATTCTCTAGCGAATGTCTCTGTCTACTGCTACTGAGTACACTTTTCACACTGTTATGTATAAAATTTCGCTGGCAAGTTTACTTCGCAGGTATTTTGCAAAGAACGTGGCAAAACGTGACTTGAGCAGACTCTTGTATCTCCATACTCGTGAAGAGGTCCGGTGTTGTTGTCGCTGCTCACTTGTTCATCCTTTGCCTTGTGTTTCATGTGGCGCTAATGTTGAAGCTTCGTGAGAACTACTGTAGTGTGTCTGCTTGCAGAGAGGGAACGATTGTGATGCTCTGTGTGTGTGTGTGTGTGTGTGTGTGTGTGTGTGTGTGTGTGTGTAAAATCCGAGGGAGAGGGAGAGAGAGAAGGGGAGGGATCTAAAAGGTATTTGTGAAGCAGAAAATGGTATTTTCTTTCTCCAGTGGATGTGTTATGATGGAATATAGACGTATACACGTACATTATAGCGTGGCCGTGTTCTTCCAACTGTGCTACAATAGCTCTGTCGTATAAACGTAAATGCAGAATCTGCGAGCCATCGTGAGTTTTCTTTTTGCACACGCAAGCGGTGAACCACAGTAGTGGTCACGTTGGACATGTGCGAGAGGAGGGTGTTCCTCTGGTAACGTACATAGCTGCCATGTTTACTTTGTGCAGGGAATCGACGGCAAATCCGTGCGCCGGGGTGACGGACCGGATCCTCTCTGCCCGGTAAGGGTCAACCGGGAAGCGACAGAGTGAAGGCCGAAGCCACTCTTTGTTAAGCACATATCCCTCTCGACAGCGGACAAGGACCGAAACTGCACCCCTACCGAGGAATCTGTGCGCTTTTCCGTGTCCAGAGCGTCCGCCGAAACTGCGGTATTTCTCGTTGCGGTCGCCAAAGTGCAATCTCCAGTTCAGTAGAGCCGCAGACGATGTTTGCTTATAAATTCGAGAACATTTTGTAATACGAATAAAAACCCGCTGTCCAGATTCCAGAAGCCGCCCGCCATCGCCCTCTCCCCGCGTGCTTCTTTGAGACGCCTCTGCCTCTGACAGTCGAGACGCTCTGGCACCGCACAGGACAGGACAGGACAGCACAGCACAGGACAGGAGAGGACAGGACAGGACAAGACAGGACAGGACGGGACAGGACAGCACAGGACAGGACAGGACAGGACAGCACAGGACAGGACAGGACAGGACAGCACAGGACAGGACAGGAAAGGACAGGACAGGACAGCACAGGACAGCACAGCACAGGACAGGACAGGACAGGACAGGACAGCACAGGACAGCACAGCACAGGACAGGACAGGACAGGACAGGACAGGACAGCACAGCACAGGACAGGAGAGGACAGGACAGGACAAGACAGCACAGGACAGGACAGGACGGGACAGGACAGCACAGGACAGGACAGGACAGCACAGGACAGCACAGGACAGGACAGGACGACAGCACAGCACAGGACAGGACAGGACAGCACAGGACAGGACAGGAAAGGACAGGACAGCACAGGACAGCACAGCACAGGACAGGACAGCACAGGACAGGACAGGACAGGACAGGACAGGAAAGGACAGGACAGCACAGGACAGGACAGGACAGCACAGGACAGGACAGCACAGGACAGGACAGGACAGGAAAGGACAGGACAGGACAGCACAGGACAGCACAGGACAGCACAGCACAGGACAGGACAGGACAGGACAGCACAGCACAGGACAGGAGAGGACAGGACAGCACAGGACAGGACAGGAAAGGACAGGACAGGACAGCACAGGACAGCACAGGACAGCACAGCACAGGACAGGACAGGACAGGACAGGACAGGACAGCACAGCACAGGACAGGAGAGGACAGGACAGGACAAGACAGCACAGGACAGGACAGGACGGGACAGGACAGCACAGGACAGGACAGGACAGCACAGGACAGCACAGGACAGGACAGGACGACAGCACAGCACAGGACAGGACAGGACAGGACAGCACAGGACAGGACAGGAAAGGACAGGACAGCACAGGACAGGACAGCACAGCACAGGACAGGAGAGGACAGGACAGGACAAGACAGCACAGGACAGGACAGGACGGGACAGGACAGCACAGGACAGGACAGGACAGCACAGGACAGGACAGGACGACAGCACAGCACAGGACAGGACAGGACAGGACAGCACAGGACAGGACAGGAAAGGACAGGACAGCACAGGACAGCACAGCACAGGACAGGACAGCACAGCACAGGACAGGAGAGGACAGGACAGGACAAGACAGCACAGGACAGGACAGGACGGGACAGGACAGCACAGGACAGGACAGGACAGCACAGGACAGCACAGGACAGGACAGGACGACAGCACAGCACAGGACAGGACAGGACAGGACAGCACAGGACAGGACAGGAAAGGACAGGACAGCACAGGACAGCACAGCACAGGACAGGACAGCACAGGACAGGACAGGACAGGACAGGACAGGACAGGAAAGGACAGGACAGCACAGGACAGGACAGGACAGCACAGGACAGGACAGGACAGCACAGGACAGGACAGGACAGGAAAGGACAGGACAGGACAGCACAGGACAGCACAGCACAGGACAGGACAGGACAGGACAGGACAGCACAGGACAGGACAGGAAAGGACAGGACAGCACAGGACAGGACAGGACAGCACAGGACAGGACAGGACAGCACAGGACAGGACAGGACAGGAAAGGACAGGACAGGACAGCACAGGACAGCACAGCACAGGACAGGACAGGACAGGAGAGGACAGGACAGCACGCGGTCTGCCGAGCCAGCAGGAGAGAACCTAGCCTACGAGGGCCGCTGAAGCTGAAGTGCGGTCGCTGCGCGCCTTATTTTGGTACATGCTGTCTGTCTCGTACGCCACCCGGCTTAGTCGTGCACTTACGAACTGAAAAGTTGGCATTTACACAAATTTGACTTAATAATTTCGCGAATTTTAAATAACAATAAAATCGCTTTGTTCGTGTGGCGTCCTCGTTACTAAGAGACCACTGCGCTTGTAAATGATAAATTTAGATCGAGATGTAAGCGCGATCAGTTTTGTAGCAGCACCGGGGTTCGATCCCTGGTCCCCTCCGTACATGGGAGACGCGCTGATTGGAATCTGTATCTGGGGGCGAGATGGACTATGGTGATCGGTTTTTGTATAACTTCCGAAGAAGTTTTTTTTTTTTTTTCATTACGCTAACGGGAAAGGTTAATTTAATAACGTGAACAAAACAGCCGAATGAGCCGGTGGCGTATGAGACCGAGAGGATGTGGAGAACCTCCCGCCGTGGAAAGGTGGGTCGAGGCTGTTTCAGAGCTTCGCCTCCCCCTGCACCGCCGCGGACCGTCACCGTCTACGCCAGGGCTGTACAAACGAAGGGCCACAAATCCCTTACTGTGACTACGCAGGTCTTTCAATATTACTATTGACCGATTACGGTTAACTATATGGTTACAAGTTCACAGAAATACGTAAAATTGCTAGTTATCTTCGCCGCAAAAGGCTAACTCTCCCACGAGGGGAATGACGAAGCCCCTGAGGCAAAGTGTGTAGGTTTCAGCGACGCTTTTCCGCTCATTTCCCTAGTGTGTAGGCCGTATGTAATGCGCCATGAATCTGTTTAAAAAAACCTGCCAATTTAATACAATTATGGTATGTTATCTGTGATACATAACAGTATATAAAAGGTCGAAATTGCTTTACATGCACAAACTATGGGACAAACATCTGAGGAAGGCAGAAACCACAATATATAAAAAAAGATGGGGCTGTTCCACCCAATTAAGAGGGTATTCTGCTCAGTGAATGTCAGTGTCAAAATCACAAGCATTTATCAAAAGTAAACCACGTAACGTATTACTGGTACTTTATCCAGAGGAACTGCCCGTAACACTTGTTACTGCTTTTTTCATATGTTCCTAGAACCGTGAAGCACTTGGCTTGTTTCTGTTCTATGAACGGACCATCTGAAAAGAAACCAACAAAACGTGTTCTCGCAGTTTAACATCAGTTCTACCTCTACACTGATACTCTGCAAGTCGCACGTAAGTGCCTGGCACACACTAATAATTTGACTGAACGGAAATAGCTCCACGTGCGCGGGACAAAATAGTCACATGTGCGGACATTTAGAAAGATGCGGCAAATCAGACCGTTATGGTAAAAGCCAGCGATATTTGTTGATACATACACTGCACAACCTGTTGTTCTACAGGCAACGTCGAGCATTTCAAATGTTATCGTACCTGTGCACGGTGCACCTTAATTTGTTGTGCTGTTAACTACGGCAATAATCCACCACACTGAGCTTAGCTCTACAGGTTGTCCTTCCGTCCTGCCGGCAGTGCGGCAGAAAGCGCCCTCACCACAACCACACGGGACGCGCCGCTGCCGCACTGCTGCCGCATTTCTTACTTCAGGCGGATTACGGAATATCTCAGCTTCAAAAATAGCGTGATGCGAGACAAGTTGTTATTCCGAACTGGGATCCGCCCCGCACCTCGGCCAGCTGGTGTGGCTCCAAAACATCGGCTATAAAGGCCCACCTTTCGTTTCCGGAAGGGAAAGATAACAACGAGGACCGGCCGTCTCTCTCTCTCTCTGGCTTCCTGTCCCGGACACCGCCTGCCGCTGTTGTTTTGGCGCTTTTTCCCCGTTCTGTCAGACAGCCACTTTCTCAGCTCACGCTCTCCTGCCAGTCCTCGCATATTTCTCGTATATTTTTGCTAACGCGGTAGCTGGTAGCGGACTGGTCCGCACTGCGTTTACCTTCTCCACTTGCGTCGTTTCGTTTTCTGCATTTCTGCTTAAAACGGCACCTGTAACGTGAGCTAATGTAATTGCAAAAGTTACGAAACATTTGTCGCCTGAAGTTAATTACAGCCAAAAATAACGTGCCGCTCACGAGGACGAGCGCCTTCACTGGCCACTTAGCTGCTACGTATGCGGGCAGTGGGCAGCAGCCGTACGGACACACACTACAGTCTTCACTACAGGTCTCAAATTGACTGACCGTGCCTGGAAAAGATATGCCAGTTTGAAGAGTATAGTAATTCCGGAGAACCTAATACATACCATATCCAAAGGACTTCATCGTCGATATTTCTCCACTGCTTGCTTCAGCTGGATTCTCTTCTCCTCACGACCGTGGCACCAGTACACAAAACGCAGGCAGGAACCACTTGTAAATAGTAGCTGACATATCCGGCGCTGCCCGGGTGTTCATTTTGCCAATTTTCTATTAGAAACAGAAAAAAAGGATGAACTGTGTTTGTAGTGTAATATCGAAAAAATTTCTTTTCCGTGTACTCGTGAAAACACCTTCGAAATTATTAAACAGTCGCACAAAGACATATGCGTAATGTACAAATGTATAAGTCAATGTGCTTCGCGTGTCTACAACGCGATTTTGTGAATGTGTCCGTGGCGAAGCCTCTTCAAAGCTCTCTACACGGCCCACAGCCGCCTGCGCTTCGCAGCTTGAAGCTGTCAAAAGCGCTGCCACGTGTCACTCATTTCCTTACTTCGAGTGTCTCCGGAGCAAAGAATAAGTGCGCTGGAACTTCGCACCATGCGGCATCTTTTCCTCGCATCTAAGTGTTTACTTCATATCTCCTGGCTGGTTTTCATACCCTCAGCGACTGTTGCCTGTCGCTAGGGACATTTTTATCAAGTTTGGTTAAAATCGGTCCAATGGCTTAAATTCTGCTTAATAATCAACATCGGCGGTCCAATATTTCCGGCATAAGAAATTACCCTCGTTCTGCCAACAGCCTTGTCAAACAGGGCGAAGGAGCAGACAGAGGTTCAGGACGCTCTCTTGTCCTCGGGGTGGGAAACTGCCCCTAAAGGCGGAACAACGGCATCAGGATGCAGAAGGCAATGTACACCACTGCATAAAAGACACACAACGTGTATCCACAGGACGTCTGGCTAGTAACTGAAAAAGTTTGGCGAAAGATTCCGGTGTAGTTCCCCATTCGGATCTTCGTGATCGGACTTCCAAGGGGGAGTTGATCACGAGAAAAAACTGAATAACCAAAGAAAGGATGACGTTCTACGACTCGGGGCGTGGAATGTCAGAAGCTTGATGATGATGATGATGATTAGTGTTTTAGGGCGCACTCAGAAGCTTGAATGTGGTAGGGAAGTTACAAAATCTGTAAAGGGAAATGCAAAGGCTCAGTCTAGATATAGCAGGGGTCAGTGAAGTGAAATGGAAAGAAGGCAAGGGTTTCTCGTCAGATGAGTATAGGGCAACATCAACAGCAGCTGAATGTGGTACAGCGGGAGTATGGTTCGTTATGATTAGGAAGGTAGGGCAGAGAATGTGTTTATGCAAACAGTTCAGTGACAGGGTCGTTCTTATCAGAATCGACAGCAAACCAACACCGACAACGATAGTCAGGTATACATGCAGCCGTCGCAAACTGAAGATGAAGAGAGAGAGAAAGTATATGAGGATATTGAAAGCGTAATACGCTATTTAAAGGGAGATGAATACGTGATACTCATGGTGGACTGGAATGCAGTTGTAGGGGAAGGAATAGAAGAAAAAGTTAGAGGAGGCTTGGGACAAGGAATAAGAGAGGAGTAAGACTAATAGAGTTCTGTTATAAATTTAACTGGTAATAGTGAATACTCTGTTCAAGAATCACAAGAGGAGGAGGTATAATTGTAAAAGGCAGGGTAATACGGGAAGAATTCAGTTAGATTACGTCATGGTCAGACAGAGATTCCGAAATCAGATACTGGATTGTAAGGCGTACCGAGGAGCAGATATAGACTTAGATCACAATGCAATAGTGATGAAGAGTAGGCTGAAGTTTAAGAGATTAGCCAGGAAGAACAAATACGCAAAGAAGTGGGATATGGAAATACTAAGGAATGACGAGATACGCTTGAAGTTCTCCAACGCTATAGATACAGCAGTAAGGAATAGCGCAGTAGGCAGTACAGTTGAAGAGGAATGGACATCTCTAAAAGGAGCAATCACAGAAGTTGGAAAGAAAAACATTGGTACGAAGAAGATAACTGCGAAGAAACTATAGCTAACAGAAAAAATACTTCACTTGATCGATGAAAGGAGGAAGTAAAAAAATGTTCAGGGAAATTCAGGAATACAGAAATACAAGTCACAGAGGAATGAAATAAATAGGAAGTGCAGGGAAGCTAAGACGAAATGGCCGCATGAAAAATGTGAAGAAATCGAAAAAGAAATGATTGTCGGAAGGACTGACTCAGCATATAGGAAAGTCAAAACAACGTTCGGTGAAGTTAAAAGCAAGGATGGTAATATTAAGAGGGTAACTGGAATTCCACTGTTAAATGCAGAGGAGAGAGCGGATAGGTGGAAAGAGTACAGTGAAGGGCTCTATGAGGGTGAAGATTTGTCTGATGTGATAGAAGAAGAAACAGGAGTCGATTTAGAAAAGATAGAGGATCCAGTGTTAGAATCAGAATTTAAAAGAGCTTTGGAGGACTTGAAATCAATTAAGGCAGAAGGGATGGATAACATTCCATCAGAATGCCTAAACTCACTGGGGTAAATGGCAACACAATTACTACTCGGGTTGGTGTGTAGAATGAATGAGTCTGGCAACATACCAGCTGACTTTCGGAAAAATACCATCCACACAATTTCGAAGGCTAACAGAGTTGACAAGTGCGATAACTATCGCACAATCAGCTTAATAACTCAATTATCCAAGTTGCTCACAAGAATAATATACGGAAGAATGGAAGAGAAAATTGAGGAGGTATTAGATGACGATAGTTTGGCTTCAGGAAAGGCAAAGGCACCAGAGACAACTGTGTCGTTGTGATTGATAATGGAGGTAAGACTGAAGAAAAATTAAGACACGTTCATAGGATTTGTAGACCTGGAAACAGCGGTCGACAATGTAATATGGTGCAAGATGTTCCAAATTCTGAGAAAATAGGGGTATGCTATAGAGAGAGATTGATACTATACAATATATACAAGAACCAAGGGGGAATAATAAGAGTGGACGATCAAGAACGAAGTGCTCGAATCAAAAAGGATGTAAGACAGGGATGTATTGTTTCGCCACTACTGTACAATCTGTTCATCGAACAAGCAATGATGGAAATGAAAGGAAGGTTCAGGAGTGGGTTTAAAATTCAGGGTGAAAGGATATCAATGATACGATTCAGTGATCACATTGCTATCCTGGGCGAAAGTGAAGAGCAATTACGTGAGCTGCTAAATGGAATGGACAGTCTAATGAGTACGGAAAATGGATTGAGAGTAAATCGAAGAAAGACTAAAGTAGTGAGAAGTGGCAGAAATGAGAACAACGAGAAACTTAGCATCAGGATTGATGGTCACGAAGTAGACAAAGTTAAGGAATTCTGCTACCTAGGCAGCAAAGTAACCAATGGCGGACGGAACACGTGGGACATCGAAAGCAGATTAGCATTGGCGAAAAGGACGTTCCTGGCCAAGAGAAGTCTACTAGCATCAAACAAAGGCCTCAATTTGAGGAAGAAATTTCTGACAATGTACGTTGGGAACACGGCATTGTATGATTGTGAAACATGGACAGTGGGAAAACCGTAACAGAAGAAAATCTAAAACATTCGAGGTGTGCTACTACTGACGAATTTTGAAAATTTGGTGAACTCAGAAGGTAAGGAATGAGGAGGTTGTGCGCAGAATCGGAGGGGAAAGCAATATTTGGAGAACATCCATAGGATATCTGTTAAGACATCAGGGAATGGCTTCCACGGTACTAGAGGGATCTGTAGGGGGCAAAAACTATAGAGGAAGACAGAGATTGGAATACATCCAGCAAATAATTTAGGGCGTAGATTGCAAGTGCTACTCTGAGATGAAGAGGTTAGCAGAGGAGAGGAATTGGTGGCGGGCCTGATGTCCCAAAATAGAAAAACACACACACACCCACACACATAACACATACATTTAAAATCGATCGCCAGTTTCAGTTTATTTACTGCTTGATGCAGTTGGTTATCTTTCCCATTAGGAGACTTAGTTAAACTTCTGTGTATTAAAAGAGTTTCATTGTTTGAGGAGCAGCAACAGACAGAAACATTTCTTTTACTAAGGCGTTCAAGAAGACAGTAGTGTGGCTCTGTACTTTAATGCTAACTATACTCGAACGAAGAGAGGAAACTTTAATTTAAGCTGCCACATCAAGCATGACGCTGACACGAATACAGCGGCGAAGATTCTGCATTTGCATCTCACAAATAAATTTTCAGCTAAATACGATACCGTTTCACTACACAAGAAGAAAGGGAATGATTATGTAGGCAATTAAAATATAAATAATTACAAATAGTCGATCAAGTACAATATCGAAAGTAGAATCGTATGACGCATCAAGCGAAATATGTGACTAGACTGAGCATTTGTTGGCTGGGAGGAAACAGAATCTTACCTTGGATGGAGACTCATCGACGGACGTAGCAGTGAGTTTAGATTTGGACCAGTAGAGCTTGGATCCTCGCTGTTCTTTTATATATCAGTGACCTCGCAGACAACAATAACGGCAACTTAACAGAGATCTATCTTTAGCGAAGTACTGTCTGAAAAAATCTGCACAAATATTGAGTCGAATCTTCATAAGATTTCAAAGTGGTGCAGAGATTGTCAGCTAGCATTAAATGTTGAGAAATAAAAATTCCATTCTTCAGAAAATGAAAGAACGGATTATGCTCTTACTATAATATCAAAGGGTAGAAATTGGAACTGGTCAACTCGTACGACTATTTGTAGGCATTTGAGTCGGTTGACAAGATACTGGTATCAGGTAGTGAATCTACAAACGAGATTGGTTACGAAACAGTCGGGCGACCCACTCTACAATATTGCTCGGGTGTGTGGGACTCGTAGCAGATTGGACAAACAGGCAGAGAAGAGCGACACAGGTTTGTTTGAGCAGTGGGAGAACCTCACTGAGCTGCTGAAGAAACTAACCTGGCATATCCTTGGGAGACAGACTGAAACCATCCCGCAGAAGCCAACGTGCACAACTGCAAGAACCGGCATTTATTGAGGAGTCTGGGAACGTGCTGCAAACCCCTGCGTTCGTCTCACACAGGGACCGCCGAGTCGAGAGCCGGCCAATCACAACGCGCGCAGCCCTTCCTGCCTTCCGTACGGGAGTGGAACGGGCGGAAACCCTGATTACTAGTGCAGTGGAAAACACCCCTGGCTATGCACTTCACAGCGGATTACAGTGTGTGGATGTAGATGAGCATAGATACATATAATTATTTTCCACAAATGACAAGAAAAATAACGCTGACCTTCCGTTGCAGAACTAAAAGGTGCCATTTTGCCTTAATTACGTTTGAGATACTGAGCACAGCAGGCCGTGTCAGCTCTGCCCTCTCGTACACTGGGCTCCAACAGACGAATCAAACTCCTGATATGTTGTTGTTGTGGTCTTCAGTCCTGAGACTGGTTTGATGCAGCTCCCCATGCTACTCTATCCTGTGCAAGCTTCTTCATCTCCCAGTACCTGCTGCAGCCTACATCCTTCTGAATCTGTTTAGTGTATTCATCTCTTGGTCTCCCTCTACGATTTTTACCCTCCACGCTGCCCTCCAATACTAAATTTGTGATCCCTCGATGCCACAGAATATGCCCCACCAACCGATCCCCTCTTCTAGTCAAGTTGTGCCACAAATTTCTCTTCTCTCCAATTCTATTTAACACCTCCTCATTAGTTATGTGATCTACCCATCTAATCTTCAGCATTCTTCTGTAGCAACACATTTCGAAAGCTTCTATTCTCTTCTTGTCCAAACTATTTATCGTCCACGTTTCACTTCCATACATGGCTACACTCCATACAAATACTTTCAGAAACGACTTCCTGACACTTAAATCTATACTCGATGTTAAGAAATTTCTCTTCTTCAGAAACGCTTTCCTTGCCATTGCCAGCCTACATTTTATATCCTCTCTACTTCGACCATCATCAGTTATTTTGCTCCCCAAATAGCAAAACTCCTTTACTACTTCAAGTGTCTCATTTCCTAATCTAATTCCCTCAGCATCACCCGACTTAATTCGGCTACATTCCATTATCCTCGTTTTGCTTTTGTTGATGTTCGTCTTATATCCTCCTTTCAAGACGCTGTCCATTCCATTCAACTGCTCTTCCAAGTCCTTTGCTGTCTCTGACAGAATTACAAGTCATCGGCGAACCTCAAAGTTTTTATTTCTTCTCCACAGATTTTAATTCCTACTCCGAATTCTTCTTTTGTTACCGTTACTGCTTGCTCAATATACACATTGAATAACGTCGGGGATAGGCTACAACCCTTCCCAGCCACTGCTTCCCTTTCATGCCCCTCGGCTCTTATAACTGCCATCTGGTTTCCGTACAAATTGTAAATAGCCTTTCGCTCCCTGTATTTTACCCCTGCCACCCTCAAAATTTGAAAGAGAGTATTCTAGTCAACATTGTTGAAAGCTTGCTCTAAGTCTACAAATGCTAGAAACGTAGGTTTGTCTTTCCTTAATCTATTTTCTAAGAAAAGTCGTAGGGTCAGTATTGCCTCACGTGTTCCAATATTTCTACGGAATCCAAACTGATCTTCCCCGAGGTCGGCTTCTACCAGTTTTTCCATTCGTCTGTAAAGAATTCGTGTTAGTATTTTGCATCCGCGGCTCATTAAACTGATATATTCGGCATATTTCCACTCACAACACGGCAAGCCCCATAACCTGATTTCCCAGAGGAGCCAAAATAAGCGAACACTGGTCTCGCCTCATCCAGAGATACTGAGAAAATGGCTGTCAGAGTTCATTTTCAACTGACGGATGCCTTTCGGCATTTTTATATCAGTTCTTAATTCTTATATTTCCTTCTTACGTATGTTCTTCAGGAAGCTTTGGTACATTCCCTTGCGTGATAGCGATCGTAGAGACATTCGAAACATAGGAACATAGAAATTCCCAACACTACGAGCATCGCGCGAAGTCAGTTTTACCGCAGTGACTTTTCTCCGTATGAAGCTCACTCGGAAAAGAAACGACGTCAACATTGCCGAAGATATCGCGGGTTGGCAATAATTTCGAGGCAAACGACCCATTAAGGATCACTTTTCCGAAAATTCTTCACTTGTAATTGATGATGAATCAAGATACACTACAGCAATTTCACGGAAAACAATTTCATATGAGTTTTTCATTCCTTTATTGTCCTTTTTTTAGATTCATCCACCAGACAAACAACTAATAGACGAATAAGGACAAAATTATTTTAACATTGAATGAAAAACATTCGCGTCTTAACCTTCCGCGGACATGAGTAGATCAAGGAGAAACAGACTAAAACTAAGAGCAGTAAGTGGATGTGGAACACGGCGCTGTGAACTCGCTGAGAACTCCGACAGACTTTCTCTCAGGAAAGTCGAGTATCAGAGGACAAGCCGAGGCACGTGTCCGCTTCTTTTGGTCGCTCTTCCACTGAGCGATGTTCCTGGGAAAATCGATTGTGGCACTTGACGTGTTCTTATCGGTAGTTATGTCTTGTGGAATAGTTTTCTGGTGCAACTCACCATGTACAAAGAAATAACTGATTCCACAAAAGCGAGCGGTAGGAATAATACGTCGTCTTCTCCCGCAGACGTGATGAAGGTAGCTCTTCCGGGAGCTAGGCTTTTCAACTGGACCGTCACAGTACGTATATTTCCTATAATGAAATGCGTCGTAATAACCCATCATAATTTGAGAAGAACAGTGATGTACGTACGTGTAGCACCACAGAAAAAAATGATCTTTATTTCCCATCAGTGTGACGTATGTGCGAAACCCTGGTCCGACGTAAGGAGTAGCCAGACGGTTAAATAAATTAGCCGTCAGGAGTTCAATTTGCAGCAACGAATATATTTGATTCTTCACCCAATTACATAAAATGTCTTTAGGTAGCAAAGGAAATTTTAAGTCTAAATTACAGTCATTTCTCCTGGACAATTCTTTCTATTCCAAGGACGAATTTCTGCTTAAAAACTCGTAGCCTGTAAAACAAACTTGTTATAGTTGCATGAGTAAGACTAAAAAACATGTTCATTAATGCTAACACAGATCATGTATACTTATCTTGTAGACTGACTCGTTCCATATCTTGTCGACGAAAGAATTGTTAGTGCTGTATGGAACATGTAACTTAGCCAGCTATGCTCTGATTGCCTCCATATTCAGATTTTAGCGCTTCCCCGTCTCGTGGCAGAGCATCGCATAAAGAAAAAATGGTACCCTTCTCTCAGGGAATGTGAATAACTATGCACTTGAGATATAACTTCATAATAACTTTAGCAATAGTCCTTTCCCAGTGTAAAAGGCGGTTAAAAGGCAATATCGTGACCTTCAATTGCATAGCGGTACGACGATAAATATTGAATAGAAAAAAACTTGATCGTTGCGCCAGTGCAGTGAGTCGGAAGTCGTTTTCTTCCTCATTGAGCTAATTACATCAAGAGATATGCTCGAGCAATGGCTGACGCCACAGCTGTGACACGCATTACATCTCGCAACGAGAGGGAGCCCCCGGGGGCTCTGGCTGAGCCACGTCTCCGCAGTACCCTTTCTTCCAGGAGTGCTACGGGTTGCCCCACGAGTTTCGTAGGAGAACTTGTGCGAAGTCTGGAAGGCAGGAGACGAGGTACTGGCAGAAGTAGAGCTACGAGGACGGGTGCTGAGTCGCACTTGGCCAGCTCAGTCGGTGGAGCAGCTGCCTGCGAAAGAGGAAGGCCCCAGGTTCGAGTTCAATATTTGTAATCTTCCAGGAAGATTCGTGTTCCAGACCGCTGACCGGTCGTAGCGCTGCTTCCTGCTCTTCGCCATCCCCGGACGCGACGGGCACAGATTCCTGACCCTGTGTGTGGGCCTTCTTTGTCAGGACAGCATGTGTGGTATGAAACATGTTACCGCTTATAGTGTTGCCCGTGTGTCGTATGGAAATCCTATAAAAGCCGTTACAAGTATTTTAAGTGTTATTTTACAGTCACTGAATTCTTATCATTCTATTGCCATGCATTAAATAGTCGTAGCTAGGGACTGGGAAAAATCGTTTTATTTTATGGTCAAATTCGGTGCCGATTTCTGTATTCTTTTTGAAAATTTCGGTGTCATTTTTTCCCCAGTTTCGGTGTCACATTTTTTGCCAATTTCGCTCTCACATTTTTTGCCAGTTTCGGCGTTACTTCTTCTTCGTATTCGGCGTTACTTCTTTTCCGTATTCGACGTTACTTCTTTTTCGTATTCGGCGTTACTTTCAGCCAGATTCAGTGTAAGTTTTTCGACAATTTTGGTGTTTTTTGCCAATTTTTGTGGTTTTTCGCCGACTTTGGTGTTTTTCTCCTATTTTGGTATGTTTTTCCAATTTTTGTATTATTTTTTGTCAAATTCTGTTTTCTTGCCAATTTCGGTGTTATTTATGACGTTACATCATAGTCCATCGCTCAGGAAATGAACTTTGATTTTAAGATTACACACGAAACTCAGTATAGAGGAAAAAATGAGTCAAATGCAATTTCAGTATTGAATGACTATCGGTTATCAATCAGATAAAATCCCGACTTAAGATTTATAACATTTTTATATGGGAAAAATAATAAATATGCCGATATTTCGTGATAGTATTTCGTAAAAATCCAATAAAATGTGTTAGCCCAGAATCTCGTTAGTAATGAAACACAGTGTCGCTTATAAACGACCACTATTCCAAACGTACGACAGTGGTGCAGGGAAAGTCGTCCTATAGGACACATGCGGCCTGCTGACCCGCGGAACAACCCCAGGTCGGCCCACAAGAAAAGCCGCCTAATCTACCGCGCGCGACATCTTGCAATATCCTCTCATTCTGGCTTTGTCGGCTATTTCGTAAAACTGATTACTTTAAAGTTACCGTCGCGGTTAACGAAAGACAAGAGAATTTTACAAACGTTATGCAGAAAGTAATTACGTTTACTATTCGACCTAAAATGGTTCAAATGGCTCTGAGCGCTATGGGACTTAACTTCTGAGGTCATCAGTCCCCTAGAACTTAGAACTACTTAAACCTAACTAACCTAAGGACATCACACACATCCGTGTCCGAGGCAGGATTCGAACCTGCGACCGTAGCAGTCGCGCGGTTCCGGACTCAGCGCCTAGAACCGCTCGGGCACCACGGCCGGAAATTCGACCTAAACTTAACCCTTATGAGCTCAGTAGTTTCGTAGTAAGAAGGTCAGACAAATAAAACTATTTAATTGTTTTGTTACAGAGCATTAAGTGGGAGGGCCGGGGGTGAGAAGGTAGGCGTAATACACCACTTATAAGCATAATTTTTCTGTAATAACCATCCAGACCTTTAAAAAGAACACAAAATAATGGATTTGAAACAATATGTCAAAAAAAAACTTTACAGTGAAGCTTTAATGCCTAATCTTGACGAAGAAAAACTTGACAACCTTCATCCTGTCAAAATTACTGCAGTTCCTCATTCGTCTATCCTTGCTCAATGCAAACTATTAAAAAAGAAAACAACCACCAGCATTTGTCTGTGGACGGGACACGAAAATAACCGTATAAACACAGTACATATGAATAGCATGACAAGTTTCCGGAAACTCCAACTCCCGCAGGGTTCTGTGAGCCACATAAAAGACGCACGGTATTCAGACCCCTGGGCGACGACCGCTCACTATAACTCAAGAGGTTAACGCTCGGTGCTGTGCTCTGTGTCGCCGGTACCGACCTGAGACGTCGTCTGCCCGGAGCACGCCGCGTAGCCAGCAGATGGCGCAGCCTGGCTGGCAGGGGGCGACACCTGGCTGGCGCGAGAAGGTGAGGCTGCGAGCGGCATTCAAAGCCGTCGCCACAATGTGCTGCTAAAATTCACAGTTTCTTGAGGTGAAATTTACTCAAACGTTAGTTTCATATTTTGTAAGTGCAAGAACAGTGGTGCTTCCGGCGGCTATCTGATTTGGTGAAGACTGCCAGTCTCGCTAGCGGGATGAAAGCAGAGCTCACCATCTGCAGCATCGTCGACAGGACTGACTGCGGACCTTTGGTACAGAGCCGCGTGGAGGGTCTGAATCAGAGGCTGAGACGGTTCTGCGACCGTGTGGGCTGCAGATTCCTCGACTTGCGCCATAGGGTGGTGGGGTTTCGGGTTCCGCTGGATAGGTCAGGAGTCCACTACACGCAACAAGCGGCTACACGGGTAGCAGGGGTTGTGTGGCGTGGGCTGGGCGGTTTTTTAGGTTAGATGGCCTTGGGCAAGTACAGAAAGGGCAACAGCCTCAACGGGTGCGGGGCAAAGTCAGGACATGCGGGGACCAAGCAGCAATCGGTATTGTAATTGTCAACTGTCGAAGCTGCGTTGGTAAAGTACCGGAACTTCAAGCGCTGATAGAAAGCACCGAAGCTGAAATCGTTATAGGTACAGAAAGCTGGCTTAAGTCAGAGATAAATTCTGCCGAAATTTTTACAAAGGTACAGACGGTGTTTAGAAAGAATAGATTGCATGCAACCGGTGGTGGAGTGTTCGTCGCTGTTAGTAATAGTTTATCCTGTAGTGAAGTAGAAGTGGATAGTTCCTGTGAATTATTATGGGTGGAGGTTACACTCAACAACCGAACTAGGTTAATAATTGGCTCCTTTTACCGACCTCCCGACTCAGCAGCATTAGTGGCAGAACAACTGAGAGAAAATTTGGAATACATTTCACATAAATTTTCTCAGCATGTTATAGTCTTAGGTGGAGATTTCAATTTACCAGATATAGACTGGGACACTCAGATGTTTAGGACGGGTGGTAGGGACAGAGCATTGAGTGACATTATACTGAATGCACTATCCGAAAATTACCTCGAGCAATTAAACAGAGAACCGACTCGTGGAGATAACATCTTGGACCTACTGATAACAAACAGACCCGAACTTTTCGACTCTGTATGTACAGAACAGGGAATCAGTGATCATAAGGCCGTTGCAGCATCCCTAAATATGGAAGTTAATAGGAATATAAAAAAAGGGAGGAAGGTTTATCTGTTTAGCAAGAGTAATAGAAGGCAGATTTCAGACTACCTAACAGATCAAAACGAAAATTTCTGTTCCGACACTGACAATGTTAAGTGTTTATGGAAAAAGTTCAAGGCAATCGTAAAATGCGTTTTAGACAGGTACGTGCCGAGTAAAACTGTGAGGGACGGGAAAAACCCACCGTGGTACAACAACAAAGTTAGGAAACTACTGCGAAAGCAAAGAGAGCTCCACTCCAAATTTAAACGCAGCCAAAACCTCTCAGACAAACAGAAGCTAAAAGATGTCAAATTTAGCGTAAGGAGGGCTATGCGTGAAGCGTTCAGTGAATTCGAAAGTAAAATTCTATGTACCAACTTGACAGAAAATCCTAGGAAGTTCTGGTCTTACGTTAAATCAGTAAGTGGCTCGAAACAGCATATCCAGACACTACGGGATGATGATGGCATTGAAACAGAGGATGACACGCGTAAAGTTGAAATACTAAACACCTTTTTCCAAAGCTGTTGCACAGAGGAAGACCGCACTGCAGTTCCTTCTGTAAATCCTCGCACAAACGAAAAAATGGCTGACATCGAAATAAGTGTCCAAGGAATAGAAAAGCAGCTGGAATCACTCAATAGAGGAAAGTCCACTGGACCTGACGGGATACCAATTCGATTCTACACAGAGTACGCGAAAGAGCTTGCCCCCCTTCTAACAGCCGTGTACCGCAAGTCTCTAGAGGAACGGAGGGTTCCAAATGATTGGAAAAGAGCACAGATAGTCCCAGTCTTCAAGAAGGGTCGTCGAGCAGATGCGCAAAACTATAGACCTATATCTCTGACGTCGATCTGTTGTAGAATTTTAGAACATGTTTTTTGCTCGAGTATCATGTCGTTTTTGGAAACCCAGAATCTACTATGTAGGAATCAACATGGATTCCGGAAACAGCGATCGTGTGAGACACAACTCGCTTTATTTGTTCATGAGACCCAGAAAATATTAGATACAGGCTCCCAGGTACATGCTATTTTTCTTGACTTCCGGAAGGCGTTCGATACAGTTCCGCACTGTCGCCTGATAAACAAAGTAAGAGCCTACGGAATATCAGACCAGCTGTGTGGCTGGATTGAACAGTTTTTAGCAAACAGAACACAGCATGTTGTTATCAATGGAGAGACGTCTACAGTCGTTAAAGTAACCTGTGGCGTGCCACAGGGGAGTGTTATGGGACCATTGCTTTTCACAATATATATAAATGACCTAGTAGATAGTGTCGGAAGTTCCATGCGGCTTTTCGCGGATGATGCTGTAGTATACAGAGAAGTTGCAGCATTAGAAAATTGTAGCGAAATGCAGGAAGATCTGCAGCGGATAGGCACTTGGTGCAGGGAGTGGCAACTGACCCTTAACATAGACAAATGTAATGTATTGCGAATACATAGAAAGAAGGATCCTTTATTGTATGATTATATGATAGCGGAACAAACACTGGTAGCAGTTACTTCTGTAAAATATCTGGGAGTATGCGTGCGGAACGATTTGAAGTGGAATGATCATATAAAATTAATTGTTGGTAAGGCGGGTACCAGGTTGAGATTCATTGGGAGAGTGCTTAGAAAATGTAGTCCATCAACAAAGGAGGTGGCTTACAAAACACTCGTTCGACCTATACTTGAGTATTGCTCATCAGTGTGGGATCCGTACCAGATCGGTCTGACGGAGGAGATAGAGAAGATCCAAAGAAGAGCGGCGCGTTTCGTCACAGGGTTATTTGGTAACCGTGATAGCGTTACGGAGATGTTTAATAAACTCAAGTGGCAGACTCTGCAAGAGAGGCGCTCTGCATCGCGGTGTAGCTTGCTCGCCAGGTTTCGAGAGGGTGCGTTTCTGGATGAGGTATCGAATATATTGCTTCCCTCTACTTATACCTCCCGAGGAGATCACGAATGTAAAATTAGAGAGATTAGAGCGCCCACGGAGGCTTTCAGACAGTCGTTCTTCCCGCGAACCATATGCGACTGGAACAGGAAAGGGAGGTAATGACAGTGGCACGTAAAGTGCCCTCCGCCACACACCGTTGGGTGGCTTGCGGAGTATAAATGTAGATGTAGATGTAGAACAGAGGGCTGTTCACGGACGACTTGGCCGAAAACTTCCGCGGTGCACGTGGGCTGCAGTTCAGGGGCCTTTTTCAGGTCAGTTTGTAGCTGTTCGCTGGTTTGAAGGACGGCAAGTGCCCTGTATCGATTTGTTCATCTCGACTTGCCCTACACCACTGAGGTAATTACCGCTTACAGCACGCATGTGGACTCGTGGTGTCGTTACGTCAGTAGCTTTGTCGCCTCGAGTGACAAATGGAGTGTGCCCCTAGCACCACAGAGGGGGAGGGAGAGGTTCTGACACACGGCTGGGTCCACAGCGCGCCATTCGCCTCGCCTTGCGCCTGCTCGCCTTGCCTTGCCTCGCCTTGTTGTGCAGCTGACGCTCCGTTATGTTGGCAGTCCTGGTACGACTACAAGCTGCAGTGGGACCCGCGCGAGTACGGCGGCGTCGAGATGTTGCACGTGCCTTCCGACCACATCTGGCGGCCCGACATCGTCCTCTACAACAAGTGAGTACACCACTGCACACCTACTGACCGCTGCTCGACAAGCGAGCTCACAGTCCCAGTCTCTAGGGCCTCGAAATGTATACTGTGAACCTGTAAGTTAACTGTACGTTTGTTGGTTGCATTGATAATTGTGACTGCGTGAGTCACACTTCGAATATTAATACCATAACTCAGTGTTCAGTACAAATAAATAATCTAGGAGGTAACTGAATCTACAGTACAATAAATTTGTTCCTCATAAACAATGTTGTGTTGTGAATGCGAATACATATTCGAAGAAAAGATAAAAGATAATGCTATCTCGCTACAGAGGTCCAAATTTATTCCACGATCTGTATATTTGTGAACACATAATAAGTACTAATTCAAACATAACTACTTGATCACCTGTATGGCATGAGAGCATAACTACATGCAATCTTCTGAGGTGACACGACTACTGAAGCAGTGCTGTTTTGCTCAGAATACATTAATGTTACTGCGTGGCAACTGTATGTGCTTTAATACTGCTTCACGTGACCGCAGACTGATAATTCTGCACGAAGATGTGTGTCGAATAGTAACGCTGCTGTACGCTTCCGCACACGAGAGACTGGGCAGACGGCGTCAGAGAAGGTTTAGCAGCTGCTCTCACCTGCATTCGGTCACCGGCAGTGAGAGGGTTAGCAAATGGGCCGTTCCTCTCTGTGCGATTTCACTCAACGCACGAGCATTTAACACGTTTATTCTCTGCATTTGATTACAAATGTGGCACTAATGAACTCAGGTACCATAGCACCCCCTGTATGTGGCCACACTGGCGGAGGACTGTGACAAAATCCCGCGTTTGGAAGGATTGTTTGTAATGTTCACCGCTTAAATAAAGAAATTATTCTATAGAGGTTTTCAAGAGCATGCACGTGGTGAGAGCTTAGACACTGGAAATTGGCGAACTTTACCCGTAGCAAAAAGAAGGGCTTTCACAATTAATACGGCCTCACACTTCACTGATAAGCTCTGTTTACGAAAGCTACCATTGCAAGCCGGGATGAATTGATCGGATGCAGTGCCGCGCCCGCACAACCACAAAACTGGAACACAACAACCACACGCAAAATCTCAGTAAACGTAGAACATGGCCCCCCTCAAATTACGTACCTGACGTGAATATCGTGACGTGAACGAGCAGAAATATACCTGAATTAGATTTTCACTCTGCAGCGGAGTGTGCGCTGATATGAAACTTCCTGGCAGATTAAAACTGTGTACCGGACCGAGGCTCGAACTCAGGACCTTTGCCTTTCGGCACACAGTTTTAATCTGCCAGGAAGTTTCAGAAATACACCTTTCTAAGTACTGAGGCACGGATGTACCTCGCCAGACTGTGCGAGCTATCTCGCCACAACCTGGCGGTGTCAGCCTCGTGTGTTGATCTGCCGGCAGCGCTGCCCTGCGTGGCGGTGGACTGACCTCTGGTGACGTCACAGCTTGTACTGCGGGGAGAAGCGGGCAAGTGTCCTTGCCCTTCGCCCATTCTCCCCCCCCCCCCCCCCCCCCCCACCCCGGAGCATCCAAAATAGACTAAGATGACCAACACCATTAAATGATCATTCCTGTACATTCCAGGCTTCCACAATCCTCTACACCACCGATTCGCAAACACTTTCTCACACGATGCAGTTTCAGAATCCTGGTAGTCTGATGGATTACGTCCCTGATTTTGGAGGTTAATAAAATTTTAAGAAGTGGGAACAACTTGTTTTATTCAGTGATTACTTCAACTAATTACATAGAAATCGTAATAAAATTTTAAAAAATAATTAGTATCGTCAAAATGTCGAAAAAACAGTTGTTCGCGTCGCACTTATTCACTTCCTGCGCGACACCCGTGTGCCGCGGAACACAGCGTGGGGAACCCTGCTCCAGAGCTACGACACCCCTGCCGACGTCGCTGGGACGTGTGAAACCCCAGAACTCACTGCCACAACTACCTGCTTCTGCCTCGCCTTCTGTATCGCGCCTGCCCCTCCTAGGCATATACTCTCAAACTTGACAAAACTCCCCGCATTCCTCGAATGTCGTGACAAATTCTATACGCCTACAGCAAAACTGGAGTGTCGGAACAGTGATGTTTCGGCAGTGTTGGACTGCCACCGCGCCTCCCTCCGTATCCCCTCAGCAGGCTGGCGTCCCCTTCGTGACGTCAGCAGCGGCGCCTCTGCCGGCCTCTCTGCTTCCGGTTGTCACCTCCACTCAGAAGGCCCATCCTCCGCCCCCCCCCTCCCCCCAAACGACTCCCAGGAACAATGACCGGTTTATCTGTGAGTTGCCGTGATCCCTCCAGCCTTCTTCCCCTGCCATCCAAAGTTGTGGGAGTGACTGGCCGGTTGGATCGTCGCCGCAACCACCAGCCATTATTGTAATGTTTTAGCTGTAAAAAAAACACGGTCTATATTCTAATGGTATCCCGCCGAAGACCGGCACTGTGGCTGGCGCCAGCCATTTTCTGCCGCGCAGCGAAGAGAAAGGAAGCCGTGGGCAGTGCGACCGCGAGCAGGCGGCACGTGGGTCTGGCGCAGGCCGTTGCTTTCAGTCGCGCGCTGTGTCATGTCGACTGTCGTGTCCCGGGTCTACGTCAGCGCTATTTTGTCATTAATTTGTGTAGTGGAGGAGCACGGCCTTTTGGGTCGACTGCTTCTTCCCTCCCGTTTCGGCTCTGATCGCCCTGCGTGGGCTCTGAGCGGCGCCCTACGTCGCGCCCTGGCAAACCCCTCCCCCGCAACGGCACTCTGCGCTTTAACAGAGACACATGCGGTCCTTGCCTGATGTCCGGAAATACGGTATAAACTCTTCGTGTCTTATCTTTGCTATCTCATTCCCGTTGCCAACTACCTGTCTCCCCATTCTTTACGAATCGTTTACGTCTCTTTTGTTCCCCATTTCCTCAGCTACCTCGTCGGGTCTTCTCATCTCAAACCAATTCGCTGTGGTCCGATACGTGACGGTAGAGTCCCACACAGGCGATGCTGTTGCTTCAGACGTTGACCTTGAAAGCTAGCCTGTGTAACCGCGAAGGAAGCCTTCAGATCTGGGAAGAAGAGTGGCTGCCAGTGAGGGGGACGTGCGAGTCAGCGAGCCACCGACTGCACCGCCCCCCTCAGCTACAGGTGAACAGCGACAGCGAATGCTGCTAGAGCAATGAGCAACTCTGAAAATCAATAAAATGGCAGAAATTAACGTCAGCTCTGAGAATTAATTTTTGTTTGTAGTTCAGTTGACGACAAATGTAAATTGGCAACAAAAGAGAGGAAAAACGGCCCAAAGTAACTTTGAAAAACTAAATAGTGTTTTACAAACAAAACTTCCTTTGTGTTTGTATGGGTAAGTTTGCTCCGTGTGTGTTGCCAGTCTTGACTTAGGGCCTATAATAGCGAAGCACGGACTTGGCAATTGAAGAAGTCATTTACAAACAGAGGCTCGACTAATAACGAATGGTGAGACGTGCTGGGAATTTCTGTGATACACAAATACGAAGAAACGGGCCAGGGAACAACCTGTGGCCGAGGCGGCGTGGAGGGGTGTACGACGCGCGGGGGCTGACGGAGGTGAGGGACGGAGGGACAGGGACGCACGTGGGTCGAGGCCGTGGAGGCTGGAGCAGGCGTAGTGGGCTGACGGAGGTGAGGGAGGGAGGGACAGGGACGCACGTGGGTCGAGGCCGTGGAGGCTGGAGCAGGCGTAGTGGGCTGACGGAGGTGAGGGAGGGAGGGACAGGGACGCACGTGGGTCGAGGCCGTGGAGGCTGGAGCAGGCGTAGTGGGCTGACGGAGGTGAGGGAGGGAGGGACAGGGACGCACGTGGGTCGAGGCCGTGGAGGCTGGAGCAGGCGTAGTGGGCTTACGAAGGTGAGGGAGGGAGGGACAGGGACGCACGTGGGTCGAGGCCGTGGAGGCGAGGCTGGAGCAGGCGTAGTGGGCTGACGAAGGTCAGGGAGGGAGGGACAGGGACGCACGTGGGTCGAGGCCGTGGAGGCTGGAGCAGGCGCAGTGGGCTGACGGAGGTGAGGGAGGGAGGGACAGGGACGCACGTGGGTCGAGGCCGTGGAGGCTGGAGCAGGCGTAGTGGGCTGACGGAGGTGAGGGAGGGAGGGACAGGGACGCACGTGGGTCGAGGCCGTGGAGGCTGGAGCAGGCGTAGTGGGCTGACGGAGGTGAGGGAGGGAGGGACAGGGACGCACGTGGGTCGAGGCCGTGGAGGCTGGAGCAGGCGCAGTGGGCTGACAGAGGTGAGGGAGGGAGGGACAGGGACGCACGTGGGTCGAGGCCGTGGACGCTGGAGCAGGCGCAGTGGGCTGACGGAGGTGAGGGAGGGAGGGACAGGGACGCACGTGGGTCGAGGCCGTGGAGGCTGGAGCAGGCGTAGTGGGCTGACGGAGGTGAGGGAGGGAGGGACAGGGACGCACGTGGGTCGAGGCCGTGGAGGCTGGAGCAGGCGTAGTGGGCTGACGGAGATGAGGGAGGGAGGGACAGGGACGCACGTGGGTCGAGGCCGTGGAGTCTGGAGCAGGCGTAGTGGGCTGACGGAGGTGAGGGAGGGAGGGAGGGACAGGGACGCACGTGGGTCGAGGCCGTGGAGGCTGGAGCAGGCGTAGTGGGCTGACGGAGGTGAGGGAGGGAGGGACAGGGACGCACGTGGGTCGAGGCCGTGGAGGCTGGAGCAGGCGTAGTGGGCTGACGGAGGTGAAAGAGGGAGGGACAGGGACGCACGTGGGTCGAGGCCGTGGAGGCTGGAGCAGGCGTAGTGGGCTGACGGAGGTGAGGGAGGGAGGGACAGGGACGCACGTGGGTCGAGGCCGTGGAGGCTGGAGCAGGCGTAGTGGGCTGACGGAGGTGAGGGAGGGAGGGACAGGGACGCACGTGGGTCGAGGCCGTGGAGGCTGGAGCAGGCGTAGTGGGCTGACGGAGGTGAGGGAGGGAGGGACAGGGACGCACGTGGGTCGAGGCCGTGGAGGCTGGAGCAGGCGTAGTGGGCTGACGGAGGTGAGGGAGGGAGGGACAGGGACGCACGTGGGTCGAGGCCGTGGAGGCTGAAGCAGGCGTAGTGGGCTGACGGAGGTGAGGGAGGGAGGGACAGGGACGCACGTGGGTCGAGGCCTTGGAGGCTGGAGCAGGCGTAGTGGGCTGACGGAGGTGAGGGAGGGAGGGAAAGGGACGCACGTGGGTCGAGGCCGTGGAGGCTGGAGCAGACGTAGTGGGCTGACGGAGGTGAGGGAGGGAGGGACAGGGACGCACGTGGGTCGAGGCCGTGGAGGCTGGAGCAGGCGTAGTGGGCTGACGGAGGTGAGGGAGGGAGGGAGGGACAGGGACGCACGTGGGTCGAGGCCGTGGAGGCTGGAGCAGGCGTAGTGGGCTGACGGAGGTGAGGGAGGGAGGGACAGGGACGCACGTGGGTCGAGGCCGTGGAGGCTGGAGCAGGCGTAGTGGGCTGACGGAGGTGAGGGAGGGAGGGACAGGGACGCACGTGGGTCGAGGCCGTGGAGGCTGGAGCAGGCGTAGTGGGCTGACGGAGGTGAGGGAGGGAGGGACAGGGACGCACGTGGGTCGAGGCCGTGGAGGCTGGAGCAGGCGTAGTGGGCTGACGGAGGTGAGGGAGGGAGGGACAGGGACGCACGTGGGTCGAGGCCGTGGAGGCTGGAGCAGGCGTAGTGGGCTGACGGAGGTGAGGGAGGGAGGGACAGGGACGCACGTGGGTCGAGGCCGTGGAGGCTGGAGCAGGCGTAGTGGGCTGACGGAGGTGAGGGAGGGAGGGACAGGGACGCACGTGGGTCGAGGCCGTGGAGGCTGGAGCAGGCGTAGTGGGCTGACGGAGGTGAGGGAGGGAGGGACAGGGACGCACGTGGGTCGAGGCCGTGGAGGCTGGAGCAGGCGTAGTGGGCTGACGGAGGTGAGGGAGGGAGGGACAGGGACGCACGTGGGTCGAGGCCGTGGAGCCTGGAGCAGGCGTAGTGGGCTGACGGAGGTGAGGGAGGGAGGGACAGGGACGCACGTGGGTCGAGGCCGTGGAGGCTGGAGCAGGCGTAGTGGGCTGACGGAGGTGAGGGAGGGAGGGACAGGGACGCACGTGGGTCGAGGCCGTGGAGGCTGGAGCAGGCGTAGTGGGCTGACGGAGGTGAGGGAGGGAGGGACAGGGACGCACGTGGGTCGAGGCCGTGGAGGCTGGAGCAGGCGTAGTGGGCTGACGGAGGTGAGGGAGGGAGGGACAGGGACGCACGTGGGTCGAGGCCGTGGAGGCTGGAGCAGGCGCAGTGGGCTGACGGAGGTGAGGGAGGGAGGGACAGGGACGCACGTGGGTCGAGGCCGTGGACGCTGGAACAGGCGCAGTGGGCTGACGGAGGTGAGGGAGGGAGGGACAGGGACGCATGTGGGTCGAGGCCGTGGAGGCTGGAGCAGGCGTAGTGGGCTTACGAAGGTGAGGGAGGGAGGGACAGGGACGCACGTGGGTCGAGGCCGTGGAGGCGAGGCTGGAGCAGGCGTAGTGGGCTGACTAAGGTCAGGGAGGGAGGGACAGGGACGCACGTGGGTCGAGGCCGTGGAGGCTGGAGCAGGCGCAGTGGGCTGACGGAGGTGAGGGAGGGAGGGACAGGGACGCACGTGGGTCGAGGCCGTGGAGGCTGGAGCAGGCGTAGTGGGCTGACGGAGGTGAGGGAGGGAGGGACAGGGACGCACGTGGGTCGAGGCCGTGGAGGCTGGAGCAGGCGTAGTGGGCTGACGGAGGTGAGGGAGGGAGGGACAGGGACGCACGTGGGTCGAGGCCGTGGAGGCTGGAGCAGGCGCAGTGGGCTGACGGAGGTGAGGGAGGGAGGGACAGGGACGCACGTGGGTCGAGGCCGTGGACGCTGGAGCAGGCGCAGTGGGCTGACTGAGGTGAGGGAGGGAGGGACAGGGACGCACGTGGGTCGAGGCCGTGGAGGCTGGAGCAGGCGTAGTGGGCTTACGAAGGAGAGGGAGGGAGGGACAGGGACGCACGTGGGTCGAGGCCGTGGAGGCGAGGCTGGAGCAGGCGTAGTGGGCTGACGAAGGTCAGGGAGGGAGGGACAGGGACGCACGTGGGTCGAGGCCGTGGAGGCTGGAGCAGGCGCAGTGGGCTGACGGAGGTGAGGGAGGGAGGGACAGGGACGCACGTGGGTCGAGGCCTTCGAGGCTGGAGCAGGCGCAGTGGGCTGACGGAGGTGAGGGAGGGAGGGACAGGGACGCACGTGGGTCGAGGCCGTTAAGGCTGGAGCAGGCGTAGTGGCTGACGGAGGTGAGGGAGGGAGGGACAGGGACGCACGTGGGTCGAGGCCGTGGAGGCTGGAGCAGGCGTAGTGGCTGACGGAGGTGAGGGAGGGAGGGACAGGGACGCACGTGGGTCGAGACCGTGGAGGCTGGAGCAGGCGTAGTGGGCTGACGGAGGTGAGGGAGGGAGGGACAGGGACGCACGTGGGTCGAGGCTGTGGAGGCTGGAGCAGGCGTAGTGGGCTGACGGAGGTGAGGGAGGGAGGGACAGGGACGCACGTGGGTCGAGGCCGTGGAGGCGAGGCTGGAGCAGGCGTAGTGGGCTGACGAAGGTGAGGGAGGGAGGGACAGGGACGCACGTGGGTCGATGCCGTGGAGGCTGGAGCAGGCGCAGTGGGCTGACGGAGGTGAGGGAGGGAGGGACAGGGACGCACGTGGGTCGAGGCCGTGGAGGCTGGAGCAGGCGCAGTGGGCTGACGGAGGTGAGGGAGGGAGGGACAGGGACGCACGTGGGTCGAGGCCGTGGAGGCGAGGCTGGAGCAGGCGTAGTGGGCTGACGAAGGTGAGGGAGGGAGGGACAGGGACGCACGTGGGTCGAGGCCGTGGAGGCTGGAGCAGGCGCAGTGGGCTGACAGAGGTGAGGGAGGGAGGGACAGGGACGCACGTGGGTCGAGGCCGTGGAGGCTGGAGCAGGCGCAGTGGGCTGACGGAGGTGAGGGAGGAAGGGACAGGGACGCACGTGGGTCGAGGCCGTGGAGGCTGGAGCAGGCGTAGTGGGCTGACGGAGGTGAGGGAGGGAGGGACAGGGACGCACGTGGGTCGAGGCCGTGGAGGCTGGAGCAGGCGTAGTGGGCTGACGAAGGTGAGGGAGGGAGGGACAGGGACGCACGTGGGTCGAGGCCGTGGAGGCTGGAGCAGGCGTAGTGGGCTGACGGAGGTGAGGGAGGGAGGGACAGGGACGCACGTGGGTCGAGGCCGTGGAGGCGAGGCTGGAGCAGGCGTAGTGGGCTGACGAAGGTGAGGGAGGGAGGGACAGGGACGCACGTGGGTCGAGGCCGTGGAGGCTGGAGCAGGCGTAGTGGGCTGACGGAGGTGAGGGAGGGAGGGACAGGGACGCACGTGGGTCGAGGCCGTGGAGGCTGGAGCAGGCGTAGTGGGCTGACGGAGGTGAGGGAGGGAGGGACAGGGACGCACTAGGGTCGAGGCCGTGGAGGCTGGAGCAGGCGTAGTGGGCTGACGGAGGTGAGGGAGGGAGGGACAGGGACGCACGTGGGTCGAGGCCGTGGAGGCTGGAGCAGGCGTAGTGGGCTGACGGAGGTGAGGGAGGGAGGGACAGGGACGCACGTGGGTCGAGGCCGTGGAGGCTGGAGCAGGCGTAGTGGGCTGACGGAGGTGGGGGAGGGAGGGACAGGGACGCACGTGGGTCGAGGCCGTGGAGGCTGGAGCAGGCGTAGTGGGCTGACGAAGGTGAGGGAGGGAGGGACAGGGACGCACGTGGGTCCAGGCCGTGGAGGCGAGGCTGGAGCAGGCGTAGTGGGCTGACGAAGGTGAGGGAGGGAGGGACAGGGACGCACGTGGGTCGAGGCCGTGGAGGCTGGAGCAGGCGCAGTGGGCTGACGGAGGTGAGGGAGGGAGGGACAGGGACGCACGTGGGTCGAGGCCGTGGAGGCTGGAGCAGGCGTAGTGGGCTGACGGAGGTGAGGGAGGGAGGGACAGCGACGCACGTGGGTCGAGGCCGTGGAGGCTGGAGCAGGCGTAGTGGGCTGACGGAGGTGAGGGAGGGAGGGACAGGGACGCACGTGGGTCGAGGCCGTGGAGGCGAGGCTGGAGCAGGCGTAGTGGGCTGACGAAGGTGAGGGAGGGAGGGACAGGGACGCACGTGGGTCGAGGCCGTGGAGGCTGGAGCAGGCGCAGTGGGCTGACAGAGGTGTGGGAGGGAGGGACAGGGACGCACGTGGGTCGAGGCCGTGGAGGCTGGAGCAGGCGCAGTGGGCTGACGGAGGTGAGGGAGGAAGGGACAGGGACGCACGTGGGTCGAGGCCGTGGAGGCTGGAGCAGGCGTAGTGGGCTGACGGAGGTGAGGGAGGGAGGGACAGGGACGCACGTGGGTCGAGGCCGTGGAGGCTGGAGCAGGCGTAGTGGGCTGACGGAGGTGAGGGAGGGAGGGCCAGGGACGCACGTGGGTCGAGGCTGTGGAGGCTGGAGCAGGCGCAGTGGGCTGACGGAGGTGAGGGAGGGAGGGACAGGGACGCACGTGGGTCGAGGCCGTGGACGCTGGAGCAGGCGCAGTGGGCTGACGGAGGTGAGGGAGGGAGGGACAGGGACGCACGTGGGTCGAGGTCGTGGAGGCTGGAGCAGGCGTAGTGGGCTTACGAAGGTGAGGGAGGGAGGGACAGGGACGCACGTGGGTCGAGGCCGTGGAGGCGAGGCTGGAGCAGGCGTAGTGGGCTGACGAAGGTCAGGGAGGGAGGGACAGGGACGCACGTGGGTCGAGGCCGTGGAGGCTGGAGCAGGCGCAGTGGGCTGACGGAGGTGAGGGAGGGAGGGACAGGGACGCACGAGGGGCGAGGCCTTCGAGGCTGGAGCAGGCGCAGTGGGCTGACGGATGTGAGGGAGGGAGGGACAGGGACGCACGTGGGTCGAGGCCGTGGAGGCTGGAGCAGGCGTAGTGGCTGACGGAGGTGAGGGAGGGAGGGACAGGGACGCACGTGGGTCGAGGCCGTGGAGGCTGGAGCAGGCGTAGTGGCTGACGGAGGTGAGGGAGGGAGGGACAGGGACGCACGTGGGTCGAGACCGTGGAGGCTGGAGCAGGCGTAGTGGGCTGACGGAGGTGAGGGAGGGAGGGACAGGGACGCACGTGGGTCGAGGCCGTGGAGGCGAGGCTGGAGCAGGCGTAGTGGGCTGACGAAGGTGAGGGAGGGAGGGACAGGGACGCACGTGGGTCGAGGCCGTGGAGGCTGGAGCAGGCGTAGTGGGCTGACGGAGGTGAGGGAGGGAGGGACAGGGACGCACGTGGGTCGAGGCCGTGGAGGCGAGGCTGGAGCAGGCGTAGTGGGCTGACGAAGGTGAGGGAGGGAGGGACAGGGACGCACGTGGGTCGAGGCCGTGGAGGCTGGAGCAGGCGCAGTGGGCTGACAGAGGTGTGGGAGGGAGGGACAGGGACGCACGTGGGTCGAGGCCGTGGAGGCTGGAGCAGGCGCAGTGGGCTGACGGAGGTGAGGGAGGAAGGGACAGGGACGCACGTGGGTCGAGGCCGTGGAGGCTGGAGCAGGCGTAGTGGGCTGACGGAGGTGAGGGAGGGAGGGACAGGGACGCACGTGGGTCGAGGCCGTGGAGGCTGGAGCAGGCGTAGTGGGCTGACGGAGGTGAGGGAGGGAGGGCCAGGGACGCACGTGGGTCGAGGCTGTGGAGGCTGGAGCAGGCGCAGTGGGCTGACGGAGGTGAGGGAGGGAGGGACAGGGACGCACGTGGGTCGAGGCCGTGGACGCTGGAGCAGGCGCAGTGGGCTGACGGAGGTGAGGGAGGGAGGGACAGGGACGCACGTGGGTCGAGGGCGTGGAGGCTGGAGCAGGCGTAGTGGGCTTACGAAGGTGAGGGAGGGAGGGACAGGGACGCACGTGGGTCGAGGCCGTGGAGGCGAGGCTGGAGCAGGCGTAGTGGGCTGACGAAGGTCAGGGAGGGAGGGACAGGGACGCACGTGGGTCGAGGCCGTGGAGGCTGGAGCAGGCGCAGTGGGCTGACGGAGGTGAGGGAGGGAGGGACAGGGACGCACGTGGGTCGAGGCCTTCGAGGCTGGAGCAGGCGCAGTGGGCTGACGGATGTGAGGGAGGGAGGGACAGGGACGCACGTGGGTCGAGGCCGTGGAGGCTGGAGCAGGCGTAGTGGCTGACGGAGGTGAGGGAGGGAGGGACAGGGACGCACGTGGGTCGAGGCCGTGGAGGCTGGAGCAGGCGTAGTGGCTGACGGAGGTGAGGGAGGGAGGGACAGGGACGCACGTGGGTCGAGACCGTGGAGGCTGGAGCAGGCGTAGTGGGCTGACGGAGGTGAGGGAGGGAGGGACATGGACGCACGTGGGTCGAGGCCGTGGAGGCTGGAAGAGGCGTAGTGGGCTGACGGAGGTGAGGGAGGGAGGGACAGGGACGCACGTGGGTCGAGGCCGTGGAGGCGAGGCTGGAGCAGGCGTAGTGGGCTGACGAAGGTGAGGGAGGGAGGGACAGGGACGCACGTGGGTCGAGGCCGTGGAGGCTGGAGCAGGCGCAGTGGGCTGACGGAGGTGAGGGAGGGAGGGACAGGGACGCACGTGGGTCGAGGCCGTGGAGGCTGGAGCAGGCGCAGTGGGCTGACGGAGGTGAGGGAGGGAGGGACAGGGACGCACGTGGTTCGAGGCCGTGGAGGCTGGAGCAGGCGCAGTAGGCTGACGGAGGTGAGGGAGGGAGGGACAGGGACGCACGTGGGTCGAGGCCGTGGAGGCGAGGCTGGAGCAGGCGTAGTGGGCTGACGAAGGTGAGGGAGGGAGGGACAGGGACGCACGTGGGTCGAGGCCGTGGAGGCTGGAGCAGGCGTAGTGGGCTGACGGAGGTGAGGGAGGGAGGGACAGGGACGCACGTGGGTCGAGGCCGTGGAGGCGAGGCTGGAGCAGGCGTAGTGGGCTGACGAAGGTGAGGGAGGGAGGGACAGGGACGCACGTGGGTCGAGGCCGTGGAGGCGAGGCTGGAGCAGGCGTAGTGGGCTGACGAAGGTGAGGGAGGGAGGGACAGGGACGCACGTGGGTCGAGGCCGTGGAGGCTGGAGCAGGCGTAGTGGGCTGACGAAGGTGAGGGAGGGAGGGACAGGGACGCACGTGGGTCGAGGCCGTGGAGGCTGGAGCAGGCGCAGTGGGCTGACGGAGGTGAGGCAGGGAGGGACAGGGACGCACGTGGTTCGAGGCCGTGGAGGCGAGGCTGGAGCAGGCGTAGTGGGCTGACGAAGGTGAGGGAGGGAGGGACAGGGACGCACGTGGGTCGAGGCCGTGTAGGCTGGAGCAGGCGCAGTGGGCTGACGGAGGTGAGGGAGGGAGGGACAGGGACGCATGTGGGTCGAGGCCGTGGAGGCTGAAGCAGGCGTAGTGGGCTGACGGAGGTGAGGGAGGGAGGGACAGGGACGCACGTGGGTCGAGGCCGTGGAGGCTGGAGCAGGCGTAGTGGGCTGACGGAGGTGAGGGAGGGAGGGACAGGGACGCACGTGGGTCGAGGCCGTGGAGGCGAGGCTGGAGCAGGCGTAGTGGGCTGACGAAGGTGAGGGAGGGAGGGACAGGGACGCACGTGGGTCGAGGCCGTGGAGGCTGCAGCAGGCGCAGTGGGCTGACGGAGGTGAGGGAGGGAGGGACAGGGACGCACGTGGGTCGAGGCCGTGGAGGCTGGAGCAGGCGCAGTAGGCTGACGGAGGTGAGGGAGGGAGGGACAGGGACGCACGTGGGTCGAGGCCGTGGAGGCTCGAGCAGGCGTAGTGGGCTGACGGAGGTGAGGGAGGGAGGGACAGGGACGCACGTGGGTCGAGGCCGTGGAGGCTGGAGCAGGCGTAGTGGGCTGACGGAGGTGAGGGAGGGAGGGACAGGGACGCACGTGGGTCGAGGCCGTGGAGGCTGGACCAGGCGCAGTGGGCTGACGGAGGTGAGGGAGGGAGGGACAGGGACGCACGTGGGTCGAGGCCGTGGAGGCTGGAGCAGGCGTAGTGGGCTGACGGAGGTGAGGGAGGGAGGGACAGGGACGCACGTGGGTCGAGGCCGTGGAGGCGAGGCTGGAGCAGGCGTAGTGGGCTGACGAAGGTGAGGGAGGGAGGGACAGGGACGCACGTGGGTCGAGGCCGTGGAGGCGAGGCTGGAGCAGGCGTAGTGGGCTGACGAAGGTGAGGGAGGGAGGGACAGGGACGCACGTGGGTCGAGGCCGTGGAGGCTGGAGCAGGCGTAGTGGGCTGACGAAGGTGAGGGAGGGAGGGACAGGGACGCACGTGGGTCGAGGCCGTGGAGGCTGGAGCAGGCGCAATGGGCTGACGGAGGTGAGGCAGGGAGGGACAGGGACGCACGTGGTTCGAGGCCGTGGAGGCGAGGCTGGAGCAGGCGTAGTGGGCTGACGAAGGTGAGGGAGGGAGGGACAGGGACGCACGTGGGTCGAGGCCGTGTAGGCTGGAGCAGGCGCAGTGGGCTGACGGAGGTGAGGGAGGGAGGGACAGGGACGCATGTGGGTCGAGGCCGTGGAGGCTGAAGCAGGCGTAGTGGGCTGACGGAGGTGAGGGAGGGAGGGACAGGGACGCACGTGGGTCGAGGCCGTGGAGGCTGGAGCAGGCGTAGTGGGCTGACGGAGGTGAGGGAGGGAGGGACAGGGACGCACGTGGGTCGAGGCCGTGGAGGCGAGGCTGGAGCAGGCGTAGTGGGCTGACGAAGGTGAGGGAGGGAGGGACAGGGACGCACGTGGGTCGAGGCCGTGGAGGCTGCAGCAGGCGCAGTGGGCTGACGGAGGTGAGGGAGGGAGGGACAGGGACGCACGTGGGTCGAGGCCGTGGAGGCTGGAGCAGGCGCAGTAGGCTGACGGAGGTGAGGGAGGGAGGGACAGGGACGCACGTGGGTCGAGGCCGTGGAGGCTCGAGCAGGCGTAGTGGGCTGACGGAGGTGAGGGAGGGAGGGACAGGGACGCACGTGGGTCGAGGCCGTGGAGGCTGGAGCAGGCGTAGTGGGCTGACGGAGGTGAGGGAGGGAGGGACAGGGACGCACGTGGGTCGAGGCCGTGGAGGCTGGACCAGGCGCAGTGGGCTGACGGAGGTGAGGGAGGGAGGGACAGGGACGCACGTGGGTCGAGGCCGTGGACGCTGGAGCAGGCGCAGTGGGCTGACGGAGGTGAGGGAGGGAGGGACAGGGACGCACGTGGGTCGAGGCCGTGGAGGCTGGAGTAGGCGTAGTGGGCTTACGAAGGTGAGGGAGGGAGGGACAGGGACGCACGTGGGTCGAGGCCGTGGAGGCGAGGCTGGAGCAGGCGTAGTGGGCTGACGAAGGTCAGGGAGGGAGGGACAGGGACGCACGTGGGTCGAGGCCGTGGAGGCTGGAGCAGGCGCAGTGGGCTGACGGAGGTGAGGGAGGGAGGGACAGGGACGCACGTGGGTCGAGGCCTTCGAGGCTGGAGCAGGCGCAGTGGGCTGACGGAGGTGAGGGAGGGAGGGAAAGGGACGCACGTGGGTCGAGGCCGTGGAGGCTGGAGCAGGCGTAGTGGCTGACGGAGGTGAGGGAGGGAGGGACAGGGACGCACGTGGGTCGAGGCCGTGGAGGCTGGAGCAGGCGTAGTGGCTGACGGAGGTGAGGGAGGGAGGGACAGGGACGCACGTGGGTCGAGACCGTGGAGGCTGGAGCAGGCGTAGTGGGCTGACGGAGGTGAGGGAGGGAGGGACAGGGACGCACGTGGTTCGAGGCCGTGGAGGCTGGAGCAGGCGTAGTGGGCTGACGGAGGTGAGGGAGGGAGGGACAGGGACGCACGTGGGTCGAGGCCGTGGAGGCTGGAGCAGGCGTAGTGGGCTGACGAAGGTGAGGGAGGGAGGGACAGGGACGCACGTGGGTCGAGGCCGTGGAGGCTGGAGCAGGCGCAGTGGGCTGACGGAGGTGAGGGAGGTAGGGACAGGGACGCACGTGGGTCGAGGCCGTGGAGGCTGGAGCAGGTGTAGTGGGCTGACGGAGGTGAGGGAGGGAGGGACAGGGACGCACGTGGGTCGAGGCCGTGGAGGCTGGAGCAGGCGCAGTGGGCTGACGGAGGTGAGGGAGGGAGGGACAGGGACGCACGTGGGTCGAGGCCGTGGAGGCTGGAGCAGGCGCAGTGGGCTGACGGAGGTGAGGGAGGGAGGGACAGGGACGCACGTGGGTCGAGGCCGTGGAGGCTGGAGCAGGCGCAGTGGGCTGACGGAGGTGAGGGTGGGAGGGACAGGGACGCACGTGGGTCGAGGCCGTGGAGGCTGGAGCAGGCGCAGTGGGCTGACGGAGGTGAGGGAGGGAGGGACAGGGACGCACGTGGGTCGAGGCCGTGGAGGCTGGAGCAGGCGTAGTGGGCTGACGGAGGTGAGGGAGGGAGGGACAGGGACGCACGTGGGTCGAGGCCGTGGAGGCTGGAGCAGGCGTAGTGGGCTGACGGAGGTGAGGGAGGGAGGGACAGGGACGCACGTGGGTCGAGGCCGTGGAGGCGAGGCTGGAGCAGGCGTAGTGGGCTGACGAAGGTGAGGGAGGGAGGGACAGGGACGCACGTGGGTCGAGGCCGTGGAGGCTGGAGCAGGCGCAGTGGGCTGACGGAGGTGAGGGAGGGAGGGACAGGGACGCACGTGGGTCGAGGCCGTGGAGGCTGGAGCAGGCGCAGTGGGCTGACGGAGGTGAGGGAGGGAGGGACAGGGACGCATGTGGGTCGAGGCCGTGGAGGCTGGAGCAGGCGTAGTGGGCTGACGGAGGTGAGGGAGGGAGGGACAGGGACGCACGTGGGTCGAGGCCGTGGAGGCTGGAGCAGGCGTAGTGGGCTGACAGAGGTGAGGGAGGGAGGGACAGGGACGCACGTGGGTCGAGGCCGTGGAGGCGAGGCTGGAGCAGGCGTAGTGGGCTGACGAAGGTGAGGGAGGGAGGGACAGGGACGCACGTGGGTCGAGGCCGTGGAGGCTGGAGCAGGCGCAGTGGGCTGACGGAGGTGAGGGAGGGAGGGACAGGGACGCACGTGGGTCGAGGCCGTGGAGGCTGGAGCAGGCGCAGTGGGCTGACGGAGGTGAGGGAGGAAGGGACAGGGACGCACGTGGGTCGAGGCCGTGGAGGCTCGAACAGGCGTAGTGGGCTGACGGAGGTGAGGGAGGGAGGGACAGGGACGCACGTGGGTCGAGGCCGTGGAGGCTGGAGCAGGCGTAGTGGGCTGACGGAGGTGAGGGAGGGAGGGACAGGGACGCACGTGGGTCGAGGCCGTGGAGGCTGGACCAGGCGCAGTGGGCTGACGGAGGTGAGGGAGGGAGGGACAGGGACGCACGTGGGTCGAGGCCGTGGACGCTGGAGCAGGCGCAGTGGGCTGACGGAGGTGAGGGAGGGAGGGACAGGGACGCACGTGGGTCGAGGCCGTGGAGGCTGGAGCAGGCGTAGTGGGCTTACGAAGGTGAGGGAGGGAGGGACAGGGACGCACGTGGGTCGAGGCCGTGGAGGCGAGGCTGGAGCAGGCGTAGTGGGCTGACGAAGGTCAGGGAGGGAGGGACAGGGACGCACGTGGGTCGAGGCCGTGGAGGCTGGAGCAGGCGCAGTGGGCTGACGGAGGTGAGGGAGGGAGGGACAGGGACGCACGTGGGTCGAGGCCTTCGAGGCTGGAGCAGGCGCAGTGGGCTGACGGAGGTGAGGGAGGGAGTGACAGGGACGCACGTGGGTCGAGGCCGTGGAGGCTGGAGCAGGCGTAGTGGCTGACGGAGGTGAGGGAGGGAGGGACAGGGACGCACGTGGGTCGAGGCCGTGGAGGCTGGAGCAGGCGTAGTGGCTGACGGAGGTGAGGGAGGGAGGGACAGGGACGCACGTGGGTCGAGACCGTGGAGGCTGGAGCAGGCGTAGTGCGCTGACGGAGGTGAGGGAGGGAGGGACAGGGACGCACGTGGGTCGAGGCCGTGGAGGCTGGAGCAGGCGTAGTGGGCTGACGGAGGTGAGGGAGGGAGGGACAGGGACGCACGTGGGTCGAGGCCGTGGAGGCTGGAGCAGGCGTAGTGGGCTGACGAAGGTGAGGGAGGGAGGGACAGGGACGCACGTGGGTCGAGGCCGTGGAGGCTGGAGCAGGCGCAGTGGGCTGACGGAGGTGAGGGAGGTAGGGACAGGGACGCACGTGGGTCGAGGCCGTGGAGGCTGGAGCAGGCGTAGTGGGCTGACGGAGGTGAGGGAGGGAGGGACAGGGACGCACGTGGGTCGAGGCCGTGGAGGCTGGAGCAGGTGCAGTGGGCTGACGGAGGTGAGGGAGGGAGGGACAGGGACGCACGTGGGTCGAGGCCGTGGAGGCTGGAGCAGGCGCAGTGGGCTGACGGAGGTGAGGGAGGGAGGGACAGGGACGCACGTGGGTCGAGGCCGTGGAGGCTGGAGCAGGCGCAGTGGGCTGACGGAGGTGAGGGTGGGAGGGACAGGGACGCACGTGGGTCGAGGCCGTGGAGGCTGGAGCAGGCGCAGTGGGCTGACGGAGGTGAGGGAGGGAGGGACAGGGACGCACGTGGGTCGAGGCCGTGGAGGCTGGAGCAGGCGTAGTGGGCTGACGGAGGTGAGGGAGGGAGGGACAGGGACGCACGTGGGTCGAGGCCGTGGAGGCTGGAGCAGGCGTAGTGGGCTGACGGAGGTGAGGGAGGGAGGGACAGGGACGCACGTGGGTCGAGGCCGTGGAGGCGAGGCTGGAGCAGGCGTAGTGGGCTGACGAAGGTGAGGGAGGGAGGGACAGGGACGCACGTGGGTGAGGCCGTGGAGGCTGGAGCAGGCGCAGTGGGCTGACAGAGGTGAGGGAGGGAGGGACAGGGACGCACGTGGGTCGAGGCCGTGGAGGCTGGAACAGGCGCAGTGGGCTGACGGAGGTGAGGGAGGAAGGGACAGGGACGCACGTGGGTCGAGGCCGTGGAGGCTGGAGCAGGCGTAGTGGGCTGACGGAGGTGAGGGAGGGAGGGACAGGGACGCACGTGGGTCGAGGCCGTGGAGGCTGGAGCAGGCGTAGTGGGCTGACGGAAGTGAGGGAGGGAGGGACAGGGACGCACGTGGGTCGAGGCCGTGGAGGCTGGAGCAGGCGCAGTGGGCTGACGGAGGTGAGGGAGGGAGGGACAGCGACGCACGTGGGTCGAGGCCGTGGACGCTGGAGCAGGCGCAGTGGGCTGACGGAGGTGAGGGAGGGAGGGACAGGGACGCACGTGGGTCGAGGCCGTGGAGGCTGGAGCAGGCGTAGTGGGCTTACGAAGGTGAGGGAGGGAGGGACAGGGACGCACGTGGGTCGAGGCCGTGGAGGCGAGGCTGGAGCAGACGTAGTGGGCTGACGAAGGTCAGGGAGGGAGGGACAGGGACGCACGTGGGTCGAGGCCGTGGAGGCTGGAGCAGGCGCAGTGGGCTTACGGAGGTGAGGGAGGGAGGGACAGGGACGCACGTGGGTCGAGGCCTTCGAGGCTGGAGCAGGCGCAGTGGGCTGACGGAGGTGAGGGAGGGAGGGACAGGGACGCACGTGGGTCGAGGCCGTGGAGGCTGGAGCAGGCGTAGTGGGCTGACGGAGGTGAGGGAGGGAGGGACAGGGACGCACGTGGGTCGAGGCCGTGGAGGCTGGAGCAGGCGTAGTGGCTGACGGAGGTGAGGGAGGGAGGGACAGGGACGCACGTGGGTCGAGGCCGTGGAGGCTGGAGCAGGCGTAGTGGGCTGACGGAGGTGAGGGAGGGAGGGACAGGGACGCACGTGGGTCGAGGCCGTGGAGGCTGGAGCAGGCGTAGTGGGCTGACGGAGGTGAGGGAGGGAGGGACAGGGACGCACGTGGGTCGAGGCCGTGGAGGCTGGAGCAGGCGTAGTGGGCTGACGGAGGTGAGGGAGGGAGGGACAGGGACGCACGTGGGTCGAGGCCGTGGAGGCTGGAGCAGGCGTAGTGGGCTGACGGAGGTGAGGGAGGGAGGGACAGGGACGCACGTGGGTCGAGGCCGTGGAGGCTGGAGCAGGCGTAGTGGGCTGACGGAGGTGAGGGAGGGAGGGACAGGGACGCACGTGGGTCGAGGCCGTGGAGGCTGGAGCAGGCGTAGTGGCTGACGGAGGTGAGGGAGGGAGGGACAGGGACGCACGTGGGTCGAGGCCGTGGAGGCTGGAGCAGGCGTAGTGGGCTGACGGAGGTGAGGGAGGGAGGGACAGGGACGCACGTGGGTCGAGGCCGTGGAGGCTGGAGCAGGCGTAGTGGCTGACGGAGGTGAGGGAGGGAGGGACAGGGACGCACGTGGGTCGAGGCCGTGGAGGCTGGAATAGGCGTAGTGGCTGACGGAGGTGAGGGAGGGAGGGACAGGGACGCACGTGGGTCGAGGCCGTGGAGGCTGGAGCAGGCGTAGTGGCTGACGGAGGTGAGGGAGGGAGGGACAGGGACGCACGTGGGTCGAGACCGTGGAGGCTGGAGCAGGCGCAGTGGGCTGACGGAGGTGAGGGAGGGAGGGACAGGGACGCACGTGGGTCGAGGCCGTGGAGGCTGGAGCAGGCGTAGTGGGCTGACGGAGGTGAGGGAGGGAGGGACAGGGACGCACGTGGGTCGAGACCGTGGAGGCTGGAGCAGGCGCAGTGGGCTGACGGAGGTGAGGGAGGGAGGGACAGGGACGCACGTGGGTCGAGGCCGTGGAGGCTGGAGCAGGCGCAGTGGGCTGACGGAGGTGAGGGAGGGAGGGACAGGGACGCACGTGGGTCGAGGCCGTGGAGGCTGGAGCAGGCGTAGTGGGCTGACGGAGGTGAGGGAGGGAGGGACAGGGACGCACGTGGGTCGAGGCCGTGGAGGCTGGAGCAGGCGTAGTGGGCTGACGGAGGTGAGGGAGGGAGGGACAGGGACGCACGTGGGTCGAGACCGTGGAGGCTGGAGCAGGCGCAGTGGGCTGACGGAGGTGAGGGAGGGAGGGACAGGGACGCACGTGGGTCGAGGCCGTGGAGGCTGGAGCAGGCGTAGTGGGCTGACGGAGGTGAGGGAGGGAGGGACAGGGACGCACGTGGGTCGAGGCCGTGGAGGCTGGAGCAGGCGTAGTGGCTGACGGAGGTGAGGGAGGGAGGGACAGGGACGCACGTGGGTCGAGGCCGTGGAGGCTGGAGCAGGCGTAGTGGGCTGACGGAGGTGAGGGAGGGAGGGACAGGGACGCACGTGGGTCGAGGCCGTGGAGGCTGGAGCAGGCGTAGTGGCTGACGGAGGTGAGGGAGGGAGGGACAGGGACGCACGTGGGTCGAGGCCGTGGAGGCTGGAGCAGGCGTAGTGGCTGACGGAGGTGAGGGAGGGAGGGACAGGGACGCACGTGGGTCGAGGCCGTGGAGGCTGGAGCAGGCGTAGTGGCTGACGGAGGTGAGGGAGGGAGGGACAGGGACGCACGTGGGTCGAGGCCGTGGAGGCTGGAGCAGGCGCAGTGGGCTGACGGAGGTGAGGGAGGGAGGGACAGGGACGCACGTGGGTCGAGGCCGTGGAGGCTGGAGCAGGCGTAGTGGGCTGACGGAGGTGAGGGAGGGAGGGACAGGGACGCACGTGGGTCGAGGCCGTGGAGGCTGGAACAGGCGTAGTGGGCTGACGGAGGTGAGGGAGGGAGGGACAGGGACGCACGTGGGTCGAGGCCGTGGAGGCTGGAGCAGGCGTAGTGGCTGACGGAGGTGAGGGAGGGAGGGACAGGGACGCACGTGGGTCGAGGCCGTGGAGGCTGGAGCAGGCGTAGTGGCTGACGGAGGTGAGGGAGGGAGGGACAGGGACGCACGTGGGTCGAGACCGTGGAGGCTGGAGCAGGCGTAGTGGGCTGAAGGAGGTGAGGGAGGGAGGGACAGGGACGCACGTGGGTCGAGGCCGTGGAGGCTGGGGCAGGCGTAGTGGGCTGACGGAGGTGAGGGAGGGAGGGACAGGGACGCACGTGGGTCGAGGCCGTGGAGGCGAGGCTGGAGCAGGCGTAGTGGGCTGACGAAGGTGAGGGAGGGAGGGACAGGGACGCACGTGGGTCGAGGCCGTGGAGGCTGGAGCAGGCGCAGTGGGCTGACGGAGGTGAGGGAGGGAGGGACAGGGACGCACGTGGGTCGAGGCCGTGGAGGCTGGAGCAGGCGCAGTGGGCTGACGGAGGTGAGGCAGGGAGGGACAGGGACGCACGTGGGTCGAGGCCGTGGAGGCGAGGCTGGAGCAGGCGTAGTGGGCTGACGAAGGTGAGGGAGGGAGGGACAGGGACGCACGTGGGTCGAGGCCGTGGAGGCTGGAGCAGGCGCAGTGGGCTGACGGAGGTGAGGGAGGGAGGGACAGGGACGCACGTGGGTCGAGGCCGTGGAGGCTGGAGCAGGCGTAGTGGGCTGACGGAGGTGAGGGAGGGAGGGACAGGGACGCACGTGGGTCGAGGCCGTGGAGGCTGGAGCAGGCGTAGTGGGCTGACGGAGGTGAGGGAGGGAGGGACAGGGACGCACGTGGGTCGAGGCCGTGGAGGCGAGGCTGGAGCAGGCGTAGTGGGCTGACGAAGGTGAGGGAGGGAGGGACAGGGACGCACGTGGGTCGAGGCCGTGGAGGCTGGAGCAGGCGTAGTGGGCTGACGGAGGTGAGGGAGGGAGGGACAGGGACGCACGTGGGTCGAGGCCGTGGAGGCTGGAGCAGGCGCAGTGGGCTGACGGAGGTGAGGGAGGAAGGGACAGGGACGCACGTGGGTCGAGGCCGTGGAGGCTGGAGCAGGCGTAGTGGGCTGACGGAGGTGAGGGAGGGAGGGACAGGGACGCACGTGGGTCGAGGCCGTGGAGGCTGGAGCAGGCGTAGTGGGCTGACGGAGGTGAGGGAGGGAGGGACAGGGACGCACGAGGGTCGAGGCCGTGGAGGCTGGAGCAGGCGCAGTGGGCTGACGGATTTGAGGGAGGGAGGGACAGGGACGCACGTGGGTCGAGGCCGTGGACGCTGGAGCAGGCGCAGTGGGCTGACGGAGGTGAGGGAGGGAGGGACAGGGACGCACGTGGGTCGAGGCCGTGGAGGCTGGAGCAGGCGTAGTGGGCTTACGAAGGTGAGGGAGGGAGGGACAGGGACGCACGTGGGTCGAGGCCGTGGAGGCGAGGCTGGAGCAGGCGTAGTGGGCTGACGAAGGTCAGGGAGGGAGGGACAGGGACGCACGTGGGTCGAGGCCGTGGAGGCTGGAGCAGGCGCAGTGGGCTGACGGAGGTGAGGGAGGGAGGGACAGGGACGCACGTGGGTCGAGGCCTTCGAGGCTGGAGCAGGCGCAGTGGGCTGACGGAGGTGAGGGAGGGAGGGACAGGGACGCACGTGGGTCGAGGCCGTGGAGGCTGGAGCAGGCGTAGTGGCTGACGGAGGTGAGGGAGGGAGGGACAGGGACGCACGTGGGTCGAGGCCGTGGAGGCTGGAGCAGGCGTAGTGGCTGACGGAGGTGAGGGAGGGAGGGACAGGGACGCACGTGGGTCGAGACCGTGGAGGCTGGAGCAGGCGTAGTGGGCTGACGGAGGTGAGGGAGGGAGGGACAGGGACGCACGTGGGTCGAGGCCGTGGAGGCTGGAGCAGGCGTAGTGGGCTGACGGATTTGAGGGAGGGAGGGACAGGGACGCACGTGGGTCGAGGCCGTGGAGGCTGGAGCAGGCGTAGTGGGCTGACGAAGGTGAGGGAGGGAGGGACAGGGACGCACGTGGGTCGAGGCCGTGGAGGCTGGAGCAGGCGCATTGGGCTGACGGAGGTGAGGGAGGGAGGGACAGGGACGCACGTGGGTCGAGGCCGTGGAGGCTGGAGCAGGCGCAGTGGGCTGACGGAGGTGAGGGTGGGAGGGACAGGGACGCACGTGGGTCGAGGCCGTGGAGGCTGGAGCAGGCGCAGTGGGCTGACGGAGGTGAGGGAGGGAGGGACGCACGTGGGTCGAGGCCGTGGAGGCTGGAGCAGGCGTAGTGGCTGACGGAGGTGAGGGAGGGAGGGACAGGGACGCACGTGGGTCGAGGCCATGGATGCTGGAGCAGGCGTAGTGGCTGACGGAGGTGAGGGTGGGAGGGACAGGGACGCACGTGGGTCGAGGCCGTGGAGGCTGGAGCAGGCGTAGTGGCTGACGGAGGTGAGGGAGGGAGCGACAGGGACGCACGTGGGTCGAGGCCGTGGAGGCTGGAGCAGGCGTAGTGGGCTGACGGAGGTGAGGGAGGGAGGGACAGGGACGCACGTGGGTCGAGGCCGTGGAGGCTGGAGCAGGCGTAGTGGGCTGACGGAGGTGAGGGAGGGAGGGACAGGGACGCACGTGGGTCGAGGCCGTGGAGGCTGGAGCAGGCGTAGTGGGCTGACGAAGGTGAGGGAGGGAGGGACAGGGACGCACGTGGGTCGAGGCCGTGGAGGCTGGAGCAGGCGCAGTGGGCTGACGGAGGTGAGGGAGGGAGGGACAGGGACGCACGTGGGTCGAGGCCGTGGAGGCTGGAGCAGGCGTAGTGGGCTGACGGAGGTGATGGAGGGAGGGACAGGGACACACGTGGGTCGAGGCCGTGGAGGCTGGAGCAGGCGTAGTGGGCTGACGAAGGTGAGGGAGGGAGGGACAGGGACGCACGTGGGTCGAGGCCGTGGAGGCTGGAGCAGGCGTAGTGGGCTGACGGAGGTGAGGGAGGGAGGGAGGGACAGCGACACACGTGGGTCGAGGCCGTGGAGGCTGGAGCAGGCGTAGTGGCTGACGGAGGTGAGGGAGGGAGGGACAGGGACGCACGTGGGTCGAGGCCGTGGAGGCTGGAGCAGGCGTAGTGGGCTGACGGAGGTGAGGGAGGGAGGGACAGGGACGCATGTGGGTCGAGGCCGTGGAGGCTGGAGCAGGCGTAGTGGGCTGACGAAGGTGAGGGAGGGAGGGACAGGGACGCACGTGGGTCGAGGCCGTGGGGGCTGGAGCAGGCGTAGTGGGCTGACGGAGGTGAGGGAGGGAGGGAGGGACAGGGACGCACGTGGGTCGAGGCCGTGGAGGCTGGAGCAGGCGTAGTGGGCTGACGAAGGTGAGGGAGGGAGGGAGGGACAGGGACGCACGTGGGTCGAGGCCGTGGAGGCTGGAGCAGGCGTAGTGGCTGACGGAGGTGAGGGAGGGAGGGACAGGGACGCACGTGGGTCGAGGCCGTGGAGGCTGGAGCAGGCGTAGTGGGCTGACGGAGGTGAGGGAGGGAGGGACAGGGATGCACGTGGGTCGAGGCCGTGGAGGCTGGAGCAGGCGTAGTGGGCTGACGGAGGTGAGGGAGGGAGGGACAGGGACGCACGTGGGTCGAGGCCGTGGAGGCTGGAGCAGGCGTAGTGGGCTGACGGAGGTGAGGGAGGGAGGGACAGGGACGCACGTGGGTCGAGGCCGTGGAGGCTGGAGCAGGCGCGGGGGCTGACGGAGGTGAGGGAGGGAGGGACAGGGACGCACGTGGGTCGAGGCCGTGGAGGCTGGAGCAGGCGTAGTGGGCTGACGAAGGTGAGGGAGGGAGGGACAGGGACGCACGTGGGTCGAGGCCGTGGAGGCTGGAGCAGGCGTAGTGGGCTGACGGAGGTGAGGGAGGGAGGGACAGGGACGCACGTGGGTCGAGGCCGTGGAGGCTGGAGCAGGCGTAGTGGGCTGACGAAGGTGAGGGAGGGAGGGACAGGGACGCACGTGGGTCAAGGCCGTGGAGGCTGGAGCAGGCGTAGTGGGCTGACGGAGGTGAGGGAGGGAGGGACAGGGACGCACGTGGGTCGAGGCCGTGGAGGCTGGAGCAGGCGTAGTGGCTGACGGAGGTGAGGGAGGGAGGGACAGGGACGCACGTGGGTCGAGGCCGTGGAGGCTGGAGCAGGCGTAGTGGGCTGACGGAGGTGAGGGAGGGAGGGAGGGACAGGGATGCACGTGGGTCGAGGCCGTGGAGGCTGGAGCAGTTGTAGTGGGCTGACGAAGGTGAGGGAGGGAGGGACAGGGACGCACGTGGGTCGAGGCCGTGGAGGCTGGAGCAGGCGTAGTGGGCTGACGGAGGTGAGGGAGGGAGGGACAGGGACGCACGTGGGTCGAGGCCGTGGGGGCTGGAGCAGGCGTAGTGGGCTGACGGAGGTGAGGGAGGGAGGGACAGGGACGCACGTGGGTCGAGGCCGTGGAGGCTGGAGCAGGCGTAGTGGGCTGACGGAGGTGAGGGAGGGAGGGAGGGACAGGGACGCACGTGGGTCGAGGCCGTGGGGGCTGGAGCAGGCGTAGTGGGCTGACGGAGGTGAGGGAGGGAGGGACAGGGACGCACGTGGGTCGAGGCCGTGGGGGCTGGAGCAGGCGTAGTGGGCTGACGGAGGTGAGGGAGGGAGGGACAGGGACGCATGTGGGTCGAGGCCGTGGAGGCAGGAGCAGGCGTAGTGGGCTGACGGAGGTGAGGGAGGGAGGGAGGGACAGGGACGCACGTGGGTCGAGGCCGTGGAGGCTGGAGCAGGCGTAGTGGGCTGACGAAGGTGAGGGAGGGAGGGACAGGGACGCACGTGGGTCGAGGCCACGGAGGCTGGAGCAGGCGTAGTGGGCTGACGGAGGTGAGGGAGGGAGGGACAGGGACGCACGTGGGTCGAGGCCGTGGAGGCTGGAGCAGGCATAGTGGGCTGACGGAGGTGAGGGAGGGAGGGACAGGGACGCACGTGGGTCGAGGCCGTGGAGGCTGGAGCAGGCGTAGTGGGCTGACGGAGGTGAGGGAGGGAGGGACAGGGACGCACGTGGGTCGAGGCCGTGGAGGCTGGAGCAGGCGTAGTGGGCTGACGAAGGTGAGGGAGGGAGGGACAGGGACGCACGTGGGTCGAGGCCGTGGAGGCTGGAGCAGGCGTAGTGGGCTGACGGAGGTGAGGGAGGGAGGGACAGGGACGCACGTGGGTCGAGGCCGTGGAGGCTGGAGCAGGCGTAGTGGCTGACGGAGGTGAGGGAGGGAGGGACAGGGACGCACGTGGGTCGAGGCCGTGGAGGCTGGAGCAGGCGTAGTGGCTGACGGAGGTGAGGGAGGGAGGGACAGGGACGCACGTGGGTCGAGGCCGTGGAGGCTGGAGCAGGCGTAGTGGCTGACGGAGGTGAGGGAGGGAGGGACAGGGACGCACGTGGGTCGAGGCCGTGGAGGCTGGAGCAGGCGTAGTGGGCTGACGGAGGTGAGGGAGGGAAGGACAGGGACGCACGTGGGTCGAGGCCGTGGAGGCTGGAGCAGGCGTAGTGGGCTGACGAAGGTGAGGGAGGGAGGGAGGGACAGGGACGCACGTGGGTCGAGGCCGTGGAGGCTGGAGCAGGCGTAGTGGGCTGACGGAGGTGAGGGAGGGAGGGACAGGGACGCACGTGGGTCGAGGCCGTGGGGGCTGGAGCAGGCGTAGTGGGCTGACGGAGGTGAGGGAGGGAGGGACAGGGACGCACGTGGGTCGAGGCCGTGGAGGCTGGAGCAGGCGTAGTGGGCTGACGGAGGTGAGGGAGGGAGGGACAGGGACGCACGTGGGTCGAGGCCGTGGAGGCTGGAGCAGGCGTAGTGGGCTGACGGAGGTGAGGGAGGGAGGGACAGGGACGCACGTGGGTCGAGGCCGTGGGGGCTGGAGCAGGCGTAGTGGGCTGACGGAGGTGAGGGAGGGAGGGACAGGGACGCATGTGGGTCGAGGCCGTGGAGGCAGGAGCAGGCGTAGTGGGCTGACGGATGTGAGGGAGGGAGGGACAGGGACGCACGTGGGTCGAGGCCGTGGAGGCTGGAGCAGGCGTGGTGGGCTGACGGAGGTGAGGGAGGGAGGGACAGGGACGCACGTGGGTCGAGGCCACGGAGCATGGAGCAGGCGTAGTGGGCTGACGGAGGTGAGGGAGGGAGGGAGGGACAGGGACGCACGTGGGTCGAGGCCGTGGAGGCTGGAGCAGGCGTAGTGGGCTGACGGAGGTGAGGGAGGGAGGGACAGGGACGCACGTGGGTCGAGGCCGTGGAGGCTGGAGCAGGCGTAGTGGGCTGACGGAGGTGAGGGAGGGAGGGACAGGGACGCACGTGGGTCGAGGCCGCGGAGGCTGGAGCAGGCGTAGTGGGCTGACGGAGGTGAGGGAGGGAGGGACAGGGACGCACGTGGGTCGAGGCCGTGGGGGCTGGAGCAGGCGTAGTGGCTGACGGAGGTGAGGGAGGGAGGGACAAGGACGCACGTGGGTCGAGGCCGTGGAGGCTGGAGCAGGCGTAGTGGGCTGACGAAGGTGAGGGAGGGAGGGACAGGGACGCACGTGGGTCGAGGCCGTGGAGGCTGGAGCAGGCGTAGTGGGCTGACGAAGGTGAGGGAGGGAGGGACAGGGACGCACGTGGGTCGAGGCCGTGGAGGCTGGAGCAGGCGTAGTGGGCTGACGGAGGTGAGGGAGGGAGGGACAGGGACGCACGTGGGTCGAGGCCGTGGAGGCTGGAGCAGGTGTAGTGGGCTGACGAAGGTGAGGGTGGGAGGGACAGGGACGCACGTGGGTCGAGGCCGTGGAGGCTGGAGCAGGCGTAGTGGCTGACGGTGGTGAGGGAGGGAGGGACAGGGATGCACGTGGGTCGAGGCCGTGGAGGCTGGAGCAGGCGTAGTGGGCTGACGGAGGTGAGGGAGGGAGGGACAGGGACGCACGTGGGTCGAGGCCGTGGAGGCTGGAGCAGGCGTAGTGGGCTGACGGAGGTGAGGGAGGGAGGGAGGGACAGGGACGCACGTGGGTCGAGGCCGTGGAGGCTGGAGCAGGCGTAGTGGGCTGACGAAGGTGAGGGAGGGAGGGACAGGGACGCACGTGGGTCGAGGCCGTGGAAGCTGGAGCAGGCGTAGTGGGCTGACGGAGGTGAGGGAGGGAGGGACAGGGACGCACGTGGGTCGAGGCCGTGGAGGCTGGAGCAGGCGCGGGGGCTGACGGAGGTGAGGGAGGGAGGGACAGGGACGCACGTGGGTCGAGGCCGTGGAGGCTGGAGCAGGCGTAGTGGGCTGACGGAGGTGAGGGAGGGAGGGACAGCGACGCACGTGGGTCGAGGCCGTGGAGGCTGGAGCAGGCGTAGTGGCTGACGGAGGTGAGGGAGGGAGGGACAGGGACGCACGTGGGTCGAGGCCGTGGAGGCTGGAGCAAGCGTAGTGGGCTGACGGAGGTGAGGGAGGGAGGGACAGGGACGCACGTGGGTCGAGGCCGTGGAGGCTGGAGCAGGCGTAGTGGGCTGACGAAGGTGAGGGAGGGAGGGACAGGGACGCACGTGGGTCGAGGCCGTGGGGGCTGGAGCAGGCGTAGTGGGCTGACGGAGGTGAGGGAGGGAGGGACAGGGACGCACGTGGGTCGAGGCCGTGGAGGCTGGAGCAGGCGTAGTGGGCTGACGAAGGTGAGGGAGGGAGGGACAGGGACGCACGTGGGTCGAGGCCGTGGAGGCTGGAGCAGGCGTAGTGGCTGACGGAGGTGAGGGAGGGAGGGACAGGGACGCACGTGGGTCGAGGCCGTGGAGGCTGGAGCAGGCGTACTGGGCTGACGGAGGTGAGGGAGGGAGGGACAGGGACGCACGTGGGTCGAGGCCGTGGAGGCTGGAGCAGGCGTAGTGGGCTGACGGATGTGAGGGAGGGAGGGACAGGGACGCACGTGGGTCGAGGCCGTGGAGGCTGGAGCAGGCGTAGTGGGCTGACGAAGGTGAGGGAGGGAGGGACAGGGACGCACGTGGGTCGAGGCCGTGGAGGCTGGAGCAGGCGTAGTGGGCTGACGGAGGTGAGGGAGGGAGGGACAGGGACGCACGTGGGTCGAGGCCGTGGAGGCTGGAGCAGGCGTAGTGGCTGACGGAGGTGAGGGAGGGAGGGACAGCGACGCACGTGGGTCGAGGCCGTGGAGGCTGGAGCAGGCGTAGTGGGCTGACGGAGGTGAGGGAGGGAGGGACAGGGACGCACGTGGGTCGAGGCCGTGGAGGCTGGAGCAGGCGCGGGGGCTGACGGAGGTGAGGGAGGGAGGGACAGGGACGCACGTGGGTCGAGGCCGTGGAGGCTGGAGCAGGCGTAGTGGGCTGACGGAGGTGAGGGAGGGAGGGAGGGACAGGGACGCACGTGGGTCGATGCCGTGGAGGCTGGAGCAGGCGTAGTGGGCTGACGGAGGTGAGGGAGGGAGGGACAGGGACGCATGTGGGTCGAGGCCGTGGAGGCTGGAGTAGGCGCAGTGGGCTGACGGAGGTGAGGGAGGGAGGGACAGGGATGCACGTGGGTCGAGGCCGTGGAGGCTGGAGCAGGCGTAGTGGCTGACGGAGGTGAGGGAGGGAGGGACAGGGACGCACGTGGGTCGAGGCCGTGGAGGCTGGAGCAGGCGCAGTGGGCTGACGGAGGTGAGGGAGGGAGGGACAGGGACGCACGTGGGTCGAGGCCGTGGAGGCTGGAGCAGGCGTAGTGGGCTGACGGAGGTGAGGGAGGGAGGGACAGGGACGCACGTGGGTCGAGGCCGTGGAGGCTGGAGCAGGCGTAGTGGGCTGACGGAGGTGAGGGAGGGAGGGACAGGGACGCATGTGGGTCGAGGCCGTGGAGGCTGGAGTAGGCGCAGTGGGCTGACGGAGGTGAGGGAGGGAGGGACAGGGATGCACGTGGGTCGAGGCCGTGGAGGCTGGAGCAGGCGCAGTGGGCTGACGGAGGTGAGGGAGGGAGGGACAGGGACGCACGTGGGTCGAGGCCGTGGAGGCTGGAGCAGGCGTAGTGGGCTGACGAAGGTGAGGGAGGGAGGGACAGGGACGCACGTGGGTCGAGGCCGTGGAGGCTGGAGCAGGCGTAGTGGGCTGACGGAGGTGAGGGAGGGAGGGACAGGGACGCACGTGGGTCGAAGCCGTGGAGGCTGGAGCAGGCGTAGTGGGCTGATGGAGGTGAGGGAGGGAGGGACAGGGACGCACGTGGTTCGAGGCCGTGGAGGCTGGAGCAGGCGCAGTGGGCTGACGGAGGTGAGGGAGGGAGGGACAGGGACGCACGTGGGTCGAGGCCGTGGAGGCTGGAGCAGGCGTAGCGGCTGACGGAGGTGAGGGAGGGAGGGACAGGGACGCACGTGGGTCGAGGCCGATGAGGCTGGAGCAGGCTCAGTGGGCTGACGGAGGTGAGGGAGGGAGGGACAGGTTGCACGCGGGTCGAGGCCGTGGAGGCTGGAGCAGGCGTAGTGGGCTGACGAAGGTGAGGGAGGGAGGGACAGGGACGTACGTGGGTCGAGGCCGTGGAGGCTGGAGCAGGCGCAGTGGGCTGACGGAGGTGAGGGAGGGAGGGACAGGGACGCACGTGGGTCGAGGCCGTGGAGGCTGGAGCAGGCGTAGTGGGCTGACGGAGGTGAGGGAGGGAGGGACAGGGACGCACGTGGGTCGAGGCCGTGGAGGCTGGAGCAGGCGCGGGGGCTGACGGAGGTGAGGGAGGGAGGGACAGGGACGCACGTGGGTCGAGGCCGTGGAGGCTGGAGCAGGCGTAGTGGGCTGACGGAGGTGAGGGAGGGAGGGACAGGGACGCACGTGGGTCGAGGCCGTGGAGGCTGGAGCAGGCGTAGTGGGCTGACGGAGGTGAGGGAGGGAGGGACAGGGACGCACGTGGCTCGAGGCCGTGGAGGCTAGAGCAGGCGCGGGGGCTGACGGAGGTGAGGGAGGGAGGGACAGGGACGCACGTGGGTCGAGGCCGTGGAGGCTGGAGCAGGCGTAGTGGGCTGACGGAGGTGAGGGAGGGAGGGACAGGGACGCACGTGGGTCGAGGCCGTGGAGGCTGGAGCAGGCGCAGTGGGCTGACGGAGGTGAGGGAGGGAGGGACAGGGACGCACGTGGGTCGAGGCCGTGGAGGCTGGAGCAGGCGTAGTGGCTGAAGGAGGTGAGGGAGGGAGGGACAGGGACGCACGTGGGTCGAGGCCGTGGAGGCTGGAGCAGGCGCAGTGGGCTGACGGAGGTGAGTGAGGGAGGGACAGGGACGCACGTGGGTCGAGGCCGCGGAGGCTGGAGCAGGCGTAGTGGGCTGACGAAGGTGAGGGAGGGAGGGACAGGGACGCACGTGGGTCGAGGCCGTGGAGGCTGGAGCAGGCGTAGTGGGCTGACGGAGGTGAGGGAGGGAGGGACAGGGACGCACGTGGGTCGAGGCCGTGGAGGCTGGAGCAGGCGTAGTGGGCTGACGGAGGTGAGGGAGGGAGGGACAGGGACGCACGTGGCTCGAGGCCGTGGAGGCTGGAGCAGGCGCGGGGGCTGACGGAGGTGAGGGAGGGAGGGACAGGGACGCACGTGGGTCGAGGCCGTGGAGGCTGGAGCAGGCGTAGTGGGCTGACGGAGGTGAGGGAGGGAGGGACAGGGACGCACGTGGGTCGAGGCCGTGGAGGCTGGAGCAGGCGCAGTGGCTGACGGAGGTGAGGGAGGGAGGGACAGGGACGCACGTGGGTCGAGGCCGTGGAGGCTGGAGCAGGCGTAGTGGGCTGACGGAGGTGAGGGAGGGAGGGACAGGGACGCACGTGGGTCGAGGCCGTGGAGGCTGGAGCAGGCGTAGTGGGCTGACGGATGTGAGGGAGGGAGGGACAGGGACGCACGTGGGTCGAGGCCGTGGAGGCTGGAGCAGGCGTAGTGGGCTGACGAAGGTGAGGGAGGGAGGGACAGGGACGCACGTGGGTCGAGGCCGTGGAGGCTGGAGCAGGCGTAGTGGGCTGACGGAGGTGAGGGAGGGAGGGACAGGGACGCACGTGGGTCGAGGCCGTGGAGGCTGGAGCAGGCGTAGTGGCTGACGGAGGTGAGGGAGGGAGGGACAGCGACGCACGTGGGTCGAGGCCGTGGAGGCTGGAGCAGGCGTAGTGGGCTGACGGAGGTGAGGGAGGGAGGGACAGGGACGCACGTGGGTCGAGGCCGTGGAGGCTGGAGCAGGCGTAGTGGGCTGACGAAGGTGAGGGAGGGAGGGACAGGGACGCACGTGGGTCGAGGCCGTGGAGGCTGGAGCAGGCGTAGTGGGCTGACGGAGGTGAGGGAGGGAGGGACAGGGACGCACGTGGGTCGAGGCCGTGGAGGCTGGAGCAGGTGTAGTGGGCTGACGAAGGTGAGGGAGGGAGGGACAGGGACGCACGTGGGTCGAGGCCGTGGAGGCTGGAGCAGGCGTAGTGGCTGACGGAGGTGAGGGAGGGAGGGACAGGGACGCACGTGGGTCGAGGCCGTGGAGGCTGGAGCAGGCGTAGTGGGCTGACGGAGGTGAGGGAGGGAGGGACAGGGACGCACGTGGGTCGAGGCCGTGGAGGCTGGAGCAGGCGTAGTGGGCTGACGGAGGTGAGGGAGGGAGGGACAGGGACGCACGTGGGTCGAGGCCGTGGAGGCTGGAGCAGGCGTAGTGGGCTGACGAAGGTGAGGGAGGGAGGGACAGGGACGCACGTGGGTCGAGGCCGTGGAGGCTGGAGCAGGCGTAGTGGGCTGACGGAGGTGAGGGAGGGAGGGACAGGGACGCACGTGGGTCGAGGCCGTGGAGGCTGGAGCAGGCGCGGGGGCTGACGGAGGTGAGGGAGGGAGGGACAGGGACGCACGTGGGTCGAGGCCGTGGAGGCTGGAGCAGGCGTAGTGGGCTGACGGAGGTGAGGGAGGGAGGGACAGGGACGCACGTGGGTCGAGGCCGTGGAGGCTGGAGCAGGCGTAGTGGGCTGACGGAGGTGAGGGAGGGAGGGACAGGGACGCATGTGGGTCGAGGCCGTGGAGGCTGGAGTAGGCGCAGTGGGCTGACGGAGGTGAGGGAGGGAGGGACAGGGATGCACGTGGGTCGAGGCCGTGGAGGCTGGAGCAGGCGTAGTGGCTGACGGAGGTGAGGGAGGGAGGGACAGGGACGCACGTGGGTCGAGGCCGTGGAGGCTGGAGCAGGCGCAGTGGGCTGACGGAGGTGAGGGAGGGAGGGACAGGGACGCACGTGGGTCGAGGCCGTGGAGGCTGGAGCAGGCGTAGTGGGCTGACGAAGGTGAGGGAGGGAGGGACAGGGACGCACGTGGGTCGAGGCCGTGGAGGCTGGAGCAGGCGTAGTGGGCTGACGGAGGTGAGGGAGGGAGGGACAGGGACGCACGTGGGTCGAAGCCGTGGAGGCTGGAGCAGGCGTAGTGGGCTGACGGAGGTGAGGGAGGGAGGGACAGGGACGCACGTGGTTCGAGGCCGTGGAGGCTGGAGCAGGCGCAGTGGGCTGACGGAGGTGAGGGAGGGAGGGACAGGGACGCACGTGGGTCGAGGCCGTGGAGGCTGGAGCAGGCGTAGCGGCTGACGGAGGTGAGGGAGGGAGGGACAGGGACGCACGTGGGTCGAGGCCGTGGAGGCTGGAGCAGGCTCAGTGGGCTGACGGAGGTGAGGGAGGGAGGGACAGGTTGCACGCGGGTCGAGGCCGTGGAGGCTGGAGCAGGCGTAGTGGGCTGACGGAGGTGAGGGAGGGAGGGACAGGGACGCACGTGGGTCGAGGCCGTGGAGGCTGGAGCAGGCGCGGGGGCTGACGGAGGTGAGGGAGGGAGGGACAGGGACGTACGTGGGTCGAGGCCGTGGAGGCTAGAGCAGGCGCAGTGGGCTGACGGAGGTGAGGGAGGGAGGGACAGGGACGCACGTGGGTCGAGGCCGTGGAGGCTGGAGCAGGCGTAGTGGGCTGACGGAGGTGAGGGAGGGAGGGACAGGGACGCACGTGGGTCGAGGCCGTGGAGGCTGGAGCAGGCGCGGGGGCTGACGGAGGTGAGGGAGGGAGGGACAGGGACGCACGTGGGCCGAGGCCGTGGAGGCTGGAGCAGGCGTAGTGGGCTGACGGAGGTGAGGGAGGGAGGGACAGGGACGCACGTGGGTCGAGGCCGTGGAGGCTGGAGCAGGCGTAGTGGGCTGACGGAGGTGAGGGAGGGAGGGACAGGGACGCACGTGGCTCGAGGCCGTGGAGGCTGGAGCAGGCGCGGGGGCTGACGGAGGTGAGGGAGGGAGGGACAGGGACGCACGTGGGTCGAGGCCGTGGAGGCTGGAGCAGGCGTAGTGGGCTGACGGAGGTGAGGGAGGGAGGGACAGGGACGCACGTGGGTCGAGGCCGTGGAGGCTGGAGCAGGCGCAGTGGGCTGACGGAGGTGAGGGAGGGAGGGACAGGGACGCACGTGGGTCGAGGCCGTGGAGGCTGGAGCAGGCGTAGTGGCTGAAGGAGGTGAGGGAGGGAGGGACAGGGACGCACGTGGGTCGAGGCCGTGGAGGCTGGAGCAGGCGCAGTGGGCTGACGGAGGTGAGGGAGGGAGGGACAGGGACGCACGTGGGTCGAGGCCGCGGAGGCTGGAGCAGGCGTAGTGGGCTGACGAAGGTGAGGGAGGGAGGGACAGGGACGCACGTGGGTCGAGGCCGTGGAGGCTGGAGCAGACGTAGTGGGCTGACGGAGGTGAGGGAGGGAGGGACAGGGACGCACGTGGGTCGAGGCCGTGGAGGCTGGAGCAGGCGTAGTGGGCTGACGGAGGTGAGGGAGGGAGGGACAGGGATGCACGTGGGTCGAGGCCTTGGAGGCTGGAGCAGGCGCAGTGGGCTGACGGAGGTGAGGGAGGGAGGGACAGGGACGCACGTGGGTCGAGGCCGTGGAGGCTGGAGCAGGCGTAGTGGCTGACGGAGGTGAGGGAGGGAGGGACAGGGACGCACGTGGGTCGAGGCCATGGAGGCTGGAGCAGGCGCAGTGGGCTGACGGAGGTGAGGGAGGGAGGGACAGGGACGCACGTGGGTCGAGGCCGTGGAGGCTGGAGCAGGCGTAGTGGGCTGACGAAGGTGAGGGAGGGAGGGACAGGGACGCACGTGGGTCGAGGCCGTGGAGGCTGGAGCAGACGCAGTGGGCTGACGGAGGTGAGGGAGGGAGGGACAGGGACGCACGAGGGTCGAGGCCGTGGAGGCTGGAGCAGGCGTAGTGGGCTGATGGAGGTGAGGGAGGGAGGGACAGGGACTCACGTGGGTCGAGGCCGTGGAGGCTGGAGCAGGCGCGGGGGCTGACGGAGGTGAGGGAGGGAGGGACAGGGACGCACGTGGGTCGAGGCCGTGGAGGCTGGAGCAGGCGTAGTGGGCTGACGGAGGTGAGGGAGGGAGGGACAGGGACGCACGTGGGTCGAGGCCGTGGAGGCTGGAGCAGGCGTAGTGGGCTGACGAAGGTGAGGGAGGGAGGGACAGGGACGCACGTGGGTCGAGGCCGTGGAGGCTGGAGCAGGCGTAGTTGGCTGACGGAGGTGAGGGAGGGAGGGACAGGGACGCACGTGGGTCGAGTCCGTTGAGGCTGGAGCAGGCGCGGGGGCTGACGGAGGTGAGGGAGGGAGGGACAGGGACGCACGTGGGTCGAGGCCGTGGAGGCTGGAGCAGGCGTAGTGGGCCGACGGAGGTGAGGGAGGGAGGGACAGGGACGCACGTGGGTCGAGGCCGTGGAGGCTGGAGCAGGCGCAGTGGGCTGACGGAGGTGAGGGAGGGAGGGACAGGGACGCACGTGGGTCGACCCGTGGAGGCTGGAGCAGGCGTAGTGGCTGACGGAGGTGAGGGAGGGAGGGACAGGGACGCACGTGGGTCGAGGCCGTGGAATCTGGAGCAGGCGTAGTGGGCTGACGGAGGTGAGGGAGGGAGGGACAGGGACGCACGTGGGTCGAGGCCGTGGAGGCTGGAGCAGGCATAGTGGGCTGACGGAGGTGAGGGAGGGAGGGAGGGACGGGGACGCACGTGGGTCGAGGCCGTGGAGGCTGGAGCAGGCGCAGTGGGCTGACGGAGGTGAGGGAGGGAGGGAAAGGGACGCACGTGGGTCGAGGCCGTGGAGGCTGGAGCAGGCGTAGTGGCTGACGGAGGTGAGGGAGGGAGGGACAGGGACGCACGTGGGTCGAGGCCGTGGAGGCTGGAGCAGGCGTAGTGGGCTGACGAAGGTGAGGGAGGGAGGGACAGGGACGCACGTGGGTCGAGCCCGTGGAGGCTGGAGCAGGCGTAGTGGGCTGACGAAGGTGAGGGAGGGAGGGACAGGGACGCACGTGGGTCGAGGCCGTGGAGGCTGGAGCAGGCGTAGTGGGCTGACGGAGGTGAGGGAGGGAGGGACAGGGACGCACGTGGGTCGAGGCCGTGGAGGCTGGAGCAGGCGCAGTGGGCTGACGGAGGTGAGGGAGGGAGGGACAGGGACGCACGTGGGTCGAGGCCGTGGAGGCTGGAGCAGGCGTAGTGGCTGACGGAGGTGAGGGAGGGAGGGACAGGGACGCACGTGGGTCGAGGCCGTGGAGGCTGGAGCAGGCGTAGTGGGCTGACGGAGGTGAGGGAGGGAGGGACAGGGACGCACGTCGGTCGAGGCCGTGGAGGCTGGAGCAGGCGTAGTGGGCTGACGAAGGTGAGGGGAGAGGGACAGGGACGCATGTGGGTCGAGGCCCTGGAGGCGAGGCTGGAGCAGGCGTAGTGGGCTGACGAAGGTGAGGGAGGGAGGGACAGGGACGCACGTGGGTCGAGGCCGTGGAGGCTGGAGCAGGCGCAGTGGGCTGACGAAGGTGAGGGAGGGAGGGACAGGGACGCACGTGGGTCGAGGCCGTGGAGGCTGGAGCAGGCGCAGTGGCTGACGGAGGTGAGGGAGGGAGGGACAGGGACGCACGTGGGTCGAGGCCGTGGAGGCTGGAGCAGGCGTAGTGGGCTGACGAAGGTGAAGGAGGGAGGGACAGGGACGCATGTGAGTCGAGGCCGTGGAGGCTGGAGCAGGCGTAGTGGGCTGACGGAGGTGAGGGAGGGAGGGAGGGACAGGGACGCACGTGGGTCGAGGCCGTGGAGGCTGGAGCAGGCGCAGTTGGCTGACGGAGGTGAGGGAGGGAGGGACAGGGACGCACGTGGGTCGAGGCCGTGGAGGCTGGAGCAGGCGTAGTGGGCTGACGGAGGTGAGGGAGGGAGGGACAGGGACGCACGTGGGTCGAGGCCGTGGAGGCTGGAGCAGGCGTAGTGGGCTGACGAAGGTGAGGGAGGGAGGGACAGGGACGCACGTGGGTCGAGGCCGTGGAGGCTGGAGCAGGCGTAGTGGGCTGACGGAGGTGAGGGAGGGAGGGACAGGGACGCACGTGGGTCGAGGCCGTGGAGGCTGGAGCAGGCGTAGTGGGCTGACGGAGGTGAGGGAGGGAGGGACAGGGACGCACGTGGGTCGAGGCCGTGGAGGCTGGAGCAGGCGTAGTGGCTGACGGAGGTGAGGGAGGGAGGGACAGGGACGCACGTGGGTCGAGGCCGTGGAGGCTGGAGCAGGCGTAGTGGGCTGACGGAGGTGAGGGAGGGAGGGACAGGGACGCACGTGGGTCGAGGCCGTAGAGGCTGGAGCAGGCGTAGTAGGCTGACGAAGGTGAGGGAGGGAGGGACAGGGACGCACGTGGGTCGAGGCCGTGGAGGCGAATCTGGAGCAGGCGTAGTGGGCTGACGAAGGTGAGGAAGGGAGGGACAGGGACGCACGTGGGTCGAGGCCGTGGAGGTTGGAGCAAGCGCAGTGGGCTGACGGAGGTGAGGGAGGGAGGGACAGGGACGCACGTGGGTCGAGGCCGTGGAGGCTGGAGCAGGCGCAGTGGGCTGACGGAGGTGAGGGAGGGAGGGACAGGGACGCACGTGGGTCGAGGCCGTGGACGCTGGAGCAGGCGCAGTGGGCTGACGGAGGTGAGGGAGGGAGGGACAGGGACGCACGTGGGTCGAGGCCGTGGAGGCTGGAGCAGGCGCAGTGGGCTGACGGAGGTGAGGGAGGGAGGGACAGGGACGCACGTGGGTCGAGGCCGTGGAGGCTGGAGCAGGCGTAGTGGCTGACGGAGGTGAGGGAGGGAGCGACAGGGACGCACGTGGGTCGAGGCCGTGGAGGCTGGAGCAGGCGTAGTGGGCTGACGGAGGTGAGGGAGGGAGGGGCAGGGACGCACGTGGGTCGAGGCCGTGGAGGCTGGAGCAGGCGTAGTGGCTGACGGAGGTGAGGGAGGGAGGAACAGGGACGCACGTGGGTCGAGGCCGTGGAGGCTGGAGCAGGCGTAGTGGGCTGACGGAGGTGAGGGAGGGAGGGACAGGGACGCACGTGGGTCGAGGCCGTGGAGGCTGGAGCAGGCGTAGTGGGCTGACGGAGGTGAGGGAGGGAGGGACAGGGACGCACGTGGGTCGAGGCCGTGGAGGCTGGAGCAGGCGCAGTGGGCTGACGGTGGTGAGGGAGGGAGAGACATGGACGCACGTGGGTCGAGGCCGTGGAGGCTGGAGCAGGCGTAGTGGCTGACGGAGGTGAGGGAGGGAGGGACAGGGACGCACGTGGGTCGAGGCCGTGGAGGCTGGAGCAGGCGTAGTGGGCTGACGGAGGTGAGGGAGGGAGGGACAGGGACGCACGTGGGTCGAGGCCGTGGAGGCTGGAGCAGGCGTAGTGGTTTGACGAAGGTGAGGGAGGGAGGGAGGGAGGGACAGGGACGCACGTGGGTCGAGGCCGTGGAGGCTGGAGCAGGCGTAGTGGGCTGACGAAGGTGAGGGAGGGAGGGACAGGGACGCACGTGGGTCGAGGCCGTGGAGGCTGGAGCAGGCGTAGTGGCTGACGGAGGTGAGGGAGGGAGGGACAGGGACGCACGTGGGTCGAGGCCGTGGAGGCTGGAGCAGGCGCAGTGGGCTGACGGAGGTGAGGGAGGGAGGGACAGGGACGCACGTGGGTCGAGGCCGTGGAGAATGGAGCAGGCGCAGTGGGCTGACGGAGGTGAGGGAGGGAGAGACATGGACGCACGTGGGTCGAGGCCGTGGAGGCTGGAGCAGGCGTAGTGGCTGACGGAGGTGAGGGAGGGAGGGACAGGGACGCACGTGGGTCGAGGCCGTGGAGGCTGGAGCAGGCGCAGTGGGCTGACGGAGGTGAGGGAGGGAGGGACAGGGACGCACGTGGGTCGAGGCCGTGGAGGCTGGAGCAGGCGCAGTGGGCTGACGGAGGTGAGGGAGGGAGGGACAGGGACGCACGTGGGTCGAGGCCGTGGAGGCTGGAGCAGGCGTAGTGGGCTGACGAAGGTGAGGGAGGGAGGGACAGGGACGCACGTGGGTCGAGGCCGTGGAGGCTGGAGCAGGCGTAGTGGCTGACGAAGGTGAGGGAGGGAGGGACAGGGACGCACGTGGGTCGAGGCCGTGGAGGCTGGAGCAGGCGCAGTGGGCTGACGGAGGTGAGGGAGGGAGGGACAGGGACGCACGTGGGTCGAGGCCGTGGAGGCTGGAGCAGGCGCAGTGGGCTGACGGAGGTGAGGGAGGGAGAGACATGGACGCACGTGGGTCGAGGCCGTGGAGGCTGGAGCAGGCGTAGTGGCTGACGGAGGTGAGGGAGGGAGGGACAGGGACGCACGTGGGTCGAGGCCGTGGAGGCTGGAGCAGGCGTAGTGGCTGACGGAGGTGAGGGAGGGAGGGACAGGGACGCACGTGGGTCGAGGCCGTGGAGGCTGGAGCAGGCGCAGTGGGCTGACGGTGGTGAGGGAGGGAGAGACATGGACGCACGTGGGTCGAGGCCGTGGAGGCTGGAGCAGGCGTAGTGGCTGACGGAGGTGAGGGAGGGAGGGACAGGGACGCACGTGGGTCGAGGCCGTGGAGGCTGGAGCAGGCGTAGTGGGCGACGGAGGTGAGGGAGGGAGGGACAGGGACGCACGTGGGTCGAGGCCGTGGAGGCTGGAGCAGGCGTAGTGGGCTGACGAAGGTGAGGGAGGGAGGGACAGGGACGCACGTGGGTCGAGGCCGTGGAGGCGAGGCTGGAGCAGGCGTAGTGGGCTGACGAAGGTGAGGGAGGGAGGGACAGGGACGCACGTGGGTCGAGGCCATGGAGGCTGGAGCAGGCGCAGTGGGCTGACGGAGGTGAGGGAGGGAGGGACAGGGACGCACGTGGGTCGAGGCCGTGGAGGCAGGAGCAGGCGCAGTGGGCTGACAGAGGTGTGGGAGGGAGGGACAGGGACGCACGTGGGTCGAGGCCGTGGAGGCTGGAGCAGGCGCAGTGGGCTGACGGAGGTGAGGGAGGGAGGGACAGGGACGCACGTGGGTCGAGGCCGTGGAGGCTGGAGCAGGCGTAGTGGGCTGACGGAGGTGAGGGAGGGAGGGACAGGGACGCACGTGGGTCGAGGCCGTGGAGGCTGGAGCAGGCGTAGTGGGCTGACGGAGGTGAGGGAGGGAGGGACAGGGACGCACGTGGGTCGAGGCCGTGGAGGCTGGAGCAGGCGTAGTGGGGTGACGGAGGTGAGGGAGGGAGGGACAGGGACGCACGTGGGTCGAGGCCGTGGAGGCTGGAGCAGGCGTAGTGGGCTGACGGAGGTGAGGGAGGGAGGGACAGGGACGCACGTGGGTCGAGGCCGTGGAGGCTGGAGCAGGCGTAGTGGCTGACGGAGGTGAGGGTGGGAGGGACAGGGACGCACGTGGGTCGAGGCCGTGGAGGCTGGAGAAGGCGTAGTGGGCTGACGGAGGTGAGGGAGGGAGGGACAGGGACGCACGTGGGTCGAGGCCGTGGAGGCTGGAGCAGGCGTAGTGGGCTGACGAAGGTGTGGGAGGGAGGGACAGGGACGCACGTGGGTCGAGGCCGTGGAGGCGAGGCTGGAGCAGGCGTAGTGGGCTGACGAAGGTGAGGGAGGGAGGGACAGGGACGCACGTGGGTCGAGGCCGTGGAGGCTGGAGCAGGCGCAGTGGGCTGACGGTGGTGAGGGAGGGAGGGACAGGGACGCACGTGGGTCGAGGCCGTGGAGGCTGGAGCAGGCGCAGTGGGCTGACGGAGGTGAGGGAGGGAGGGACAGGGACGCACGTGGGTCGAGGCCGTGGAGGCTGGAGCAGGCGCAGTGGGCTGACGGAGGTGAGGGAGGGAGGGACAGGGACGCACGTGGTTCGAGGCCGTGGAGGCTGGAGCAGGCGCAGTGGGCTGACGGAGGTGAGGGAGGGAGGGACAGGGACGCACGTGGGTCGAGGCCGTGGAGGCTGGAGCAGGCGTAGTGGCTGACGGAGGTGAGGGAGGGAGGGACAGGGACGCACGTAGGTCGAGGCCGTGGAGGCTGGAGCAGGCGTAGTGGGCTGACGGAGGTGAGGGAGGGAGGGACATGGACGCACGTGGGTCGAGGCCGTGGAGGCTGGAGCAGGCGTAGTGGGCTGACGAAGGTGAGGGAGGAAGGGACAGAGACGCACGTGGGTCGAGGCCGTGGAGGCTGGAGCAGGCGTAGTGGGCTGACGATGGTGAGGGAGGGAGGGACAGGGACGCACGTGGGTCGAGGCCGTGGAGGCTGGAGCAGGCGCAGTGGGCTGACGAAGGTGAGGGAGGGAGGGACAGGGACGCACGTGGGTCGAGGCCGTGGAGGCTGGAGCAGGCGTAGTGGGCGGACGGAGGTGAGGGAGGGAGGGACAGGGACGCACATGGGTCGAGGCCGTGGAGGCTGGAGCAGGCGCAGTGGGCTGACGGAGGTGAGGGAGGGAGGGACAGAGACGCACGTGGGTCGAGGCCGTGGAGGCTGGAGCAGGCGCAGTGGGCTGACGAAGGTGAGGGAGGGAGGGACAGGGACTCACGTGGGTCGAGGCCGTGGAGGCTGGAGCAGGCGTAGTGGGCTGACGGAGGTGAGGGAGGGAGGGGCAGGGACGCACGTGGGTCGAGGCCGTGGAGGCTGGAGCAGGCGTAGTGGGCTGACGGCGGTGAGGGAGGGAGGGAGGGACAGGGACGCACGTGGGTCGAGGCCGTGGAGGCTGGAGCAGGCGCAGTGGGCTGACGGAGGTGAGGCAGGGAGGGACAGGGACGCACGTGGGTCGAGGCCGTGGAGGCTGGAGCAGGCGCAGTGGGCTGACGGAGGTGAGGGAGGGAGGGACAGGGACGCACGTGGGTCGAGGCCGTGGAGGCTGGAGCAGGCGCAGTGGGCTGACGGAGGTGAGGGAGGGAGGGACAGAGACGCACGTGGGTCGAGGCCGTGGAGGCTGGAGCAGGCGCAGTGGGCTGACGGAGGTCAGGGAGGGAGGGACAGGGACGCACGTGGGTCGAGGCCGTGGAGGCTGGAGCAGGCGCAGTGGGCTGACGAAGGTGAGGGAGGGAGGGACAGGGACTCACGTGGGTCGAGGCCGTGGAGGCTGGAGCAGGCGCAGTGGGCTGACGGAGGTGAGGCAGGGAGGGACAGGGACGCACGTGGGTCGAGGCCGTGGAGGCTGGAGCAGGCGCAGTGGGCTGACGGAGGTGAGGGAGGGAGGGACAGAGACGCACGTGGGTCGAGGCCGTGGAGGCTGGAGCAGGCGTAGTGGGCTGACGGAGGTGAGGCAGGGAGGGACAGGGACGCACATGGGTCGAGGCCATGGAGGCTGGAGCAGGCGCAGTGGGCTGACGGAGGTGAGGGAGGGAGGGACAGGGACGCACGTGGGTCGAGGCCGTGGAGGCTGGAGCAGGCGCAGTGGGCTGACGGAGGTGAGGGAGGGAGGGACAGAGACGCACGTGGGTCGAGGCCGTGGAGGCTGGAGCAGGCGCAGTGGGCTGACGGAGGTGAGGGAGGGAGGGACAGGGACGCACGTGGGTCGAGGCCGTGGAGGCTGGAGCAGGCGCAGTGGGCTGACGAAGGTGAGGGAGGGAGGGACAGGGACTCACGTGGGTCGAGGCCGTGGAGGCTGGAGCAGGCGCAGTGGGCTGACGGAGGTGAGGGAGGGAGGGACAGAGACGCACGTGGGTCGAGGCCGTGGAGGCTGGAGCAGGCGCAGTGGGCTGACGGAGGTGAGGGAGGGAGGGACAGAGACGCACGTGGGTCGAGGCCGTGGAGGCTGGAGCAGGCGTAGTGGGCTGACGGAGGTGAGGCAGGGAGGGACAGGGACGCACGTGGGTCGAGGCCGTGGAGGCTGGAGCAGGCGCAGTGGGCTGACGGAGGTGAGGGAGGGAGGGACAGGGACGCACGTGGGTCGAGGCCGTGGAGGCTGGAGCAGGCGCAGTGGGCTGACGGAGGTGAGGGAGGGAGGGACAGAGACGCACGTGGGTCGAGGCCGTGGAGGCTGGAGCAGGCGCAGTGGGCTGACGGAGGTGAGGGAGGGAGGGACAGGGACGCACGTGGGTCGAGGCCGTGGAGGCTGGAGCAGGCGCAGTGGGCTGACGAAGGTGAGGGAGGGAGGGACAGGGACTCACGTGGGTCGAGGCCGTGGAGGCTGGAGCAGGCGCAGTGGGCTGACGGAGGTGAGGCAGGGAGGGACAGGGACGCACGTGGGTCGAGGCCGTGGAGGCTGGAGCAGGCGCAGTGGGCTGACGGAGGTGAGGGAGGGAGGGACAGAGACGCACGTGGGTCGAGGCCGTGGAGGCTGGAGCAGGCGTAGTGGGCTGACGGAGGTGAGGGAGGGAGGGACAGGGACGCACATGGGTCGAGGCCATGGAGGCTGGAGCAGGCGCAGTGGGCTGACGGAGGTGAGGGAGGGAGGGACAGGGACGCACGTGGGTCGAGGCCGTGGAGGCTGGAGCAGGCGTAGTGGGCTGACGGAGGTGAGGGAGGGAGGGACAGGGACGCACGTGGGTCGAGGCCGTGGAGGCTGGAGCAGGCGCAGTGGGCTGACGGAGGTGAGGGAGGGAGGGACAGGGACGCACGTGGGTCGAGGCCGTGGAGGCTGGAGCAGGCGTAGTGGCTGACGGAGGTGAGGGAGGGAGGGACAGGGACGCACGTCGGTCGAGGCCGTGGAGGCTGGAGCAGGCGTAGTGGGCTAACGGAGGTGAGGGAGGGAGGGACAGGGACGCACGTGGGTCGAGGCCGTGGAGGCTGGAGCAGGCGTAGTGGGCTGACGAAGGTGAGGGAGGGAGGGACAGGGACGCACGTCGGTCGAGGCCGTGGAGGCTGGAGCAGGCGTAGTGGGCTGACGAAGGTGAGGGAGGGAGGGAGGGACAGGGACGCACGTGGGTCGAGGCCGTGGAGGCTGGAGCAGGCGCAGTGGGCTGACGAAGGTGAGGGAGGGAGGGACAGGGACGCACGTGGGTCGAGGCCGTGGAGGCTGGAGCAGGCGCAGTGGGCTGACGGAGGTGAGGCAGGGAGGGACAGGGACGCACGTGGGTCGAGGCCGTGGAGGCTGGAGCAGGTGCAGTGGGCTGACGGAGGTGAGGGAGGGAGGGACAGGGACGCACGTGGGTCGAGGCCGTGGAGGCTGGAGCAGGCGCAGTGGGCTGACGAAGGTGAGGGAGGGAGGGACAGGGACGCACGTGGGTCGAGGCCGTGGAGGCTGGAGCAGGCGTAGTGGGCTGACGGAGGTGAGGGAGGGAGGGACAGGGACGCACGTGGGTCGAGGCCGTGGAGGCTGGAGCAGGCGCAGTGGGCTGACGGAGGTGAGGGAGGGAGGGACAGGGACGCACGTGGGTCGAGGCCGTGGAGGCTGGAGCAGGCGCAGTGGGCTGACGGAGGTGAGGGAGGGAGGGACAGGGACGCACGTGGGTCGAGGCCGTGGAGGCTGGAGCAGGCGTAGTGGCTGACGGAGGTGAGGGAGGGAGGGACAGGGACGCACGTGGGTCGAGGCCGTGGAGGCTGGAGCAGGCGTAGTGGGCTGACGGAGGTGAGGGAGGGAGGGACAGGGACGCACGTGGGTCGAGGCCGTGGAGGCTGGAGCTGGCGTAGTGGGCTGACGAAGGTGAGGGAGGGAGGGACAGGGACGCACGTGGGTCGAGGCCGTGGAGGCGAGGCTGGAGCAGGCGTAGTGGGCTGACGAAGGTGAGGGAGGGAGGGACAGGGACGCACGTGGGTCGAGGCCGTGGAGGCTGGAGCAGGCGCAGTGGGCTGACGGAGGTGAGGGAGGGAGGGACAGGGACGCACGTGGGTCGAGGCCGTGGAGGCTGGAGCAGGCGCAGTGGGCTGACGGAGGTGAGGGAGGGAGGGACAGGGACGCACGTGGGTCGAGGCCGTGGAGGCTGGAGCAGGCGCAGTGGGCTGACGGAGGTGAGGGAGGGAGGGACAGGGACGCACGTGGGTCGAGGCCGTGGAGGCTGGAGCTGGCGCAGTGGGCTGACGGAGGTGAGGGAGAGAGGGACAGGGACGCACGTGGGTCGAGGCCGTGGAGGCTGGAGCAGGCGTAGTGGGCTGACGGAGGTGAGGGAGGGAGGGACAGGGACGCACGTGGGTCGAGGCCGTGGAGGCTGGAGCAGGCGTAGTGGGCTGACGGCGGTGAGGGAGGGAGGGAGGGACAGGGACGCACGTGGGTCGAGGCCGTGGAGGCTGGAGCAGGTGCAGTGGGCTCACGGAGGTGAGGGAGGGAGGGACAGGGACGCACGTGGGTCGAGGCCGTGGAGGCTGGAGCAGGCGTAGTGGCTGACGGAGGTGAGGGAGGGAGGGAGAGGGACGCACGTGGGTCGAGGCCGTGGAGGCTGGAGCAGGCGTAGTGGGCTGACGGAGGTGCGGGAGGGAGGGACAGGGACGCACGTGGGTCGAGGCCGTGGAGGCTGGAGCAGGCGTAGTGGGCTGACGAAGGTGAGGGAGGGAGGGACAGGGACGCACGTGGGTCGAGGCTGTGGAGGCGAGGCTGGAGCAGGCGTAGTGGGCTGACGAAGGTGAGGGAGGGAGGGACAGGGACGCACGTGGGTCGAGGCCGTGGAGGCTGGAGCAGGCGCAGTGGGCTGACGGAGGTGAGGGTGGGAGGGACAGGGACGCACGTGGGTCGAGGCCGTGGAGGCTGGAGCAGGCGCAGTGGGCTGACGGAGGTGAGGGAGGGAGGGACAGGGACGCACGTGGGTCGAGGCCGTGGAGGCTGGAGCGGGCGTAGTGGCTGACGGAGGTGAGGGAGGGAGGGACAGGGACGCACGTGGGTCGAGGCCGTGGAGGCTGGAGCAAGCGTAGTGGCTGACGGAGGTGAGGGAGGGAGGGACAGGCACGCACGTGGGTCGAGGCCGTGGAGGCTGGAGCAGGCGTAGTGGGCTGACGGAGGTGAGGGAGGGAGGGAGGGACAGGGACTCACGTGGGTCGAGGCCGTGGAGGCTGGAGCAGGCGTAGTGGGCTGACGGAGGTGAGGGAGGGAGTGACAGGGACGGACGTGGGTCGAGGCCGTGGAGGCTGGAGCAGGCGTAGTGGGCTGACGAAGGTGAGCGAGGGAGGGACAGGGACGCACGTGGGTCGAGGCCGTGGAGGCTGGAGCAGGCGCAGTGGGCTGACGGAGGTGAGGGAGGGAGGGACAGGGACGCACGTGGGTCGAGGCTGTGGAGGCTGGAGCAGGCGCAGTGGGCTGCCGGAGGTGAGGGAGGGAGGGACAGGGACCCACGTGGGTTGAGGCCGTGGAGGCTGGAGCAGGCGTAGTGGCTGACGGAGGTGAGGGAGGGACGGACAGGGACGCACGTGGGTCGAGGCCGTGGAGGCTGGAGCAGGCGTAGTGGCTGACGGAGGTGAGGGAGGGAGGGACAGGGACGCACGTGGTTCGAGGCCGTGGAGGCTGGAGCAGGCGTAGTAGGCTGACGGAGGTGAGGGAGGGAGAGACAGGGACGCACGTGTTTCGAGGCCGTGGAGGCTGGAGCAGGCGTAGTGGGCTGACGGAGGTGAGGGAGGGAGGGACAGGGACGCACGTGGGTCGAGGCTGTGGAGGCTGGAGCAGGCGTAGTGGGCTGACGGAGGTGAGGGAGGGAGGGAGGGACAGGGACGCACGTGGGTCGAGGCCGTGGAGGCTGGAGCAGGCGCGGGGGCTGACGGAGGTGAGGGAGGGAGGGACAGGGAGACACGTGGGTCGAGGCCGTGGAGGCTGGAGCAGGCGTAGTGGGCTGACGGAGGTGAGGGAGGGAGGGAGGGAGGGACAGGAACGCACGTGGGTCGAGGCCGTGGAGGCTGGAGCAGGCGTAGTGGGCTGACGGAGGTGAGGGAGGGAGGGACAGGGACGCACGTGGGTCGAGGCCGTGGAGGCTGGAGCAGACGCGGGGGCTGACGGAGGTGAGGGAGGGAGGGACAGGGACGCACGTGTGTCGAGGCCGTGGAGGCTGGAGCAGGCGTAGTGGGCTGACGGAGGTGAGGGAGGGAGGGAGGGACAGGGACGCACGTGGGTCGAGGCCGTGGAGGCTGGAGCAGGCGCGGGGGCTGACGGAGGTGAGGGAGGGAGGGACAGGGACGCACGTGGGTCGAGGCCGTGGAGGCTGGAGCAGGCGCAGTGGGCTGACGGAGGTGAGGGAGGGAGGGACAGGGACGCACGTGGGTCGAGGCCGTGGAGGCTGGAGCAGGCGTAGTGGCTGACGGAGGTGAGGGAGGGAGGGACAGGGACGCACGTGGGTCGAGGCTTTGGAGGCTGGAGCAGGCGTAGTGGCTGACGGAGGTGACGGAGGGAGGGACAGGGACGCACGTGGGTCGAGGCCGTGGAGGCTGCAGCAGGCGTAGTGGGCTGACGGAGGTGAGGGAGGGAGGGACAGGGACGCACGTGGGTCGAGGCCGTGGAGGCTGGAGCAGGCGTAGTGGGCTGACGGAGGTGAGGGAGGGAGGGACAGGGACGCACGTGGGTCGAGGCCGTGGAGGCTGGAGCAGGCGTAGTGGGCTGACGGAGGTGAGGGAGGGAGGGACAGGGACACACGTGGGTCGAGGCCGTGGAGGCTGGAGCAGGCGCGGGGGCTGACGGAGATGAGGGAGGGAGGGACAGGGACGCACGTGGGTCGAGGCCGTGGAGGCTGGAGCAGGCGTAGTGGGCGGACGGAGGTGAGGGAGGGAGGGACAGGGACGCACGTGGGTCGAGGCCGTGGAGGCTGGAGCAGGCGCGGGGGCTGACGGAGGTGAGGGAGGGAGGGACAGGGACGCACGTGGGTCGAGGCCGTGGAGGCTGGAGCAGGCGTTGTGGGCTGACGGAGGTGAGGGAGGGAGGGACAGGGACGCACGTGGGTCGAGGCCGTGGAGGCTGGAGCAGGCGCGGGGGCTGACGGAGGTGAGGGAGGGAGGGACAGGGACGCACGTGGGTCGAGGCCGTGGTGGCTGGAGCAGGCGTAGTGGGCTGACGGAGGTGAGGGAGGGAGGGAGGGACAGGGACGCACGAGGGTCGAGGCCGTGGAGGCTGGAGCAGGCGCGGGGGCTGACGGAGGTGAGGGAGGGAGGGACAGGGACGCACGTGGGTCGAGGCCATGGAGGCTGGAGCAGGCGTAGTGGGCTGACGGAGGTGAGGGAGGGAGGGACAGGGACGCACGTGGGTCGAGGCCGTGGAGGCTGGAGCAGGCGCGGGGGCTGACGGAGGTGAGGGAGGGAGGGACAGGGACGCACGTGGGTCGAGGCCGTGGAGGCTGGAGCAGGCGCGGGGGCTGACGGAGGTGAGGGATTGAGGGACAGGGACGCACGTGGGTCGAGGCCGTGGAGGCTGGAGCAGGCGTAGTGGGCTGACGGAGGTGAGGGAGGGAGGGACAGGGACGCACGTGGGTCGAGGCCGTGGAGGCTGGAGCAGGCGCGGGGGCTGACGGAGGTGAGGGAGGGAGGGACAGGGACGCACGTGGGTCGAGGCCGTGGAGGCTGGAGCAGGCGTAGTGGGCTGACGGAGGTGAGGGAGGGAGGGACAGGGACGCACGTGGGTCGAGGCCGTGGAGGCTGGAGCAGGCGCGGGGGCTGACGGAGGTGAGGGAGGGAGGGACAGGGACGCACGTGGGTCGTGGCCGTGGAGGCTGGAGCAGGCGCGGTGGCTGACGGAGGTGAGGGAGGGAGGGACAGGGACGCACGTGGGTCGAGGCCGTGGAGGCTGGAGCAGGCGCAGTGGGCTGACGGAGGTGAGGGAGGGAGGGACAGGGACGCACGTGGGTCGAGGCCGTGGAGGCTGGAGCAGGCGCGGGGGCTGACGGAGGTGAGGGAGGGAGGGACAGGGACGCACGTGGGTCGAGGCCGTGGAGGCTGGAGCAGGCGCGGGGGCTGACGGAGGTGAGGGAGGGAGGGACAGGGACGCACGTGGGTCGAGGCCGTGGAGGCTGGAGCAGGCGCGGGGGCTGACGGAGGTGAGGGAGGGAGGGACAGGGACGCACGTGGGTCGAGGCCGTGGAGGCTGGAGCAGGCGTAGTGGGCTGACGGAGGTGAGGGAGGGAGGGACAGGGACGCACGTGGGTCGAGGCCGTGGAGGCTGGAGCAGGCGCGGGGGCTGACGGAGGTGAGGGAGGGAGGGACAGGGACGCACGTGGGTCGAGGCCGTGGAGGCTGGAGCAGGCGCGGGGGCTGACGGTGGTGAGGGAGGGAGGGACAGGGACGCACGTGGGTCGAGGCCGTGGAGGCTGGAGCAGGCGTAGTGGGCTGACGGAGGTGTGGGAGGGAGGGACAGGGACGCACGTGGGTCGAGGCCGTGGAGGCTGGAGCAGGCGCGGGGGCTGACGGAGGTGAGGGAGGGAGGGACAGGGACGCATGTGGGTCGAGGCCGTGGAGGCTGGAGCAGGCGCGGGGGCTGACGGAGGTGAGGGAGGGAGGGACAGGGACGCACGTGGGTCGAGGCCGTGGAGGCTGGAGCAGGCGCGGGGGCTGACGGAGGTGAGGGAGGGAGAGACAGGGACTCACGTGGGTCGAGGCCGTGGAGGCTGGAGCAGGCGCGGGGGCTGACGGAGGTGAGGGAGGGAGGGACAGGGACGCACGTGGGTCGAGGCCGTGGAGGCTGGAGCAGGCGCAGTGGGCTGACGGAGGTGAGGGAGGGAGGGACAGGGACGCACGTGGGTCGAGGCCGTGGAGGCTGGAGCAGGCGTAGTGGGCTGACGGAGGTGAGGGAGGGAGGGACAGGGACGCACGTGGGTCGAGGCCGTGGAGGCTGGAGCAGGCGCGGGGGCTGACGGAGGTGAGGGAGGGAGGGACAGGGACGCACGTGGGTCGAGGCCGTGAGGCTGGAGCAGGCGCGGGGGCTTGCGGAGGTGAGGGAGGGAGGGACAGGGACGCACGTGGGTCGAGGCCGTGGAGGCGAGGCTGGAGCAGGCGTAGTGGCTGAAGGCGATAGCGGCAGTGGCGACGGACATAATGACGACGACGAGAGCGTGTCCCGGTCCACTGGTTGGCAGCTGCTTCACTCACAGTGCTGAACTATACTGTGTGGAGGAGGAGGTGGATGGGGATTGAAATGCGTGGACTCGGCTACTGCGAGTGAATAGCATCTTCCCGGAGTCGTAGCCACGTCGAGTGCTCGTACGTCCACGAGCTTCCAGCTGAGTGCTCCTCGACCATTCGTTTTTCTGTGCGCACCCGATGTGGACTTGTTATCTGCAAACGTAGCCAAGAACATCGAATGAAAGCCTGCAACGAGAGTGAGGGAGTCAAGGTACAGTGCTGGGTCGAAACTCAATAAGCAGAACACGATTCTGAAAGCCTCAGAGGAAGAGGCGAAACTGAACCAAGCAGCAATACGGTCGGTGACGATAAATTTCCTCAGCGAATCAGCGAGTACATGAGCTGTGACACAGCTAGAGTCGGGTAAGACCTGGCACACAGCGTAGTGACAACGAGAAACCGTGGTGGCAGCAGGGCTGGATGTCTTTTCGAGGTATCATTATGACACTCCCCCGCTGGACCTTGGTGCTGGGAATCGACAACGCACCTCCAGTCTTTACTACCATCTTTAAACTTCCTTCACATTCAAAAAATTGCCTACACTCTTATTTAATGTCCCCCATTTTCGTTAATTTAATTTCCCTTCGTTACTCATTACTGTTACCTTAGCACTCAGTCCACGAGTGGCCTACCGGGGCCATCCGACCACCGTATCATCCTCAGCTGAGGATGCGAATAGGAGAGGCGTGTGGTCAGCACACTGCTCTCCCGGTCGTTATGACGGTATTCTTGACCGAAGCCGCTACTAATCGGTCGAGTAGCTTCTCAGTTGGTATCACGAGGCTGACTGCACCCCGAAAAATGGCAACAGCGCATGGCGGCCTGGATGGTCACCCATCCTAGTGCCGACAACGCCCGACAGCGCTTAACTTCGGTGATCTCACGGGAACCGGTGTAAACGCTGTGGCAAGCCCGTTGCCATTGTTACCTTGAATTTATGTTATTTGAAACAATATTTGCTTGGAATAAGGAACAATTTACGTTATGACATGACATTTTTTTTAAAATGCACGTCATGTTTTTAAAATATCGTGCAACAAATCTCTAAATATGCAAGAAATGAATTGAAATGCGGCACAGGTGTGAATATTCTTTGGCACACTGACACATGTTGAGCCAGTGCATTGTTTGCCAATGGCTTCAGTATAGACTGTCTTCAGACTAGGGACAAAACTTTCTCGAAATCCTCGAATCCCACATGACACTGAAATGGGCGCATTACCCGTGTTAAATGAACCTGTAAATGAACCTGTTTTTAGCCGACCGCAATATTTTTGGTGTTAGATCTCCTTCGACATTAACAAGTGTGGCCCAGCGGTTCTAGGCGCTTCAGTCTGGAATCGCGCGACTGCTACGGTCACAGGTTCGAATCCTGCCTTGGGCACGGATGTGTGTGATGTCCTTAGGTTAGGTTAGGTTTAAGGGGATACGGAATCGGATTTTGGGTTAAAAAATCGAATTTTTTTTTATTGGCGTATTATATTCTGCCATGTTTCCTCTTTAAAATGACGTATCATACATAGCTCTACTACAATTATAACTATTTTATTTTTATATATTTGTGAGATCGGGTATTGCGCTTTAGTTATACACGTCTCTCGTGGCTGACCATGAACTTTTTGGCAGTACCTTTAAAGTGACATGAATTCAAATATCCCGGTTTCCAGCGACTATTTATACACTAGTTGCCCGAAAATGTTTCTCTCTGGTTTCCTCAAGTTACTCTTTGACTTTGTGGCGGGACTGTTTTGTAAACAGTGTGATATAAGAAAGTAGTTGTTGTTGAGTTATTTCGTATTTAGTGCTTCATTTTTCGCAGTGAAAATGCCTAGAGCTAAAGCAAAAGTATTTAAAAAGCGTGTGAACTGGCAAAAGAAAAGAAATAATGATTCATTAGCAAAGCAAAGCAGTTCATCATCATCACTGTTGGAAAATGTGAATCCACTTATTACTGATTTGCCGAACGAACTTACACCAAATGAAAACAGTGCTTCTCATAAAAAACTAAGAGATTTGGAAGAGAAATATAATTTACTTGATAGAGGGAATGAAGTTTTTGAACTCATTGATACGAATATATTGTGTGAAGCTCTTGAAAACAGTTTGTGCTGCAAAAAATGTCATGGAAACGTTTCTCTGAAAGTAGAATCCCATGTTGGCCTGGCTGCCCAGTTTAATTTAATATGCAGTGTTTGTAAATACAGCTGTGTTTCCAAGTTCGGTTTCAGTAACTGTAAATAATGGATACAAGAAAACTGAACTTTATAGTGTAAATATTAGGTTAGTTTATGGATTGCGAGCAATTGGTAAGGGCAAAGCAGCTGGTGATATGCTATGTGGTGTTCTAAATCTTCCAAGTGCACCTTCAAAGTTTGAAGCTTACAATTATGTACTAGGATCTGCAGTTGAAGATGTAGCACAGAAGTCAATGCAGGTTGCTGTGGAAGAAGCAGTGGAAGAAAATGACGGCAGTCGTGACCTCACAGTGGCGTTTGATGGCACGTGGCAGAAAAGGGGCCACACCTCCAACAATGGTGTTGTAACAGCAACTAGTGTTGATACTGGCAAGGTTATTGATGTTGCAATAATGTCTAAATACTGTAGGTGCACAGGCAGGCTGAAAAATGAACACAGTGATGACTGTATTGCTAATTATTATGGTAGTAGTGGTGGCATGGAGGTTGCTGGGGTGAAGAAAATTTTTCATCGCTCTTCACAGTGGTATAATGTTCGCTATGTCAAATATCTGGGAGATGGTGACTCTAAAGCATTCAAAGAAGTTTTGGAAAGCAAACCATATGGGAACAGTGTAAATATAAGCAAACTTGAATGTATAGGACATGTGCAGAAGAGAATGGGTGCCAGGCTGAGAAGGTTAAAATCAGTTATGAAAGGGAAAAAACTAGATGATGGGAAAACCTTGGATGGCAGAGGAAGATTGACTGATTCCATAATAGACCACATTCAGAACTGCTATGGCCTTGCAATCAGGCAAAATACAGGCAATCTTGAAGAAATGAGGAGAGCTATATGGGCTTTATATTTCCACACCGCATCCACGGATGAGCATCCACAACATGGTTTGTGCCCCAAAGGTGAAAACAGCTGGTGTAAATACAATAGGGGACTAACAACAGGAGAGAAATACATTCACCACCACAGTCTACCATCAGCCATCATGGCAGAAATAAAGCCCATTTTCAGAGATCTGGCTGACAGAAGTCTTCTGATGAAATGTCTTCACGGAAAAACGCAGAACCCCAACGAGTGCTTGAATAGTGTGATATGGCATCGTCTCCCAAAAACAGTGTTTGTCGGAATTAATACACTACATTTTGGTGTGTATGATGCTGTGGCAACCTTCAATCTTGGAAATATAACTAAATGCCAGGTCCTTCAAAAGTTGGGTATGTGTGTTGGTTCCCGTACGGTACGTGCTATGTTCTTTTTAGATCAGCACAGACTAAGGCATGCTGATAATATAATCAAGACATTAGTGAAAAAAGCAAGACAGGTGCAGAGGGGTGCCAAAAGAAGACTTGATTATGAAGACTGTGAAGGGGGTATTAGCTACGGATCAGGAATGTTTTAATCTTCTTTCTCCGTTTCCCGTAAGTTTACTTTTTACTTCATCTAGGAACATTATCTCAGGTACTGGTCAACCTAGAAGTCTGAAATTTTTATGACGTAGTGACATAGGTCCCTATTACATACTGAAACAACGATTTTTTAATTACTTGATTTACAAAAGACTTAGGGGTGATAGTCTAGTAAAAAGCGATGGAAAAAATTTACTTAAAAATAAATGTACAATATCTCTGTAAGAAAATACTTTGACAATAAACTGTTGTTTCAGTATTGTTGTAACATATGAATGCACATACAGTAAAATTTTTACCTCTCTGTCTCCAGTAGTTTGTGAGAAAATGTTCCCTATAGTAGGCATATATTAACATTGCGGGGATAGGTGATTCCGTATCCCCTTAAGTAGTTCTAAGTTCTAGGGGACTGATGACCTCAGATGTTAAGTCCCATAGTGCTCAGAGCCATTTGAACCATTTGAGAACCCGTTTCTAATGTGCTATATTCACTCCGAATGTCAACTTATCGCTTTACCCGATAAAACTCTCTTTTTTCTATCACACTGATGACAGTTCGAGTGAATATTCTCATAACTTTGAAGGAAAGGCTGAGAGGTCCACAGCTTTGTGCGACTCGATTCAATATTTTTTCGCAACGGCGAGTGACCACAGAGCGGCTCCGCCTCCCGCGCCCGCCTCCGCGAGGGGGCGACAGCCACCTCTGCCTGCCGCGCGGAGGACGGGGCTTCGGTTCCCGGTAGGAGGACAGGACTGGAGTGGGCTCCAGTGTCTGGAATGCTGGCGACGGCGTGGAGAGCGGTGTGCCACCGCCACCCCTCCCCTAGGCGTCATACGGTGCAGGAAGACACGGCGACCGGCCGACACCTCGCGATCCGCTGGACCTCTGGTGACGGACTCGAGCTTTTATTTCTAAGGCCTCCTGTGACGTTAAACAAAACCGGACTCTGCTTTCACCGTCCGGTTAAGCAGAATCGACATGTGCCTCCACAGCCAGTCAGCTTCCGTCCACCCGACAGAGATTTGGGAGTGCTCGGCAGACTTTGATCCTCGCAGTAGCAGAGTTTTCTCTCCGGTCGCTGTCAGCCGGCACGGAACGGGGACGCGCGACAAACACGTGAATTATTTGGCAGCAGTTCACGCGGCAGAGAACCGAGCAAGAAAGCTGGTGAGTCCTGGGTGCAGCCGCTGGGAGGAGGGTAGGGGTGGCTGTGGGGCTGGGGGTGGAGAGGTAGGACTGGGGGTGGCTGCCGTCGCGGGATTTATGAGGCGGCGGCTGTCGCCGTGTCAGTTTATCCTCTCCCCACTTTTTTTCTTAACGCAGTGGCGTAAACAGAGCTGCGTCACCGCCACGAGAGGCAGTGACGCGAAAGTTTGGGTGGAATCAATTTCCCGCAACGCGTACGACACGACCGGTGGGCGCCTTTTTAACAAAATATTCACTTTGTTTGTGCTGCAGGCGCTCTTCTTCGCCATCGTATGACGCCGAGAGGAAACGACGAGGCGCCGCTGAGGTGAGTGTATCTGTACACAGTGGCGGCCAAACGTCAGGCGCCGCTTACCTACATGCACAACAAGCGAAACGACTACAGTTCTGTTTGCAAAGCACACGTCTATTCGGCAACACACAAATATTCAGCTCGGAGAGACCACTGTACAGTGTCCCTAGCGTGTGATGGCACCTTAGGGCGGCAGTTAGTGGACAGTAGAGTGTCTGGGAGCAGCTCTTCAGACGTGTTGTCATGTCGAGGGGCTTGGTTGGTTGCTTAACTTGGGGGAGGGAACCGAACAGCGAGATCATCGGATGAGGGAAGGATGGGCAAGGAAATCGGCCGTGCCCTTTCAAAGGAACCATCGCAGCATTTGCCTGAAGCGATTTAAGACACGGGATTGAACAGCCGTCCTCCCGTATGCGAGTCCAGTGTGCTTTCCACTGCGCCACCTCGCTCGCAGTCTGACTGTGCGTATTCCAACTGAACTACACCGATGGCTAACCAAATTGGCATGTAATGGACTGTTGCAAAAACTGTATTAACTGTTATATTATCATAATTTCAATAGACTTAATGAGACCGTGGTTCCAGTTCCCTAACCACAACTTTATTGCTAAATAATCAGCCGTGGATTCTCGTAACATATTCTTCAAAGATTAAGCAGAATTCGTAAACATTTAATGTGAGAGATTTATTCACTTCAATCATTTTGCGAACACATTCTCTCTTTCGATAAGAATACTCCCACACCTTGTAAGACCCTCTCCGTAACCACAGACACTCTCAAGAAACTTACCGATGCTGCAGGTTAAGAAAATTGGCTATCGGATACTGTGGGAAACAAACCTAAATCATAAACACGTCATGTTTCAGGCGTAAGGAGCTACAAAGTTGGCTGTATTGTGGTGAAATGAAAAACCAATAAATAAGTTAGTTAATCTGGGTGTGTGCAGACTGTAGGAGCAGTGGGGCGACACAGCAGCCGGTGCAGCGGCGGTCTGCAGGACGGAAGGCCCGGTCAGCGGCGAGGGCGCCGGCCCTCTGCTGTCGCTCTCCCTCGCGTCGGCTTGCTGGAGGTGGCGACCAGACAGACAAATCGCTGGCCTCAGCTCACCCTGAAGAGGGGGGGGGGGGGGCTGACTACACTCCTGGAAATTGAAATAAGAACACCGTGAATTCATTGTCCCAGGAAGGGGAAACTTTATTGACACATTCCTGGGGTCAGATACATCACATGATCACACTGACAGAACCACAGGCACATAGACACAGGCAACAGAGCATGCACAATGTCGGCACTAGTACAGTGTATATCCACCTTTCGCAGCAATGCAGGCTGCTATTCTCCCATGGAGACGATTGTAGAGATGCTGGACGTAGTCCTGTGGAACGGCTTGCCATGCCATTTCCACCTGGCGCCTCAGTTGGACCAGCGTTCGTGCTGGACGTGCAGACCACGTGAGACGACGCTTCATCCAGTCCCCAACATGCTCAATGGGGGACAGATCCGGAGATCTTGCTGGTCAGGGTAGTTGACTTACACCTTCTAGAGAACGTTGGGTGGCACGGGATACATGCGGACGTGCATTGTGCTGTTGGAACAGCAAGTTCCCTTGCCGGTCTAGGAATGGTAGAACGATGGGTTCGATGACGGTTTGGATGTACCGTGCACTATTCAGTGTCCCCCTGACGATCACCAGTGGTGTACGGCCAGTGTAGGAGATCGCTCCCCACACCATGATGCCGGGTGTTGGCCCTGTGTGCCTCGGTCGTATGCAGTCCTGATTGTGGCGCTCACCTGCACGGCGCCAAACACGCATACGACCATCATTGGCACCAAGGCAGAAGCGACTCTCATCGCTGAAGACGACACGTCTCCATTCGTCCCTCCATTCACGCCTGTCGCGACACCACTGGAGGCGGGCTGCACGATGTTGGGGCGTGAGCGGAAGACGGCATAACGGTGTGCGGGACCGTAGCCCAGCTTCATGGAGACGGTTGCGAATGGTCCTCGGCGATACCCCAGGAGCAACAGTGTCCCTAATTTGCTGGGAAGTGGCGGTGCGGTCTCCTACGGCACTGCGTAGGATCCTACGGTCTTGGCGTGCATCGTGCGTCGCTGCGGTCCGGTCCCAGGTCGACGGGCACGTGCACCTTCCGCCGACCACTGGCGACAACATCGATGTACTGTGGAGACCTCACGCCCCACGTGTTGAGCAATTCGGCGGTACGTCCACCCGGCCTCCCGCATGCCCACTATACGCCCTCGCTCAAAGTCCGTCAACTGCACATACGGTTCACGTCCACGCTGTCGCGGCATGCTACCAGTGTTAAAGACTGCGATGGAGCTCCGTATGCCACGGCAAACTGGCTGACACTGACGGCGGCGGTGCACAAATGCTGCGCAACTAGCGCCATTCGACGGCCACCGCGGTTCCTGGTGTGTCCGCTGTGCCGTGCGTGTGATCATTGCTTGTACAGCCCTCTCGCAGTGTCTGGAGCAAGTATGGTGGGTCTGACACACCGGTGTCAATGTGTTCTTTTTTCCATTTCCAGGAGTGTATATCGTCGTGCCAAACATCGTGGTCTGGCGTGTATAATTGTCATACTGACACGAGAGATCAAATGTCAATTAATTCCAGTAAAACACGGTGAGACTGTGGTAGCAGCTGTAGCGACGACTGGAACTGGTGCTGCCTTTCTCTGGAACTGCCGCAGCCAGTAAAGCGACAGCACGCTGTTTATATCCTGGTGCACAGCGACACTAACGTCTGCGGCGTTTGTCCCGCGTGTTTCGCGACCTCTGCAGCGCGCCCCTGGAATCTGCTGGCGCAGTCGCCCGTCCTCCGTTGCTGGAGGGATGTCTAAGTGCCAGGAGTCGCGACTGAGGGTGGCGACAGTCTGCGTTTCGTACATCCACATAGAACCGATCAGAGGCTACAGCTGTGCACAACTCTGGGTTTACGAGCAGTGGAGCTTCCCCAGCTTTTGTCCAGTACTGCGTTAGGTGCCGGCGACCAGCGTCGGCCCGGCCGGAGCTGGCGGACTGCTGCAGACTGGAGCGCTCGGCTGTCAGCGAAATCGCTCCGGTCAGTAGCGGCCTGGACTCCAGTAGCCGGGCAGCCTAGCACGGGGCAGACTGCCGCCGAAGCCGAGCTGAACCTGCTGGGGACCGCGGCAACGCGTTCACCACCAGTATCTGGACACGTTGCAGTGGGCAGTAAAACGGGCTGTGTGTGTGGCCACCCTTGAGCTTTATGACGCCTCGAACTATGCTGCCATCAACTTCAATGACCTGTGTGAACGTCTGTGGAGAAATCGCAGTCCGTTCCTCCTCGTGAACTGAAACCAGAGAGTATAGTGATGTTGGGCTCGAGGATATGGAGCAAAATCGACGTTACGATTCGTTCCATTGGGTTGAGGTTGCGACTCGGGGCGTGCCAGATAATTTTGTCGATCGACCATTGCCTCACAGTTGTTGCCTTACCATCACGTCGACACAAATGACCACTCTGTCGAAGCTGTTGCTGTACTGCACACGGTACACAACTCCGCACACGGTCCTTCCGCATTCACCGTTTTCCTAAGCCCAATAAGGGGACCACACCCTAAACGCGAAAGACGCCCGTGTCCTGCAATACCAGCCCCTCTGCAAGTCAGTGGTGGCAGGCAGTGTTCTTAAGCCGTTTGCCGGACCCAAACCCTTCCGTCAGATTGCCACGGGGACGGCGGGATTTATCACACCGAATCACTCGCTTGCAGTCATCCACTGTCGTGTAGCGTCGTACAGCACTCCCTACAGAAATATGTGGCTGCTCGTCTGTTTAGCTGGGCTGCTGCTAGCACTCTGGAACTCACGAGTGATTTCTTCTACCGATTTCTTCCGATTATCTTCGTAGCCACCCTTCACAATGCTCGACGGACCCCCTCAGTCCTTGCACGAGGTCTGCCTGGTCTCGATTTAGTCGGTTTTGTTCTTAGCTTTTTCAGTTTCCAATCGTGACACCGATAGTCAAATCGGGCAGATTAACAAGTGTTTTAATAACCCTTTTGGATATGCTACTCGAGTGACCTCCAGTTGGAAGTGGCTGAGCTCTCCCGGCCGACCCGTTCTGGTGTTAGAAACTGCTTCTCTGCTCACATCGCGACACTCCGCACCGCCTTTCGTACTGCCCGGTGCGCCTCTCTTAATTCCTACGGCTCAGTACCGAATTACACAGGAGTGTCCACATACTTCCGATCGTACAATGTATGTGGCTACCGCGGAACACTTACTTCTCGACTGGGAGTGACCAGATGTTGACATCTGCTTGCTGAAGAAATTCTCATACTGAAAGGAGAACGAAGCTGTGGAAGACAGTGACGAAAAGTTGTCTCCAATTCAAAGCGAAGCGCGGCCGCCAGTGACGTGGAATGCTCTCCACTTGGCCCGGCCGGCGCTGAGCGCTGACTGAACAAATAACGCCGTAGCTGCGACCAGCTGACTGGAACTACTCGGCAGGTCGCTAAACACTTGCCAGTAACGATGCGCCCTGTGTACTTACAAAGTCGTGTTTCTGAAGACAGAATTCGTTGCGTTTTCGTAAAGTACTGGCTCATTCGTCACCGAAGTACAGAATAGGATTGTCAGTGATACAACAGAATGGTACAGCCTGTGGCAGAAGTCCGGTCGAGGTAACCGCCGATACGGCCGCGCCAGCGCGTACGGAGCGGAAGCGATGGGGAATGCCGCCTCACTGCGCTGACACATCCGTCTGAAGAGCGTTGCCCTCAGCTGGTTTCACTAACTTTATTCACACTTCACATTTCAACCTCTGTGGCGAGTGAGGGAGGAACTTACCACAACTTTGTGCAAATGCTGCATGCGCCAACATTAAAAGTTTAAAGCAAATCTGCACCGTAATGTCGACAAAGTGCAGATTTAGTCCAAGGCTTTCGTTGGCCAACCCAGATTAATTCGTCGGAATAACACCAGCACACAATATGTCTGAATATGTAAGGGTCGCCACTCTCGCTTTGACCCCAGAGACGGAATTAAAACTCTCACAACTCCAAAAACAATAACAAAAAGCCCTTTAGCTCTTTATCTGCCCTCGGGAGTATTCCGAGATTCTCTGGTCCCTACCAACTTCTGCCTCGAATCTGCCTAAATGGCAGTCAAAAGGAAAGAAGATACATGAAAAAAAGTAAGTAGACTTTATTATTTCAAAGTAGTCGGCTCAGTTATTGGTACGTTTACCTGTCCGCGCAGCAAGGTGGTCAGTGCTTTCGTGCGGCTGCGATTGTTCCCAGGCGTGTACCTCTCCGTCCGAACCACATGGACGGCCAGGAAGATCTTTCTTCAGGGCTCCAAAAATATGGCAGTTATCGAAGCTATACGGAGGATGTGTCAGCGGGCCGACATGTTGCCGAGGTTGTTTGGAAAACGCTACAGAACTTTCGCTGGAAAGCTCTTACACATTTTCCACACAGTTCCGTTCTATCGCCACTCGATTTCCATATTTTTGGAGTCCTAAGGTAAGAAATTCATTGCCGTCGATGTGCGTCGGGCGAAGAAGAGCGAGTCTAGGTACAGTCGTGGCTTCGTAGCAGCCGCAATCACTTCTCCGTGGAGGCACTGACTGTCTTCTCCCACAGTGGGACAAATGTATTAATAACAGTTCTGGTATTTACTTTCCAAACAATAATCAGTTTATTTACTTTTTAAGGTTCCGTGCCTCAGTCTGTAAAAACATGACCCTTGTAGAATCACTTTGCTGTCCACCTGTCCGTCTGTCTGCCTCTCTCTGTCTGTGGAACGGTTTGGCGTGTCAGATTCAGATTCATGTCGCGTACTTAAGTCTATCGTCCCTTGGCGGTGTAAAATATTTCAGCTTCTAAGTCGATGCGGTACAAAAGATTTGGTCGTGTATGTTGCATATTTTGATACTGGCAGACTCATTCGACCTCGAATGATGAAATTCGGCAAGGAGCAAGGTCTGACAGTACAAGTAAAGCAAAAAATATGAAACGTGTTAAATTATATCAGATAACATCTTTTCCCATCTGAACATACATTGGATTCGTGATCTGTCAGATGCAAGACAGACGAACATTAGTACACGCAGACTTAAAATGTAAGTTGTAGTCATGTTTGATTAACTAACTAATTTTTTTAAAATCATACTTGAAGTAAAGTACCCTGCTCGCTTGTTTTCGTATGTCCGCGCTAGTCCGTGGAACTGCTGTGGAGATTTTGATATGGTGCTAGAATTCCCCGGACCAATATCTTGCCAGTATCGATATCGATAACAGGTAAAAATGGTCCAGAATCTCGAGTCCTAGCAAGGACGAACTATATATACATACATATTTAAGCTTGTACGGAACGCTGAGTACGCGACTCATACTCGCACTTGGGCAACTTTTCACCGCGTGTCTCCTTTTCATTTGACACGCTCCTTGTACCGACCGAGCACGCGCTCGCTAATCCGCAAGCCTCACCTAGGAAAGCAGCAGAATGTCTACAGAAAGTTCCAGGCACACACGAATACACTGCAAAATGCTTCGAACGATTTGTACTGGAAAAGTCAGGTCGTTGATTGCGCGGCGTCAGCAATTCTAGACTTACCATCCGATGACCACTTTGAAACACGAACTCTAGTCTAGAGCGCCCGCGAGTTGCTTTCTCAATCCCCCCGTTGGCTGCAAGCTGAAACCCATTTCACTTGTCGAGCTTTCAGACGTTCCCACAAGTCAGAATCGGCATCCACACGCAGGTAGTTCCACTGGCCATTTGCCAGTCGCCCTAATGACATGCCACTGCCAGGGCTTCCAGAAGTGTGTTTACTAACAGCAGATGCTGGGCGACATCCTCCCTGCTGCCATCCTGGGGAGCTGGCCTCTCTGACCTCTTCCACAACCGCTTTAGGAGAATTAGGGAAAGACGGGCCGCTGACCCCCAAGCTGGAAGAGGCTACTTCGCAATGAATCCAGTCCATGTGTGGACTGTAACTACAGGAGCAGCACATACACTGTGTGTGATCAAAATTATCCGGACACCCCCAAAAACATACGTGTTTCATATTAACTGCATTGTGCTGCCAACTGCTGCCAGGCAATATCAGCGACCTCAGTAGTCATTAGACATCATGAGAGAGCAGAATGGGGCACTGCGCGTAACTCACGGACTTGGAACGTAGTTAGGTGATCATACGTCTGTACGTGAGATTTCCACACTCCTAAACATCCCTAGGTCCACTATTTCCGATGTGATAGTGAAGTGGAAACGTGAAGGGACACGTACAGTACAAAAGTGTACAGGTCGACCTCGTCTGTTGACTGAAAGAGACCGCCGACAGTTGAAGAGGGTCGTAATCTGTAATAGGCAGACATCTATCCAGACTAACACACAGGAATTCCAAATTGCATCCGGATCCACTGCATGTACTATGACAGTTAGGCGGAAGGAGAGAAAACTTGGATTTCATGCCCGTGCAGCTGCACATAAGCCATGCATCACTCCGGTAAATGCCATACGACGCCCGCTTGGTGCAAGGAGCATCAACATTGGCAACTGAACAGTGGGAAAACGTTGTATGGAGTGATGAATCACGGTGCACAGTGTGGCGATCCGATGGCAGGGCGTGTGCCGTGTGATCGTCATCTGCTAGCGTGTGTAGCGCCAGCAGTAAAATTCGGTGGCGGTGGTGGTGTGGTCGTGTTTTTCGAGGAGGGGGGCTCGCACCCCTTGTTGTTTTGCGTGGCACTATCACAGCACAGGTGTACACTGATGTTTGAAGCACCTTCTTGCTTCCCACTGTTGAAGAGGAATTCGGGGATGGCGACTGCATCTTTCAACACGATCGAGCACCTGTTCGTAATGCACGGCCTGTGCCGGAGTTGTTGGACGACAATAACATCCCTGTAATGGACTGGCCTGCACAGAGTCCTGACCTGAATCCTACAGAACACCTGACGGAATTACAATGTTTTGGAACGCCGACTTCGTGCCAGGCCTCACCGACCGACATCGATACCTCTCCTCAGTGCAGCACTCCGTGAAGAATGGGCTGCCAATCCCCAAGAAACCTTCCAGCACCCGACTGAACGTATGCCTGCGAGAGTGGAAGCTGTCATCGAGGCTAATGGTGGGCCAAAACCATATTGAATTCCAGCATTATCGATGGAGGGCGCCACGAACTTTTAAGTCATTTTGAGCCAGGTGTCCGGATACTTTTGATCACATAGTGTACATGCGGCCGGGAAAGACGTGTTATCAACCTTCAAATATGAATTGTACTTATAATCCACCATACTGTACGAATAAGGTAAATGCTTTTAAATTGTAATTCTTCAGTCTTTCCCGGCGATCTGCCGGGTGAAGTGTCATTTGTCGGATAGCTGCGCCATTATTCGTGCAGAGTATTTCGCCAGCGTGACTCGTTACTGTCATCAGATGCTACTCGAGACTCCTCATCGAGTGAAATGGGTAGTACCTGACGTAGGTGGCGACTCACGTGGCTAAAATACTGTGCATGAACGGCGACACAGAATCTTTTTAAATTGTTGAATGTTTATCATCGTAGGTTCAGCAAAGTTCTTAAGGTAATGAACGCGTTTATTGAAACGCCCCACACCACACTGTGTAAAGCTGGTGTTCTGCCCTCCTGCGTGGCTTCTAGAAACAGGACAGTTGTCATTCCATTGGTCAGGCATTCCCGCACCCGTTACGTGACGTCACATCCGCGTACTACGCAGTGCTGCAACTTAAAATATGTCTGCCACCACGTATTAAACTATATTTAAATGGAAGCGGTGACCTTTATAGTCCTGTACAAAAATGTAGACCTCAAGGAGTGAGGGAAGGGACATGACTCCATATTCTAAAATCATTGTTTGTGTCACCACTGCTAGCTGCTCGCATTCATTTTGATTTTCATAATGTGTTGTAGCAGCCCAATCCATCGCTACAGCCTGTAGTTTCTCAAGGCGGCACCCTTGTATAAAATCTTATCAGTACTTAGACCGCGAGAAATAGGAGTTACAACTCGAGCTTTCGAAGGTTAACACTGTTTTCTTCGTCAGGAGATGACTGACAGCGGCGAGCGAGGTAGCTTGGCTGCTACGTAGCGTAGCGGCGACCAACCGTGTCTCTGATCGGATGACGCCGCTCGTAATTCTAACCTTTATGGCGCGGTGACGTCTCCTCAAGGTTAGGGTTCATACGTGCATGTGCAGGAAGTGGGCAAAGACGCAGCACGCTCCCTTCCACCCAGCAGGTCTCGACTGAGTGGCGGAAAGGGGCAGGAGAGCGTCCCCTGCTCAGCTGACAGCCACGGCTTCTGGCCGTACTTCTTGGAAGACGCCCCGTCCCAAATGTTCCTCTCCAGGCACCTCCGTCTCTGTTACTCCACATCCGAATTTCTACGGCTTCTGTTATTATTGAATCCCGGTAGGTGAGTGCGTGGGATTTCCTCACCGTCGACCTCGTGCCCTTCCGCTGGCGCTCGTTTCTGTACTCGATGTGCCGTCCGCTGGCTGTCGGGCCTGCGTAGTTCCCGCCAGACTCACGTGGCGCGCTGCAGAAAGCGGGTCCGCGTAAATCCAGACTGTCCTTCACTGTACGCAGCGCGCCTTCATTTTCCGTGCAGGTCGGAATACCGGTCTAATACCACATTTACGTAATACGGGACAAGTCTTTTATTGAGATCGATCTGCACACTGGAAGGAATGCCGTGGGGTTTTCTTCTTACGTTGGGTCTACGCCTGTTTACCAGCTAAGAGCGCTCTAATTTGACGCAGTTTGAATCCGTTTAATTGAACACGTTCTTAAGCTGTTTCAAAGTCGAGACAAGATCACAGTCTAACATCCCATCGGCAGCGAGGCCGTCAGAGTCTGCTGACGTATTTCACTTCTAGATGGCAGGTGGTCGTGATCTGAAACTGTCTGGGCTCCCTAATGGAGGGAATGCTCTCGAGCTTGATGGCAGTAACCACGCCTGTGCTGGCGCCGCGAGACCATCCACTCCTCCTAGACCAGTCTTTAGCTCCGGTGAATCGTCTGAGCAAGCTCGTGCCACGTACAGGCGGCAACTGCAGCGGTCGCATTCGAAACTCTGAATCTTCGGTTGACGTTATTAAAGACAATCACTTAGTAATGCTATGGCGAGCCTACATGTGGTTTCTTTATGTGCAAAAGTACTGACAGCACATGCGTTGGAACTCGGAGCTGGCCATTTTCCACCTGGCGTTTCCAAAATTTTTCAACACTTCTTGACGTTCGATTGCGTCTGTTCTCAATCACTTTCACTTCCATGCAACAGAACATGTGGTTTATGACGGAATTGAAAACGAAGGGCAAGTTCCCGTTTTTGGAAATGTCGGTCGGACGAAATTGAATGGAGGATTATTTAATTCTTTGTACAGAAACGAGAACCGACAGAGGTCTTTATTTAAGTGAGAGCAGTTTCCAGCATTCAGCTGAACAGCATTCTGTCACGAATACTTTAATAAACAGAGTGCAGACAATTTCAGGCGATTATCACCTGGAATCTGCACTGAAACTCCTTAAAAATCTGTTCGACAAAAATAAATACAGAACACATCGTATTAGTCCTGCATTCGCTGGTAAACGTAGGCGCAAACCCACCGAGAGAACGGAAGAAGAAGGAAAGCCGCGGGATTCCTACGGAGGGACCTCGAGCACAGCTGGGCTCGAGAGTGTCTGGTGCCTGCAATGCGCCACGCGAATGTGGCGAGAATCACGTAGGGCAGAAAATCCCCACCGCAGCCGAGCAGACACCCAAAGCACCGAAATAGCCGATAACGGAAGGACACGAGATCGACTTTGAGAAAACGAAGATCCTCTCCCACAATTCGACCTACTGGGATTCCGTAATAGAAGAAGCCGCAGGAATTCGCATGTACAGTAACACTTTTAACAGAGACTGAGTTTGTAATGTGTGTAGCGCCTGGAGACGATCCCTTGTGACGTAGCTGGTGAGGGGACAGGCGATGCCGATGGAGGAGTCCTTTTCTGCTTCGCCGCTCAGTCGTTGGCCGGTGGGGGAATGGGAGAGGGGGGGGGTGCCTGTTTCCTCCATTTGCATCTGTGAATCCCACCCTGCAGGTAACGTTACACCGCCATTATAGAAGTCCCCCTACCAATGCCGAGTTCTAACGCCGCTGTAAAGGGAGTCAGACTTCGCTTCCGGCACACAGTCACCCCCTGATGAAGAACACGGTGATAACCTTGGAAAGCTCGTGTTTTTCCCCGGACCTCACGCGGTCTGAACACTGACGGGATTTGATGTGTGTGTGTGTGTGACGGCTGCCCGCCTGCCCGCAGCGCCGACGGCAACTTCGAGGTGACGCTGGCGACCAAGGCGACGCTGAACTACACGGGCCGCGTCGAGTGGAAGCCGCCCGCCATCTACAAGTCGTCCTGCGAGATCGACGTCGAGTACTTCCCGTTCGACGAGCAGACGTGCGTCATGAAGTTCGGCTCCTGGACCTACGACGGCTTCCAGGTGAGTGCGCATGCAGTGCTTCTCCGATTCCAAACAGCGTTTCACTGAGCACCACACGGACGCCTATTAACTACAGTACGGTGCTGTACTGGCGTATAGGCAGGCCTCGGCTGACAGCAGGCACGGAGGATCAGTCAGTGGGGCAATAGAGGGAAGTGTGATTCCGGGCTAAAAATGCTGACGGCTCAGTACAGGATGTGCGTGTGGGATGTAGAGATCAAGAGGCACTCTCGGGGTAGATCAGCGTGCAGAGCGGGACAGAAGACTACAAACGACTGTACGTACATCCAGTGGTATGGTCTCGCGTGCAGCACCGCTGCCAACTAACGGGCCTCGATTGTAGGCTATGCTATGTCACACGTACAGCGGGTGGGTAAAAGTATGGAAACACCGTGACGACGTAAGTCGAAAAGGCAGCCAAGCCGGCAGGCTCCGCTGTTGTGGTTCAAATGGTTCTGAGCACTATGGGACTTAACTGCTGAGGTCATCAGTCCCCTAGAACTTAGAACTACTTAAACCTAACTAACCTAAGGACAACACACACATCCATGCCCGAGGCAGGATTCGAACCTGCGACCGAAGGGTATCTCCGATAAGCTTCCATCCCAATTTATATATCGCAATATTTCTGGTGTTAGATCTCCTTCGACATTAACAAGTGTGGCTCAGCGGTTCTAGACGCTTCAGTCTGGAACCGTACGACCGCTACGGTCGCAGGTTCGAATCCTGGCTCGGGCTTGGATTTGTGTGATGTCCTTAGTTTAGTTACGTTTAAGTAGTTCTAAGTTCTAGGCGACTGATGACCGCAGATGTTGAGTCCCATAGTGCTCAGAGTCATTTGAACCATTTTGAACCATTAACAAGTTGACTCAGATAGACCCACTCTGTGACGCTTTGCAGCTGCGTATTTCCAACAGATACATTTCTCTCCATTGTCCATTCACGCACTATGATCTTGGTTTTATCGTACTGTATTTCAGACCAACTTCAGAGCAGACTAACCCAAATTCCTTAACCAGTATTTGTTGTATACTATTAAAAACTGAACAAATTCATCAGCAAGCCTCAGGTAATTTAATCTCTTTCTCAGAAGTTGCATTCCCTCAGTTTTCCAGTTTAAGTCTGATATTGCTTTTTCTAGGCCTGAGTCAGCTTGTTTTATACCATTTTCAATTTGAAATTATTTATTTCTTCGGTAACATTCACGAACGCTGTGGAGATTCTTCTGTATATGCTACTCTTCCTTGTTCTCTTACGTGAAACACAGGTGCATGACTGATCGTATCGAATGCTTTTTCGAAAGCAACGAAGACAAGGCAAGGCGAGGCGAGGCGAGGCGAGGCGAGGCGAGGCAAGGCTGCATATGAGGCTCTTTTGATCCGCTACTTGTGGTGGCAAATCCTGAGTGCAGCAGGGCCTGCTCAGCCCCCGGCGGGTCACGTACCCGTGAACACAGCGTTGGCACACAGGGTGCTTCAGATAAACTTCCACCTCAAGTAGTATCGCAACCGTGTAAGGTATCCTAATACAGTATTCAGCCATATGAATTGTGAAATAGTCTTCACAAAGCGACGTATACTCTATTTTCTTAGCTGTATTGATTACAGAGGTACCGGTATCTACTTGTTTTCTTTATTTTTCAAACGTAACAGTAGAAGATATACTATTAGTTTCTTACTTCTGAAAGATACGAATTCAACGTCGTTTCAGTGTTCAGAAAGCAGTTAATATTTTTGGAGTTATTACAATATTTATGGTTCGAACATTAAAGCGATTGCTGCGTTATTCGGAAGTTGGTGACTTCACACTCAAATAAGGCAGGAAGTGACGTGAGACAGTGAGGAAGCAGGCACAGCGGGAAGTAATGAGGCTCTCGTTCTGTGTGGCGATTGCTCGTTAGTTTAAAGAAAAAGTAAATGTTTTTCACAAGCCGAGAGAAAGTATATGAGCTATTTCTTTACGGAGACTGCAGATGCAACCCGCACATACGAGGTGTCCCGGTCGACGATGTACAGCAAGAATGACGAGTCAGCGAATGTACCAAAACTTGTTACTGGAAGTGTACTGGAGAACCATGCGGACGTGCTATGAGAGAAGCGACCTGAACGGACGTTTCGCCAGCTGCTGCTCGTAATCCACGCGTCAGCCGCCGGCGCGCAGACAGCTTCCATCCGCCTCGTGTGTCGCTTCAGCAACAGGTAGACCGGAGCAGTCGCACAAGATCCGTGCAGTTCTGTCTTTCGGTTTTGATGTAACTTCAGCACGGTAGGTTCCTCCTTCAAAGAATTCTCCTTACATCCTTACCGATGATGCAACCTGTGAAAATCACGGAAATCTGAGCGCAAGCAACGTACGCCACTAGCGTAGCGCCCGCTGATTCGCTCCCGCTGACTGTACGAGCTGCACAGATATTTTTTATTTTTCTTTAATCGAATTTTTATGTCCACAAATTGGAACACATTCTAAACTTTTCACGCCAATTAAAGCCGTACAGGCATAGTCTTTTCCGAATGTACTTGTAACCGTAAAGCGATTTGTGATAGCTGGAGTTAAAAGTTTCTGTTAATCGTGACTTTTCCAGTTTTACTTCCATAGAAACTTTCATCCCCTAACTAACACGTATTATTTCTTTTCATCCAACCGAGAACTGAGATCCCAGTGTTCATAGATTTAGCTCGATTTTAATATCGTGAAATATATTGTTAAAAATAGGTCGTGTTTCGACCTTCTTTGTCAGGTGGTCCGTGACGTGTCTGGTAAGATAGCCCTGCGAGTTCCGCGGCAGTTTCCCCGCCCCTGGCACGTCCTCCGCCGCTCCCACTGCCCCCACACCTCTCCGTGCCAGACGGAGCGGACGGCTGTGCTGGCCGCGCTTTGCCCGCCCCTCCGTCGCGGCTGCGGCCCACAGCCCACACTCCGCACCCGCCCAGATTGTCGGCGGCACGCTCCCTCTGCGGGCCTGGCCCTTCCACGTGGCCTCCGTACAGATCCGGCAGTTCTCACGGAACACCTCGCGACTCGTTTCGTGGCAGCCTCCTATCAAGCTTCCTCCTCCAAAAACAGTGAGCTGAACCTTCCCCTTTTCGGGCGGAATTCTACAGTGAACCTTTTACTGCTTCTGGCCCTCTCTTCTTCTCACGATTCAGCTCCTGACCCTGATCCCATCCATTACAAATTGCTTCACCACCTCCACAACGCCACTACCTCCTCCATGTATTTTGCAGTACTTGGCTCCAAGGGACGATATTAAGGTTCCTGTCCTTAAGTCTGGCAAGGAACCGTCGTTCAGTGACGGTTACCGGCCATCAGCTTGACAACTGTCCCCTGCAAGTTACTAGGACAGGCGGTGGTTCGTCGGCTCAGTTGGGTCCTCGAATCTCGCTACCTTTATCTTCTTAACAGTGCGGCTTTCGGCAGAGAATGGAGGGGGGGAGGGGGGGTAGGTGGCCAACACCCAACCCCCCCCCCCCCCCCAGCCAGACAGTCTCCGATCGATCGTCTGCTTCGGCAGGGCTTTCCTCACTGCGGCTTGGCGCCATCACATCCTCCTTACGCTCCACGAATGGGGTCCTTGGGGCAGCCTCCCAATTTTTATTCGCCAGTTCCTGTCCCACTTCTCGTTCAGAGTCTAGATTACCACTGTTCTCAGCTCCCCACAGGCCCGTGAGAATCGCATTCCACAGGGCTCTGTAGCAAGTTTCTAATCGCTATTAATGGACTTGTGGCCTCTGCCAGATTGTCGGTCACCCCCACTCTGTATATGAATGGTTTTGTATTTACGCTAGCGCCCACTCGGTGGACTCTGTGGAATGACAGTTCCAGGTGCCATCTGGCGCACATCCACGTGGACACTCTTGCACGGTTTCCAGTTCTCTCCCCTTCAGTCCAGGGCGGTGCATTTCTGTCGCCATACTATCGTCCATCCTGAATTGGAGCTCTACCTCGATGCCCGACACCTGTTCCGTTTCTTGGGTCTTCTTTTTGACATCAGTCTTACTCGGTTGCCACGTATTCATCATCCAAAGGTTGACTGTTTGTGTAAACTCAGTGTTTTTTGCTTCTTTATCCACAGCTTTTTCGGCACGGACCATTCGACCCCTCCCAGACCTTACCATACATTAGTTCTATGTCAGTTGGACTGTGACTGTCAAGTTTATGGACCAACTACCCCTTCCACACTCCCCTCTTGGACCCAGTTCACCAGTGTGGTATATGTTTAGCCACCAGTGCCTTTCACACCAGTCCTGTCGACTGCCTTCTGGTTGATGCTGGGATCCCTCCCCTTCGACTCGGCAGTCGCAGCTCCTTGTTTCTTATGCCATCACTACTCACTGTTCCCTTGCTCAGCCCTCCTATTCCATTCTTTTCCCACCCTCAGGTGGCTTTACTGTTTGGGCTCTGCCTCGCTTCTCTTCACTATGACTTCCACCTTCCCTCCTTGTCCTCTTCCCCACGTTCTCTCCTAAACACTCCCCCCCCCCCCCTTCATTAGTTCCTTGGCCACTAACTCTTCTGGAGTCTGCTCCAGCGGCATTTCATTGTTTTCTCTGAATACTCTTATGAGAGGTTCGGGATGCCATTATTTTTTACACCGATGTCACTAGATCTGCTAATCATGTGACATATGCCTTTACATCTTCTGTTGGCATGGAACACCATGCCACATGTGGGGTGTTTACTGGAGAATTGATGGCCATCTATTGGGCCCTCTGTTTTATTAAACGGTTCTCCACCCCCCTTCACCCCCGAATTTTGTTGTGTACAGACTCCACAACTTCCTGCCACCCCATGATCTCTGCCATCCGTGACCTTGTCGCTGATCTTCGCGGTACTGCTTGTCTGGTTGACTTCCTTTGGGTTCCTGGCCATAAGGTATCCCAGATCACAAGAACTGGCTCATCATCTGGCTGGGGGGGGGGGTTGGGTGTTGGCCACCTACCCCCCCTCCCCCCCCCCCCTCCATTCTCTGTGACCCCTCTGGGAGCAGATCTGTTGCTTTACATCAAATCCCTTGTTGCTCAATAGTGGGTTCACACTTTGGAGGCTATCCCGCTGTCTAATAAGCTGGGCACACTCAAGGAGACTCACACTACGTGGGGTTCTTCCCTCTGCCTCTCCTGGCGGGAATCTATCATCCTCTGCCGTCTTCTATGGCCACACTAGGTCGACCCATGGGGTTTCACTCTGCAATGAGCCCCCTTCCCCCTTTTCTAGTTGGAGGACTCCGCTCATGGTGATCAATGTTTTGCTGGACTGCTCCCTCCTTCTGGATCTTTTGCAATAAATATGCCTTCTCAACTTCCTCGTCTCGGATGTTAGTGGACGACCCTCGCACGGTTACATCTGTCCTGATTTATCTTCACGAAAGTGGTTTCTGCTCTCAGCTATAAGTGAATTTTCCTCTGGAATCTCAGTTCCTCATTTAGCGTAGGCGTTGGTTATGGAGGCCTTGACCTTATCTCCACGTCACCCAAGTTCTCCCCGCCTGGTGCCTACATTTTGTCTGGTCTGTTGTGAATGTTTTGCCTCTTCACTTGTGTCTTCTTCCCCTTGTGTTGTCCCCACAGTATCGTGATAGTGGTACGGTGTGGGTGTCGGGACAGGTCGGTGCTGGTGCTGGTGCCCCACGGCGTGCAGCGTTTCTGGGGCATCGGCGCTGCTCTGCCCACCCCCTTTTGTTCTTTCGTCTTTCTGCTGCCATGGCGTCCCTTTTTCCGCTTTGTTTGTACTGGACTGTGCTGTTTATGTTGTTCCTCCCTTGATTTCTGCCATCTTATATCATGGAATCGATGATATGGCTGTTCGGTCCCCTCTCGCAAATCAATCAACCAACCATCCTTTTCTTAGAAATTTTCATCCCCTATTTCATACACTTAGGGGTCGAATTTCCAAAAACACTGAACTACGTTTCTTTTTTTTATTTCTTTAATGCTGATTTATTTTCAAACACAAATTTCACCGATTATTTCACTCCCTTAGGGGCTTAATTTCCAAAAATGCTCAAACACGTATTTCTTTATTTCTGACCGAGAAACTAAATGCCAGTTGTCGTAGGCCTCCATTCAAAATTGCCTTAATAGCGACATATTTTAAAAATGCTCTTCATCCGCTATTTCACAGTTTTAGGGGTGGAATATCGAAAAATTCGTTCTTAGAGTGTAAGGTAATTGCAAATTTCAAGTTTTTAAGCTTAGTGATTTGGGCTGGCCGATGACGAGTCAGTGAATGAGTCAGTCAGTCGAGACACTGCCTTCGATGTATAGAGATAGGCCGCTGAGAATACGTCCTGTCTGAGGCAGATTGAACATAAGAGTCTGTGGGAGTGTGAACGTCTGGTGCTAGATTTTTCTGAAGTCTGCGCCGCTCGCCTTTACTTCATTGAAGAAGACTTGACAAGTAAAAGGCAAGCACCGTTTCTTAACACAGTGCTAATGACTCTCCTGAAAGGAACACCGTATGACGTGTATGGCTGCCGCTCGTGGCCACCAGAGCGCTCGCACAGCTACGTATTTCCTGGTCGCTGGATTGGAACGTACTGACGCCACTACACATTTTTTCTCTGGACCAAACCCGAAGATTGAGTCTACACACATGTTTTGGCGACCCAATAGAGCTTAAAAGGTCGTGTTGTCGCAGCATGTTCGATGATATCGAAGGAACCTCTCCAGTCTGTCCAGACGTCCTTGCACCACCGACTGCAAACTTGTGTCGCAATAGGCAGTGGGCATTTCCAATACTTGGTGAGATAAATGCAATTTTATGGAAGACTTTACGACTAACATTCGTTGTTGATTTTCTTTTTATTGCTGCTGCTCGTATAATTTAGCATCTTGACATTTCTACGTCTACATCCATACTCCGCAAGCCACCGTATGGTGCATGGCGGAGGGTGGCTGTATTTCTGTTGCACTCGCAGACGGAGCGAGGGAAAAACGATTGTCTATATGCCTCATATCACCCCTAATTTCTCTTATCTTCGCCCTCCTTACGCGAATTTACGATGGCTGCAGTAGAATCGCTCTGCAGTCAGCTTCAAATGTCCGTCCTCTAAATTTTCTCAATGGCGTTTCGCGAGAAGGATGCCGCCTCCCACCCAGTCATCCGGTAACAGTTGCAGGTTGCTCGAACCTCCCGGTAACAAATCAGGCAGCCCGCACCTGAACTGGTTCAGTGCCCTCCTTTAATCCTAAGCTTTGTGGTACTTCCAAATGACTCGCACTGGTGTCCCACAAGCGATCTTCTTTAAGGATGAGCTACACTTTCCTAAAATTCATCCAATAAACGGAAAACGATCGTTCACCTTCCAAACTACCGTCCTTGCGTGCTCGTTTCACTTCATACTGCTCTGAATTCGTTACGCTACGTACTAGATCGTCATCTGGCGGCGCACTACAAATGCTGTATTGCAACATTACTGGAATGGTTTTCCTATTCGTCTGCATTAACCTACATTTTCCACTTAGAACAAGCTGCCATTCATCACACCAACTAGAAATTCTGTGCAAGTCACCCCGTGTGCACCCACAGTGACTAAACGAGGACACCTTCCCGAACACGACAGCATCACCGGCAGAGGGTCGCAGACTGCCGCTCTGCCTGTCCGCCACATTGTCTACGTACAGAGGGGAGAGCGGCCAGGCCCGCCACACGTGCCTGGCTACACTCGCCGTCGAGGGGAACGCACTGGCTTCTCTCACCCTAAGAAACACACCTGGAAACCTAATTCGGACGCTGGCACCTTCGTTAACATTTCACCCATAACGCGAAACTCTTATTCTATAATCCTTATACCTCAATTCCCTGTTAATCCATTCAATTCCTTTCTTTCTAGGCTCTTGCAAAAACAAGAGTAAATGTATTACCGTAGTTAAGTGACGAATCATCCTTTGCCTCGCAAATCGTATGTCGTTCCGACCAGATGCCTGCAAGTGCGCACAGTATGAGTGTAATCGAGAACTTTCCTCCAGTATACGCTTTTGTAAGCAGACTCTCTTAGCTGCGTCAAGCAGGAACGACCCATGATTTTTATGAGACAGTTCCGTAGAACAACACGAACTTCCGAATTACAAAGCAGTCGGTTTCGTATCCAAAACAGATAAATCCTAAGTGCTAAAGGTTATTAGCTCTCTGGAACTACTAATTAGATTTTGAAGGGCGGAATTTGGAACTCCGATAGTAGCAGCGGAAATTTACTATAGTTCTGTTTGAGAAAGTGAATACGACTAGGTGTCTCGGTAGTTAATACAGCTACTAAAAAGACAGTATGCTTGAAACGTACTCGCAGTTGCGAATACGAAGAGTCATGAGCTGTATAACGGTTTTGCGACAGAGAAAATTTGTGCCGGAAGCGCGATTTTAACTCGGAACTCCTGTATCACGCGGCGGTCACACGAGTCACGGCAGGACCCAAACTTTGACAAGTCGTCGTTCCTGCGTCACAACTTGTGCACACGTCACGTAATTCCCGTACAGGGCAAGACATTTTAATTGTTGTCACTGCCTGGTATCGGCGTACAAATACGGTACTGGAGTGTGTGTGTGTGTGTGTTGTTAAGAAAAACGGCACAGCGCACGCATACATGCGTGTCCGAAAGAACATCGCCTCGTTCTTCTTAACAACACATGCACTCCAATGTCGTAGAATACACTTGATTTACTGATGGCGTTGTCACTATTTACTTGCGTAAAAACCGAGTTACGATACCTTAAACGGGTCAGGAAATACCGGAGGTGAACCGCTTATTGTATATTGTACTAGAGCCATATTAGTGACTTAATTGCTCTAAGCGTTTATTGTACCTAAAGATATAACAGAAGCACAAATATTTTTAAAGAGGATAAGAATATTTTCATTAGACGTGCGTCATCACGTATAACCGCCTCGCTAGCACAGCGACTGGTTGAGTAGAAGAAGTCACTGCAGGGACTCGAGTCGTCCGCTTGCAGTCGCGTGCGCAAGCCGCGGCGGCCGCCACAGTGGCGAAGCCCCGCAGCGGCAGAGCGCGTTCGCTGAGAGCTCTCCAGCTGTGCTGTGTGTGGGGGAGGGGGGGGAGGATCACTTCCATCCCGGTTAGTCGCCAGGTGTGGGCGTCTTCTGCACCTGCTCCATATAACATTGTGGTAAAAAAAGGGGCTTCTGAAAGGGCGCGTTGGGGATACCGTTCCTAGGGCAGGACAATTTTTCATTATCTAAGGCAGAGCATAAATAGGCTACAGTTATGCTGGGAGCAGGAAAATATCTTTAACGTTAAGTGGAATTTTTAAGAATTCTTTTTTGTTTCCCAAAATAATAAAGCACGAATCATTTAAGGAAACCTACTTCAGCTCAGCGTCCTGTGGTTACCTCCTCCACTACAGCCGTCACACTCCTCTAACAAAAGCTGATCGACTACTGAATTCAGGACCTGCTAGCAGACTGAACACTGTTTCCGGGAGTAAACCGAGGCAGTGGCATGAGGACATTATGAGATCAGTGTATAACTTAACAGCGCTGATGGAAGATTACCACAGACGATACTGTTATCTACAAAAAGAGGTCCACTAGTGTTCTATTACACTATAAGCGAAGAGTCGCTGGAACCAGTAACAGTACAGCAACTGCCTAGGAGTAACCACGCAGACACACCTGAAGTGGAATAACAGCACAAAGCAGATAGAAGGAAAGGCGGAGGCCTCGGTGAGATCCAGAGTGTTAGGGAGATGTATGCCACCCACGAAGAATGTGGCTTACGAAACGCTCGTTCGACTGGTGGTCGAGCGCTGCTTCCTACACTGGAACCGCCACCAAACAGGATCAGGAGCAGAGGTAGGGCAGATCGAGCCGAGAGCTGTGCGCCACGTCGCGGGCTCGTTTAGTCGGCGCGAGAGCGTCTAAGGAAGCTCCAGGGGCAGACGCTGCAAGCAGGCGGTGTTTCTCACAGACAGGCCCAGACAGGCCTAGTTTTGAAATTCCTAGAGCACATATTCCAAAAACAGTCGGGTAACGTGTTACTTCCTCCTTCACATGTCTCACAAAATGACCACAGCGAGAAAATTCGGGAAATTGCTTGCCATACACAACTTCGCCCACAACTTATCGAACGCGAAATTTCCGAAAGTAATGGGGAAGCGGAGATCAGATAGCGGTACCTCCGCCACACACAGGTGTCTAGCTGTATGAACCTGCACACATGCAGAAGTAGTGGTCTACAGAGATAGATTTAAAATTCTCTATTATTAAGAATAAAGAAAGGAATACTTAGAACAAATTTACTGTAACATTTGGCTCACAATGCACCGGAAGTAGACTTACCTAATTGCATCGCTCGTCGTGCATGTTGCTGCTGTGTCGTCATTCCCCCGGTACCTGTCTCACGGAGAAGCACACCTGGGCAAGGAACACGAAGACCTGCTATCGACCGCAGACTCTACACACATATCACCGGCGACGCCGAAGGCCAACAACTGGGCTGGCTTACTACCACGGAGAGGATGTGGTGAATCAGATCAGAGAGGCGGTGGAGGTGCTGAATCAGACCAGAGAGGCAGAGGAGGTGATGAAGCAGACCAGAAAGGTGGTGGATGTAATGAATCAGGCATGAGAGCAGAGAGGCACTGGAGGTGATGAAGCAGACCAGAGAGGTGGTGGACGTGGTGAGTCAGACCAGAAAGGCTGTGGAGGTGATGACTCAGACCAGAGAGGCCGGGGAGCTGGTGAATCAGACTGGAGAGGCAGAGGGGGTGCTGAAGTAGACCAGCCAGGCGGTGGATGAGGCAGAAAAGTTGGTGAAGCAGACCAGAGAGTCGGTGGAGGAGGTGAATCAGAACAGAGAGGTGGTGGATGTGATGAATAAGACCAGAGAGGCAGAGGAGGTGTGATGCAGACCAGAGAGGCGGTGGAGGTGATGAATCAGACCAGAGAGGTACCACGTCTGCATCTTCCGCATGAGCAGGAGCGTCTCGATCAATATGTGAATGGGCTTCTCCAAGACCATCTTCGCTTCGTTCAGGCGCTGTGGAACCAATTCCCTACAATAGAAATTACGCTATTTTGAGCTGTTTTCCAAAGAATATATCACAGAAAAGGAGATACTATGACAGGAGGTGAGAGCGAATAGGCACAAAGAGTTCGCTGAACGCCTCTAGCAGAGGTAGGAATTGTCTGATGAGGTGACAGAAGAACAAGTAGAAGTCGATTTGGAACAAATGGCGGATCCGGTATTAAAATCAGTGTTTAACAGAGCTTTCGAAGATTTTTGATCAAATACAGTGGAAGGCATAGCTAACAATTCCTAGGAATGTCTAAAATCATTGGCCAAATGCCGCCTAGACGAGTATTCCTGTTACTTCTCTGGAATCTATGAGACTGGATACGTACAATTAGACTTTTGGAAGAATGTCATCCACACAATCCCGAAGATATCTAAGACAGATAGGTGAAAGAAGCGTTAAATAATCATCTTCAAAGCTCATGCATCCATGTTGATGAGAAGAAAAATATATACAAGTTCAGAAAAGAAAGTAGTGAATATTTTAAACGTTGATCATTTTGGCTTTAGGAAAAGTAAAGGCACCAGAGAGACAGTTCTAACATTAAGGTTTATAACTGAACCGAGACTTCTGAAAATGGAGACACTTTCATAGGATTAGTCGAACTAGAAAAAGTGTGCGACAGTGTAAAATGGTGCATCAAAGTTCTCAGAAACAGGTATAAGTTCTGTAAAGGAAGACGAGTAATATACAATATGTAAAAGAACCAAGAGAATGCAATAAGAATGGAAAACCAAGCACAAAGTTATAGGATTAGAAAGGGTATAAGACAGCGTTGCAGCCTTTGGCCCCTACTGTTCAATCTGTACATCGAAGATGGAAGGACGGTATTAAATAAAGGTCCAAGACCACGGATGAAAGGATTGCAGTGACTAGACTGACGGAAGTGAATTACTACACTAACTGTCGAACTGAAGAGACTGTTGAGTGCGCAGAAAAACGAAAAATAATGAGTAGTAAAAATCAAATTAGCGATAAATAAGAACTGGTTTTCAACATGTCACAGATAATTCAAAACAACTTTTTTCCTCATTCGTACACGTCCGTGTGGGGACCGCACGGCGGCATGTCTGGCTGCATTGCTAAAGCGCGTTTTCAAGTCCTGTGTTTTTTTTTTTTTTTCGACCTCGCAGAGAGTAGTAAATGTGTAATTATGTGACGTCAGGTGACCGTGGCGGCTACCGAATCGGACAATCTCATCCTGTCCTCCTGTCTGGAATATTTCATCCATAAACTGAGGGGCACTTACGGACCGTGGAGACGAGGTGGTGGCCCATTCTGCTGGAATACGACATCGGGCAGCAGGTGTTCCGGTTGTGCGGTAGCGAACTCTTGTAGCCCGCTCAGGTAAACGTCGCTGTTGACGGCAGGGTCGCTGAAAAAGAACGGGGCACTTGCGTAATTGTCCAATAAGTCACTGGTGCAGTGAGAACACGGCCCAGGTAGGATATGTAGAGCGAACTTATTGTATATAGTATCCTTCGTGGAGTTTTGAGTTACATACAGATGGACGTTCGGCTGGCTACTTGAGTCGTAGAAGGAAGTAAAGTACTGAGAGGGGGGCAGAAGGCCAAAGTGGCCGACGAAAAGCTTTAACTCCAGATCACTGGCAATGTTCTAGAGTTAAGAACACACGTAGTAGTGGGCTTGGCAAAGGCAAGCCACTTGCCATTAGTTGCCATGAAGTCAAAGTCTGAAGAAGTAAAGTCAGTGCCCTAGGCTCGGTAGGGACTGGGACTCAAAACACAGTACGTGAACCTTAACGAGCGTGGGTGGACCACTGCTGCGGTTTTTGTACGTCCGTGCTCGTGACTAGAGGTCTAAGGGACTTGGTCCGTTCACTAAGGCCTCAACATGATGCACTGAACCACCGACACTGGTAGCCATAAAATAAAGACATCATAAAGACGGCTGTAGATTACTGTGGTTGCGCATGGCCCAGACAAGTTGAAGGCATAACTGGTTCGTTAGCTGAGAAGGGACTGCCTTCCCGCGGCTGTGCGCCAGCGTGCAGACTGCCGCAGCGCACAGACACAACAGCTGGTAGCGCGCGGAAGTACGGCAGTGCCCGCGAGGGCAACGGAAGGGCGCGACCCTGCCACTCACTCTGTTGTTGTTGTTGTTGTTGTTGTTGCGGGTGGCATTACAGCAGAGTTCACCTATTACACTAGTTCATAGATTGTTAAATACAACACAGTCCGTGGTTCAAACGATTCACATGTGGAAAAAATTTTATGTATCAGTTTACCATACAAGTGTTCTCATATACATTTAAAGAACTCGAAACAATCAAGATCGTGCACAAAAATAATCTATGGAGGACTTAAGATCAAATAAGGCAGAAGTAATCGATAACATTCCATCAGAATTTCTAAGATCATTAGGGGGAAGTGGCAACAAAACGTCTATACGCGTTGGTGTGTATAATGTATAAATAAGTCTGGCAATATACCGTCAGAAGACAGCAAGAGCTGACAAGTGCGAGAATTACCGCACGATCAGCTTAACAGCTCTTGCATTCAAGTTGATGACAAGAATAATATACACAAGAACGGAAAAGAAAACTGAGGACGCGCTAGATAACGATTAGTTTGCCTTTAGGAAAGGTAAAGGCACGGGAGAAGCAATTCTGACGTTGCGGTTAGTAATGGAAGCAAGACTAAAGAAAAATCAAGGCACGTTCGTAGGATTTGCCGACCAGGCAAGCGTTCGACAATGTAAAGTGCTCCAAGGTGTTCGAAATTCTGAGAGAATCAGGGCTATGCTACAAGGAGAGACAGACAATATACAATATGTACAAGAACCAAAGGTCAATAATAAGAGTGGACGACAAAGAACGAAAAGCACGGATTGAAAAGCATCGAAGAAGCAGTGATGGAAATATAAGAAAGATTGAGGAGTGGAATTAAAACTCAAGGTGAAAGGGTAACAATGACGCGATTCGCTGATGACATTGCTATCCTGAGTGAAAGTGAAGAATATTTTACGTGATTTGCTGAACGGAATGGACAGTCTAATGAGTACGGATTATGGACTGAGAGTAAATCGAAGAAAGACTAACGTAATGAGAAGTTTCAGTAATGAGGACAGTGAGAAACTTAACATCAGGATTGATGGTCACGAAGTAGATAAAGTTAAGGAATTCTGCTATCTAGGCAGCAAAATAACCAATAACGGTCGGGGCAAGAAGGACATCAAAATCAGACTAGCACTGGCAAAAAGGGCATCCCTGGCAAAAAAAGGTCTACTGGTATCAAACACAGGCCTTAATTTCAGGAGGAAGTTTCTGAGAATGTACGTTTGGAGCACAGCATTGTATGGTTGTGAAACATGGATTGTGGGAAAACCGAAACAGAAGAGAATCGAAGCATTTAAGACGTGGTGCTACTCACGAAAGTTGAAAATTAGGTGGACTGATGAGGTAAGGAATGAGGAGGTTCTGCGCAGAATTGGAGAGGAAAGGAATATGTGGAAGCAAGGGACAGGACGATAGAACATCTGTTAAGGCATGAGGAAATGACTTCCACGGTACTAGAGGAGGGAGCTGTAGTGGCAAAAACTGTAGAGGGAGACGCAGACTGGGACACATACAGCACGTAATTGGGGACGTGCGTCGCAAGCGCTACTTGAGATGAAGAGATTGGCACAGGAGAGAAACTCGTGGCGGGCCGCATCAAACCAGTCAGAAGACTGATGACATCAAAAAAAGAAGGCCGTCAACACTGTCTTGCAAACCAGTTACTGTTCGTAGGAGTCGCTAATCACTGTGGTAATGTAATAAGTTCTCACTCGGAATTAATTATTAATTACTGTTACACGATTTGAGCTCACGAGTAATAAAAACAGACTGTAGGCAGTGTATGCGAATATTTCGAACTGTTAGCTATCGGACTACGGCACACTACTGAGGACAAGAGACACACGTGTGGCCCCCTCTGTTCTCAGCCGCAGACTGCCTGTCAACTCTCTATGTAGCTCTGCCTCTGAACTGTAATAAAATAATTCATCAACCTCAAAATAGTGAAGTTTTAAATTAGTGTGTTAATTTAAAAATGCTACACGTCATATGGAACATGAAAAAAATCAACAAAATGATAATGCCAAAATTCAGAATATAACAGTAAATTTGACACAATTTATAACTGAAGTTAGCAATAGTTTAAAGCTTGAATGTCAATTAATATGGGTGATAATCAGTTTCAGACAGTTTTAGATACGTTACCGACAAGTTGGAGACATGTTCTTTCATATGATAGTCGTTAATATGCTGAAATATGTCGCACTATATGAACCTTTATAATTAACAATATTTTATAATTAACAAATTAGATCACTGCAGCTATATAATGAGCACTAGAATTCAATGGCAAAAGCTTATTTACGAATCCGAAATTACTATACACTCACTGATTACTAGCTACACTACCATATTTTTACTACCACACTTTATGAAAAAAATTTAGAAAATCTTGAGAGGTAGGAAAACATAGCAACTGAGACAGGATACTCAAGTTGCTTCGTCTCATCCCCTTGAAAATAAAAGGAAAATTGGGTTACATTGTCAGGCGTCGAAAACTAGTTGTTATTGTAGAGTACGGTTTTAAATGTATTAAAGTCTAAAGCCTCAAATATAATTCCTGCAGCACCTGATCTGTGAGATAATGCATATTCTGTGACGTGCTGGAAAACCTATAAAGTCTATCGAGCATCTGCGACGTTATTTACAGTGGAATGAAATATACGTGCACAGGAGTTGACCTATTGGCTTTTTTTGATTTCTCACAGGTGGACCTGAGGCACATCGACGAGGTGAAGGACTCGAATGTGGTGGAGCTGGGAGTGGACCTGTCGGAGTTCTACACGTCCGTCGAGTGGGACATCCTCGAGGTCCCAGCCGTCAGGTGGGTCTCCGCAGAGCTTTGACTGCCTCACCTCTGTACCCCATCGCACCCTCCCCCCTCCTGTTGCAGTCGCAGTGCAACTCTGGTAAGAATCCATCTTTTTGCAACATATACGTGGGAAGAAGGAAAATGTTTGTTGTTCTTCTAGCTACGCGCACTCTCGGAACTTTGGCAGTGGATGATACTGCGATGCAGCATCTGGCCCTGGAGCAGGCCAGTATCACCGTAACTGTCTGGTACAGGTCCCACACTGACGAACAGTGTTAAAGAATCGGTCGGACGAGAGTTTTGTAAGTTACACGTTTCACAGGTTGACTATACCTCGCTAGCGTTCTTGTAATAAAATAGGAGTATCTCCGATCGTTATTTACCTTACGTGTGATTAGTTTGATGTAGTCATTTCACTTCAGTTGTATACAAGTCACTCCACAGAAGAGACCTTCTTCAGATATTCACCATTGCCCTGATGGCAACGCGCCAAAGGTTCAAAGCTCTGTGGAGCACCATCTCGAAACGAGGTGGCGTGAGTAACTGATGCACAGTGGAAGCCCTGTAGTGGATGATGCACGCAGCTAATGAATGTATATGATCAGGTAGCGAGGCAAGAATGGAACTTCATTAACACGACGCATCCAGAACGTTCCACAAAAGGCTCCTTCAGAATAATCCGACTAAAAGAACGTCCAGATTCGATATGAAAATGACACAATACACAGTAACAGTGCCTTAGAAGGTACAGGCTGTACCGTTACTCTGTCGTAATCGGGTATCAGTGACACAGCCGGGAAAAGTTCGACGTACTCTACGTGAACGCTGTGTGAGAGGCCGACTGATGGCGTGAAGCTCGGAGCTTCGACTGAGCAGCCGCGCAGCAATCGACGTCGAGCGAAGAACTGAACTGAACTCCGTACTCCCGACGTCGACTGCCAAAGTCGTCTGCAGGACGAACAGTACTGAGGTGTGGCGGCAGCGCTGCCTGCGTGCGGCACGAGCAGCCAAGGCCTGCGAGCCCGCGCTGCTGGCCTGCTGGAGGGCTGCACACCGGCTGACAGGCCGTTCCATCCCTGTTCCAGCAGGTTTCGTTTCGTGCGAATTGTCTGTAATGTTCATTTGTCAAAGCTCGTCTACTCACGATAATGTCCAGTACTGCAGAAAGAGCGCTGCAGGTAAGGTGTCGGTGCTTTTAATGGTCAAACCTGAATGACATTTTTTAAAAGTATTTGTTAATGTACAGGGCCTGAAAATGATCTTTTGCCACAGTAAGAAGGTGAAGCGCTGTAAAGCCAGAGACCAACAAAAGGAAATGAATTCAGTTTAAAGACTCTCGTTTTACAAAACGTCATGTTTGCCAGTTCGCCTACAGGCCACGACGGTGCTGTCCGCTGCTGCCAGCAGCCACACATTTCTGTGTTTTGTGAAATTATTCTGAGAATCGGCAGGACAGGCGCACTCGTGTTCCACGGTCGGATTCCGGCACCAGGAATCTATTCGGTTCGACGCGACACGCTTCGTTACCGAGGTGTCCGCCTGTACGAGTACATTGGCTCAAAGTGAGTTGTGTTTGTCGTTGTTATTGTTGAGTGTACCAGGGAGCTGGGGGCAGGAAATTTCGTTTGCATCTGGAAGATTTACTGCGAGCTGCTGTAAGACAGTCTGCACTTTAATATATTTTATATTAAATGAAATTAACTTTTAACTTCCCTCAAGTGGGAATATACATTCCTGTTGTGGTGCTGGGGCGGCTAAATAATATCAAAATCACCGTATTTTACTCTTAGACAGGGATTTATCCTTACTGGAGAGATGGCAACTATCAAAAATAATTACACTGTTAAAATATTTCAGAGATATTGTTACAGTTTACTGCGGTATATGACAACATAGACTAGCAGTTCCTATGGAGCGAGCATTCAGGTGAGTGGAAAGGAATTTACACTACTGGCCATTAAAATTGGTACACCAACAAGAAATGCACATGATAAATGGGTATTCATTGGGCAAATATATTATACTACAACTGACATGTGATTACATTTTCACGCAGTTTGGGCCCATAGATCCTGAGCAATCAGTACCCAGAACAACCATCTCTGGCCGTAACAACGGCCTTGATACGCCTGGGCATTGAGTCAAACAGAGCTCGGATGGCGTGTACAGGTACAGCTGCCCATGCAGCTTCAACACAATACCACAGTTCATCGAGAGTAGTGACTGGCGTATTGTGACGAGCCAGTTGCTCGGCCACCATTGACCAGACGTTCTCAGTTGGTGAGAGATCTGGAGAATGTGCTGGCCAGGGCAGCAGTCGAACATTTTCTGTATCCAGAAAGGCCCGTACGGGACCTGCAACATGCGGTCGTGCATTATCCTGCTGAAATGTAGGGTTTCACAGGGATCGAATGAAGGGTAGAGCCACGGGTCGTAACACATCTGAAATCTAACGTCCACTGTTCAAAGTGCCGTCAATGCGAACAAGAGGTGACCGAGACGTGTAACCAAAGGCACCCCATACCATCACGACGGGTGATACGCCAGTATGGCGATGACGAATACACGCTTCCAATGTGCGTTCACTGCGATGTCGCTAAACACGGATGCGACCATCATGATGCTGTAAACAGAACCTGGATTCACCCGAAAAAAATGACATTTTGCCATTCGTGCACCCAGGTTCGTCGTTGAGTATATCATCGCAGACGCTCCTGTCTGTGATGGAGCGTCAAGGGTAACCGCAGCTAATAGTCCGTGCTGCTGCAAACGTCGTCGAACTGTTCGTGCAGATGGTTGTTGTCTTGCAAACGTCCCCATCTGTTGACTCAGGGATCGAGACGTGGCTGCACGATCCGTTACAGCCATGCGGATAAGATGCCTGTCATCTCGACTGCTAGTGATACGAGGCCGTTGGGATCCAGCACGGCGTTCCATATTACCCTCCTGAACCCACCGATTCCATATTCTGCTAACAGTCACTGGATCTCGACCAACGCGAGCAGCAATGCCGCGATACGATGAACCGCAATCGCGATAGGCGACAATCCGACCTTTATCAAAGTCGGAAACGTGATGGTACGCATTTCTCCTCCTTACACGAGGCATCACAACAACGTTTCACCACGCAACGCCGATCAACTGCTGTTTGTGTATGAGAAATCGGTTGGAAACTTTCCCCATGTCAGCTCGTTGTAGATGTCGCCACCGGCGCCAACCTTGTGTGAATGTTCTGAAAAGCTAATCATTTGCATATTTCAGCATCTTTTTCCTGTCGGTTAAATTTCGCGTCTGTAGCACGTCATCTTCGTGTTGTAGCATTTTAATGGACAGTAGTGTAATTTTTGTCGCCAAAATACAGGGGGACCCAAAAGTCCTGTAACATTTGAAAATGTTCTGATTCACGGAATGATGTAGGTAGATAGGTAAGAATTCACACGTGTGCCTGAAATGACATGGGGTTTTATTGCAGTCATCAACGAATGCAAAAACTGGCCGACAGCAACACGTGAGAATAGTGTAGGAAATGAGAGGGAATGAGAACACCCTAGCCTGGCCGATAAGCTCCTGCTGGAAGGTGCGGCGCTGCACACCTGGTTGCCACACGTGTCAAAGGTCAGAGCTGTGACGCGGCCGTCCAGCCTCAGTGGGGGAGCTAAGAGACAGCAGCTGATCACCACAGCTACTGATACGCTGCTACGCTGCCCCTCGAGTACAGGTCTTGTTGATGAGCGACGGCCGACGTGTTGAGCATTTCTTATAAAGAACATCGTCTTTGCTACAAACCAGTTACGCTGATAATTGCTTTTGTATCATATGAAGCGTCATCTGTTGCTTATTTTGTGCACTTTCTTTGGTTTCAATAAAACTGCGTGCCACTTAAAGCATGTCTGTCAATTTTTACCTCTCCACCTACGTTATTCCGTGAAGCACTGAATTATGAAATGTTAACGGACATTTTGGTGACCCCAAAGATGGACTGCAACAGTCACCTGGAAATGGTCTACCGATAGTCTTCCAGACTACTACTGCATAAAACTGCGTTGGAAATCGTAATCCTAGGGAATATAAAAGCACAGACGTACTGGCGTGCACTTCCAGAGCTCTTATTAAAGACTGAACTAGCAAGTGGCCTCGTAAATAGAGACGGAGATCTCTGTATAAAGTTTTCTCTCTCTCTCTCTCTCGCTCTCTCCCTCCCTCCCTCCCCCCCCCCCTCTCTCTCTCTCTGGTGAAACAAAGAGGCTGCTTGCTCATACGTTAATAATATTCGCTACATATAAAATCTGACGTTGGTCATCTTTCGTTGTGAGCTGCCACTATCTGTTTACTGTGTGTGTGGTTTTCTGCATGTTCTATATTACGGGTCGTGGTCGATGTGGTCACGCGTACCAGAGGCTGAAGTTTCCTTGGTCAGACCTGAATCGCTGCATTTGTGCTTTGAAAATGACGGGGTTTTCAGCCCCGAAATGTCGGGGGTTGTGGAAGACGCCCCCTAGTTTATCTAAACAATTCTTACTCTCTTATCCGAGATGTCAGCATTCTTCCACAGCACCCGATTTTAGTAGTTCCTACACTCTGCCTGTCCATAATTTTCAGCTTGCATATACACATATTTCATCTCCAGCCAAATATTTTGAAAAAAGATTTCTTAAAACTTAAATTTATATCCAGTGTCAATAAATGTATGTGTTTCAGGAGACTTTCTCTCACTATTACTAGGCAAAAGCTGATGTCCTCTCTACTTCGGCCATAGCCAGTTATTTTTCTCCCAAATATCAAAACTCATCCACTAGTTTTAGCGCTCCAGTTCTTAATATGATTCTCTCAGCACCGTCTGACTTAACTGGACTACACTCCGTTAGCCTCGTTTTAGTTTTGTCGGTATTCATCTTGCAACTACAATTCAAGGCACTTTCCATTCCATTCAGCTCATCTCCCAAGGCAGAATAATAGTGTTATCGGCAAACATTTGAAATTTTACTTTTTTCTCCCCAGACATTAATTTCCTTTCCAAATTTCTCCTCAGCTTCCTTTACTTAATGCTCATCGCGCAGGCTCAACATCATGGGGGATCTGTATAGTGTATCAAGTACTTTGTACGATTTCTGACAAACGCATTAGAAACCAACGAATGTCGAAATGCTGCATCCTCAGTTGCTGTAAACGCAGTTATATCACTGCTGGATGTAAGCCTCTTCCCTTCCCCAGTTTGTCAGTCTTTATCGACGGTAGGAAAGTTAGTTAAAAGCAGTCCGATGTTGTTTGGTTGGAACTCAAGACCTCACACGAAGGTAAAACAGGGCAAGTCCTGAGTGCCTGGCTTCTGCTAAATGGCGCAGGTCGATACAGCTCCTTCCACATCGTTTACACTCAGTAATTAATATTCTCACTCTGGTTAGTGGCAGCACTGGAAAACCAGTAAGGATCAGAAGGGAGCCCGTGTAGCGCGGTTGCTGTTTCTTAACATTCACGCGCAATTGTTAATCGTACAACACGAGCCACTGTAAATTCGAATAAAGCTCGCTTAATGACTCGCTACTGCCCTCTACATAACACTCTTCCTTTCATCTCATTTTCGTTGCTCGCGTATTATAGAAACTTGTTTGACTTTTAGTGTTCGCTACTGCAATTCACACTGTTCCAGGAAGCATGGGTTTACCCAGCTGTATAGTTAGTGTATCTCTCTCTCTCTATCGTGATTGCGTATAATGTCGACATCTGAACCTTCCTGCTATCTCTCTGCATGTTGTTAAGCAGACATGTAGTACCGTACCCGAGCTACTCCGACCAGCTGACATTTTGGTAACTGAGTGTTGAGGACAAGAAATTGTACGTAGAAAGCTGTAGAGGTGGAGGCTCAATGGCCAGTAAAGATGTGCACTTGTCTCTTAATACTTCTCATCCAAGGGGATCTCGGAGAATGCATGACTACTTAAGAATTCGATTTAATGAAACTGTCACAGATCAATGAGGACTCATGAAAAAGTGCAATTAACAGTAAGTATCCCCTCCCAAAAAATTTAATGTGGTTTAAGATTTCTTTGTAAAGCAACAATTTCTATTTATTTTAACATTTAATGCGAAGAACACATGCAAATTTCCGAAAATTTCAGTTTTATTTTGCAAAGAAATCGGCGAACTTTTTCCGCTTCGGTGATCTCCAGTTGGCTTGGTCAAGCGCGTTTCCTATTGTGAGCAAAACCGAGAACACATCGTGTCTATTTCCATCGTAATCACGCGCACGCTCAACGTTCGTCAGGTCCAAACTGTTCCGAGACTGGACTACTAAAAGAAAAGAAAAGTGAAGATGGTGGTTTTAATGCTTCAGCTGTTCTACATCGTCCGCTCCCCGCACTCCTTTAAGTTCTACGCACAGAACATTCACACAACCACGTCAAGCTGTCAAAAGGGTCCTCCAGTGGGCTCTGAGCACCATGGGACTTAACTTCTGAGGTCATCAGTCCCCTAGAACTTAGAACTACTTAAAACTAACTAACCTAACGACATCACACACATCCATGCCGGAGGCAGGATTCGAACCTGCGACCGTAGCGCCTACAGCCGCTCGGCCACCTCGGGCGGCTGCTCTACATCCTCGGCGAAGATCGGATTTTGGAATTTAGTGAGCAGCCCCTTAGCCGACACGGTAGCTCAGCGTGTTCGGTCAGAGAGCTGGTTGGCGTCTGTAATAAAAAAAACTGAGTGGAACGATCAATAAACGAACTTGAACGGGTGTCATGTGACGTCCGCAGCGACCAAAGACAATGATCAACAACGAACAAAAAAAATCAGACACGGTAGCTCAGCGTGTTCGGTCAGAGGGTTAACTGCCCTCTGTAATAAAAAAAACTGAGTTAATCGATGAAGAACGAACTTAAACGGATGTCTTACGACGCCGCCCCGAGCAGATGCAACGAACAAAAGCGAACAAAATGAGATTAAAAAAAAAATCCGATCGGCCACCTCGGCAGGCCTTTCAGTGGGATTTTGTTCAATTCGCACGTCACATCTGCTCGAATGTCAGTTATATGGTCAAAGCGTCGCCTCTTCATGTGAATTTCTGCACTTTGTCGTTTTATGATAGGTTCGTTTTGCGACACCGGGTCTCTTCTGGAGGATGTCTGTGACACTTCATATAGAACCGTTACCCCATTGTGATTTCTATCACACCAGAGCTGCACATTCGCCACTTAACAAGGTCTCCTCACACACCTATTAAACCTTCCATCGTGGGCCGGCCGCGGTGGTCTAGCGGTTCTAGGCGTGCAGTCCGGAACCGCGCGACTGCTACGGTCGCAGGTTCGAATCCTGCCTCGGGCATGGATGTGTGTGATGTCCTTAGGTTAGTTAGGTTTAAGTAGTTCTAGGGGACTGATGACCACAGCAGTTGAGTCCGATAGTGCTCAGAGCCATCTTCCATCGTGGTTGCTGCGCTCACGTCGCTTATACGCCACGAATAAAAGTGGTCTCAGAACTTTCTGACGTAGTCTGTGCTACATGTGTGCCGGAAGAGTCGAATGACGCAACAACTGTAGGAAGACTCGACATAATAATTCGAATTCCCGAGTGTTAAGATGCCTGCCTGTCTGACCCCCCCCCCCCCCCCCCCCCGCACCCCAACACAATCACGCGAGCGACGGATTGCAGCGATCCCCCGCAGAGGCGCACAGTCTGTTCTCAGACGACACATGTCCCGTATGTCTCGGCAAATCGCCGGAATCCCCGTGCAGTCCGACGAATCGCAGTGCGGCTGCTGGGCTGCGACTCATTTGTCCAGTTACTGAGCGTGGCTCTGTAGTTGTGTTTCGTTTCGATTTGCTCACGTCGAGTAACCGGTTCACGGTACAATTTATGGACATTCTGGTGCCACGAACCGCTTTGGGAAGTTACTTTGCTTGTGGAGTTGTCACTTATCTCAAGAGGTAATACAAGTTACAAGTTGGTATTTCAAGTAATTAAGATTCTGAAGCTTATGCTGTAGCAGGGGAAGTGATGGGAAAGTCGTAGCGACAGCGCTCCATCTGTTGGTTCTATCTATCAGAGAACTACAAGCTTTACCAAAGTATTTCACTTTTAAACAGAGTGACGTACAGTACTTTAATATTAACAAGATATTTTAACTTAAATATTTAGGACAGATGTATTACACGACTCTACTCAAGTCGCTCGTCATTTCGTATAACCTACCTCTATCTCACACAGTTTGTTACAAGAGTTACCGTAATCAGCAGTGGTATTATTGACAACATCGTTGTTGTCGCGCGGAGATTGTAAAACAAATCGTGTAGACACCTGCAATTCGAGTAAGGCTACTAAATGAAAAAGAAATTGTGGACTAATAAAACGTAAAAGGCGTTGTATTAGCCCAGTGGAAAGATTTACACGAGGCACTTGGGGTCAGTCAAAAATGTAATGTTTTCTGTGAAGTAACCGACATTTCTCAAGAAATGCATTTCAAAACAAGTTTAATAAATTTCACCTCCCGTTTTTTTTACACATTGGCTTTTTGCAAGTATTCGACAGGGATACGCAGATTAGCTGCAACTGCAGCTAACCGTAGCAGTTCATTTTTTGTAGCACAGCTACTCGGCTCGTGGTGCCGGTCGAAATCGCTCGCTTGTGGCGAATCGGTGCAACTGCAGTGTGGTTTCCAGTTATCGAGTGCACGATTTGTTCGAATTATAGGAGGTCTTTTTCCCTCTCAAAAGGCCGTTGAACTCATTACATTTATGGAGAAATCGGATTTCTCGAGGTTCGACGTACTTGCTTTAAGAAAAGTTACGTGTGTGTGTGTTTCAGGAACGAGAAGTACTACACGTGCTGCGACGAGCCGTACCTGGACATCACGTTCAACATCACGATGCGCCGCAAGACGCTGTTCTACACGGTGAACCTCATCATCCCGTGCATGGGCATCTCCTTCCTCACCGTGCTCGTCTTCTACCTGCCCTCCGACAGCGGGGAGAAGGTACGCAGTCCAACTGGTACAAAGCAGTCTGCATCCCACGGGCATTTCTTAAACATAAGATCGCTAGTCGTAGGCCGTCCGGCTGACGGTGGAGACATTTGGAAGTCTCGCCCCGCGGCCGGGTCAGCGCGGCTGTTCCAGGCGTCGTCAGGTCCACTGATCTTGCCTGAAATTATGGTGGAATAAAAATGCGAGTAGCACCAGTGCATCCAGGGTTCCCTACAAACTCAGTTACGTACAGAAGATAAATTCATCCATCCCGAGAATCGAGAATTGGGATGATTTTTGCCTGTTACCTTTGTCAATACTGGCAATCGTCTATGAAAATGTGGGACATAAATGGTCGTATCTTCTGCTTTAATTGACTTACAAGCTTACATTTTTTACACCGCCAGCGCACCATAGAGTTTAATGTGAGGCTTAAATTTCGACTTGTTACATGTTACATTTACGTCTTCCTGAAAACAAAAAAGTATTAACAGATGGACGAACAGACAGACAGTCGGACAACACGATTAAAAAAATTGTCGCGTTATATAATTACAAATGAATAATTGTCTAATTTCTTCCTTTAGTTGCCTTGTGAAACTTTGCTGCTTGCCAAATTTCATGATTCTAGGTGACGAGTGAGTTTGTGATGTGACGTAAATTTGACTGCATCGACTTAGCTCATATATATTTCACAGTTAAGGGACCGTACACCTCAGTATGTGACATAAATTTCAACCTGATACGGGAAGCCGTTCCTGAAAAGAATGCTTCTTAACAGACAGAGACGGGCAACAGAGCGATCCTGCAAGAGCTCCGTTCTTAGCGATTCAGTTACGGAACTCTAAAACTGAACTAAAGCGTTCATTATTTCAAAAGCAATCGCCACAACTGTTAAAATTCTGATCCTAGTGTGAGACAAGACGGACAATCCTTTCGTGGAAAAATATCTGCGGTTTCCTACGGGGCCAAGATTGCACCCAGGTGCGCACCTCCAAAAATATGGAAATCGCGTGTGGAGATATAGAAACTGGATGTGTAAGGACGCTGTGGGTCCGCCCACGTCCTGCACGTATTCCTGATATCTCCCACGCGATTCCCATGTGTTTGGATCTCTGAAGAGAGGCGCCCACCTGCCTACTGCAGGCGACTGCACTGCTCGCCGCCCCTTCTTACAGTCCGCTGAATGTGTGCGGCGAGTATTTGTGGTGTAGCAAACACTCTGCGTGCCTCGTTTTCAGTTGACTGTCGCTTAGTATACAACTGAAAGGTTCAGTCGTACGTTGCTTACCCAACCCCTATCGGGGAGCAACAAAAATTTTATTCTCACTATTTGATACAGTTATTGACCAAATTTAAGAATTTGAAACGATGTCACAATGTACTGACTATGAGGTATAATCTTAAGTTAAACGTGTAAAAGAGGAAGATAGGTGTTGGAGCTGGAAACTGCCTGCACGGGTGTCGATCCAGCGTAACTCGGGGGGCCCCAGACACCCGTATCTGATAACGAAAGCAGTTTCGACGTAATTCGTATCCTCTCCAAAACTCTGTTTCGCTTACACTCTTAACCTCAGATATTCAAGACATTAACGCTTTTGTACAGTAATTAGACGTCTGAAGCTCTTGTCTAGACGGTAGTTCAGTTACTCAGAAGTGGGAGCCGGAGTTCACTGCTGTGTCATTCTAATTCCTGTGCGAAAGCGAGCTGTGCAAGTACGGGTGATTCTTTTTTGTGGAACGGTGTACTGCTTTTAACAGCATTCCAAAACTATGGACGAGACGAGCACGTCGATATAACGCTCGTTAATGTTGACAACGAAACGGATCGCAGAAATACGCGAAAAGCAGCTCAAACAGAGAGACCCCAGCCACCCCGGCAGCCGGGCGCAGCCGCGTTTGGGGGTCCCTAGTGGTGCGCTACAGGTTCGCAGACAGTTCCGTCTACGCCAGTCGCGGCTGACCCTCTATCTGTGTCGTACCGAGTAGCGCCGAGAGAACACGCTCGTTATTTTAGTGCCGTAGGTCTGCTTGCCTGCTGTCGGTAGAGACGGAGCCTACAGGCGGTGTCTTCACCGCAGCAGACGATTGCAGCCACCCCACCTTTCACTTTTGGAACACCTTTCGGATAATTAATGAAATGCCGCTGCAGTTGCTTAATTGGAACTTTATTAAGTCCACACGACTGGTTTCGGCCTGTACAGTAGGCAACTGTATCTGAAAGTTATAACGTAGAGAGCGAGGGGTTTATTTAATCATTTGGCGGTGCTTCTGCACAGAGTGAGTTTCAGCCACCAGTGTGGCGACCTGACAGGAGCCCCCCCCTTCACAACGCCGACCGCTGCGAGGCGCGCAGGAAGGCGGCCAGTCAGCTTGCGGAAGCCACCGACCGAAGTCTGGAGACGCTACGCTTCCAGTTTGAGCATCCAATGCGTGAACAGTTGGATCGAGATGGTTCTGCATCGGGCCTAAATCCGGCTGGCGTGGTGGCCAGAGGAGTGCGCTATACTCGTCCCGGTGCTCTTCGGACCACTGCGACCTGTGTGGTACGTTGCATTGTCGTGCTGGTAGATGCCATCGTGCCGAGGAAGAACAAACTGCACGTAGCGGTAAATGCGGGCCGCAAGGATAGATTCATACTTTTATTAGTCCAGAATGACGAGACCGTGCAGGGAATGCCACGAAAACATTTCCCAGACCGTAACGCGCGTTTGCTTTCAGACGTTACGTGCCTTACACGCCAACGAGCGTGCGAGTCGCAGCCGTCAGCACGGGTGCGAGACCCAGGCGCCTGCTGCGGCCAGCAGACGCTGCCGGTGGGCCCTCGGTCCATCTGGCCGTTCGCCGTCTGTTCGTTTACGCAGCCGGCCGTCCACCCTCAGTGGTGCACCACAGATGCCTCGCCGCCGGTTTCGTCTAGGACCGTTTCGCAATGCACGGTATACTTTCATTATGGCGGCGCGTGAACAGCTTACAGACTTTGCCTTTTCAGAAATGGTTCCACCCTTGTGGCGAAAGCCAATGATCCTCCCCTTTTGAACGTCAGGTAAAGTCTCTCCGTTTGCGCCTTACGACGACTGCACTGTTTCGCGTCCCCCAGAAACGCTTTATATACCCATCTCTGGCAGTGGTGCCACGTGCAGTCTATGTGTGGATATTGCAGTGACATTAATGCGACTGGACCGTGTATAGAGGCCGAAACCGGTCGTGTGTGGTCGATAAAGTTGCAGTTAGGCAACTAGGGCGACTTTTCATTAATTGAACGACAGTCGTGGAATCGCCGTCGTCCAAGAAAGGAGAAACTAAGAATTTGTCGGATACTTGTGCGAAGCTTTCCGCTGTCGATCTCGAACGAGCGTTACGTCACCGTACTAGTCTTTGCTAAAGCTTTTCAATGCGGGTAAAGAAGTATTCAGTTCTATACAGGACTTGGGTTCGTAGAGCAGTTTACGGGACTCAGCACGCTACAGAATTATGTGGCCACCTGTGTGCTGCAGCTTGTCTGCAGTGAAAGGCCTGCACGTATAGATGGGAATACGTGCGGCCTGGCTGTGAGCCGTGTTGCGCTCCCCCTTTTTTTATTTTTTTATTAATCTCATTTTGCTCGTTTTCGTTCGTTGTATGTGCTCGGGGCGGACGTCGTAAGTCATCCGTTCAGGTTTGTCGTTGATCGGTTAGCTGAGTTTTTTTTTTTTTTATTATAGAGGGCAGCTAACCCTCTGAGCGAACACGCCGAGCTACGGTGCCGGCTGGCGGCGAGACAGGGGGGCCCGAGCTGCGTCACGGCTGCGGCGGTGGCAGCCACCGGTAGCCGACACGTTCTCGTATTACAGGTGAACAGTAGACGGAAATCATAAACAAGGTGTATCTAAACTACAACCACAAAATACCGGACGGTCTTCAGAGATTTTATCCTGTGTATTTTCATATGACACACACGTGGAGACCCCTGACTCACAACAGACTAATTGTGTTTCGTTTTGATCCCTTATCCCCATTCATGAGTGTATCTGGATTATACCAACAGTATCTGCATAACAGTGCAAAAGTCGACAGTATGCGTCGTGTGTCGGTCGCAGTAGCTGCTTTGCAGCGACACTTCGCCCCCGAGCTCGCATTCACCGCTGCTCGCGTTTTTTTCCGAGACGTTGTTAGAGGCACGTCGCGAATCCCCAGCAGGAGAGACACGGCTATTGACGGCACGTGTCTCGTACGGCACGTGTCCACCGAGTGCAGCGGAGGAGCAGCAGAGAGGCGCTGCGTCCAGCCAGCTGTCCCCACAGCAGCGGCAGCGGCAGTCAAGGCGTAGCACCGAGATTAGCCGCACGTCGCCCACTTTGTTACTAGAACGTTTTCATTGTTACATATTGCAGACTTTCACACTCAGAGAAACAAAAGTAAACGGGCTAATAAATAGAATAACTGACATTATTAATCTCTTGCGAGCCACCAGGCGCCGTGGGCCCAAGTACCGAAACACAAAACTTTGCCTGTGGAGCTCGCTTCTACCTTGTGTACACGCACTTGCATACCTAGACATGAGGCAGTCCACCGACCGTATAGTGGCAACTAGCCCGGCATTTGCCTCTGCCTGCCGCAGGTGTCGCTGTCCATCTCGATCCTGCTGTCGCTGACCGTCTTCTTCCTGCTGCTGGCCGAGATCATCCCGCCCACGTCGCTGGTGGTGCCGCTGCTGGGCAAGTTCGTGCTCTTCACCATGATCCTGGACACCTTCAGGTGGGACTGCCACACGCTCAAACACCTACCTCTGTCGCCACTCGCCCCCTTTTCTTGCTACTGTCGCCAACTGTGTTTCCGCGTGTTGCTTTCAGCTACTGGATACATTCCGCGATCAAATCTGATTAAATCTTACACCGAAATAACGGTATCCTGCAATGTGTAACAGATATCTGACAACAATGGAAGCACAACTTTTTTTTACTTAAACTATGTATTTTTGATCTACATGAAAGTTTGTTGTAGGCATTCCACTATCGTCCTCGCGTAAATTCTTGTTTTTGTATAGGCCTTATTGTAAGTGAAAATGATTGTTCTGATTATTTTATGAATTAATTTCTTCTTCTTCCATCAAAACACTAATTTCTATCTTTTGAGTAGATTTTTTTTTCCTTTACACCACAGTATAAAACGTAACACTTACGTAGGCAAGTTCGAGGTAGTAACGTTTCAGCGGAACTGACAGTCGAACTCAGCACAAGTTGCCGCCATAGGCAGAGCACCCGTCACAGATTATTCTACAACCCATCAATTTTACAGGGGGTGTCCTAACAAAAATAAATCTTTTAAAATAACTGATCACAAGTTAACTTTTGTATGTAAACAATGTGTTTTGATGTACAAATGGTTCAAATGGTTCTGAGCACTATGGGACTTAACTTCTGAGGTCATCAGCCACCTAGAACTTATAACTACTTAAACCTAACTAACCTAAGGACAACACACACATCCATGCCCGAGGCCGGATTCGAACCTGCGACCGTAGCGGTCGCGCGGTTCCAGACTGTAGCTCTTAGAACCGCTCCGCCACACCGGCCGGCTTTTGATGTACATAAGTACAAGTGAAATAACTCGTACATTTATTCCGTGATTAAAAAATAAAAAAATACTGATTCCGCGTGACACACACACACACACACACACACACACACACACACACACACACACACACACACACATACGGACACGCACACATACGAGCTAGCTGACTCACAAAGCATCTTCAATTTCACATACACAGTCTTTACGCGAGATATAAGTACGAGGAAGCAATGTGTTCGCTGGATCGTACGGAAAGATATGGCTGTTCGTTCTTTTAGCGCGCTATACGACATTGGAATAATAGAGAATTGTGAAGGTGGTTCGATGAACCCTCTGCCAGGCACTTAAATGTGGTTTCTAGAGTATCCTCGTAGATGCAGATGTGTGTGTTCCTAGGTAGTAAACTTACCCGTAATGCACAACGCCTCTGTCTCTCGTAGCGTCTGCCACTACGGTCGCCTCACCATCTTCATGACGTTTTCGCTTTTACTGAATCAACCTGTAACGAGACGCGCAACTACTCTTGGAATCTTACCTGTTTCTGATGTGGGTCGCAGACCGACAACCAATATTACAGTACCCGTCGAACGAGGGTTTTGTAAACTACCTGCATTTCCTCAGGATTCTTCCACAGTATCTCAGACTGGCATCTGCCTTACCTGCGACTACTTTTATGTGGTCGTTCTCAATTAAATCGATCCGTACATATACTTCCACACACTTAGTGCATCTTCCTGCGTCCAATGATTGTTGAGCAGGCAAACACCAGTGGCACTTTCCTCCTATTCGTTAGCAATGTGTTATACCTGTTTTTGTTGCAGGTCGATTGCCACTGCCCGCACCGAGTACTTTCTCCTCATCCAGCAGCATCAGACGCGAAAAATGTTGAGGAACTTCCGACGTTCCCCGTTAGGTGGTATGTTGTAAACACTAATGGTCCTGTAACAGTCGCCCAAAGTGCCCCCTTTAAGAACGACTCGCAAAGAGCTCTCCAATCCAGTGACAAAGCTAGTGTGATGTTCCGCGAGCTAGTATTTTGTGTGTTAGGCTGCTCTTTGGATCGTCTTCAGTAAATCGGGGAAGACGACACTACCTGGCCGCCTTCTGGTCTCGTTGACGAGCAGAGCGAAGTGGGTTCGCCACGGTCGTTGTTTTCTGAATCCGCGTTTGATTCCTACAGCGGAGATTAGGCCGCATAGGGAGCCTAAAACACATTCCCAAATTCCACAACAGACCGACATCACAGGTGTCGGCCTATAGTTTTGTTCTCGAAACCGGGAAAGACATGTGAATCCTTCCAGTCACTTATAACCCATCGCCCGTCAGATTGTTTCTGTTGTACTGAGCGAATTCAGTTTATTTTCTATCCGACAGTCGGTAATTTCGCTGTCTGTTGTTTTGACATCCGCGCGAGCACTGAAACGCGGAACCACAGTTGTTTCCTGAGCGAAACAATTTCGCGCCAACTTATTCATTATGTTGGCCTTCTCTGTCACCATCACTTCAATGCTGTTACTATCACTGGGTGTCTGGAGAGATGGCTCCGTTTTAACATAAACTTTTGTTTTTCTGTCAGATCGGTAGGTAGAATTTTCCTTTGGAAACCGTTAAATGTTTCATGGATGGCTCTCGTTACGCTCAAGTTTGTCTGCCTGTGAGGCTGTGCCAACGTTAAAGCTTTCTCCGCTCTGCAACACGGAGGGGCTCTCCCACCTCACAAAACCCTCTGCGACTTGTGTGCATCTCTCTGTCTACAGCTGCACCACGGTACAGAGATTACCGAAATGCTTTAAATGTTCGCAAATGTAAAACATACTCTTCACAGGACAGTAGCATCTTGTGACTGTAATGTCAGTGAGACGCAAACTGAAGCAGTCAACAATACATATTGCGATAGTCATAGTGTAAGATATTTGTTTTGTAGATTTATTGCGTTTTCGTGGAGAATACCCAGCACTCCGTCAGCGTTTTACCGCTCCTCTTGATATTATCGATAAAACAAATATCGCACTAGACTAATATGGGACCACGTAAAATTCTGTTTTAAAAATCATCTTGTTTGTAACAGGAAACAAACGGGAGGTTTCCCTCCACACTGGACGACCTCCAGCTATTATCGTGTAAAACATGTGAAGTTCATCGCTCAAAAACTTTTCGAGACTTTTGCAAACAACGTCTTGCCTTTATGCAGTGCTGCACATGGGCACTTTTAAAAAGACACAAATGAAACTAGGTTCGTTTTTTAGGTGTAGACAGGTTTCATGTGCAATGTATCTGCCTAACGTCGTGGTAATCACGCATTCCTTTTTGCAGCTGAAATGTGTCATTTCTGCTTTGACACTGAACATTAGCGCATACTGCGAAGACGTGTTTTTTTAGTAGTCTTCTGTAACGTACACTTTCCGCCTTCCAACGAGGGTGGTAGTTATAAGCGTAAAGCTTTTAATAAAATGTTAGGTAATAACTCAGAGATTAACTTCGGCCTCAGATAGCGCTAGCCAGAGATAAAGTAGAAAGCACATCGCTGTCTACCTTCATGTGTTTCTTCGTTCCGTAGAGGCAGGTGAACATTGTCGATGGTGAGCCTTCATTTGTCTGTTTTGATAGACAGTATGTAGAGAGCGACTGTGTAAGAAGAACTCTGATCCGACAGTAACAAAAGCAGACAAAAAGGAACGGAACACGCTTTTGTAGCATTATATTTAAGCAGTCGGTATAATAGCCATAATTAATTTTAGGTGAAAAGCTTTACACACAGCCTGTTGTTGTTGTTGCTGTTGTGGTCTTCAGTCCAGAGACTGGTTTGATGCAGCTCTCCATGCTACTCTATCCTGTGCAAGCTTATTCATCTCCCAGTACCTACTGCAACCTATATCCTTCTGAATCTGCTTAGTGTATTCATCTCTTGGTCTCCCTCTACGATTTTTACCCTCCACTCTGCCCTCCAATACTAAATTGGTAATCGCTTGATGCCTCAGAACATGTCCTACCAACCGATCCATTCTTCTAGTCAAGTTGTGCCACAAATTTCTCTTCTCCGTAGTTCTATTCGATACCTCGTCATTAGTTATGTCATCTACCCATCTTCCACATTCTTCTGTAGCACCACATTTCTAAAGATTCTATTTTCTTCTCGTCCAAACTATTTATCGTCCATGTTTCACTTCCATACATGGCACACCCAACACAAGTACTTTAAGAACGACTTAATGGCACTTAAATCTGTACTCGATGTAAACAAATTTCTGTTCTTCAGAAACGCTTTCCTTGTCATTGCCAGTCTACATTTTATATCCTCTCTACTTCGACCATCATCAATTATTTTGCTCCCCAAATAGCAAAACTCATCTACTACTTTAAGTGTCTCATTTCCTAATCTAATTCCCTCAGCATCACCCGATATAATTCGATTACATTCCATTATCCTCGTTTTGCTTTTGTTGATGTTCATCTTATATCCACCTTTCAAGACACTGTCCATTCCGTTCAACTGCTCTTCCAGGTCCTTTGCTGTCTCTGATAGAATTACGTCATCGGCTAACCTCGAAGTTTTTATTTCTTCTCCATGGATTTGAAATTCCTACTCCGAACTTTTCTTTTGTTTCCTTTTCTGCTTGCTCAATATACAGATTGAACAACATCGGGAATACGCTACAACCCTGTCTCACTCCCTTCCCAACCACTGCTTCCCTTTCATTCCCCTAGACTCTTATAACTGCCATCTGGTTTCTGTACAAATTGTAAATAGCCTTTCGCTTCCTGTATTTTACCCCTGCCACCTTCAGAATTTGAAAGAGAGTATTCTAGTCAACATTGTCAAAAGCTTTCTCTAAGTTTACAAATGCTAGAAACGTAGGTTTGCCTTTCCTTAATCTTTCTTCTAAGATAAGTCGTAAGGTCAGTATTGCCTCACGTGTTCCAGTATTTCTACGGAATCCAAATTGATCGTCCCCGAGGTCGGCTTCTACTAGTTTTTCCATTCGTCTGTAAAGAAGTCGTGTTAGTATTTTGCAGCTGTGGCTTATTAAACTGACTGTTCGGTAATTTTCACATCTGTCAACACCTGCTTTCTTTGGGATTGGAATTATTATATTCTTCTTGAAGTCTGAGGGAATTTCGCCTGTCTCATATCTTGCTCACCAGATGGTAGAGTTTGGTTAAGCTTGGCTCTCCCAAGGCTGTCAGTAGTTGTAATGGAATGTTGTCTACTCCCGGGCCTTGTTTCAAATTAACTCTTCACGCAATATCATAACTCTTCATCTACATCCTCTCTTCCATTTCCATAATATTGTCTTCAAGTACATCGCCATTGTATAGGCCCTCTATATACTCCTTCCACCTTTCCGCTTTCACTTCTTTGCTTAGAACTGGTTTTCCATCTGGGCTCTTGATATTCGTACAAATGGTTCTGTTTTCTCCAAAGATCTCTTTAATTTTCCTGTAGGCAGTATCTATCTTACTCCTAATGAGATAAGCCTCTACATCCTTACGTTAGCCATTTTGCACTTCCTGTCGATCTCATTTTTGAGACGTTTATATTCCTTTTCGTCTGCTTCATTTACTGTATTTTTATATTTTATCCTTGCATCAATTAAATTCAATATTTCCTCTGTTACCCAAGGATTTTTACTAGCCCTCGTCTTTTTACCTACTTGATCCTCTACTGCCTTCACTATTTCATTCCTCAAAGCTACCCATTCTTCTTCTACTGTTTTTCTTTCCCCATTCCTGTCAATAGTTCCCTAATGCTCTCCCTGAAACTCTCCACAACCTCTGGTTCTGTCAGTTTATATAGATCCCATCTCCAGAAATTTCCGCTTTTTTGCAGTTTCATCAATTTTAATCTACTGTTCGTAACCAATAGATTGTGGTCAGAGTCCATATCTGCCCCTGGAAATGCCTTACAGTTTAAAACCTGGTTTCTAAATCTCTGTCTTGCCATTCTATAATCTATCTGAAACCTTCCAGTATCTCCAGGCCTCTTCCATGTATACAACCTTCTTTCATGATTCTTGAACCAAGTGTTAGCTATGATTAGGTTATGTTTATATAATCTATCTGAAACCTTCCAGTATCTCCAGGCCTCTTCCATGTATACAACCTTCTTTCATGATTCTTGAACCAAGTGTTAGCTATGATTAAGTTATGTTCTGTGGAAAATTCTACCAGGCGGCTTACTCTTTCATTTCTTACTCCCATTCCATATTCACCTGCTACATTCCCTTCTCTTCCTTTTCCTACTATCGAATTACAGTCACCCATGACTATTAAATTTTCATCTCCCTCCCCTATCTGGACAATTTCTTTTATCTCATCATACATTTCATCAATCTCTTCGTCATCTGCGGAGCTAATTGGCATATAAACTTGTACCACTGTGGTAGTCATGGGCTTCATGTCTATCTTGGCCACAATAATGTGTTCACTATGCTGTTTGTAGTAGCTTACCCGCACTCCTATTTTTTGATTCATTATTGAACCTACTCCTGCATTACCCATATTTGATTTTGTATTTATATTCACTTGACCAGAAGTCTTGTTCCTCTTGCCACCGAACTTCACTAATTCCCACTATATCTAACTTTAACCTATCCATTTCCCTTTTTAAATTTTCTAACCTACCTGCCCGATTAAGGGATCTGACATTCCACGCAGTTTTCTTCCTCCTGATAACGACGTCCTCTTGAGTAGTCCCCGCCCGGAGATCCGAATGGGGGACTATTTTACCTCCGGAATATTTTACCCAATAGGACACCATCATCATTTAACCATACAGTAAAGCTGCATGCCCTCGGGGAAAGTTACGGCTGTAGTTTCCCCTTGCTTTCAGCCGTTCGCAGTACCAGCACAGCAAGGCCGTTTTGGTTAGTGTTACAAGGCCAGATCAGTCAATCATCCAGACTGTTGCCCCTGCAACTACTGAAAAGGCTGCTGCCCCTCTTCAGGAACCACACGTTTGTCTGGTTTCTCAACAGATACCCCTCCGTTGTGGTTGCACCTACGGTACGGCCATTTCTATCGCCGAGGCACGCAAGCCTCCCCACCAACGGCAAGGTCCATGGTTCATGGGGGAAGACACACAGCATATACACACAGCACATTCGGCCGTATTTTATGCGAGTCTATAGAAGGAATTTAAAAATCAAAATACGTTTAACTAATAACAATCGAGGTACATTTAATAACAATTTTTAGTGAAATGGGCTTCACTGTAATTTTTTAATTCCGTTTGTAGACACGCACAAAAGATGGCTGAGGACGCCATGTGTGGAACTTTTCATGTGAAATTAATTACGGTTGTCAGAACCGCTCTTTACATATGGTATGTAATTGCAATAGCGCCCTAGATTCATCTTAGACTGTTTTTGCTCATGACGGATCAGTACACTCATTACAAACTCGCTCTCTACGGAGTGATAATCAAAAGATATAAACCAAGACTCATCATTGATAATCTTCGTCTTCCTCTACGGAACCGAGAAACATAAGAAGTTCGGCAGCAATGGACATTCTACTAACATTATGTCAGGACGAATTTATTCGGTGACTTTTACTTCCTATTTTTTTAAAAACTCACGAATGTAACTGCTACCCGCGATGAAACGTGGAAAGGATACGACATGCCGTCTCCTAACACAATAATTACGATGTTCTAATCGACGCCAGGGAGTGAGTCCCTTTTTAATTTGAGGAGACACTAGTGTGCTCTGTGTATGCTGATTATGTGGCTTCCAAATTAATTCTGAAAAGAATCTGTGTGGAAGCAGAGGTTTGGTGCATTGGAACCCTATAAAGACACGATGCTATGCGAAAGCGAGGAAACGCTACGTAATGGAAGGTTTGACAGTGCACGTGCCTGGCATTTCATCCATTTATAGTTCCATCCTGCATTCCTGATTGTTCTATTGCATTCGCACCCACTGCCCTGCGATCTTTTACTCAACGGTTCTCGATTGCAAGCAATTTCTTTGGAGTTTGCGAACACCATGTGTTCCAGTCTTCATTACCCGTTCCTCTTCTGTTCGTAAAAGTAATTCTTCATTCATCATTCTGTGAGTACAATGTACTTTTAGAATTTTTCTTTCGAAACTATCCTAGTATTTTTCCTTGGCGACTGCCCACGATTTTCTACGGTGTAATCAAAAAAGGATTTGCTTCACCTCGGTTCCAAGACTTCCGGAAAACTGGAATAGAGATCAACGTAAACATCATTTCCGCCCTTTTCATTGCTCATGAAAACCACACATTGCATGTTGTACCACCATACAGCGAGACCTTCAGAGGTGGTGGTCCAGACTGCTGTACACGCCTGTACTTCTAATACCCAGCAGCACGTCCACCTGTATTAGTCGTGGCACACTATCCACAAGTTCGTTAAGGCACTTGTGCTCCAGGTTGTCCCACTCCTCAACGGCGATTCGGCGTAGATCCCTCAGAGTCGTTGATACGTCACGTCGTCCATAAGCAGCCCTTTTCAATCTATCCCAGGCATGTTCGATAGGGTTCATGGCTGCAGAACATGCTGGCCACTCTAGTCGAGTAGTGTCGTTATCCTGAAGGAAGTCATTCACAAGATGTGCACGATGGGGGCGCGAATTGGCGTCCATGAAGACGAACGCCTCGCCAGTATGCTGCCGATGTGGCGGCCTTGTCACAGAGGGCGGAGGTTCAGGACACTCTCTTGTCCTAGGGGTGGGAAACTGCCCCTAAAGAATCAGCAATGTTCAACGGCATGAGGATGCAGAAGGCAATGGAAACCACATAACGTGTATCCACAGGACATGTGGCCTGTAGCTGAAAAAAGTGTCATGATGATCTCTCCATTGGCAATAGATTCCAGTATAGTTTCCATTTCGGATCTTCATGAGGGGACTGCCAAGGGGGCGGTGACCATGAGAAAAAGATTAATTAATCAACTAAAGGATAACGTTCTATAAATCGGGGCGTAGAATGATTTCTAATCAGATGAATATAGAATAATGTCAACAGCAGTAAAAATGGTATAACGGGAGTAGGATTCGTTATGAATAGGAAGGTAGGGCACAGAGAGTGTTACTGTCAACAGTTCAGTGATAGAGTTGTCCTTGTCACAATTGACAGCAAACCAGCACCGACAACGATAGATCAGATATACATGCCGACGTCGCAAGCTCAAGATGAAGAGATAGAGAAAATGTATGAGGGTTTTGAAAGGGTAATGTGGTATGTAAATGGGGATGAAAATCTAATTAGATTAGATTATATTAGATTAGTACTTGTTCCATAGATCATGAATACGACGCTTCGTAATGATTGTGAGGCTACAGTGAAGATCCCTAGCTCTTTAAATAAGTGTCTGCAGGATGATCTTGGATGAGCTCCAGCAATTATTCTCATTACACGCTTTTGTGCAATAAACACTATTTTACTCAATGATGAGCTACCCCAGAATATAATGTCATACGAAAGCAGAGAATGAAAATAGACGTGGCAGGCTAATTTAATGAGATGTATATCGCCAAAATTTGCAATGTACCTAATAGGGATTCAGCAGATCTTCAGCGTGATTTTTCCAGTTCAACCTCTCATCAATGCATACACCTAGAAATTTTTAATATTCTACCTTAGATACCGATTTCTGACCGAAGTCTATACTTATTGGTGTCATTCCATTTACTGTTGAACTGTATATACGAAGTTTTGTCAAAGTTTAATGAGAGCCCATTTGGAGAGAACCACTTAATGATTTTCTGAAAAACATCGTTTACAATTTCATCAGTTAATTCTTGTCTTCTGGGTGTGATAGCTATACTTGTATCATCGCCAAAAAGCACCAGCTTTGCATCTTCGTGAATATAGAATGGCAAGTCATTAATACATATTATGAACAGCAGAGGACCCAAGACCGAACCTTACAGCACCCCATTCTTGATTGTTCCCCAGTTTGACAAATCACCAGTTTCTTGCATATTATGTGAACTACTTATTTCAACTTTCTGCACTCTTCCAGTTACGTATGGTTTAAACAATTTGAGCGCTGTACCATTCATACCACAGTACTTATCTAGAAGTATTCCATGATTTACACAATCAAAATCCTTTGAGAGATCACAAAATATCCCAACGGGTGCCTTCTGGTTACTCAGAGCATTTAATATTTCATTAGTGAAAGTATATATAGCATTTTCCGTCGAAAAACCTTTCTGGAAACCACACCGACACTTTGTTAAAACTTTATTTTTACAAAGGTGTGAAGCTACTGTACAATACATTACTTTTTCAAGAATTTTGGATAAGGCAGTCAGAAGAGAGATTGGGTGGTAGTTGTTGACATCAGACGTATCCCCTTTTTTATGCAGTGGTTTAACAATGGCATACTTCAGTCTATCTGGGAAAATACCCTGCTTCAGAGAGCTATTACATATGTGGCTAAGAATCCCTCTTATCTCTCAGGAACAAGCTTTTATTACCCTGCTGGAAATGCCATCAATTCCATGTGAGCTTTTGTTCTTGAGAGAGTTTATTATCTTCCTAATTTCAGAAGGAGAGGTGGGTGGAATTTGAAATGTATCAAATTGTGTAGTAAGGCCTCTTTCATTAACTGCCTTGCTTCTTCTAATGAACTTGTAGATCCTATTTTCTCTACAACATTTAAAAAATCTCTCCCTTGTAATCATATTCCAAATTGTTTTGATTTTGTTATCAGAGTTATTAATCTCAGACATGATGCACATGCTTCTGGACTTTTCAATAACCTTTCTTAATGTAGCACAGTAATTTTTATAATATTTGGCTGTTTCTGGGTCATTACTCTTTCTTGTTGTTAGATACAGTTCCCCTTTTGTGATTACAAGATATTTTTATTCCTTTAGTAAGCTAAGACTTTTTGCATGCTTTCTTATAATTAGATTTAACTGCTTTCTTGGGGAAACGGTTTTCAAATTCTCTTGCAAGTGTATCACGAAATAAGTTATATTTTAAATTAGCATCGGGTTCCTTGTACATCTCATCCCAGTCTAACTCCTGAAGATTTTCCCTGAAATTTCTAATTGTTGAGTCATTAATTGAATGCACAACTTTAGAGGGTAGTTTTGAATTACTGAATGGAGCTGTGTCATATACTGTAACTAGCTGAGCATCATGATCAGAAAGCCCATTCTGAACAGGACATGAATTTATGTTTTTAAATTTATCTTGGTCTATAAAAGTGTTATCTATCAATGTGCTGCTGTCCTTTACTACCCGAGTAGGAAAATTAATGACAGATGTCAAAGTGAAAGAACCGAGCAAGACTTCCAGGTCATTCTTCCTATTACACTCTTTCAGTGAATCAACACTGAAGTCCCCACAAATAATAATTTGCTTTCCCCTATCTGACAGATAGCACAACAAGGCATCCAAGTTTTCCAGGAATAAATGAAAGTTTCCTGAAGGGTACCTATATACTATTACAATTATAAAAAGAGCCCTCCATCAATTTAAGTTGACAGGCACATGCTTCCATATGTTGCTCTTGACAAAACTTTTTTGTATCCAAGCTCTCTACACAGTGATACCTTTTGACGTATATGGCAACTCCTCCTCTCACCTTATTCTCTCTACTCATATGTGCAGCTAGTTTATAACCACTGATATTTACCTTTTCCATATCAGGCAGGATGTGATGCTCAGACAGGCATAGTATATCTTTTACTTTATCAGATTCAATGTCATCTATGCCAACCAGGAGCTCATCTACTTCATTTTTCAATCCTGGAATATTTTGGAGAAAAATGGTAACATTATTTTTTACTTTACTTTTGTGAGAATCTACTTTTTCTTTAATCCGCCGCCGGCCATTGTGGCCGAGCGGTTCTAGGCGCTTCAGTCTAGAACCGCGCGACCGCTACGGTCACAGGTTCGAATTCTGCCTCGCGCATGGATGTGTGTGATGTCCTTAGGTTAGTTAGGTTTAAGTAGTTTTAAGTTCTAGGGGACTGATGACCTCAGATGTTAATTCCCATAGTGCTCAGAGCCATTTTAATCCGCCAATATTTTGGTTAAATATGGTAACATTAGTATTTACTTTACTGTTGTGAGAATCTTCTGAGTTTTGGACCTCTTTAGCACCTGCCTGCGTGAACTTCTCATTGGACACTGATATTAGTCTAAAAAATGAGGTACATCCATGAGTACTAGTGTCCCCCCTTATGGATTATGGATTTCGCTAACAACCCTGCCAGTTTACCCTCTTCTTTCCTACTGAGGTGTAGGCCATGCCTCGTGAAATCCTCCCTATCAATAGCCTCGACAGGAACCAATCCAATGTCTGACAGAGTGTCCGCCCTACGCAACTGGTCCAACTCCGTATTTACCCTCCTGACAGAGCGGTTCAACTGGGGCCGATCATGCAGCACGAAAGCAGGCACCAGCCCAACATTGGTATGGGTCGTTGCAGAGGCTATTTTCACCGGGTCACACTCCATACTGTAGCCCTGATCCGTATCAATACTGTTTCCCACTCCACTCCCTATCATCACTAGATCCTGCTTTGAGAAACCCTTGCACAGGGAACCTATATCCTCTACCACCTGGCTAAGACATGCACTTGGCTTGAAAAAGTTTGTGACCTGGTACCTGTCACCTAATTTTTCCCGCAAAATCTGGCCACACTTCTTCGATGGCTGCTATCTAGCAACAGAACTTTCCTCTTACTTTCTACTTTTTTGGAAACAGTTGGTTTCCTAGTGAGATACTGTTGCATCTTAACTACATCAACTTCTACTGGAGCCTCTTCCTTACTTAAATGTGGTAGCAAGGCAAATCTATTGGTTGTGCCAATTGGGAAACTGTCAGACACTGTTCTCTTTCTGTGTCCCCTGTTCCCATCTACCACTTCCCACCGCTGTTTACCCTTCTCCCCCTTAACCTCTTCAGTTCCTCCCTCGCTCTGTCCAGATCAGCCTGAAGGGCTCTAATTTTCTCCTCCTGTTCAGCTCTAATCCTATCTCTTGAGCAAACCCTGCAAAAGAATGGGAGAGTCTCGTTTGCTTCCCCAATTCCCACGCCGCTATAATTTCCCCAATGAAACCACCTGTCACAACAGCTGCACAAAACCCCTGAACTAACTTTCCTACTGCAGCTCACACACTTAGTATCCATGTTGTTGTTGTTGTGGTCTTCAGTCCTGAGACTGGTTTGATGCAGCTCTCCATGCTACTCTATGCTGTGCAAGCTTCTTCATCTCCCAGTACCTACTGCAACCTACATCCTTCTGAATCTGTTTAGTGTATTCATCTCTTGTTCATCTCTTGGTCGCCCTCTACGATTTTTACCCTCCACGCTGCCCTCCAATGTTAAATTTGTGATCCCTTGATGCCTCAGAACATGTCCTACCAACTGGTCCCTTCTTCTTGTCAAGTTGTGCCACAAACTCCTCTTTTCCCCAATTCTATTCAATACCTCCTAATTAGTTATGTGATCTACCCATTTAATCTTCAGCATTCTTCTGTAGCACCACATTTCGAAAGCTTCTATTCTCTTCTTGTCCAAACTATTTATCGTCCATGTTCCACTTCCATACATGGCTACACTCCATACAAATACTTTCAGAAACGACGTCCTGACACTTAAATCTATACTCGATGTTAACAAATTTCTCTTCTTCAGATACGCTTTCCTTGCCATTGCCAGTCTACATTTTACATCCTCTCTACTTCGACCATCATCAGTTATTTTGCTCCCCAAATAGCAAAACTCCTTTACAACTTAAAGTGTCTCATTTCATAATCTAATTCCCTCAGCATCACCAGACTTAATTTGACCACATTCCATTATCCTCGTTTTGCTTTTGTTGATGTCCATCTTGTATCCTCCTTTCAAGACACTGTCCATTCCGTTAAACTGCTCTTCCAAGTCCTTTGCTGTCTCTGACAGAATTACAATGTCATCGGCGAACCTCAAATTTTTATTTCTTCTCCATAGATTTTAATACCTACTCCGAATTTTTCTTTTGTTTCCGTTACTGCTTGCTCAATATACAGATTGAATAACATCGGGGAGATGCTACAACCCTGTCTCACTCCCTTCCCAACCGCTGCTTGCCTTTCCTGCCCCTCGACTCTTATAATTGCCATCTGGTTTCTGTACAAATTGTAAATAGCCTTTCGCTCCCTGTATTTTACCCCTGCCACCTTCAGAATTTGAGAGAGTGTATTCCAGTCAGTATTGTCAAAAGCTTTCTCTAAGTCTACAAATGCTAGAAACGTTGTTTACCTTTCCTTAATCTATTATCTAAGATAAGTCTTAGGGTCAGTATTGCCTCACGTGTTCCAATATTTCTACGGAATCGAAACTGATCTTCCCCGAGGTCGGCTTCTACCGGTTTTTCCATTCGTCTGTAAAGAATCCGCGTTAGTATTTTGCGGCTGTGACTTATTAAACCGATAGTTCGGTAATTTTCACATCTGTCAACACCTGCTTTCTTTGGGATTGGAATTATTATATTCTTCTTGAAGTCTGAGGGAATTTCGCCTGTCTCATACATCTTCCTCACCAGATGGTAGAGTTTTGTCAGGACTGGCTCACCAAAGGCTGTCAATAATTCTAATGGAATGTTGTCTACTCCTGGGGCCTTGTTTCGACTTAGGTCTTTCAGTGGACTGTCAAACTCTTCACGCAATATCCTTTCTCCCATTTCATCTTCATCTACATCCTATTCCATTTCCATAATATTGTCCTCAAGTACATCGCCCTTGTATAGACCCTCTATATACTCCTTCCACCTTTCTGCTTTCCCTTCTTTGCTTAGAACTGGGTTTCCATCTGAGCTCTTGATATTCATAAAAGTGGCTCTCTTTTCTCCAAAGGTCTCATTAATTTTCCTGTAGGCAGTATCTATCTTACCCCTGGTGAGATAAGCCTCTACATCCTTACATTTGTCCTCTAGCCATCCCTGCTTAGCCATTTTGCACTTCCTGTCGATCTCATTTTTGAGACGTTTGTATTCCTTTTTGCCTGCTTCATTTACTGCGTTTTTATATTTTCTCCTTGCATCAGTTAAATTCAATATTTCTTCTGTTACCCAAGGATTTCTACTAACCCTCGTCTTTTTACCTACTTGATCCTCTGCTGCCTTCACTACTTCATCCCTCAGAGCTACCCATTCTTCTTCTACTGTATTTCTTTCCCCCATTCCTGTCAATTGTTCCCTTATGCTCTCCCTGAAACTCTGTACAACCTCTGGTTCTTTCAGTTTATCCAGGTCCCATCTCCTTAAATTCCCACCTTTTTGCAGTTTCTTCAGTTTTAATCTACAGTTCATAACCAATAGATTGTGGTCAGAGTCCACTTCTGCCCCTGAAAATGTCTTACAGCTTAAAACCTGGTTCCTAAATCTCTGCCTTGCCATTATATAATCTATCTGATACCTTCTAGTATCTCCAGGATGATTAAGTTATTCTCTGTGCAAAATTCTACCAAATGGCTTCCTATTTCATTTCTCTCCCTCAATCCATATTCACCCACTATGTTTCCCTCTCTCCCTTTTCCTACTCTCGAATTCCAGTCACCCGTGACTGTTAAATTTTCGTCTCCCTTCACAACCTGAATAATTTCTTTTATCTCATCATACATTTCATTAATTTCTTCATCATCTGCAGAGCTAGTTGGCATATAAACTTGTACTACTGTGGTAGGCATGGACTTCGTATCTTTCTTGGACACAATAATGCGTTCACTATGCTGTTTGTAGTAGCTTACCCGCACTCCTATTTTTTATGCATTACTAAACCTACTCCTGCATTACCCCTATTTGATTTTGTATTTATAACCCTGTATTCACCTGACCAGAAGTCTTGTTCCTCCTGCCACCGAACTTCACTAATTCCCACTATATCTAACTTTAACCTATCCATTTCCCTTTTTAAATTTTCTAACCTACCTGCCCGATTAAGGGATCTGACATTCCACGGTCCGATCCGTAGAACGCCAGTTTTATTTCTCCTGATAACGACGTCCTCCTGAGTAGTCCCCGCCCGGAGATCCGAATGGGGGACTATTTTACCTCCGGAATATTTTACCCAAGAGGACGCCATCATCAGTTAACCATACAGTAAAGCTGCATGCCCTCGGGAAAAATTGCGGCTGTAGATTCCCCTTGCTTTCAGCCGTTCACAGTACCAGCACAGCAAGGCCGTTTTGGTTAGTGTTACAAGGCCAGATCAGTCAATATCCAGACTGTTGCCCCTGCAACTACTGAAAAGGCTGCTGCCCCTCTTTAGGAACCATACGTTTGTCTGGCTTCTCAACAGATACCCCTCCGTTGTGGTTGCACCTACGGTACGGCCATCTGTATCGCTGAGACACGCAAGCCTCCCCACCAATGACAAGGTCCATGGTTCATGGGGGGGGGGGGGGGGGGGGGGGAGGTAGTACCCATGGTAGTTTGGAAATTAGTTAAGAAAAAAATGGTTCAAATGCTTCTGAGCACTATGGGACTTAACTTCTGAGGTCATCAGTCCCCTAGAGCTTAGAACTACTTAAACCCAACTAACCTAAGGACATCACACACATCTATGTCCGAGGCATAGCGGTCGCGCGCTTCCAGACTGTACCGCCTAGAACCGCTCGGCCACCCTGGTCGGCGAGTTAGTTAAGAGATTTACCAAGTGATAACGATAATATATTAAATACAGATGTAAAAGGACACTAAATATATTTTGGAAACTAATATGTAAGTAAACTATTTGCACGTTCAAAAATTAGGCCTAAACAGCCGAATGAAATCAAAACGAACTTTTTGCCATTACTGGAAGAATACGCAAATAAAAGAAAAACCTTTAATGGAAAGCTTGAAGAGCACACTAATGAACGTATTTAATCAGTTAATCTAGCAAATGCACTTAAGATTGCAGTATAACGCCAAGTATGCACACTGGGAAAGTAAGGCAAAGCCGCGAAATGTAAACAAAACGAACATTTCGCGATTACTGGAACAATACGCAAAAAAAAGGAAACCTTTAATGGTGAGCTTGAGAAGCACCCTAATGAACGTATTTAATAAGTTAAACTGTAGCAAATGCACTTACAATTGCTGTATAACGCTAAATATGCACGCTCGAAAAATTAGGCCTAAGCAGCAGTAAGTAAACAAACGAACTTTTCGTGACTACTGGAACACTACGCAAATAAAAGAAAAACTTTTAATGGTGAGCTTGAAGAGTACACTAAAGAACGTATTTAATTAGTTAAAAGTGGTCAACAATTAATTACAACCTAAATTACTTATCTTTAACGAGAGCTCTGTCTCCGTACGTGCGGCCTTGTGCAGGGCTACCATAGGCGTGGGGGACCGGAATGCAGTTGTAGGGGAAGGAGTAGAAGGAAAGGTTACATGAGAATATGGGCTTGGGACACGGAATGAGAGAGGAGAAAGGCTAATTGAGTTCTGTAACGAGTTTCAGCTAGAATCACAAGAGGAGAAGAGGAGGAGCTATACTTGGTAAAGGCCGGGTGACACGGGAAGATTTCAGTTACATTACGTCATGGTCAGGCATAGGTTCCGAAATCAGATACTGGATTGTAAGGCGTGCCCAGGAGCAGATATAGACTCAGATCACAATATAGTACTGATGAAGAGTAGGCTGAAGTTCAAGGCATTAGTCAGGAAGAATCAATACGCAAAGAAGTGGGATACGGAAGTACTAAGGAATGACGAGATACGTTTGAAGTTCTCTAACGCTATAGATACAGCAATAAGGAATAGCGCAGTAGGCAGTACAGTTGAAGAGGAATGGACATCTCTAAAAAGGGCCATCACAGAAGTTGGGAAGGAAAACATAGGTACAAAGAAGGTAGCTGCGAAGCAACCATGGGTAACAGAAGAAATACTTCAGTTGATTGATGACAAGAGGAAGTACAAACATGTTCCGTGAAAATCAGGAATACAGAAATACAAGTCGCTGAGGAATGAAATAAATAGGAAGTGCAGGGAAGCTAAGGCGAAATGGCTGCAGGAAAAATGTGAAGACATCGAAAAAGAAATGATTGTCGGAAGGACAGACTCAGCATACAGGAATGTCAAAACAACCTTCCGTGACATTAAAAGCAAGGGTGATAACATTAAGAGTGCAACGGGAATTCCACTGTTAAATGCATAGGAGAAAGCGGATAGGTGGAACGAATACATTGAAAGCCTCTATGAGGGTGAAGATTTGTCTGATGTGATAGAAGGAGAAATGATTGGAGGAAGTGGCAACAACACGACTACTCACGTCAGTGTGTAGAATATCTGCGTCTGGCGGCATACCATCTGACTTTCGGAAAAGCATCATCCACACAATTCCGAAGACGGCAAGAGCTGACAAGTGCGAGATTTATCGCTCAATCAGCTTAGCAGCTCATGCATCCAAGTTACTGACAAGAATAATATACACAAGAACGGAAATGTGTTTAGGAAAGGTAAAGGCACGAGAGAGGCAATTCCGACGTTGTGGTTAATAATGGAAGCAAGACTAAAGAAAAATCAAGACACGTTCATAGGATTTGTCGACCTGGAAAAAGCGTTCGACAATGTAAAATGGTGCAAGATGTTAGAAATTCTGAAAGAAGTATGGGTAAGCTGTAGGGAGAGACGGGTCATACACAATATGTACAACAGCCAAGAGGGAATAATAAGAGTGGACGACGACCAAGAACGAAGTGGTCATATTAAAAGGGTGTAAGACACGGCTGTAGCCTTTCCCCGCTACTGTTCAAACTGTACATGGAGGAAGCAATGATGGAAATAAAAGAAAGGTTCAGGAGTGGAATTAAAATACAAGATGAAAGGATATCAATGATACGATTCGCTGATGACATTGCTATCCTGAGTGAAAGTGAAGAAGAATTAAATGATCTGCTGAACGGAATGAACAGTCTAATGAGTACACAGTATGGACTGAGAGTAAATCGAAGAAAGACGACGGTAATGAAAAGTAGTAGATGGTCACGAAGTAAATGAAGTTAAGGAATTCTGCTAACTAGGCAGTAAAATAACCAATGACGGACGGAGCAAGGAAGACATCAAGCCAGCCGTGTGAGCTAGAGGTTCTAGGCGCTTCAGTCTGGAACCGCGTGACCGCTACGGTCGTAGGTTCGAATCCTGCCTCGGGCATGGATGTGTGTGATGTCCTTAGGTTAGTTAGGTTTAAGTAGTTCTAAGTCTAGGGGACTGATGACCTCAGATGTTAAGTCCCATAGTGCTTAGTGCCATTTGAAACATTTTTTGAGGACATCAAAAGCAGAATAGCAATGGCAAAAAGGGCATTCCTGTCCAAGAGAAATCTACTAATATCAAATATCGGCCTTAATTTGAGGAAGAAATTTCTGTGAATGTACGTCTGGAGTAAAGAATTGTGTGGTAGTGATACATGGACTGTGGGAAAACCGCAACAGAAGAGAATCGAAGCATTTGAGATGTGTTGCGAATGTTGAAAATTAGATGGACTGATAAGGTAAGGAATGAGGAGGTTCTGCGCAGAACCAGAGAGGAAAGGAATATGTGTAAAACACTGATAAGGAGGGGGGGAGGACAGGATGATAGGACATCTGTTAAGGCATCGGGGAATCACTTCCACGGTACCAGAGGAAGACAGGGATTGGAATACATCCAGCAAATAATTGAGGGCGTAGGTTGCAAGTGCTGCTCTGAGATGAAGAGGTTAGCACAGTAGAGGAATTCGTGGTGGGCTGCATCAGGCCAGTCAGAGGACTGATGACAAAAAAAATTGTTGTACTATCGGTCGGAGGATGGCATTCACGTATCGTACAGCCGCTACGGCGCCTTCCGTGACCACCGGCGGCGTACGTCGGCCCGATATAATACTACCCGAAATGGTGTCGTAGTTGCAAAGATGGACCTCGCCATGGACGTCGGGAATGACGCTGCGCATCATGCAACCTATTGCGCACAGTTTGAGACGTAACACGACGTCCTGTGGCTGCACAAAAAGCATTATTTAACATGGTGGCATTGCAGCCAGGATTGGCTCAAAAATGGTTCAAATGGCTCTGAGCACTATGGGACTTAACTACTTAGACCTAACTAACCTAAGGACATCACGCACATTCACGCCCGAGGCGGGATTCGAACCTGCGACCGTAGCCGTCGCGCGGTTCCAGACTGTAGCGCCTAGAACCACTCGGCCACTCGGGTCGGCGCTGCCAGGATTCCTTCGAGCCATAAGCCGTAGGTAGCGGTCACCTACTGCAGTAGTAGTCGTTGGAGGGCCTGAGCGAGGCATGTCATCGACAGTTCCTGTCTCTCTGTATCTCCTCCGTGTCCAAACAACATCGCTTTGGTTCACTCCGAGACACCTGGGCGCTTCCCTTGTAGAGATCCCTTCCTGGCTCAAAGTAACAATGCGGACGCGATCGAGTTGCCATGTTGACCGTCTAGGCATTGTTGAAATACAGACAACACGAGCCGTGTACCTCCTTCCTGGTGGAATGACTGGAACTGATCGGCTGTCAGACCCCATCCGTCTAATAGGCGCTGCTCATGCACGATTGTTTACATCTTTGGGCGCGTATAGTGACGTCTCTGAACAGTTAAAGGAACTGTGTCTGTGATGCAACATCCACAGTCAACGTCCATCTTCAGCAGTTTTGGGAACTGGGGTGATGCAAAACTCTTTTTGATGTATGTACGTTGCAGACAAAATGGTTAACAAAATTTATGTCATTGATGACGTACGTTGAACGTGCGACCGTTTCTGTTTCAATACTGACAGACACCATTCGCTCTATACTGCATTTAGAAAACATTTACCTTTCCATTCGCCAGACGTGGAACGACTGAAGCGTCAGCTTGAGGCGGTCGATATTCACATCCCAGGTGCTACTAATCGCTGGGATCGTGGCGCTGCTGAAAAATAGTTGAAATTTTATAGATTCTTCAGTTTTGTGCCTTTAAATGTGTTAGCAAATCACTTTCTTAGTCTTGTCACTATTCTTTTTGCTGTGAACGAACCTTTCACTTTCTATAAATTTCCCTCGCCCATAAATATCCTACTTTCTTCCTGCACAGAACTCCTGTTTTCTGTCACTCGTCTTTCTAAGTATCAAAAATATTTAACTTGTTGCTGCGAGGTGTTTCCTTCCAACGTTGTTTTGACGTAAGCTTCACGCTTTGATCTTTCTTACATTTATACCGTGTGACCAGCCTGTGCACCTTTACGCCTGCGCTGCCCGCTGCCTCGCCCCTTAGTGCCGCCCCTGGCTGACCCCGGCCTCTGCTGCCCGCAGCATCTGCGTCACGGTGGTGGTGCTGAACGTGCACTTCCGGTCGCCGCAGACGCACGTCATGGCGCCGTGGGTGCGGCGCGTCTTCATCCACATCCTGCCGCGGCTGCTCGTCATGCGCCGGCCGCAGTACCAGATCGACAAGCGCAGGTGGGCGCCTCGCATCACCTCACCTCACACCTCACACCACCTCACATCACCTCACCTCACACCTCACACCTCACACCACCTCACATCACCTCACCTCACACCTCACACCTCACACCACCTCACATCACCTCACCTCACACCATACACCACCTCACATCACCTCACCTCACACCACCTCACATCACCTCACCTCACACCTCACACCACCTCACCTCACCTCACACCTCACACCACCTCACCTCACCTCACCTCACACCTCACACCTCACACCACCTCACATCACCTCACCTCACACCTCACACCTCACACCACCTCACCTCACCTCACCTCACACCTCACACATCACACCACCTCACATCACCTCACCTCACACCTCACACCACCTCACATCACCTCACCTCACACCTCACACCACCTCACATCACCTCACCTCACACCTCACACCTCACACCACCTCACATCACCTCACCTCACACCTCACACCTCACACCACCTCACCTCACCTCACCTCACACCTCACACCACCTCACATCACCTCACCTCACACCTCACACCTCACACCACCTCACCTCACCTCACCTCATACCTCACACCTCACACCACCTCACATCACCTCACCTCACACCTCACACCACCTCACATCACCTCACCTCACACCTCACACCACCTCACCTCACCTCACCTCACACCTCACACCTCACACCACCTCACCTCACCTCACACCACCTCACCTCACCTCACACCTCACACCACCTCACCTCACTGCAGCTGGCCACGCCCTCCAACACCGGAGCCACAGCTCAGTGAGACTGTGCCGCTCAGTCACACAGTTTGTATATGCAGTGGTCTGAAAGCGGGACAGGTGGGAAAGATAGTAAGTAACCTGATTATTATTTCAAAAGTAATCGCCATAACTGGTAATATATCTCTCCCAGTGTGAGACAAAAAGTTTGCGGTTGCCTGTGGAATCGCGATTGTACCTAGACGCCGTGGTGTTTCGACTACGCTGCTGGAGTTCTTCTGGTAATGCCTCACGCATCCTGCACAGAGTCCCGACCGCCCGAGTGGTTTCCGTGTTTTTGCAGCCCTGGAACAAGAGATTCCTGGCCGTCGATTTGCTTTGGACGGAGAGGAGCACGCCTGGGTATAATCGTGGTTCGCTAAGCGACTGCAAAAGTCTCTCGATGAAGTCTTACACCGTCTTATCTGACAGTGGGGTAAACGAATTGACAGTTACGTCGATTACTTTTGAAATAATAGACTAATCAGTTTACTTACTTGTCGTCTGTCCCGTTTTCATTTGACTGTCCCTTATACACAGCTGGACATTAAAATTTCCGAGCCAATAGAGGTAGCAAGTAGCTAAGTTTTGCTTAAAAAACACGGCGCAAAACACAAAAAACGAGATGGATGCTGCTGGCCAGTAATACCATACGATCATTTCCATTTCCCTAAACCACTCGACTGGTTTCGAGCAAGCTTGGTACGCATATCAGAACCACTGTGGGTGTAAGGACCGTCTATTTCCCATAGGGGGTGGGAACTAAAAAATATTTCTTCCTCACCGTGATGTACGCAGAGCGTACTGCCTATCCACCGCTGCAGAACGCCTACGCTTGGCAGGTTGCTGCAGGTGCGCGTATTACCTGCTGCAGGAGCTGCCTGTGACAAGTCATTCGTTTTATCGAAGCCGTATATTTCGGGGTACCTAGGCGCAATGGCGAGTCTTGGTGATGTTCCACACCTAGGGTTGGGAGAGGGTAAGGGGGAGGGGGTAAAGTGTGAAGTAACTTCTACCAAACTTAGCACGCATGCCAGTTGCTGTATCGAAAAATTTCGGGGTCGAATAAGACACACCTACGGATGAGGGTGGAGGATGGGGTTGAACAAAAGCTGACATAAAAGCGTAACCCAGAAAAGTCTGGAGCAATTCCAAACGAATTCAATGTATCCACCACTCATAATTTCTATAAAAATACTGTGGGAGTAATAAATCCCTACCACATTGTGGGGCGTGGCCGCGAATGAGGAGGGGTGATACGAAAAAATGTTGGAAAATGACCTGTTGGTCTTCCCTTTCTACACTTAGTTCACTAGGAATACTTTAGAACTGTGATGCGCAATATCTTCCTTATTTGTGTTACTTAATACATGAACCACTTCGCAAGAAAGAGCACTACAGCAAGTGAAACGTCCCCTTTAAACAATTATACACGACTGTCCTTAAACTGACACACAATATTTTGTTAGCGCAACGCAATCTGACTTTCAAAATTCCCTACAAAAGAATGGCCCTGACTAACATTAAACTATACCTTTCACAAATCACTTACCTCACAAAAATCTTCGCTGCTCAAGCTACTGCAATACAGCGAGCGCCACTACTGCCAGCTAAATAAAAGATTCAAACTATGGAAGGCACTAACTACTGATAGGGATAGTTAGCAAATGAAAGATATTAATAGAGAACAAACAATGTATTTACCTTGATATCATCATATATAAATATAGCAGTTCATGACAAATTTCAAAACTCCGCCATCTCTCTCCCCACATCCACCACTGCTGGCGGCTCACCTCCAACTGCGCAACGCTACGCGCTGTTCACATCCAGCTGCCGCTGCCCAACACTACAATGGCGAGTATTACAACAATGCAAAGCAGCCGCAGACTGCACACAGCACAGCCAGTGATTTTCATACAGAGGTGGCGTTACCAATAAAAAAATCTAAACAGCATACTTACACAAGCCAGTAATTTTGTCAGAGTGTTTCAGTCCACACGGCTGAATACCACAAATACGTTTACAGCCCTATCTGGGAATACTGTTCATAGTGTAAAACGGCACAGAGTGAGACAGTTGCCAGTGTGAAATATACGTAGCAGGCGTAGCTGCTAGCAAGAAGCTGGTACGTAACCAGATTTGTAGGTGAGTCGGAGATACACAGGGCACGAAATTCGGTACGCAGAGTGTCCACTCCTACCTACCCCTGGTCGCAGCAACGGTTCCGACTTGGTCGGACGGCAAGTGGAACTAAGCTCGGCTGACAGACACAGGCGTGTCACCCGGTTCTGCTTCAGCTCTGTGCGATGGATATGAGGGAGTTTCTTGCCAACCTGTGACCCGATGTCTCCACCGGATGAGAGGTCTGGAAAGCGTGCTAGCCTCCGTACGGAGCTCGGTCAGGGTGGCACGGGCATTCGTCCCAAAGACGGGACATAGCCACATGTCTTACCTTATTTTATCTTAGAACATAAGTTCAGGAAAGGCAAAATTACGTTTATAGCATTTGTTGAGTTAGACAAAGCTTTTGACAATGTTGACTAGAATACACTCTTTGAAATTCTTAAGGTAGCAGGGGTAAAATACAGGGAGCGAGAGAATATTTACAACTTATACAGAAATCAGACACAGTTACAGGAGCTGAGAAGCATGAAAGGGAAGCCGTGGTTGAGAATAAGTGTGAGACAGGGTTGTAGCCTAACCCCGATGTTACTGAATCTATACATTGAGCAAGCAGTAGAGGAAACCAAAGAGGAATTTGGAGAAGGAATTACAGTTTAGGGAGAAGACATTCAAACTTCGATGTTTGCCGATGACATTGTTTGTCCCTCAGAGACAGCAAAACACTTGGAAGAGCAGCAGGACGGGAGGGGCAGTGTTTTCAAAACAGAATGTAAGACGAACATCAACAAAAGCAAACCAAGAATTGTTTATTTATTTATTTATTTATTGCTTGTTTAGCTTGACCAGATCATGGCCTTAAGGCTCTCTCTGACACCTGATCGGGAGCAATACATATAAAAATATATTACATAAGAGTCACAATAATAATATGCATAATTAATAAAAATAATAATTGGAAATAATAGTAATGGAATGTAGTCGAACTACGTCAGATGGGGTTGAGGATTTATTTATTGCTTATTTAGCTTGACCAGATCATGGCCCTAAGGCCCTCTCTGACACCTGATCGGGAGCAATACCTATAAAAATATATTAGATAAGAGTCACAATAATAATATGCATAATTAATAAAAATAATAATTGGAAATAATAGTAATGGAATGTAGTCGAACTACGTCAGATGGGGTTGAGGATTTATTTATTGCTTATTTAGCTTGACCAGATCATGGCCCTAAGGCCCTCTCTGACACCTGATCGGGAGCAATACCTATAAAAATATATTAGATAAGAGTCACAATAATAATATGCATAATTAATAAAAATAATAATTGGAAATAATATACCGAGCGAGGCGGCGCAGTGGTTAGAACACTGGGCTCGCATTCGGGAGGACGACGGTTCAATCCCGCGGCCGGCCATCCTGATTTAGGTTTTCCTTGATTTTCCTAAATCGCTCCAGGCAAATGCCGGGATGGTTCCACGGCCGACTTCCTTCCCAGTCCTTCCCTAATCCGATGAGACTGATGACCTCGCTGTTTGGTCTCTTCCCCCAAACCAACCAACCAACCAATTGGAAGTAATAGTAATGGAATGTAGTCGAACTACGTCAGATAGTGTTGAGGAAATTAGATTAGGAAACGAAACACGTTATGTAACATGAGTTTTGCTATTTGAGCAGCAAAATAGCTTATGATGGCTGAAATAGAATGTAGACTGGCAGTGGCGAGAAAAGTGTTTCTGAAGAAGAGGAATTTGTTAACAATGAATATAGTTTCAAGAGTTAGGAAGTATTTTCTAGAGGTATACTATGTGATCAAAAGTATCCGGACACCTGGCTGAAAATGACTTACAAGTTCGTGGCGCCCTCCATCGGTAATGCTGGAATTTAGTATGGTGTTGGTCACCCTTAGCCTTGATGACAGCTTCCACTCTCGCAGGCATACTTTCAATCAGGTGCTGGAAGGTTTCTTGGGGAATGGCAGCCCATTCTTCACCGAGTGCTGCACTGAGGAGAGAGACCTGTCACGAAGTTGGCGTTCCAAAACATTGTAATTCAGGTGTTCTGTAGAATTCAGGTCACGACTCTGTGCAGGCCAGTCCATTACAGGGATGTTATTGCCGTGTAACCACTCCGCCATAGACAGTGCATTATGAACAGGTGCTCGATCATGTTGAAAGATGCAATCGGCATCCCCGAATTCCTCTTCAACAGTGGGAAGCAAGAAGGTGCTTCAACATCAATGTAGGCCTGTGCTGTGATAGTGCCACAGAAAAAAAACATGGACTGCAAGCCCCCTCCACGAAAAATACGACCACACCACGCCACCACCGCCTCCGAATTTTACTGTTGGCACTACACACGCTGGCAAACAACGTTCACCGGGCATTCGCCATACCCACACCCTGCCATCGGATCGCCACACGGTGTACCGTGATTCATCACTCCACACAACGTTTTTCCACTGTTCAGTTGTCCAATGTTTACGCTCCTTCCACCAAGCGAGGCGTCGTTTGGCCGCTCGACCGCGAAACCCAAGTTTTCTCACCTCGCACCTAACTGTCATAGTACTTGCTGTGGATCATGATGCAGTTTGGAATTCCTGTGATGGTCTGGTTAGATGTCTGCCTATTACACGTTATGAGCCTCTTCAACTGTCTGTGGTCTCTGTCAGTCAACAGGCGAAGTCGACCTATATGCTTTTGTGTTGTACGTGTCCCTTCACATTTCCACTTCACTATTGCATCGGGAACAGTGGACCTAGAGATGTTTAGGAGGGTGGAAATCTCGCATACAGACGTGTGACACAAGTAACACCCAATCTCCTGACCGCGTACCAAGTCCGTGAGTTATGCGGAGCGCCCCGTTCAGCTCTCACACGATATCTAATGGCTACTGAGGTCGCTGATATGGAGTACCTGGGAGCAGGTGGCAGCACAATGCTTTCAATCACATAGCGTATTTATCTGGAGCGTAGTTTTCATGGAAGTGAAACGTGGACAATAAAGAATGTAAACAAGAAGAGAATAGAAGCATTTGAGTTGTGGTGCTACAAAAGATTTCATGGGTAGATCGCACAGGTAATGAGGAGATACTGAGTAGGATTTTGGAGAAAGGAAGTCTGTGGCACCACTTGTCCAAGAGAAGGGATCGTTTGACAGGACACATTCTGAGACATCAGGGGATCGCCAACTTCCTACCAGAAGGATGTGTGTGTGTGTGTGTGTGTGTGTGTGTGTGTGTGTGTGTGTGTGTGTGTGTGTGGGGCGGGGGTGGGAGGGAGGGAGGGCATAGAGGAAGATCAAGAGATGAATACAGTAAGCAGGTTGAGGAGGATGTAGGTTGCACTAGTTACTCGAAGATGAAGACGCTTGCAGAGGATAGAGTAGCGTGGACAGCTACATCAAACCCATCTTCGATCTGAAAACCACAACAGCATTAACAACAATAACAACATATTTTTTGGTCGTTAGGCTCGCTGATGACTGTCTTGATGAGGTTTTGCCCCTCAGATTGGGAGGTGGGTAAGGGGCCACTAGAGACAGTGACGCATCACATCATCTCCGATAAGCCAGACGCAATTTCTGTGAAGCTTAAGCACGCACGTCACTATCTGTCTCGACCAAAATTGTGAAAATTGTGGTCCCATAACACACACATATAGATGAGAGTGGGGTTGAAAAAAGGCGAGCATAAAAGCATAATATGGAAACGCCTGGAGCAATTCTAACCACATTTGATATATACATCTATTATTATTAGTACAAAAATACTGTGGGATTAACATACCGCAACTACCCATCAGGGCGTGTGTGAGGACGAGGAAGCTGACACGTATAAATATTCTTTCCTGCATTCAGCTAACTTGAAATACGTTAAAAGTATGAAGCACAATCTGTCCCTTATTTATGCTGTTACACTACTGGCCGTTAAAATTGCTACACCAAGAAGAAATGCAGATGATAAACGGATATTCATTGGACAAATATACTAGAACTGACACGTGGTTATATTTTCACGCAATTTGGGTGCATAGATCCCGAGAAATCAGTACCCAGAACAATCGCCTCTGGCCTTAATAACGGACTTGATACGCCTGGGCATTGAGTCAAACAGAGCTTGGATGGTGTGTACAGGTACAGCTGCCCATGCAGCTTCAACACGATACCACAGTTCATCAAGAGTAGTGACTGGGGTATTGTGACGAGCCAGTTGCTCGGCCACCATTGACCAGACGTTTTCAGTTGGTGGGAGATCTGGAGAATGTACTGGCCAGGGCAGCAGTCGAACATTTTCTGTATCCTGAAAGCCCCGTACAGGACCTGCAACATGCGGTCGTGCATTATCCTACTGAAATGTAGGGTTTCGCAGGGATCGAATGGAGGGGCGAGCCACGGATCGTAACACATCTGAAATGTAACGTCCACTGTTCAAAGTGCCGTCAATGGGAACAAGAGGTGACCGAGACGTGTAACCAATGGCACCCCATACCATCACGCCGGGTGATACGCCAGTATGGCGATGACGAATACACGCTTCCAATGTGCGTTCTCCGCGATGATGCCAAACACGGATGCGACCACCGTGATGGTGTAAACAGAACCTGCATTCATCCGAAAAAATGACGTTTTGCCATTCGTGCACCCAGGTTAATCGTTGAGTACACCATCGCAGGCGCTCCTGTCTGTGATGCAGCGTCAAGGGTAACCGCAGACATGGTCTCCGAGCTGATAGTCCATGCTGCTGCAAACGTCGTCGAACTGTTCGTGCAGATGGTTGTTGTCTTGCAAACGTCCCCATCTGTTGACTCAGGGATCGAGGCGTGGCTGCACGATCCGTTACAGCCATGCGGATAAGATGCCTGTCATCTCGACTGCTAGTGATACGAGGCCGTTGGGATCGAGCACGGCGTTCCGTATTACCCTACTGAACCCACCGATTCCATATTCCACTAACAGTCATTGGATCTCGACCAACGCGAGCAGCAATGTCGCGATACGATAAACCGCAATCGTGATAGGCTACAATCCGACCTTTATCAAAGTGGGAAACGTGACGGTACGCATTTCTCCTCCTTACACGAGGCATCACAACAACGTTTCACCAGTCAACGCCGGTCAAGTGCTGTTCGTGTATGAGAAATCGGTTGGAAACTTTCCTCATGTCAGCACGTTGTAGGTCTCGCCACAGGCGCCAACCTTGTGTGAATGCTCTGAAAAGCTAATCATTTGCGTATCACAGCATCTTCTTCCTGTCGGTTAAATTTCGCGCTGTAGCACGTTATCTTCGTGGTGTAGCAATTTTAATGGCCAGTAGTGTATATGCGTCAATCAGTTCGCAAAAAACAGCACTGGAGAAAACCAATAATATTGCCAGCGTGTTTCTGGCTATGTACCATAAATACATTTACCGTTTCCTCTGCGTCCGCACTGTGTAAAATAGTGGAGAATCAGACAATTGCCAGAATGACATATGCGCACGTGGGAGTAACTGCGGGCTAGAAACTAGTACACAACTAAACTTTTAGGGGATTTGCAGGCATTCAGGGAGAGAAATTTAGTACAGACAGCAGCCCCCTGTGGCAGCAACAACGGCTGTGGGCCGGCAGGGCGTCGAGTCGAGCTGAGCTCGGCTGACAGACGCGGCTCTGTCACTCTGGGCGAGGGTTCACCAATCGTAGCGGCCGGTGGGAGGCTGTCTCGGCAACGTGTGACCAGATGTGGAGAACGTCACGGCCTCTGTATCGAGGTAGGTCAGGACAGCACAGGCAGCAACCCATCTTCTGTTATCCTGTTGGAAGATTTTGTCGAGACTTTCAAGACAGGACACAGCGACCATCATCAACATATGATAAATGTAACAACGCTGTACAAAATACCGGTTATTCAAACCGGAGGCGATGGTACAATGTACGCTGTGCCAACCTGTCACATCGTGTGCTGGGCCCGTATGCCGATGATGAACACAGCGTGGCAGCGTTCGTTCTCCTAGGAGCCTCCACACACGGATACAGCCACTGTGATGCCGTTTGCAGAACTGATGCCTGATGTGGCTGGCCGCTTTCTCTGCTGCTGGCAGCTGGTGGGGCGGAGCAGACACTGTCGCGAAGTCCGTGTGGACAGCGTGGTCTGCCGCAAACAGGCGCGATCCCAGACTCGAGGCGTGCGACGTGGCTGTACGATCCTGAAAGGCTGTCCGTCAGTCCTCTCGGGCACTAGTCGCGTGAGGCCATTTAGACCCTTCACAGCGTTGAGTACGGCTCTACTGAACCTGTGTGTTCCATATTCGCATGACAGTCGTGAAATCTCGACTAAGGCAAGCAGCAATATCGCAAAAAGAGAAAAAGAGAAATGAGATACTACAGTTACTGTACTGAACCGAGAGTGGTATTTAACAAGCATAGTGTTACCCTCGTCACCTAGGACTTACAATTGCTTGAGTAACAAGGAGAGACAGGTGTACAGATTTCGAAGTATTAGATGATGGGACACACTAAAGCCACTCTACATTTTAGACTGGGAAAAAATCCAAGTCGGAGGTCGTGGCACAGGATCAGTTTCAGCGCAAGTCGATTCGTTAGAGCGCTAAAAATAAGGAAATTTTATATTTACATGTCAGAGCCACGATCTAATAGTTTGTGACGAAGAATTTGTCATTTCGATCCGTGGCAAGAGGCCAGGTGTTCAAGTGGTAACTATCTTGACGCAAAAGAACTCGACATCAAAGTAGGAACCAAAACCAATGAGGTGAATCAGCGAAGGACTGAGACGAAACAACACTGAGAGTTTAAAAATATCTTGCAACCGAATACCTACATCAGAAATCAAGGCAGTTTGTTAGAAAATATTCAGTAATACTGAGATGTGGCGGGCAGGAAGGACAGAAGTGGGAGAGTCTAAAGAAAACTCGAGCCTTTCGCCCGGCATATTGTGCATCCTGAGAGCTGCTGTTCTCGTTTCTGTCGCCTTTCTGAAGTGACTCGAACGCTGGCAAGCCGATGACGGGAGCCTCCGATCTCTGAATGTGCTGCAGACATTGCTGCAGACTCAATTAGATGCTACTAAGCTGTAATCACGACGTGGGGGTCAAAAAATTTTTAAAACCTTTGTCAAGCAGCCTAATTCACAGGAGGCTCCCTGTTGCCGTGGCTGTAACATCCAACAGGCTAGACGCGCCCACACAGCGGCAGCTGGCAGCGCCCGTCCCACGGCAAGTCGCACGTCAAGCGCAGCAGAATGCTCGGAACAGCGACGTAGCCGCGCGTGGTGTATGTTTCGGCCCTACAGTCGACAGCAGACCTACCGACCCACCAACACAGGTGGCTGCCTCTGCAAAGGAACTATGCCCCATTGCTCGTAGCAGACACGAGAAGCAGTTGGGGGGGGGGGGGGGGGGCATAGTGGCCAAACTTGAAATTGTCCATCAGAGACAAACTGGTCAAAAACTCGAAGCAGATGCCTCCAGATAGTGTCTGGGAGCGTTGCATAATGCTTCGGTTCACAACTACCTTGTTACGAATGAGACGAGGTGTGTGGAACGCTGCGACGGCTGCCCAATTTTTGAACTACTCTACTCCATTTGGCAGCCGCACAGTGGATCAAAATTCCGAAAACGTTTACAAAATCCAAAACTTCGGTCAGTATGAATAAAAATCTGTATCAGATCCAGTATGACCCACAAAATTCAAGCGAAATATGAATATTTGGTCAAAAACAGATAACAGGGGACTCTTGAACGTATGAATTACGAATTTGACATAGAATTCTAAAAATGAACATCCACTATGGCGAATAAAATCCAAAAAAGTATTAAATGCTTCTCTTACACCAGTTTCTCAATATGTGAAGTTTTCTTTTGATAGCCAAATGGAAAAAGAAGACGTATTCATTTTTGTCAAGTTTGTCTAAAAATATTGCTATATATTGTTGCCTTGGATAGTCTGGAGGACGAAACGTCTTTCCCAATATCTCAAGTGATCAATTTTCCGAAGGCTTGGAGACTAGTTTGTGCAGCCTCTGATACGTCAACTGGTCTGTAATTTGTCACCTACAGAGGGCATGCCTTACTGTTCAACCAGTAGTAGAACTTCTTAAAACGGAAGTGATTATTTTGATACGTTGCCTCCTGTGATTGAGCTCTGAGCTTGGTGAATAAAGTTGAAATAATTTGCCTCACACTGTCTGGCACTGCAATGAAATCTCTGCATCGTTTTCCTGGCCGCTAAAATCCCCTGTAGTTTACTCAGTAAACTTGAAAATCTCGCTCGCTGGTACCTCGACTAGAACACCAGATGAACCGGAAATTAACGTTAATATTCAATATTTATTTCTTGTAATATTAGTATCATTAATGCCTTTTAGGCTTCTGGTCTTTTGTTTACCATTTACATACAAGAAAATACGATGGAAATGTTCACACCCTCATAATTATGCTTTACACATGGATGTATAAGTCTGGGCTAAATCTTATATTTTTTAATCGACTTACAGAAATTACATAAATGGTGGCGTAGTGAGAGCGTCATTTCAAACGTGACTTATTACCAGAATAGTGAACAGTACTTGAATTTTACAGGTGCTTCTCAATATACAAAGTCACACTTATCAGAAAATTGGAAAAATATAGAAATTCCTCACTTTTAATTAAGCTTTAAAATTCATTCATTTCTTTTTTGTCATCGCTGTTGCATGAGTAAATAAGTATTTAGTGGTTTTAATTTAAGTACATACCTCTTAAAGCAGCCTCCAGTATAAAAATAAATATTTCACATGATGTGAAAAATGCATTACTTTGTTTGCCCAATTAGCCTGACACGACATGACATCTCACGGACACCAGAGCTGTAAATGTGACGTGAAACACTATACAGTCAAGTTGACCGATTCTATGAGTAGCAATTAATGAGACAAATAATACTGTAGCCATCCTACGATGTCAAATTTCCTAACTAGAATTTTTATTTGTTTCAATTTTCGCATTCTGCCCTATTTGACAGACAGGTGTAATGTGCCCCGTCCATTTACTTGCCCCATTTGACAGCTGGGTCGAATGCACCCCACCACACCCACTCTCATTTACCAGACCCCAGACCCACCTGCCCCCCCCCCCCCCCCCGAGACCTCCGCTGCCCAGTTGACAGCCGGCCCCCGACTGCCCGCAGCTTCGGGCTGGCGACGTCGGCGCACCGCGTCATGGTGCGCACGTGCAACGGCCTGGAGCTGCGCGACTCTTCGCTGCTGTCGGCCGCCGCCGCCGCCGCCGACTCGTCGGCCTCGTCGGAGCTGGTGGCGGAGCCGTCGCCGCACGACTTCTTCCCCAGGCTGCTCGACCACGAGTTCACCTCCAGGTAGGCCGCCGCAGCCTTTCTCCGCACCAGTCCTTCGCAGTATGTGTTCGTCGTTCCCGTGTCCTCACCAAACGCCATTTATTTCTTCGCAGTTGAAAGAAGTCTGAGACATTGTCTGACGGCTCTTCCTTCTTCTGCTCATAGTGTAAGACAGGAAAAAGAGTACGCAGGCAGCTCAGACTCTACAGGGTACAAGCCTACAGTTGGCAACACTGCTGACGGTATTTAACGTGATGTTTCAAAGACATCTACATCTACATCTACGTACATACTCCGTAATCCACCATACGGTGCGTGGCGGAGGGTACCTCGTACCACAACTAGCATCTCTCCCTGTTCCACTCCCAAACAGAACGAGGGAAAAATGACTGCCTGTATGCTTCTGTACGAGTCCTAATCTCTCTTCTCTTATCTTTGTGGTCTTTCCGAGAAATGTAAGTTGGCGGCAGTAAAATTGTACTGCAGTCAGCCTCAAATGTTGGTTCTCTAAACTTCCTCAGTAGCGATTCACGAAAAGAACGCCTCCTTTCCTCTAGAGACTCCCACCCGAGTTCCTGAAGCATTTCCATAAGACTCGCGTGACGGTCAAACCTACCATTACAAATCTAGCATCCCGTCTCTGAATTGCTTCTATGTCCTCCCTCAATCCGACCTGATAGGGATCCCAAACGCTCGAGCAGTACTCCAGAATAGGTCGTATTAGTGTTTTATAAGCGGTCTCCTTTACAGATGAACCACATCTTCCTAAAATTCTACCAATGAACCGAAGACGACTATCCGCCTTCCCCACAACTGCCATTACATGCTTGTCCCATATCATATCGCTCTGCAATGTTACGTCCAAATATTTAATCGACGTGGCTGTGTGAAGCGCTACACTACTAATAGAGTATTCAAACATCACAGGATTCTTTTTCCTATTCATCTGCATTAATTTACATTTATCTATATTTAGAGTTAGCTGCCATTCTTTACACCACATCACACGTTGAAGCCATATTGCCATCAGTCTGCGCAACTTTATTTAAAGATCACAAATTCAAATATGTTTTTCTGTCGCTTGTATCAAAGAATTCGAACTTAAAACGTTATCTTTTTCTCAGTCAGTTTTCTGAATTAATTTTCTGCCGCCGATCTCAGTAATTTTATGTAATGTTCCCTTAACAGTGCTTGCACTCCACGACAATGATGGAGTTTGCCGACAGTGTGCGACTGTGGAACCTCTAGCGAAGTCTGCTGACCAACTGAGTGACACCGTATCTGACGTTGCCGACTAAAGAGCTGAAACCGACGAATCCTCAGACCGGACACCAACTGAGCCTTTATTAAAATAAAAGTTTAAAAAGCAGTAAATGTATTGTAGTTATTCGCACAATTCTGTCACTGCCTCAAATTGAGACCAAGATGGGCTGTGTCGAAAGAGCAGTGGTCCCACTCAAAAAACACAATTACCTATTTTCCATTAAAAAAAAAACTTAAGAGAGAAAATACCAACTATGAGACGCATAGCTGTAGGGAACGATTTTTTAAACAAAAAAATAGCACTGTAAATATTAAGAGCGAAAGAAAAGGAAAACGAAACGTGAAGAAGCTTTTTGAAATTGTTGGCCCAACATCTTCTACAACTTCAGCCTAAAATAACACTAATGAAGATATTTTGAGGACTCAGTACAATGTGGTTCCTTCTTTTCTTCCTCACTCGGCTTACGAATTGGGACGATTACCAGGGAACACCGTCTGCAGTCGCCCCACTTTCTGGCAGTATTTTTCTGTCATACAGTTACTGACTGCGCTAATTGTGGCACAGTGCAAGAGGTGCAGTTAAACCAATTTCAAGAAGAAGTGTGCTATTAAGAAAATTACTCATCCTGCCTTTTCCCCATGGGAGAGGCGCCTTTAGTTCCACACGCACACCAACTGAAACACTTCCTTCGTGGAAATACTTTGCACTTCTCCCTCGCCCATTCCTTTAGGTTGGTTGGTTTTGTTCAAAGGCGAATTTGACATCCCACCAGAATTTTCAACATGCGTCATTTACATATGCTGGCTTGGATAAAATTTTAGCGATTTTTCTAGCAACGAAATGGCCATATTTCTGAAGTGTTCTCCACACTAGCGTAGGCAGGCACCTCTTCCATTCGTTGTCACTCGGCTGGGAGATCTGGCTACTCTCACTGATATTATCCACAACAATTCGTTTTGTAGGTTTCTCTCGAAACTTTCCCTACTTGGGATCCCGTTCCTCAGATAAGCAAAACAGTTTCCCTTAATTCGCTGCTGTAGTGATGAGCCGGCCGGAGTGGCCGAGCGGTTCTAGGCGCTACAGTCTGGAACCGTGCGACCGCTACGGTCGCAGGTTCGAATCCTGCCTCGGGCAGGATGTGATGTCCTTAGATTAGTTAGGTTTAAGTAGTTCTAAGTTCTAGGGGACTGATGACCTCAGCAGTTAAGTCCCATAGTGCTCAGAGCCATTTGAACTATTTTTGTAGTGATGATTTGGTCAAAAGAGCAATGCAGACTCATCTCATTTGCACGTAGTTGATTTTTCATCGGCAGCCGATGGTAGATATGACATAGTCGACCATGTTTCCTAACCGGGGCAGTACACTGTCTTGAAGTCTTGCAGCGTGAAAAGCCCATCTCATTAACGATCTAGGCAGCAGTTTACAGGTAGCCTAAACAAACGGGGGCGTAGAAATCTAAGTGATATGGAAGAAGTTGGTGCACCTGTCCAGTCTTTGTACCCTCAAACACAGATTTCCAGTTATCTCGTCACAGCCGTATTCACTTCTTCTTCAGCAACCCAATTGGGTCCAGATCGATGAAATCCAACACGTTTGTGAATTTCCAGTTGAAATTAACAGAAAACTCTGGAGTTGATTTCTTTTCCTAGGAGGGGGCGAATTTGTCAGTGATGAGGACGGGCACTGGCAGGCATGTTCACACGGCTGCTGACACTCGGATATCGCCTACATAATAACATAACCCAGTACATAATTCAGTAGATAAATTTAGTCCAAATGAGAGGACAGTAATTTGATAGGCTCTTGCTCCGTTCAACTTCTGTAGTGTTTCTGCCATATCTTGCGGCAAGTCCCTTGTGCTCTGTGCATAAATATCTGTTCAGTGTCCTAGCATCTAGGAATGATCGCATCTCACCATTCTCTTTATCTTCTGTGACTTGTCGATCCAAATAGGGCCCACTGTACTTTTATATGACATCCCAGACTTCCATCTGTTTAGTAACTTTGCTATCTGCTTCTTTGCACTATACCAGATCTTGACATCCTTTTTTTGTAAGTGGCACTCCTTAACCTTCCTAGGTGGTACAAGAATAGCTTTCTATAGACCAATGCTAATCAGAAAACTTCTTCTAGATAATTGTCCATCATATTCCTTTTTTTACTGTGAGTAACGTCTAGACTGTCCAGTGGGATAGCTTCACTACCTTCTGTTTCAGTTCTAAAAACTCAACTTCTTTATCTTTCAAATTTAAGCCATCTCTCCTGAAGACAAGGCCCACTGTCGCATTGATCAACCAGTCAGTGCCTAAAATAACTGGGGAAGGCAAAACGTCTATAACCAGAAAATCCATATCCCACTTTACTCCTCCCACTTCTGCTTGACAAAACACTTGCACCTTCGCTGCCTAGTAAGCCAAAGCATTAACAATATGGTTTATGGGAACAGGGAACACGTCTACCCTTTCCTTTCGCCGCCTTTATTTGACCATTTCGCCAATATCACAGACACTTCTGAATCCCAAGCCATAAGGTATTCGGTTTTTTCCCCAGCTACTTGAATCTTGATTTCTGGATTATACCACTGTGGCTCTGCTGTATCCTTCACTGACTCTATTAGCATGTCCTCAGCCATTCTCAAGCCATAAGGCGTGAAGACAAATGTTATTTTCTGGGATACGGACACACATATTTTCCCAGCCAAATTCTTGAATTTGATCCTTATCTTTCTCGACTTGGCTTCCTTTCTGTGATCTTTGCTTTCCATGCAGCTAGCTCTCATATTAGGCGACCACTTTCCATTTCTGACTCTTCCGGTTTTTTTTTTCAGGTGCCTGCCTCTTCAAGGAGTCTGTATTCTCAAGGAAAGTCCCTTCCAATGATCTTTTACTGTCAATGCCAATACCTTGGGCTGGAAGGAAAATTTTTGCAGTATGGTTGCAAGCTTGCTACTGTCCTTTAGAATCTAGATTTAATAAAAATGGCACGGTAATGTAACTCAGAACACAGGAGAAGTTGTGATGTACATGACAATAGATTTATTCACTCTTAACATAACAAGACAGAAAAATGACTAAAGAAACGTCGCACAAACATCCTTATTTGACAAAAGCTTCCACTAACATGGGGTCTATGGTGGACGAAGTTATCAACTATGGATCGACACACGACACTAACCAGAACACTAATCGCTCTATTAGACTTCATACACGTGAATGTGGGCTAATGCACAACAACTACCCCACAATCACTGACTCTATTAGCATGTCCTCAGCCATTCTCAAGCCATAAGGCGTGAAGACAAATGTTATTTTCTGGGATACGGACACACATATTTTCCCAGCCAAATTCTTGAATTTGATCTGTACTCTACCATTCCGAAAAAAGAAAAATATGGTTCGAAAGAACAGGGTGCTGAGAAACATAATATATTGGAGCCCTACGCTGTAGCAGCGAATAATGTAACCTTCTGCTGGTCGGGGCGTCACAGCACGATGCGTTCGGCGACTGCAGTCATGGACGGCCGCAGTCTGTTACTAATGGCGCGCGCCCGAAAAATGTAAGTATGCGGTCTCGCGCACTTCCCTATGAGCCTCTGGAACCTCGGTGGATTCCAGTGTGCAGGTGGACCCGTCGGCTGGTCTGCCAAACCAATTTGACTCCGTGCCACGACTATGAGTGACGGAATATGTCAAATGTTTAGACGGCCGACTCAAGACAAGTAAGTACACTCACGTATGCGTGATGCTGGAAGCAGTACCTCAGAAGGTGTCTGGCACAGGCTCTAAGTGGCACACTGGCAAAGGACACAGGTAGAGACCCGCAGTACTTTACTAGCGAAGTGCCTGTACAAGAGTCATCTCTTTCTGTCCGCTTTCCGCCTTAGGTCGGTAACAAAAGCCCATTTACATCTTAGACTTCCCCCACTTTAGCACAAGCCAATCACGAGCTGGAGCGCGGCATTGGAAGCTCGGAGAGTGCCCCTTGCTCTGCCAACACCGATTTGACCAGTCAGAGACTGTAAAGTTAATTTGGATAGAAGGAAAAAAGATTCAGCTTCGCGGTCTCTTTCCCACGCGTGTACGCCATGTCTTTTGCTAACAACATGACCAGGATGGAACCACACCCCTCCATAAAAAGCTTGTTATCTCCCCTGTGGCGTCCATTTCGAAATTTTCAAAGAACGGCCATAAACTCGCCACGGAGTGTGGGCGTCTTCCCCGTCGGCTTCCTCTGCTTTACTGCCGGCCATTGCAGCGGCTGCCTACCGACCGGCGACAACCAACGTGTCTGCACAGTGAGACCGCGGAAATGTTTCCGCCCAGGTTCCGCAGAAAAACGCGCTTCCCTCGGCCCACCGTCGCCGTGCTTTTACTGCAGTCGTTCAAACCGGCACCCTATTCCTTTGAATGCAGGTAAAGCATATCTTTATTCCTTCCCTAGGGCATGCAAGCAAGAGTATTAACTATTGCCCACCATTCCATCGTGATGTATGAAGTCAAGTTACAATAAAGAACATACACCCTAAGAACGTTAAGAGGCATAACACCGAATCAGAAGTGATAGTGCCCTGCAATCTCTCGTGGTGAAAACAAAATCTTTTTCCTCCTGTGCTTCGTCCAAGCAGTGAGCTCTCTCGACCATTTGCAGAAAAAACTGCATTTGCATCCTCAGACAGGGACTGTAGCATTTGCAAATATGCATGTTTCTCCTACAGAGTAGCTATTTGGACTGTGACTTGAATTGCTCCACGAATTATTTCTTAAATTAATTTTTTTCTTAACTTTGGCAGACGGCCTTCGTTTAGCCTCTACTGTCAGCGTTGTTACAGTGGAGCGTATTATTTCTCTGTTTAGCATTCCCTCATCTCGTACAGCATCTGAAATTACTGCAGCAATTTGACTGGATGCAGTAGTCTTTTCCATGAAAAACTTTCGTTGTTATTTAGCCAACTGATCATGCCTCAACACACAACCACTGTATTTTCAGCTTCCAGACATGACCTTTGTTTTTTTCAATTTTATGTACTTCGTAGTTCCCTAAGTTTATCATATTCCACTACTTTAGTCCACATTTTGTGGATGTCCTTCCCCAGTTCTTCGCTCAGTCTCTTTAATTCGCCTCCTAACTCTCCTACTTCTTGTAATATTTGCTGTCTCAGTTTTTTCTTGCATGCCTCCGGCCCTACTTTGATTTGATTGTCATCTCTGTCTTTCTTCCTCCTGTTCGTTATTCTTGCGTTCTTCCTCAGCCATCTTCACTGTCTTCCCCTGACATTCTGCTTCTCTGATCTGTTAGATTCATTCTCTTTGTCTTCCGTTTCTCCCTTTTTCTCTGTCATTTTCCTTTCCACCCTCTGCTCCCTGTCTTTCCTATCCCTTTCCTCACTCTATTCCCTCTCTTTCGTATCCACACCCATCTGTGCCAACAATTTCATTTGTTCCGGTTTTGTCTGCATGAATTTCTGACAGCTTAGTTCTTTCCTGAACTTTTCCTTCTCACTATTTCTTCTTCTTTCCTCCGTTCATTCAATCCAATGTGTACCCACACAGCTATTTACTTAATTTCTTCCCTTCGATTTCCGTATGATTCTGATCCTTTGTCAGGGCCACCGAATGTAATGGAACACCTGTTGTTTTGCAACCTCAATAAAATTAACTGCTTCCTTTTGGCTGCCTTTAATACTCATCCTCGCAACACTGATGACTGCAAATAATTAGGGCCATCAGCCTCACTATGAAATGCTGATCCTGTGAGAAAAGATAAATTCATTGTGACATGTAAGGCCCTATTGACTGCTCGTTTCCCAAAGACCCAGCACCCATTCAAATGATCGGTGAACTATATTGATATCAACGCCAGCAAATGCACAACAATAAATAGAATTAAATTAACGACACTTCTGTTCACTTACATTTCCCACACAAATACAATAGAGCATACTGGAAAACAGTGACAACACAAAATATCTGAAAACACTTCAAGGAAGGGAATAGTAGGTACAAATACGGACACATCAATATAAATTTGTATTTTTATTAAATTTAAATCCAAGTTACACTGTAACAGTCAAGCATTTCCTCACTTTAACTAAAGTAGTTGCTGAAACTTTGCGAAGTCTCAATATCACACTTCATAGGTTCTTGTGGAAATTAGTCATTAATAGAAAAGTACAGAGTCTTCAGTCCTTTACCAAAAAGAGTTCCATTCTGTCACCTGCAAACCAATTCTTGGCTACCTTCAGAACTATGCCTCGAGCTATGCAGATTGCATCTCTCTACTTTGTGCCACTCCAGGTAGAACTGCCAGCCTCTTCTTCCGTCCTCTGTGGCATTACTACCTCTCACCACACCCTCGGACAGCCAACATCAGGATAACTCCAAGTGACTGCACTCCCTCCCTCTCTCGTCCCCCGATACCCAATCTTGGTCTGATCCCTCCGTCCCTCTGTTGGGTTCGTCACCTTCTAAACATGCCCACATAGGTCAGTCAAATCCCTACTACTCACTGCCTTGCTCGCTCCTCCTAGGTGAACTTCATGGTACAGCTTTTGTTTCGAAATCTCAATTATTACCTTTAACAGGAAATTGCTACATGTGGGCTCAGCGTGGTTGAATTCCAGCTGAAGGGACCCAGGTTCGATTCTCGGTGAAGCACAGTCTTCATAGGAAGCATTGTGAAGAACACAGACATGTATATTTCGCAAGCCACCTTATAGTGTGTCACGGAGGGTACTTTTTGTATCAGTATCATTCCCCCCTCCACTTTCCTATTCCAGTAAAATATGGGTTAGAGGGAACAACAATTGCTGGTAAGCTTCTGCTTGGTCTCGAATATCTTCAGTTTTATCTTCACGGTCTTTTTGCAAGATATTCATAGGAGGAAGCAATATTTTGGGTGACTCTTCTAGGAATGTGCAGTCCCGAAATTTTAACAGTAAACCACACCACGATGCACAATGCCTTGCTTGCAGCAGCTGCCACTCGAGTTGGCTAAGCATCTCTGTGATGTTTTTTGTGCTTATTAAATGAAATTGTAATGAAAAGTGCTGCACTTCTTTCGATCTTCTGTACCTTCTCTGTCAGTCCCGTCTGCTACGGATCCCATACTGATGAACAATATTCAAGTATTGGCCGAATAAGGGTTTTGCAAGCTACTTCCTTTGTTTTGTAGATTACATTTCTTGAGGATTCTTCCAATGAACTTCAATTTGGCGTGTGCCTCTGCCACTAGTGACTTTATGTTATCATTCCACTTCAGATCACTCTGTGTATGTATTCTTAGATATTTAATGAATGTGACTGCTTCCAGTGATTATTCAACAATAGTGTCATATGTATGTATTGTTTTTCCAGAATTTCTATCCAAATCCCTCGATCGATCTCAACCAAATTCTCCACACAAACAATAAACATCACGATTACAGCACTGTGGGATGTACAACATCCTTAGTCCAGCAGGAAAGAAGATAGGGCAATATGCGATTTTACTTTTTTTCTGGTGTATAGACTGCCCTGCATGACATATATGTTGTGTGGGAGTAGTGTCAGGCTGTCTTATGAATTTGCTTTGCAGGGCATCTTAGACAAAACGAAAGTATCAGTTCTCCAGCACTTGATGTGTAGGCTGTCCCGCACGACATTTGTGTTGAATTTTTGACTTGACTTGAAGGGCAGCCAATATGTTGGAAGCAAAACATGATTTTTAAGCCCCAGACATGTAGACTGCCCTGCATGACAGACATGTTGCAATAGTAGTATCAGCCTGCTTCATGAGCCAGTTGTTCAGGGGCTGCATTTGTGGATGGACACGACTGGGGGAGGGTTAAGACACAAAGAGGGGAGCTGGAGGGATAAATAGAGGGGCAAAAGAAATGGTTCTGAGCACTATGGGACTTAACATCTATGGTCATCAGTCCCCTAGAACTACTTAAACCTAACTAACCTAAGGACATCACACAACACCCAGTCATCATGAGGCAGAGAAAATCCCTGACCCTGCCAGGAATCGAACCCGGGAACCCAGGTGTGGGAAGCGAGAACGCTACCGCATGACCACGAGCTGCAGACTAAACAGAGGAACAGGCTGAGGAAATACAGAAAAAGTTGCAGGAGGAGATGGATAGAGGAACGGGAAAGAGGAGGTGGATAGGAGTGGGTGGAGTGGGAATCGATAGGTAGAGAGGGCATGAAGAGATGATTAGGATGAGGTGGGGAGGAGGAGGTGTAGGGAGAGTACAGCAGGAGGAGATGGATGGGGAGAAAGGAGCGGGAGGAGAGAGAGAGATTGATATAGCGAGAGTGGGGAGAGGGAAATGGGTAGAAAGGGTGGGATGAAGGGATTGGCAGAGGACGTGGGTAGAGAGAGAGAGGGGCAATATACCAGGTGATCAAAAAGTTAGTACAAATTTGAAAACTGAATAAATCACGGAATAAAGTACATAGAGAGGTACAAATTGACACACATGCATGCAGTGACATGGGGTTTTATTAGTACCAAAAAAATACAAACGTACAAAAGATGTCCGACAGATGGCGCTTCATCTGATCAAAATAGCAATAATTAGCATAACAAAGTAAGACAAAGCAAAGATGATGTTCTTTACAGGAAATGCTCAATATGTCCACCATCATTTCTCGACAACAGCTGTAGTCGAGGAATAGTGTTGTGAACAGCACTGTAAAGCATATCCAGAGTTATGGTGAGGCATTGGCGTCAGATGTTGTCTTTCAGCATTCCTAGAGATGTCGGTCGATCACGATACACTTGCGACTTCAGGTAACCCCGAAGCCAATAATCGCACAGACTGAGGTCTGGAGACCTGGGAGGCCAAGCATGATGAAAGTGGCAGCTGAGCACACGATCATCACCAAACAATGCGCGCAAGAGATCTTTCACACGTCTAGCAATACTTCTTTTTTTTGGTTCTAATAAAACCCCATCTCATTCAAAGCATGTGTGTCAATTTTTACCTCTCTATCTACGTTATTCCGTGGTTTATTAAGTTTTCAAATTTATACTGACTTTTTGATCACGTGGTATGTAAAGCAGAGTTTTGAGACAGTTGTTCCAAATCTGACACAGAAGCCTTGCTCCAAGAGTACCAACCTAGGGGGGCTCACAATGCCCCGGCTATAATATTTATGAAGATACAGATGTGTGTATTTTTAAGTCCTTGGTATATAGGTTGCCCTGCACTACAGGAGTGGTGTGTGGGTTCAAATGGTTCAAATGGCTCTGAGCACTATGGGACTCAACATCTGAGGGCATCAGTCCCCTAGAACTTAGAACCACTTAAACCTATCTAACCTAAGGACATCACACACATCCATGCCCGAGGCAGGATTCGAACCTGCGACCGTAGCAGTCGCCCAGTTCCGGACCGAACCGCCTAGAACCGCTCACCCACCGCAGCCGGCTTAAATTGTTCCATGTGTGTGAAATCTTATGGAGCTGAACTGCTAAGGTCATCAGTCCCTAAGCTTACACACTACTTAACCAAAATTATCCTAAGGACAAACACACACACCCACGCCCGAGGGAGGACTCGAACCTCCGCCAGGACCAGCCGCACAGTCCACGACTGCAGCGCCTCAGACCACTGGTGTGTGGGAACAGCAGCAAACTGCTTTGAGAGGCAGCCTGTAAGTCAGGAGTAAGAAGCGGCCTTCCAGCCACTGACACGTAGGCCGGTTAGCACAGCAGGTGTGTTGTGCTGCCTGCTTTCGAGTTAAAACTCTTTCACACTGAATGCCTCTGTTACAACTAGAATTTCCTTGCCATAGCTAGAATTTACTTCTGAATATGTTTGAATTTTAGAACAAAACTATTTTCAGCTAGAGAAATTTGTTTGGGGGAACTATTTCAGTCAAAATCAATTTAGAGCTGACTGGGATTTTAAAAATATTTGTATTTTTTAATGCATTATAATCAGACACTAAAGTAAATTTGTTAGGAACGTCACAGAGTCTCATCGACCGTATTAATTAAAAAAGTGAGGTGAAAATAATCGTAAACTAAAAATATATTAATTAATCTGATACATTTCACTAACGTAGCTTGCGTCTTAATAAAATACAAACATAAAATAAAAAATAAAGAATGTAACATGTAAGTTTTCCTTTGCCACACAAACTATGGTGTCATTTTGAGTTAAACAGGTTTCATTTTTTCTTACAAATGCACGTTTTTGACAAATACACCTTCTTACACACAGAGTGAGCTCACCCTCTGTCAGTTCTTAAGGCTTCTGTCTTGACTGCGATTCTCAAAGATAAAGTTGCCTGTGGCACTTTTCTTTGGACATATCGAATTCTAACCTGAAAAAGCACGTTTAGTTTACTTAGGTGTTTAACAGGAGCTTTTACGCAGTGTACATATTGTAAGGGGCGGTCATAAAGTTTCCGTTGGAGAGTGTTGCTGCAACATAGCGTGAGTGTCCTTCGGACGTGCGTGCGATAAGTGCTGGAAACTGAACTGTAGCTAAACTATTACGAAATGCATCCACACGGGACAGTCGTGCTGTTGTTCTTTAGCTGGCTACCAGAAGACAAACACCAGTAGACGTTGGCCGCACAATGAAGCGTTTGTGTCGGGCAGCATGTCAGTCGAAAACGCGCGTTGTGGAATCGTGCTCCAGCGGGGCCTGCTGCTTCGCAACTCAAGTGGGGGACAGCCGAGCACCAGCCGAGCACCAGCCTCCGCTGATGTGCAGCGGCCATCTGCGGACCTCTTCACGGTGTTTTACCAGACGGCGATGTTGTCTGGTTGGTGTACCGGTTCTGAACTGTACAGCCTTCGGACGGAAACTTTATGATCGCCCCTTATACAACAAAAATATGAAACCTTAAACATTAACGAATTACGTGCACAACTGGCAACGTTAAACAGTGATTCATACATACAGTGAAAAAAATTGTGTTGTATTACTTCCCTAGGTCACGTCTCAAATTACTTGTACGTCTGAAGATTTCTCGCAATTGTCAAAGAAGTGTTTGCTAGGAACTTTTGAATACAGTCACATAGTTGGTCTGACATTTCGCACACTCGTATTTTGTTCTTTAGGGTGGCGGGGAGTCGACAGTGCGGAACTGGACCGAAAACATTTCAGCAGTCAACGCGCCTGTGTGTGCTGTGCGGACAAACAGAGCGAGCGGGTTTCGCACGACCGTTGTTTTCGGGACCTTTGTTGACTGCTACAAAGGAGATTCTTGGTCTCCAGATACGTCATAATATGTGAGCATAAAACATGTCAATAGTAACCATTTTGTTCCTGGGACCTGAATGGACACGAGCAGAACTTGGGGTACCTGTCTCTACTTTCTGCTCTCTTTAATCAGCCGGTAGCAGGCCTAAGCGAGCTCAGGAGGACAACACTCGTAAATAGTAAGTCGTAATCTCAGATCAAACCGCTCTTACGTTTAACATTTAAACAAAATAGTTGGCACCTGCTTCTTAATTAAATGCCGTCACAGTGAGGCGAACGTATTAGGAATACAGGTGTTACATTTGTATTCAGAGGGTCTCCTAATCAGGATCAATTGTAGGACAGTAGTTTGGTTTTGAGATTCAAATTAACTGTGCATTTTGTAAGTCATTTATTTACTGAAAATTTCGACACGTACCAAACATAACTTTCTAGTTAAATGAAGCTAAAATCTCTTAATTTTACGTGAGAAACTGCACCGAGACAACGAGCGCAAAAATGAAAGACAAAGCTATCTAGAAGCTCAGTTTAATCACGAATGTCCCGCGATTACTGAGGGATGTACCTCATCTGCGTGGACGACTGCTCGGGAATCTGCCCAGCTCGCATATACAGAGTAAACAAGTTCGAGACCCACAGAACAATATGATTAATCAGGCAACACAAGTTGCGTAGCAAATTCCGCAAACAGTGGATAACACGAGTGCAAACAGCGGCACTTCCTGGACTCCAGAACGAGCCCGTCTGTAGCGGGCGGAGGCGGCTGCCGCCCACACCCTCTGGATCGCAGGCGGCCCAGGCTGCGTCGCCACAAGTGCCCTCTATTCTGCTCCGACTCCCGTTTTCTGGAAAACACTACACGGAGACGAGGATTCCGAGCTATTGCCGCGGCGACTGACGAGAAATGCGGTTTCCTTACGCGAACACAGGGGAACCCTACAGAAATTACTCGTTCTCGGCTTACCGAACGCATCCTAACGTGGATGAGGTCGGTATGGGCTGCTGACCGTGTTCCATTCAATCGTCAAGGCCTCCGTACGTCAGAGAAGTCACGACGACAGGTCTACGGAGAGGGGCTGCACCTTTCACGGCTAAACACGGTGGCGAGCAAGAGGCAGTCGGTTGGATGGCGTGATTCGGACGGAAGAGCACCGAATTTTCTCTCGATGGTGGAGCAGCGCCGTTACGCCTACGTACGGGCAGCTGGCTGCTGCGGACTTGCAGTGAGATTGCGCCACAGCCAGGGCGGGGCAAGTCGCGACCGCGGCAGAGCTCTGGGAACCCGGACACCCCCTGGCTCACTTCGTGTTGTCGGGACAGACGCCTGGCTGACTCGTTTCTTAATGACACCATGCGAAGCCTCCAAAACTCGCCAATAAACGAGTAAAACTATAAACTGCTATCGCTCAGGGATGACGTCAGATATAAAGGCCTATAGTTTTGTGCATCTGTTCGCCGACCCTCCGTCAAAACGGAAATGGCCTGCGCATTTTTCCAATCATTAGGAATGCTTCGCTCTTCTACAGACCTACAGTACACTTCTTTCGCGTACTCCGTGTAGAACCGAGTCGATCGGGTATATTAGCCTTTCCTCTGTCAAGCGATTTCAGCTGCTTTCCTATCTCTCGGTAACTTATTTCGATATCTGTCATTTCGTAGCTTGTGCGGCGATTTAAAGGAGGAACTACACTGCGATCTTCCTCTGCGAAACCGTTTTGAAAAAGATGTCTAGTAGTTCAGCCTTTTCTGTGTCATCCTCTGTTTCAAAGCCACTGTGAACACAGAATGTACGGAAAAATGGATTAGATACATTTATTGGTTTAACGAGAGACCGAAACTTCTTAGGATTTTTTGCCAAGTCGGTAGACAGAATTTTATTTTCGAATACGTCGAGCGCTTCGAGCTTGCGCCCTCTTAGGCTAATTATGGCTTCGGCTAGTTTTTGTTTGCCTGTGAGTCTTTGGCAGTGCAGCTCTCTGGTAACTCGATTGACGAACCACGGCGCGTCTTTTCCATCCCTCACAACTTTTTGCGGCACGTACCTGACTAACACATGTCGTACAGTGCTCCCGAGCGTCGCCCATTGATGCTTAACATTGTCAGTGCTGGAGATGAAATTTTCATGTTAACCTGTCAGGTTGTCTGAAATTGGTTTAATGTTTCTAGTCGCTCTCGCTAAACGGGAAGATATACAAACTTCTTTGTTTTCTTGTTTGCAACCAAAGTATTCAGTGATGCTATAATGGAGTTACGATCACTGTTCTATGCTGAGTGGAAAAGTGGGGGTCTGTTACTCACCAGCGGAGTTAAGATGTTACCTTCAAGTGCCGCCTCTCTAACTACTCAACGTAATTCTCGTGTAAGGCACTGGGAACAATTTCACATGATTCTCTGTCCTTATTACCCGGCCTCATGACGCGAGAATCTACGGCTGGTAAGTTGAAATTTCCATCTAAAAATGTAACATCATCAGGAAATTATCCTCCAAGTTTCCCCTCATACCTTCCGCCACTACTGTTGCTCAGGCAGGGCTTTTATGAAAGCACCCGATCTACATGAATACTCTGCAAATCATACTTACGTGCCTGGCAGAGGGTTCATCGAGCCGCCTTCACAATAATTCTCCATTATTCCAATCTCTTAACAGCGAGTGGAAAAAGCGAATACCTTGATCTTTCCGTGTGAGCTCTGATTTCCCTTATTTTATGATGATCGTTTTCCCTATGGTAGGCTGGCGCCAACAAAAAAGTTTCCCATTCGGAGGAGAAAATTGGTGATTGAAATTTCGCGAGAAGATGCCACCGCAACGAGAAACGGCTTTGTTTTAATCATGTCCACCCTCAATCCTGTATCATCCCCGAGACACTCCCTCCCCTGCTTCCAGATAAAACGAATCGTGCTGATCTTCTTTCAACTTTCTCGATGTACTCTGTCAATCCTACCTGGTAAGGATCCCACACCGCCCAGCAATACTTGTCCCAGGACGGACAGGAGTAGTGAAGGCAGTTTCTTTCGCAAGTATCTTCTACGTGTTCTGCTAATAAATCGCAGTTTTGGTTCGCCTTCCGCACAACATTTTCTATGTGTTCTTTCCAGTTTAAGTTCTTCATAACCGTAATTCCTAGGCACTCAGTTGATTTTACGGGCTTTAGATTTGATTTCTTAATCGTGTAACTGAAGTTTAACGGATTACTTTTAGGACTCGTGTGGATGATCTCACACATTTCATTAGTTAGCGTCAACTACCAAACTCCAGTCGCACAACTAAGACGATATTCCATAAGCACGCAATTTGATTACAAGCCGCTTGTGAGGTACCGTGTCAAAAGCGTTTAGGAAATCTAGAAATACGAGATCAGTTTGAAATCATTTGTCGGTAGCATCCAAAACTTCGTGTGAGTAAAGAGCCAGTCGATGTCTTCTAGATCCGTCTTGTCTGTTCTCTTACAGCTAATTCATAACGTTCCAAGATCCTGCTGCATATCGGCGTTGATGGTGTGGGCCTGAGACTTAGTGGATTACTCCTATTGCCTTTCTTGAATTTTGGTATGACCTTTGCAACTTTCCTGTCTTTGGTTACGAATCTTTCGTCGAGCGAGCGATTGTACATGATTGTTAAGTATGGGGCCATTACATCAGCACAGTCTGAAAGCAACGTAATTGGTATACAGTCTGGACCGGAAGATATGCTTTTATTAAGTGATTTAAATTGCTTCACTACTCCGAGGATATTTACTTATGAGTTACTCATGTTGGCAGCTCTTCTTGATTAGAGTTCTGGAATATTTGCTTTGCCTTCCCTGGTGGAGGAATTTCGGAAGACCGTGTTTAGTAACTCTAATTTGGAAGCCCGTCGTCGATGATATTTCCATTGACATCGCGCAGAGGAGGCATTGATTGTGTCTTGACGCTAACATACTTCGCATACGACGAGGATCTCTTTGCATTTTCTGTCTGGTTTCGAGATAAAGTTTCATTGTGGAAACCATTATAAGCATCTCGCATTGAAGTCCGCGCTAAATTTCGAGCTTCTGTAACAGGGAGACAATCTTGGGGATTTTGCATTCAAGCTTTTAAACGTTGCTCAAGCAGCAACTGTTGAAAATCTTCACGGTAAATGATAACAACCAAACAGTTGCAGGATAAAGATTAATTGAAATCCTTGACCACTGTTTCGATATATCTAAATATACCTTCATCAGAAGCAAAAATACACTAAAATCACATCCTGCAGTGGAGATACATAAAGCAATCGTGTCAAAGGCGTCGTCAGTAGTTAAAATATCACCTCCATTTGTACAGCATAATTATGAAGAGAAGGTCTATGCGAACACGGCTGTGAACTCTGGAGGTGATATTTTAATCTTGACAACTGACGACACCTCTGGCACGACAGAGTCCGGCCTTCTGTTCCGATGCCGGGCCTCAGAAGCCGGCGCTACGGACACTCCCTGTTTCTACAGTGGCTGGGGGCAGTTTTCTCGCGAAATCCTCGTTGCCGCATCCGACCACCCACTTGTTTATCGATATTACACATTTCACCTGTCTTCTCGTAGTTGAGAAGCACGCTGGACTCCTTGTAGCGTTGTTTGTACTAGCCTCTCTCATGTGAGGACTACTTACATATTCGGTTTATTTAATATACACGATTGTTCCTTGTGCAAATTCTTGATCAATTTTGTTTTCCTTTGAAGAAAATTAACGTAACTGTAAATTTGTAGAACGCTGTTTAAGAGATAAACACTCACCAGAATCCTTTTCATCAGCACTTTTGCAGGGGGACTTTGATCAGTTAATTTAATGAATAAATTATATGAGAAGCTAGCCTCTCCAGGTAGGACCGTTACAGGATTGCGTTACACACCGTGTGCAGATTCAGCATAAACTTACTTTGGTGCGATTTGCCTGACATTGCGATTCTGCCCCCAACTGGCATATCAATTAAGGGTCCCACGATAAGCAACACGCAGTTAGTTTCCAATTGAACGTATGGCCCCGTGATGTTCCCACTTGCCGACACCTCCTTTCTTTGCTGTTGACGTTATTACATTCTTCTCTATCTGTCAGCGTATTTCACTTTCATTTATCTCGCTTAATCAGCGGCAATGGTTTTTCCGCGATTATTTCTGTTATAGCAATAATTCCGAGGAAATGTCTGCTCCAGGTGCGCCCCATGTTTGACACAGGTCTTTTGCTCTCTCAAATTCTTTTCGCTATATCGCATTGCCCTTCTAATCTTAATGCAATTCCTCTTTCCTAATATCAAGTTTCTTTCTCTTCTATATATACTACCAGTAAAAAGTTTTCTATCACTTAAGAAAAAAGCCACAAACTTTAATTCAATGCACAAACACATCGTACATGCTAAATAGAACAACAAAATAAATATTTTCTCTAACTATCGTTAAGTACAATGGTATGCGATTTAAATTTTAGTATCGTCAGGACAGCTGCACAAACTCTTGGCATTCTGAAGATGAGACTTGGTTGTGTTTTTGCAGACATTGCTGTCCAACACGTCTGTAAATAATTCCATACATCTTGAACATTAGATGGCTTTAGTTTTCTGGCTTCCGTCAAGTTCATCCCCTGATTTAAGTCAGATGACCAACATTGCCACATCACATTCTTAAGTTCCCCACATTTATCTTTCGTACTAACATGCCCTCTGTACAAGTTAAATTTAGAATCATGTTTTGGATCATTGTCCTGCTGCAGAACAAACCCACGAGCAATAAGTCTCTTCTAAGATGGAAGTTTACTGTTCGTGAGTACGCTGTGATGGCCTTCCCCCTTTAATTCTGACAAGACCGCGGACTCTGTGGCCTGAGAGTCCTCCACCACGCTCCACCGCTGGTGTCCCACACACACTCAGTCTTCGTGCGTTCTCCACGAAGTTGTCGAACGAATATTCGACGATGGATACGAAATACTTCAAGCTTAGATTAGACCGTGAATAACACCTCGGACCGTTGCTGCATGCTGCAGTTTTTTGTTGCTGTGTCTATTGCGCTCGTTTCACCGTAATTTATTTTCGTAGTGACGGGTTTTTGGCCGTCGCGCCCCCTCGAAACGTCGTTCACGGAGACGCCGCTGCAGTATACAGTCTGTGGTGAGCGCTCACGTTGAGTGAGCGAGCGTCTCCCCCTCTATATATGTGTCCGACACCACCTTGTGTTTGTCTTTATGTGTATGAGTGACTGTGTGTGCTCTGTTGTGTTGAATACCTACACCGTTGGTTTGATACAGGGCGATGTTGTCGCTTCCGTTGTTGTAGCGATCTGCTCCAGTTGCTGCAGACGGTGTATTGAAGCTGGAAGTGTTCATCAGAGTTGCGGAGAAATATTCGTCTGGGCTCTGTTGCATAGCAATCAGATTTGCTTTCAGTTCTTAAGAAATGTCCAAGATTGGTGGATTTAAATGATCCGTGAAGTTACTCCTTTTCCGAAGAAAGCATCAGACTATTTAATTAGAACTGAACGCTCCCGTCGGAAATGTTCTCGATCTGGTATTCATTAATGGATCATAATTGACCAATACGTCAATTGTGGAATAAACACGTACCTTCTTGAAATCAACAATCTTTATTGAGTTTTGTGGCAATGAAATTCTTCTCGTAACATGAATTATCTGTTCACTGGCTTATATACATATAATACAATTTCCTTCAAAGTCTCGCAAAGGCGTCGATTTCTACTTCACAAGGATGAAACCTCTTAATGAATTACTTCTTAACAAGAACAAAGACTTCCTACACTAAGAATAGTTATATGAGAGCTAACCGCCACTCAGTAATAAAGAATATCTTTGTCTCTCTCTCTCTCTCTCTCTCTCTAGCACCGTCAAGTCACACTGCTATCTCTCGTATTGCACGATACATCATAAGCGTTGAGACGGAAACTGGAGCTACTCACATACTATTTACTTCCTCTCGAATTTCGGGTACACTATGAGTCCTGTACGTTTACTGGTCCAAATGGCTCTGAGCACTATGGGACTTAACATCTATGGTCATCAGTCCCTTAGAACTTAGAACTACTGAAACCTAACTAACCTAAGGACATCACACAACACCCAGTCATCACGAGGCAGAGAAAATCCCTGACCCCGCCGGGAATCGAACCCGGGAACCCGGGCGCGGGAAGCGAGAACACGAGCCGCGGCCTGTACGTTTACTCTGCACCCGTGTGCACTAACCTTCCCTGTAAAGCTGTGGCGCTGGCGCCACTTTGCTCGAACCGCTGCAATGTATACAGCACTGCAGAGTGAGCTAAGCCAACGTGTGTTGCTGTTCTCTTACTAGAACAGCCTTGCCGATGCATAGCTACAAGTACAGCACTTTGTTAATTCCCACCTCGTGCTTCGTGCCATTAGGCGGTAATGTGGTATGTATACAAACACAGTGTATTATAAATTAATGCGAACTGATTGCTACACAGACAGCAGAACGAATCAGGCCTATTGGAGTAGAACCGTCTCGGGTAAAGACATATCAGTATTGTTAAGGATATTCATCGGCGTCCCTCTAGGCGAACCAAATGGTTCAAATGGCTCTGAGCACTACGGGACTTGACATCTGAGGTCATCAGTCCCCTACAACTTAGAACTACTTAAACCTAACTAACCTAAGGACATCACACACACCCGTGCCGGAGGCAGGATTCGAACCTGCGACCGTAGCAGCAGCGCGGTTCCGGACTGAAGCGCCTAGAACCGCTCGGCCACACCGGCCGGCCTAGGCGAACCACCAGGCAAATACACAACAGACGCACTCAGTCTGTACGTGTTTATACTTGTTTTATTATCAGAGCTGGTGTATGATAGAGTATTCCAAACTAATTCCCGATTTTAACCACAAATCTACGTGATGGAGAACTTTTGACCGTCTTTCCTCAGCACTGTAGGTACAGCAGGTGCCGGACACAGAGGCAGAGCCCCGTCACCTACGCGCTGTGTGTGTGTGAGAGAGAGAGAGAGAGGCGGCTGCCGCAGCGCTGTCCGCACAGAGGTCGAGGCTGCGTCATTCGCAAACAGCGGCGCTGGCCCGGCCGAGGCTGACGTAAATTAATGATGGTGCGCGAAGCGGCGGCCGTGGCAGCTTCAAACGCCGCCGGCAGAGCTGAGGCGCGGCGCCGCTCGCGCCGTGGGTTCTTCGACTGCCGCCGGCCGCACACAGCGGTGGCTGTGGCCGACGGCAACACCGTGTCTGCAACCGCGTGACCGCTACGGTCGCAGGTTCCAATCCTGCCTCGGGCATGGATGTGTGTGATGTCCTTGGGTTAGTTAGGTTTAAGTAGTTGTAAGTGCTAGGGGACTGATGACCTCAGATGTTAAGTCCCATACTGCTCAGAGCGATTTGAACCGTGGCCCGCCTGAGCGGCGGCTCTGCTGTGCACACGAGCTGGGCAGAATCTACCAGCATGATCGCACCAGTTCTCGAGAGGTTACTTCACTGAGTGCAAATCTGCTGAACAGGTATTTCTCAGCATGTTACACGCCTACTGGGCCAGTAAGTACGCGGTCCAATCACACTAACGTGACCACCAGCTACCTCGGACGTCAAAGTGCAACAACAGCTCACTGACCGCAGGTGGCAGCACTAGCAGTGGAGGGCACGTAAAAAGAGTGTCCGAGGGATGCTAAAAACCGTGCCGTATTGCAGAAACGGAGCGATTTATACGACGATCGTAGGCTTTTGGGCCACGTGTGGCAGCCTCTCCGAAACGGCTACATTCGTAAACTGTTCCCGTGCCGCCGTGATTAGTGTATACGGTGCGTGGCGGACAGCTGCGGTGGATCGCGGGCCGCAGACCACAGCGGTGGACGGCGGCTGGAGAAATGTGTCCGGCTCAACAGGCGTCTCGTCTCGATGACCGTTCGGCGAAAGTCGCTGCCTACGAACGTCCGAAGCGGGCGTCTGGTTCGAGCACCCGTTCTGGATGCTGTTCGTCAGCGACGAGAGCCGGAATTTGCGTGTCAGTAACGTAACCGGACGTCCACTGAGTGGGGAGAGGGAGCCTTTGCAGATGAATCAATCGGTGTGAAATGTCTGGAGCCAAACACCCTGCAACAATCGTTGGAAGCGTGCAGGATGCAGAAGAGAACGTTACATCCTGCATCCCCTGGGTTATCTCGTCATTACGGAAGGCACGCTGGATCGACCCGAGGGGACGACATTCTCCCCTAGATGCAGTTTGCTTCTCCTCAGCGCCGCGGAATCCACCAGCAGACACTGCAGAGCCTGCCAGTGCACGCCGGCGGCTCGCGGAGCTCCAGCACGACCTCACGTACTCCTGAGGCCACCGAGCTGCTCGGATTCTGAGCCAGTCGACAGTCTGTGGGATGGCCTCCGTCAGGCTGTTCACGCCGCGGATACTCGACCGAGAAACCTAGAGCAGTTGACGGTACGGTACTTCCAAAACCTCGTTGTCTCTCTCTTACTCTGTCCGCAGGCTTTTGACAGATGGTCACATCAATGTGACTTGGCAGTGTATAAGTGTATCACAGTGATAGAGTATTAATCGCATATAACTGATATTCTCGAGACACTGGGCCTCACCTTTAGGTACGATAATGATGTAGGCTGAATCGACAGCTTGCGCATTGGCCTAGTGAGCACGAATCTGGGTTACACTCCCAGCACTGGTATAAATTTTAATTTATTGCTTCAGCCTACATCATTATCGTAGATGAAGGTGAGACTCGGTATGTCTCAGAAATATCAGTTACATATCACCTACACCTCACGGCCACGATTAACCCCATTTCGCCCACTGTTAAGGTGCTATCCCAATACTGGAGAACCTCGGCAATACTATGCGAGTTTACATGGGGAATAGCGGTGGTCATAATCAAAAACGTCTTCGGTCCCGGGTTCGATCCCCGCCACTGCCTAAATTTTGATAAATAATCAGCATTGGCGGCCGAAGACTTCCGGCATAAGAAGTCAGCCTCATTCTGCCAACGGTCTTGTCAAAGAGGGCGGAGGAGCGGATAGAGGTTCAGGGCACTCTCTCGTCCTAGGGGTGGGAAATTGCCCCTAAAGGCGGAAGAATCAGCAATGATCAACGACATGAGGATGCAGAAGGCAATGGAAACCACTGCATTAAGGACACGCAACGTGTATCCACAGGACATGTGGCCTGTAATTGAAGAAGTGTCATGATGATCTCTCCATTGGCAAAAGATTCCGGAATAGTCCCCCATTCGGGAGGGGACTGCCAAGGGGGAGGTTACCATGAGAAAAAGATTGAATAATCAACGAAAGGATAACGTTCTACGAGTCGGGGCGTGGAATGTCAGAAGCTTGAACGTGGTAGGGAAACTAGAAAATCTGAAAAGGGAAATGCAAAGGCTCAATCTAGATATAGTAGGGGTCAGTGAAGTGAAGTGGAAGGAAGACAAGAATTTCTGGTCAGATGAGTATCGGGTAATATCAACAGCAGCAGAAAATGGTATAACAGGTGTAGGATTCGTTATGAATAGGAAGGTAGGGCATAGGGTGTGTTACTGTGAACAGTTCAGTGACCGGGTTGTTCTAATCAGAAGCGACAGCAGACCAACACAGACAACGATGGTTCAGGTATACATGCCGACGTCGAAAGCTGAAGATGAACAGATAGAGAAAGTGTATGAGGATATTGAAAGGGTAATGCAGTATGTAAAGGAGGACGAAAATCTAATAGCCATGGGCGACTGGAATGCAGTTGTAGGAGAAGGAGTAGAAGAAAAGGTTACGGGAGAATATGGGCTTGGGACAAGGAATGAAAGAGGAGAAAGACTAATTGAGTTCTGTAACAAGTTTCAGCTAGTAATAGCGAATACCCTGTTCAAGAATCACAAGAGGAGGAGGTATACTTGGAAAAGGCCAGGAGATACGGGAAGATTTCAATTAGATTACATCATGGTCAGACAGAGATTCCGAAATCAGATACTGGATTGTAAGGCGTACCCAGGAGCAGATATAGACTCAGATCACAATATAGTACTGATGAAGAGTAGGCTGAAGTTCAAGGCATTAGTCAGGAAGAATCAATACGCAAAGAAGTGGGATACGGAAGTACTAAGGAATGACGAGATACGTTTGAAGTTCTCTAACGCTATAGATACAGCAATAAGGAATAGCGCAGTAGGCAGTACAGTTGAAGAGGAATGGACATCTCTAAAAAGGGCCATCACAGAAGTTGGGAAGGAAAACATAGGTACAAAGAAGGTAGCTGCGAAGCAACCATGGGTAACAGAAGAAATACTTCAGTTGATTGATGAAAGGACGAAGTACAAACATGTTCCGGGAAAATCAGGAATACAGAAATACAAGCCGCTGAGAAATGAAATAAATAGGAAGTGCAGGGAAGCTAAGATGAAATGGCTGCAGGAAAAATGTGAAGACATCGAAAAAGATATGATTGTCGGAAGGACAGACTCAGCATACAGGAAAGTCAAAACAACCTTTGGTGACATTAAAAGCAACGGTGGTAACATTAAGAGTGCAACGGGAATTCCACTGTTAAATGCAAAGGAGAGAGCAGATAGGTGGAAAGAATACATTGAAAGCCTCTATGAGGGTGAAGATTTGTCTGATGTGATAGAAGAAGAAACAGGAGTCGATTTAGAAGAGATAGGGGATCCAGTATTAGAATCGGAATTTAAAAGAGCTTTGGAGGACTTACGGTCAAATAAGGCAGAAGGGATAGATAACATTCCATCAGAATTTCTAAAATCATTGGGGGAAGTTGCAACAAAACGTATATTCACGTTGGTGTGTAGAATATATGAGTCTGGCGACATACCATCTGACTTTCGGAAAAGCATCACCCACGCAATTCCGAAGACGGAAAGAGCTGACAAGTGCGAGAATTATCGCACGATCAGCTTAACAGCTCATGCATCGAAGCTGCTTACAAGAATAATATACAGAAGAATGGAAAAGAAAATTTAGAATGCGCTAGGTGTCGATCAGTTTGGCTTTAGGAAAAGTAAAGGGGCGAGAGAGGCAATTCTGACGTTACGGCTAATAATGGAATCAAGGCTAAAGAAAAATCAAGACACTTTCATAGGATTTGTCGACCTGGAAAAAGCGTTCGACAGTATAAAGTGGTGCAAGCTGTTCGAGATTCTGAAAAGAGTAGGGGTAAGCTATAGGGAGAGACGGGTCATATACAACAACCAAGAGGGAATAATAAGAGTGGACGATCAAGAACGAAGTGCTCGTATTAAGAAGGGTGTAAGACAAGGCTGTAGCCTTTCGCCCCTACTCTTCAATATGTACATCGAGGAAGCAATGATGGAAATAAAAGAAAGATTCAGGAGTGGAATTAAAATACAAGGTGAAAGGATATCAATGATACGATTCGCTGATGACATTGCTATCCTGAGTGAAAGTGAAGAAGAATTAAATGATCTGCTGAACGGAATGAACAGTCTAATGAGTACACAGTATGGTTCGAGAGTAAATCCGAGAAAGACGAAGGTAATGTGAAGTAGTAGAAATGAGAACAGCGAGAAACTTAACATCAGGATTGATGGTCACGAAGTCAATGAAGTTAAGGAATTCTGCTACCTAGGCAATAACATAACCAATGACGGACGGAGCAAGGAGGACATCAAAAGCAGACTCGCTATGGCAAAAAAGGCATTTCTGGCCAAGAGAAGTCTACTAATATCAAATACCGGCCTTAATTTGAGGAAGAAATTTCTGAGGATGTACGTCTGGAGTACAGCATTGTATGGTAGTGAAACATGGACTGTGGGAAAACCGGAACAGAAGAGAATCGAAGCATTTGAGGTGTGGTGCTATAGACGAATGTTGAATATTAGGTGGACTGATAAGGTAAGGAATGAGGGGGTTCTACGCAGAATCGGAGAGGAAAGGAATATGTGGAAAACACTGATAAGGAGAAGGGACAGGATGACAGGACATCTGCTAAGACATGAGGGAATGACTTCCATGGTATTAGAGGGAGCTGCAGAGGGCAAAAACTGTAGAGGAAGACAGAGATTGGAATACGTCGAACAAATAATTGAAGACGTAGGTTGCAAGTGCTACTCTGAGATGAAGAGGTTAGCACAGGAAAGGAATTTGTGGCGGGCCGCATCAAACCAGTCAGTAGACTGATGACCAAAAAAAAAGCGGTGCGCCGAGGCGTGAAGTGGAATTCGCATCGGCACATGCCATGGTAGTCCAGAGTGATGGTGCATATGCCTAGCAAGAAGATGCTCCAGCCCACATGACAGAATGCTATGCGACGAACACTTGTTGTCAGGTGTCACAAAAGGTCTGCTGTTTGCAGCACCCATATCAGACGGGAAACGTGTTACACCTACGGCGCTACTTAGGTGCCTGAAAGGAAGGTTCGTCAACCACCTTCAGACTGTTTCTCTAGCATTCCACTCTCAAATAGAGAGTGTGAAAAAGGAACATTTAAATCTTTCCGTACGGGCTCCGATTTGATTTCTTCCTATTTAGACTGGCGTCAATAAACTGTTTTCGCATCCAGAGGAGATAGCTAGTAATAGAAATTAGGTGTAAAGATCTCACCGCAACGAAAAATTAATAATTGCCATCCCAAGTCGCCTCTCGTATCTGTGACACTCTGTCTCTTACTTCGTGATAATACAGAACTATGTGCCCTCCTTTGGGCTTGTCTGATGTTCTCTGTCAATCCTGTGTGCTGAGGATTCCTTACTGTACGCCGATACTCCAGCAGATGACGGACCAAGCGTAGAGTAGGCAGAGTCTTTAGTAGACCTGTTGCGTTTCCTAAGTATTCTGCCAATAAATCGCAGTCTTTGGGTTGTCTACTCACAACGTTATCTGTGCGATCGTTCAGGTTAAGTTATTCGTAATCATCATTTCTAGGCACTGTATGTAATTGAGTTGACAGCCTTTAGATTGGTGTGCTTTATCGTACAACAGACATTTTACGGATTCCTTTTGGTATTCGTGAGGTGACCTCACATTTTTCATTATGCAGAGTGAACTGTCACTTTTTGCACCATACAGATATCCTGTCTAAATCTTCTGATGATTTTACTAGACGGTAAATGATAGCATCATCTGCAAACAATCCAAGAGTAGCGAGTAGATTGTGTTCTAAATTGTTTATATAGATTAAGAACAGCAGAAGCCTATAACACTTCTTTTGGAAACGCCATATATTATTTCTGTGATGGCTTAACGTCGATTATTACAAACTGTGTCCTTCCTGACAGGAAACCGCGAATCCAATCACACAACTGAGACAGTACTCCATAGGCATGCAATTTGTTTTGAAGTCTCTTGAGAGAAACGGCATTTCGCAAGCCAAGAAATACGGAATCAAATTGACGTTCCCTGTCGACAGCGCTCGCTGCTTCGTGTGAATAAAGCGCTAGTTGTGCTTCACACGAATAATATTTTCTGAATCCGTACTGGTTGTATGTTAATAGATCGTTTTCTTCGAGGTAGCTCATAATGTTGAAACGTAGTGTGTGTTTCAAAATGGTACTACGACTCGACTTCAATGATATGGGTCTGTAATTTAACGGATTACTCCCGTGTCCTTTCTTAAGTATTGGTGTGACTTGCGCAGACTGGAACGGACGTTTTATCGAGGGAACGGCTGTGCGTGATTGCTAACTGTGCAGCTATTGTATCTGCGTACTCTGAAAGGAGCGTTGTTGGTGTACAGTCTGGACCACAAGACTCGACCTTATTAAGCAATTTAAGCAGCTCCATTACACCGAGGACATCGGCTTCTAAGTTACTCGTCTCAGCGGCTGTTGTTGATTGGAATTCTGGGATGTTTGTTCCGTCTCCTCTGACGAAGGAAATCCGGAAGACTTTAGTAACAACGGCTGTCCTCGCTAACATCACAAAGACAACCCAGTATTGCTCAGTGGAGGTACTGACTGTGTCTCGCTGCTGGTGTAATTTGCATAAGACCAATCCCTTTGGATTTTGTGCCAGATTTTGAGACAGAGTTTCGTTGTGGAAACTATTAAAAGCACGTCACACAGAAGTCTGTGCTAAGTTTCGAACGTCAGTGAAACAGCGTGAATCTTAGAGATTTGGCGTTCTTTTCACTGCAGCATGCTTTCTTCAGCCTTGTTTAGGGATCAGTATCATCTTCCATTAATTTGCTAGCTTTTTTCGCACGCATGTGCATTCGACACGTACATTGAATGCATCCTCTCCCTCTGTCGTTTCACCTTCTCCACCCCGCCTTTCTCCACTTCCTCCGCCGCCTCCCTCTCTTTCCATCCTCGCCTCCCACCTACCCATTACCCCTGTACAAGTTGCAGCTGCCAGGCCCCCGCCTCTGTGTCAAGTCCCTCCTCCCCCCCTCTAATCCATCTCATGCTGGTCAGCACCTGTGGCCTGTGCAACAGCGACACTACTCCACAAGAAGTCTGTCGTGCAGGCAGGCAGGCTACGTGTTGAGCCCCAGGATATCGTTCGCTGCGCCTGACATGTTTGCGAGGCTGCAAAGCCGGTTGATTACGCCGGACAATACTGTTCTCGCGCAATATTCCTGTTGTGCAGGACAACCTGTACGCCAGGATCTGTAAAAAAATACATTTTTGCCCGTATCTCTACTCTTACTGGAGCTGATTCTTGTGAGGCGTGATGTTTCTGTGCCAAATTTGGTTGAAATTGATCCAGGGGTTTGGGAGGAGAGCTTGGACGTACATCCATACACTCTCAACTGCCTCCAGTAGTGTTTGTCTGAATGTAAGCCACATCGGTTCTACGCTGCGTGAACTGCACGAATGTAATGCCTCCAGTGAGCTGCATCCATAATCAGAATGTGCTCCCCTGCAGATAAAATTAGCAACTTTAACGTCACGCTTAAACCACTAGAATATGAAATGAAAAACGTACGAGGAATGTCAGTGCTTGAGCCAGTTAGTGTTGTGGTTGCAGAGTCATTTTGCTGTACCGTACAAATGAGCAGACTGAGTCGCGGCGCCTCTGCCTCTCGTGTTTCCGCAGTTTGACGAGTTCAGAGGACTTTCCGGCAGCCACCGCCGCCGCTACGCACTGCATTACCTTTTGCTTCAGAGGAGGGCAAACCCCGTCGTACTGATTTTTCTTCCGGTATAATATTCTGCTTTGTCCTGTGTCGTGGACAGATCTGTTCTTACAATTTTTCTGCACGTTTAAGTAAAGCTCTCTTGACGAATTTTATTGCTGAACTCTCCGCACGCTGGGGAGCGAGTGCCAGTGTCGTCCTGGGTTTCTGACTCGTCATCTTCAGTCGCCTGATGTTGTTGGGTAGTAAATGCATTCAAATGTTGCGAGCTGAGTTTCAGAAGTTCTCTCTTTCTGACTCTGTTTTGACATTTGTTCTCGAAATACGTCATAATAAGCATAATTATGGAACAAAACGTGTTCCACAATTTTGCACCACATTGACGTAAACGATTTGGGCCTATTATTACGTGCATCTTTGCTATGACGCCTGGATTGAGGCAGCTCACAGGAGAACCTGCAGCGGTCCGCAAGCCGCAGTGCATCGCGTTAGCAATTCGTTGCTGGAGGTGAGAAGCTGTGTGTCAGGAAAATGCTAGGACCAACTGAGCCATTGCTTTATGCGCTGACTTCCCCTCATATCACGCAAGGGAATCTCTTTGCTGGATTAGTGAGTTTTCTCGGTACTTTCCGAGTACTAGTGATGCCCACTGTAAGGAAATTGGATGAATTTGCGAAGCAAATAGTGAGGAAGGGGACGCTCGTATCTGTTACGGCTTCGAGATGGATCTCCGATATTGTGTGTAGCGAACCCTCAAGCCACGCTCTCTGTTTATAAAGCCACGGGCCGAGTTTAAATTCGGTACTGATAAATTGCTGCTACAAAGCCACGATACGTTGCGAGGCACACTAGCGAACCCTTTGTGCGGCAGAGCAGGCCACACAGAACTTTTCGGTGAGGAGACTGCGCGGACCGCTCGGACCTGCACCTGCCCCCCTGCCGTGCAACATTAATGAGCCCGGGGGCCCGGAGCGGCCACAAAAGAAATGGAGTCGGCGCCGCGAGCGCCACAAAGGCGGCGCGCTCCGGCCCTCATCTGGACAAGTGCTCCAGTGCTCCGGTGCTCCAGCTCCAGCGCTGCTCACCTGCCGCAGCTCCAGCTCCCTCGCACTCTGCCCGCTGAATATCTTACCAGGCACTAAGAGTCCGGCGACAGAGTGCTACGCCTCGCGTACGGTGCACAGTACGCGCTTATTAGAAATAACTGCAGCGGTTTTACAGAATTACTGCAGCTACATTATTTGTCATAGCGTCATGGACCTTTGTGAAAAGCTGAAAAATATTTTTTTGACATATTACGAGAGCTCCATATGAGGCGCCCCCCTCGCTGATTCTCAGACATCAAGTCGATAGTCAGGTTCTTCCCACTTTCAGCACAGCACAGGCTGTTTTAAAGCGCTGTCGATGCAACCTCGCTGTTCTGGTAGGTTTTTCGGTAGAGGACGCGAAAACACTGAATCTTTCACGTGTCGCACGGGGTTAGGTCGGACGCCATGACACGAACTGCTGATAATCAACCCCACCACGGTTTCTCAAGTTCCTATTTACGAACATAGTGATGGAAGTGAGCTGGGGCACCATCCCGAAGGAAGATAAACTCTACGCTGTCGGTCTCCATTTGTTGCACGGGTCAATTTCCACGTCCACATACGCTCGTCCTGTAAGAGTCCTTTCGTAGAAGTAAAATGGACCGTAAAGTTCAAACCGTGAGGCTGCACACAACACTTTCACTTTCCACGAATCTCGACGTTTTGAGGTTTCGCTGACTCCCCAGATTCGCACACTGTGCCCTTCACAAAAAAATGTTGTTTCGTCACTGGAGACAAGGTTCTCAGGAAACCCATCCTCTTCCGTAAGCTGTCGCAACTGTGCCGAATGTTCAAAGCGTCTGACTTTGCCATCGGCAGTCGGGGCTTGTAACAACTGCAACTGGTAAGGTGTCAGCTTCAGGCGTCGTCTTAAGATCTTCCAGACGGCCTGCTCTGGTACGTTCAGCTCTGTTCGACGACTTCTGTGGTCCACGCGGGAAACACACCCGTGTCTTCACTCTCTGCTTGCAGACCCGTCGATTTCTCGTCGCAGAGGCATGCCAGAACTAAGCGGCGCATACCGTCGCCAAGTAGAGCTGTCAGTTGGTGAATCTTCTGTGAACTTTTGGTTCTGGAGTGTCGTTGCACCGTTACAGCAGACTGGTGTGAATGCGCTTCGAGCACGACGTACGTGTTATCCGGCTGCCCGCTGCCGCGCTCTCTCGGCAGACTTGCTACTGCAGCGGTGCAAAACTTTTGCAGTTTTGTGGGAATATGTAAACCACTGCAACTACAGTGAATCTATAATAACCTCGTGCTTAGTTGGCACCACTATTCCGTTCGCAAACCTAGTGCAGAGAAAACAACTGCCATATCAGTTACGGGCAACGGTCCCTGGTCCAGAAGCCACCGAGTCGGAAGATGTAGGCGAAGATCGTTCTGGTGCCTCTGACCGTGGATGCCTTCTACTGCGAGCTTACCGTATTTTTGAAGGATATAATCTACATCTACATCCATACTCCGCAAGCCACCTGACGGTGTGTGGCGGAGAGTACCTTGAGTACCTCTATCGGTTCTCTCTTCTATTCCAGTCTCTTATTGTTCGTGGAAAGAAGGATTGTCGGTATGTCTCTGTGTGGGCTCTGGTCTCTCTGATTTTATCCTCATGGTCTCTTCGCGAGATATACGTAGGAGGGAGCAATATACAGCTTGACTCCTCGGTGAAGGTATGTTCTCGAAACTTCAACAAAAGCCCGTACCGAGCTACTGAGCGTCTCTCCTGCAGAGTCTTCCACTGGAGTTCATTTATCATCTCCGTAACGCTTTTTCGAATACTAAACGTTCCTGTAACGAAGCGCGCTGCCCTCCGTTGGATCCTCTCTATCTCTTCTATCAACCCCATCTGGTAGGGATCCCACACTGCTGAGCAGTATTCAAGCAGTGAGCGAACAAGCGTACTGTATCCTACTTCCTTTGTTTTCGGATTGCATTTCCTTAGGATTCTTCCAATGAATCTCTGTCTGGCATCTGCTTTACCGGCGATCAACTTTATATGAGCATTCCATTTTAAATCACTCCTAATGCGTACTCCCAGATAATTTATGCAATTAACTGCTTCCAGTTTCTGACCTGCTATATTGTAGCTAAATTATAAGGGATCTTTCTTTCTATGTATTCGCAGCACATGACACTTGTCTACATTGAGATTGAATTGCCATTCCCTGCACCACGCGTCAATTCGCTGCAGATCCTCCTGCATTTCAGTACAATTTTCCATTGTTACAACCTCTCGATATACCACAGCATCATCCGCAAAAAGCCTCAGTGAACTTCCGATGTCATCCACTTAATTGGTCTGATAGTCCATATGCTCTTACTGTGTTCATTAAACGACTGTGGGGAACTGTATCGAACGCCTTGCGGACGTCAAGAAACACAGCATCTACCTGGGAACCTCTGAGTCTCGTGGAGGAATAGCGCGAGCTGGGTTTCACACGATCTTCTGTAAGTACTGTAATGGCGTTAATTGACTAAAATAATGTGTGCTATGGAAACAGCAGCGTAGTAATACAGTCGACATGTGCCGATTTAAGTTGTAATGTTGTTAATAAAGAAATCTAAACGCAACTTTTTCAAATTTTTGCATATATGGAGAGGCAATGAATGGACTTTTATTCTAATAAGTATGGCAGATCACTGATAGAATCGTAAAAAAAAAAAAAAAAAAAACCAGAACTCAGTTTTTTTCCTCAATTCACATGTCTACAGGAAATGTGTGGGTCCTCCACCCACCCCCCTCCCCAACAGACACATTCCCTACCTCCCGATACTGCTGCAAAGCTGACATCGTCAACGAATCGAGTAGCGAACAATGGTAACGATTGTCACCCACAAAAATTCTTTCGTGGAGGTCATGGATTCGAGGAGATCGCTGCTGATTAGCTGTCCTTTTAAGGCTGTCGTCCCATAATGGTGATTTTGTAGTCATTGGTAGATTTCGTTCCATTTGCCCTCCCCTATCGTTCTCTGACGCCGTCGGATCGTATTTTTTCCAGCCTGTAGATGATCAAAATTGTTGTCAAGCAGGGCCTAGGTTACCAGCTGATATGTCGCATGCTCCAAAAAAAAAAAAAAAAAAAAAATGGTTCAAATGGCTCTGAGCACTATGGGACTTAACATCGGAGGTCATCAGTCCCCTAGAACTTAGAACTACTTAAACCTAACTAACCTAAGGACATCACACACATCCATGCCCGAGGCAGGATTCGAAACTGCGACCGTAGCGGTCGCGCGGTTCCAGACTAAAGCGCCTAGAACCGCTCGGCCACAGCGGCCGGCATGTCGCCTGTCTTAGCAGACAGCGCGACAAGTGTGGTAAGACTTTAAAGATTTTGTGGCATCAGTCTGGCTACCTCGTCCCGGTATTTTGTAAGCGATCATCCAGCCACACTTGGCATTTATGTAGCTTTATGCTATAGTTCACGTACGGTTTGAATAGTACATTTGAACAGCGACCAAGTTGCAAATTTTACCTTATACACGACTGGGTACAAATGGTTTTGTGAATGTGAGTGAAAATGGATGAGGTGGTGTATTAAGCGAAATCGTATTTCGAGGATTTTAGTGTGAGCAGCTTCAACCACAACTGGCTCATCATATTTTAGGGAGGGCGCTAATAACCCTACCGTTGGTCGCCCTGAATGCACGAAACACACACCCACGCACACACGAGCGTTCTGTTTTACTGTGGTGACGGTACTACAGATGTGGACCTGAACTCTGTGTGTCTTCGGCACCGCGCCTTTCGGTGTCCAGGGTTCGTACCCCCGCCCTCCTGTGCCAGCAGGTGTCTGCTGCATTTACCATGCTGCCGGCGCGCCGCTAATTGTGAGGGAGCCGTCGCCTCGCCTCGCCTCCGGTGTTTACCGCCCGCGGCGCTGGCGTCGCCGTGACAAAGCGCACCCGCACCGCCCGGGGCTTCCCCGCGTTATGAGCTGCAAAATTACCCGCCGCCGCGCGCCGCCATTGTCTCGGGCCACAATGTGGCGGCCGCATTGTTTCTGGCGCCGTCAGCCGGCGCGGCCGTGACAGGCCTGCCGGATCATCCGATAGGGGGGCGGGGGGCGGGGAGCGGCACATCATCTGATGTGCGGGGACTCGGGCACACCCGGGATCTGAGCTGCAAGTAGAGGGGCAGTTCGTGTTACTTACCAAACAATTCCGAGACTTCACTACAGATGATTCTGCGTACACCATACAGGGAAGTTAAAAAGATGGCTCTATGAGACAATCAGTATGTTCGGACAAATTATCAGCAATGGTAATTGCTACTGAACCATTACCTCTGTAATTGGTTTGTGAGTGTTGGCTTAATAATTTGTGTGTGTCAGTTACTGACTGTGTTATTGCCTCAGTCGTCATAGGTTTGCTACTTTCATTAATTGCATTTTCAGATAGGAATGCATTTTGCTCTCCATTCTGTCTCAACGGTACCTTTTCCATCTGTTTTCGGCATAATTTTGAAAATGTGATGGTTATCTTCCTCCTCTTCGTTCGACTCGCTCACAATACTCAGAGTTCCTATTTCGGATTCTAAGCTCCGCACATTTACGTTTCCAGCCTGTTCTCTTGTGTTGTTTACATTCCTGTCAGGGACGTCGCTAGTTCCTGGTGAGCTGCCACTCTCTCTGCGCAGACACTTAATTCAAATCTTCACAACAACGGCACACGATTAATCGACTAAGCATTATCTGTGCCACTACATAAAGACAAGACGTTGTCTAACGTTGTTTCCAAAAATCTTGGAAAGTTCTTGACCTAAAACTTCAAATTTTTACACGATTCTCTACTAAACATTTAGATGCAGCGACTGCAAGAGAGAAACCGCTGTGTTGTGAAAATGTGCGGTTCCGTTTCCTTTCTCGCAGCCAGTGTTAACTGCGATAGCAGGGCATTTCAACCATTAGACAAATTATTTATGCCGTATATATTTTGTCTCCTTGTACATAATTGTAAACAAAAATTGTGTAGGGAAGAGTGTGCTGTTTTGTTATCTTCCTCTTACTCGGTTTTAACAGAAATCAGGAAAGTTGTTTTTATAGATTATCGGCCTATGATCTAAATGGTCGTAGACTTTGTAATCCTACTCGTTCGCGGATTGAAACTGTGGCAAATGCTGTCGTCGAAGCTACTACTCTCAGAGATCGGGGGGGGGGGATTAGGCCGTATATCCTATTCCCACACATATTAGGCTGCTGGAAAGCATTGTCGGGTTCACTAGTTACTACATAATTTCGAGATTAAATTACATATTAAACATTTTAAATTGCTACCTTCATAATCTTTATCATCCTAAATCTATTCGGTATCTGCCGGCCGCGGTGGCCGTGCGGTTCTAGGCGCTTCAGTCTGGAACCGAGTGACTGCTACGGTCGCAGGTTCGAATCCTGCCTCGGGCGTGGCTGTGTGTGGTGTCCTTAGGTTAGTTAGGTTTCAGTAGTTCTAAGTTCTAGGAGACTGATGACCTCAGATGTTAAGTTCCATAGTGCTCAGAGCCATTTGAACCATATTCGGTATCACTCTTCAGATTACTAAAAGAGGAAAGTAGGCAAGGAGTCGAACATAGCCATTTGGTGGGGACGTTACGAGGCCATATAAAATACTCGTACATCTCTGTTCACATGTGGAGAGTTTCAAATGTCTGCACGAACGCCTTCCGCTGACCCGGAGTCCCTGTGGCTGACGACTGCGGCACACAGAGGAGCCCTGGAGCTGGAGCTGCGGGGAAGACGGGCACTCGGGATTTCAAACGAGCTGCACGTAGCCAGGTCCGTTAACGGCGACTGTGGAAACCTTGCGAGGGCACGGAACCCCGTCTACAATCTGGTAGCCTCCAGAAACGAAATGGTGCAGGCCGCCTGTAACACTTCATCGATTAAAGTCTATTCACCGAGAGCTGGGACGAAACACAAACAGAGTCACGTGAGCGTCTACGCTCGTTTCCAGAGACAGCATTCGGTGTCCACGTGATACGTAGGGGTGTGGGAAATCCTTGGCGCACGCTTTGCAGCTGGGGGCGTTCGGCTGGCTGCCGAGCTGTCACAGCGGACCGTGAGAAACCTTGGCAACAATGTACGAAATAAATTTAACAATAATGTTAAACTGAGTTGAAAAAATGAAATGATCGTATGACATTGTTGGCCGGGAAGCTCCCATTCTGTCGAAGCAGATTTATTTTCATTCAGGTTGCTAACAAAACGCTCCATTCAAACACAATTAATTGTTAATTTTAATAACAATACCAGTAATAATAATGATAAAGGACGAAACAAGGTTCACTCTGTCGAACTCGAACTGTTTTCATTGAGGTTTATAACAAACCGCTCGTCCCTCTCCTCTATAATTCAGTCTAATTACCACACACCGAGCTAGCTGGCGCAGTGGTTAGCACACCGGACTCGCATGCGGGAGGACGACGGTTCAATCCCGCGTCCGGCCATCCTGATTTAGGTTTTCCGTGATTTCCCTAAATCGCTCCAGGCAAATGCTGGGATGGTTCCTTTGAAAGGGCACGGCCGACTTCCTTCCCCGTCCATCCCTAATCCGATGACCTCGCTGTTTGGTCTCTTCCCCCAAACAATCCAATCCAATCTAATTTCCACATTTGAGTTTCCACTTTTTCTACGACTTGGAGGACGCACTTGTTTAAATCCTCTGTAGTCACCGTTCTTACTGCTTCTTCTAGCAGTACTTCAACTTCCGGCATTTTGTATGTTTTGTTTTTCGCTGCAATATAGCCTTCGATTCTGGCCCACACTAACTCGATGGCGTTTAATTCACAGTGGTACGGAGGAATTCTGAGAACAGTTTTCCATGCATTCTTCGCCATTTCATCTATTGCGTATTCGTTGTGCGCCGTTCTGTTATTTTTAACTATATCTAAAATTTCTTTCTTCCACATACCAGCCGGCCGGGGTGACCGAGCGGTTCTAGGCCCTACAGTCTGGAACCGCGCGACCGCTACGGTCGCAGGTTCGAATCCTGCTTCGGGCACGGATGTGTGTGATGTCCTTAGGTTAGTTAGGTTTAAGTAGTTCTAAGTTCTAGGGGACTGATGACCACAGCAATTAAGTTCCGTAGTGCTCAGAGCCATTTGAACCATTCGAAATCGACGTTTTTAGATTTTAGCCACTGATATTTCGTGCTTATTGGAATTCGCATTGGGAACTTTTTCTTTTCTCCGAGAATGGTACGGCACGTTATCAAGAACAATAACTGCATTTTCCTGAAGCCGAGGAAGAACATAAACCACTTTTCGAAGGTTTCGCCGCACATCTCCTCATGATAATCTCCACTTTTCTTGGATTCGAAAGTCTACAAACATCCTTCAACGAACCCTGCTTTGCTGCCAATGTGTGCGATAATCAGACGTTTCCCTTTACCTGACGGGCCCTTGCTTCTGGTGGATAATCCGGACAGAAACGCTTGTTTTGAGGAATTTATAGTGTCATCTACCCAGACGTAACTTCGGGTATGTCCTGCGTTCACCCACGTCTCGTCCAAATAGTAAGTGGTTCTGCCTTCATCTCTCAACCGTTTAATGGTTCGAAGATAACGACTCCTCCATAAAATGAGGCATGCTATCGCGCCCACGCCGGACATATTTGAAATTCATTTTTCACAATAACTTATAAAATGTAGTTCTCCGAAAATTGCCCAGATCTGCATCTTCGTTCACGACTGTAAGCACTTTGTCAATTGTTGGCAATTCTTTACGAAAAAAAAAAAAAAGTCGCGTACTTTCCTTCGTATCGCATTTCTATCGAAGTCATCAACACTTTCTGAAATAAAGTTTCTGTCGTAATTTTCCTTTCTTGGGAGACTAAAAAGAGTGTGTGGCCTTGTACTCACTTATCACACGACACACTGAAGAACGTCCAACACTTGTAGCTGCAGCTGTTTTCGAAACAATGTCATTCATCGTCCGCCCTCGGTAGCTGAGTGGTCAGCGTGACAGACTGTCAATCCTAAGGGCCCGGGTTCGATTCCCGGCTGGGTCGGAGATTTTCTCTGCTCAGGGACTGGGTGTTGTGTTGTCCTAATCATCATCATTTCATTCCCATCGACGCGCAGGTCGCCGAAGTGGCGTCAAATCGAAAGACCTGCACCAGGCGAACGGTCTACCCGACGGGAGGCCGTAGCCACACGACATTTCATTTCATCGACTGCTCTGGGTGTAACAGTTCCGTTTCATACACATTAAGCACCACGTGCTTCTCAGAAGAACTTAATGATTTCTTCTTTGCTCGCTTCTTTGGTGGACTCAGAACTGACACGTCGACCTCGCTCGCTGAATCCGTGGATGACATAACGAGGACAGCCGTATGTGATGCTAATGAAGTAAGTGAATATATAAAATAAGAAACCACGCGATGCTATTGGATGCGCACATAAACAGTGAATGCTCAGCGTGACTACAAACACATATACTTACTCTAATAATCAACAACTAGTCTTTCAAGCGTCTTTACAGATGAACTTGAGATATCCAGAAATCGCCGCTGTACAACACCCACCCCACTGACGACCTCACACCTGCAACTGAGGCGGCCACACTGACCGAGCGCCGCGCCTGCGAACCGCACAAAAGGACAAACGGTGGCACCCATCGCATTCGAACATACTACAAAATTAAATTCAAACCTTTCTGAAACTTTTCTCGCTTACACTCCCCACAAAAAAATTTAAAGGGGAAAAGTTTGTCGCTTACTATATTTCGGATGATGATTTGGTGAAAGTTCTGCATCAGATGTGAGTTTTTAATTTATTACTTCACTATTACTGACTCTATTGGGCAGAAAATTTGCAGACGTCATCAACATATAGTACTGAAGGCAATTATAAAATTATTTTGCTTTGCGACTCACAGTTTAGGAGATATGGCGTGATAAATATAGAGTAACGCGAAAAACAACTTTTCCTGAAAGCTTAAATATTTCTCTTTATCAGTGATAATAAATTTTAATGTAATGTAAAAAAAGGTGTCGGAAGGTAGTTCTCGGATCACTTTATCATGTTCAGGTGTCAAATTATAAAAAAACAAGACTTTCATTTTTTTAATTTCTGACGCCCCTGCCTTGTACACCCCTCGACGGCAGCGTTATGTCTCGCGCCTTGCCGTGTTTACAGTACGTCTCTTGTTTCGGTGAACGGAGTATAGGAGCAGGTTTATTTCATGTAACTATGTATCCACAATTTATGAAGTGTGTATTATGTGTTGTTTAAACTCCTCGATGTGTGGCAAGAAAATTAGAGTTTCGGAATGTATATATGGAAAAAGCAGAAGAACATGTTGAGATTTTAAATTCGCAGATCGAGAGCCGTGATCTCAGTTAGCCGCCACTTCACAAACTTCGTACATTCAGTTACGTAACATATGTTGGCACGGACCAGTTAATTTGTGCGTTGTTTGTCCGGAACGACATTTTCAATCCCGATCACGAACCTACGCTGGGTCCTCACCTAAGTGGTACTAAAACCGAGTACCCTGGTTTAACTTAACAATTCTTGCATTCGTGTCTTTAAAAGTGATTTTTTGGCTAAACTAAAAGGAGTAGTAAAAGTTTAAGTAAGAGTGATATTTGGATGCATTGTTAATGAATTACTCCAAGAGAAATTCTGAAGGTAGGAAGTTTATGTACAAAAATTCAATGATCAATTAATAGGAAAGTGAACTGGATAGGCTTTTGCTAAAGTATCTTTATTTCATTATAAAATATAGTTTTGTAGGATTACGCTGCAAGATCATGTAGATATTATTGCGAAGAATACCTCCGTCACAAGCAATTAAAGTTCAAGTACATATAAATCTTTAATGAACAGGATTTACGGTAGTATTGTTAGAAGAAAAATTATGCACAATTTTAAAGAAGGTGTATTTTTGGTGCCCATCGTGAAAAGTTCGTTTTTTTAAGTTAATGGAGCCCAGTGTTGTATTTTATTGTCTTGCAAAGTAATTTAAGTGAATGGTAAGCTTTTAGAGTTATTCTTTACTCTTGTAATAACCAAAGAGATTTGGCTAGTGAAACTATACTAGTTTATGGGTCCCCATCATATTCTCCATCTATTACTATTACTGTTACTAAGGAAAACTGATATACGTAGAGGACCTTAAAGAGTATATTTATGGCGTTATCCAACTTTATTTGTGTTTTTCATGTCAGTCAAGATAGAAGCCCCTCATGCCCAAATTTAGTTCTGCACTTAACGCAGTGACATTTCGGTATTTGATTAAGTAATGCTAACGATTGTGGCCGTCATTAGTATGAGCTCGGTGCGGTTTTGCTCCTCATAATTTACTGCTGTGTGTGTTATTGGTAACTGCTGCTACACACAGTACAGAGTGTAATGTGACAGTTTGTATCCTGTTTGCTATTCAAAGGGAAATCTCAACAAAAGTAACTTCAATAACTAACATTCCATTCTCTCAAATATACATTTCCAAATTAATGTGCCTAATAGGGCTGGCGACCGTTCATTCTTTTCCTTCATTTATGATTTTACCACTTTCGCTAATTCCCAAGATTAAAGCGTGTTTGGTTTTTCCGTTATTTACCAAATTCGAAATTATAGTCCGATTGTCTTGTCCATTAGGCAGACGCGCGGTCGAACCTGGAAGTCCTGTGAGAGGGTAGCTTCGGCGTGTTTCGCGGGCTGGAGACCTGTCGCACAAGGAGCGCAAGTGCTCTGGTTCTCGGGTCGCCTTGCTATCCAGACACACGCCGACTTCATCACTGGCCGACTCGTATTAATAAACATTCGTATTTAAATAGCACACATGATTTTTTTTCTATCTCTTTATGCCTCGTGAAGGGAATACGCAGAGTACGGGTGGGTATTTATTTCGCGTATCGTCCCCTCGTCTCCGGTTTCCGTTTAGTCAACGTCTGTGTGTCTGAAATGGACTGGTCACGAAGTGTGTGCTGTAGTATCGCTTATGTTAGTTTTTTCCCACTTTCTGACACTGGTAGCTTTCTCTGGAGTTCTTTCCTCGACGAATCGGAGCCCTCCGGCGCCTGAGACCTCCACCGGCCATCGTGGTCCTGAATCAGTTAACATGTTGTACTTTGTTCGAGTAGCAGGATTTCATTGCATTCAGTTTCTAGATTGTTGGGAAGTGTTATTCCATCTCGGTTAATCGACTTACTTATTTTACGAGAGAAACACTTCGCATTGTTCCCAGCTGATGTGGCCACGTGCATTTACGAGTGGCCTCTCATTTGACTAAGTGCTGTGTTTTCTTGGCCACCGGCTATCAGAAGTTGCATCTCGATCGGATTCATGTCTTCGAGTACTCTTTAATTCGTTCTTGTGAACCACATGTGGAACACAGTAACCAGTGTGCAGTTTCCCATGTGAGTCCATTACCCTCGGCAATCAGTCAACTTCAGATGTCACTGTTACGCGGCCGGCCGTGTGGCCGAGCGGTTCTAGGCGCTTCAGTCGGGAACCGCGCGACCGCTCCGGTCGCAGGTTCGAATCCTGCCTCGGGGATGGATGTGTGTGATGTCCTTAGGTTAGTTAGGTTTAAGTAGTTCTAAGTCTAGGGGACTGATGACTTCAGATGTTAAGTCCCATAGTGCTCAGAGCCATTTGAACCACTGTTAAGCGACTGCGCTTGTGGAATACGGGAGTGTACTTCGTGTTTCGGAACTGGTGGACTCTTCAATCCGACCGAGTACTGCCCGCTTTGAGTCGTGTATAAATCGGCTAGAATATCAATACAAGAATATCTTCCGGTTTCCCGTGTACCTCTATACCTTCTCGTAAGATTCTTGAGCTGCTTTCACCTTTGAAATTAGTTTCCCCTCCAGTAATTATTGTCTTTGAGGAACTATGATCTTATTACGTGTTCAGTGTTATCTAGGCCGTACGAAACGGGTTGTTATGCCCTATAACAAATTCTGTGGCCTTATGAGATCCGTTTGTCAAGAGTAATTCTACGTCAGCTTAGCTCCCCTCCTCCTCTTCTCCTTCAGACAGCCGCTACTCACGAAAAGACTAATGCAACAGGTTTTGAAAGGCAATAATACAGCTGTAACATTGTCTTATGTTCAGATAATCTAAACCACCTCGTCTGTAGTCAGATTCGTTCGAGAGGAGCCCCTCCGTTGCGCATAATTCAAATGAGTGTCCCTCGCTAATTTCAGAGGCCGATCGAGCGTCATTAATCCTCAGTAAACTAATTATTCCGCTCCGCTTGTTCAAATATCTGACCACTTAGAGTACCGTCGAGGAACTGATCCGCTTCCAGCACCAGCGGCGAGGAGGACGATTACGGTGCGGTTCCCAACACTGCCTCTATGCAGCTCAGCACGCTGGCCCAGGCGACTCCCCCCATTTGACTGTGCTCACTGTGCCTCCCTCTACAATGTTGCTCCTCTTCCCGACACGCCTCACTGCAGTACCAGACTGACACCTCCTCCCAACCTCCTCCCAACCGACACTGCCCACTGCCATAAACTTCTCTTTTCCAAAATTCGATCGAGTACCTGTTCATTAATTTTTCGATGTGTCCATCTAATTAGCGTCACCTTTCCATGCTTATTGTTCACGTTTCACTGGAGTACGAGCCTACACCCCGAACAAATGCGTACCTCAAGAAAAGACTTTCTAATGCTTCGATTTGTCTTCATTGTGTACGAACTCATCTTTTCAGAAATGCTTCCCTCATTGCTGCCACTTTCCGTCGTATATCCTCTGTACTGTGCCAACAATGAGGTGTTTCGCTGCCCAAATAGTGAGACCCTCGTAAGTACTTTTTGGACGCACTCCGTAACCTAATTCGGTCAGCGACACTTACACCTTTGTTTTATTTTTCTCGTCCACCTCCTGACCTCACCCATTCTGTTGAGCTGCCCTTCAAAGTCCTTTGCTGTCTGTGGAACGCAGTGCCTGCTGTCCTGCCACCGCGGCCTCGGTCTCGGCTTTGCAGGGACAGCGACCTGGGGGGCTCGTGCCGGATCCACGGGCCCGGGGGCGGAGTGCCGCCGCCGCCGCCGACGCTGCTGGCGGAAGAGGCGGCGCCGGGGGCGGCTGCGGGGGACGGCGCCGACGAGCCGGCCACCCCCAGCGCGGACGGGTGCGCCGGGGGCGGCGGCGGCGGCGGCGCCAGCAACGGCTTCCCGGGGGCGGCGCGGCCCGCCTCCCTGCACTGGCACCGCTGCCCCGAGCTGCACAAGGCCATCGACGGCGTGCGCTTCATCGCCGACCACACCAAGCGCGAGGAGGACTCCACCAGGGTGAGCGGCCGCACCGGGCTAGACTAATAGATGTAGGCAGGGGAGCTCAGCCGTCTCGCCTGTCCCGGACATTAGAGTCTGGCGAGAGCGTTTCGACAAAAAATGCCGGCTTCCGTCATTCTGCCTAAACTGTCTAAACTGCGGGGCAACCATTCATTCGCAACTGGAATCGTTCGATCGATATTTTCTTTTATATCCGATTGAATTTTGACTGCGCTGTTCACTTTAGATTTCGTATCGACCGACTCGAAAATCTCTCCCGTTGAACGCTGTAACAAAGGATAATTGGGTGCCCACAGAACATAGCATAATATGTTCTCCGCATTTTCGGTAAGAGGACATCAGTTTCCTCAGTTCGTATTAAAGGAAATACTGGATTACGAAAGCAGCGTTTTCGTATAGCGAAAACAATGTTACGATAACGGAGCGAAATCCAGTCGCATTACTAGATCAAATATGTACTTGCGACAAGGAAAAGTTATGAAAATACTTTTGTGGCTCCTAGCTATTCACGAAAGGACTTAAACATTTTCTACGTAAAAGAACTCTCACGCCCACACGACAGACATTAAGAACGAGAAACAACCGCCTGCTAATGGTTTGGGCCATTTAACGTGCCTTTGAAGGCGACGTGGCGCCACGTGCCTTGTTGTACTGTACTTCCGCGGCACTGGCCGGACTGCTGCGTGAGCCCATCCAGAGCTCGTAGTGCTGAAAGCACGCATCCGTAAACTCGTCTGAGCAACAGCCTCAAAAAGGCTCAGAAACCAGTTCGCACAAGTAAAGGAATATTTAACCAATGGAAAAATTTTCCTACCGGAGCACAAAAAATGCGAATATGTTCCTGTTTGTTTGAAAGACTCTGTGGGGTACCAGCTGCCTCATTCTGCCTTCCTCGGCACTTGCCAAAAAGTTTGGCATGCGAACATATTCGCGTTCTTTCTAACATGTAACTCATCTCAAACTCCCAAAAGCCCCCCAACTGAAACTCACTCACACCACTAGCCAACCACTCCCAGTTGCCCTTTCTCTCTCACTCACTCATTCTCGTTATCTCGTTGTGTCTCTCTGTCACAGCCCCAGCCCCCTTCGCTCTGTCCTATTGCAGTCTCCTCTCTCTCTCTCTCTCTCTCTCTCTCTCTCTCTCTCTCCCTCTCACTGCTGCTCTTTCATCCCTTTCTTCCTACTGCTGCTGTCTCTGTCTCTTCCTCTTTGCCGCTGTCTCTCATTATGACTGGCCACTTTCTCCTTCTCTTTCCTCCTCTGCCACTGCCACTCTCTCCTTCACCCTTCTGTTATTGCCAACTGCGTCCCACTGCCACGACGTCCCTCTCTCTCTCTCACCGCCATTCTCTCCTTCGCTCTTTCTACACCACAGCTGTCTGGTACCTTCCAGTATTTATTACATTACCGTCTCTTTGCTACTAGTGCTACTATCTTTTCTCTCAGGACAAATACTTGAATACTACAACTTCAGGTTCCCAGATGATAACGGACACACTTTACAGCATATTTCTCCGTGTTGTAAACTACGTTTTCGCCTCAAAGTGGATTTTACGCGCATTTTTTACGTGTACAAGTAAGGTAATTTTGAATCGCTGTATATCCAAAATGGATAATGTTATGAAGCAAATTTTCAGGGTTCTTCGAAATCGGCATTTTAGCAATACATCATAAAAAAATACAGCCATTTTCTGTGCATAGCCGTCTCGGAATCTGCGGCTGTGTTTTGGTACCCAAAAAACAAGTTTTTCGCGTGTCTCTCAGTAACGGATAAATGTTTTTGAATACAGGGAGATGGGAAGATGGCTCTTCTACATAAATACCTAGAGAAAACACCGCTAAAATTTGAGCAATTTGCTGAGGTTATTTATTATTTAGATTCCGTCTATTACCGAATTTTATGTGTAGAATAGGGTAGTAACTTTGAATCTCTGCACCTCGGAAACGGATAAAGATACGAAGAAAATTTTGAAGGTTGTTCGAGATCGGGATCCCTCTGGTACATCGTAAAAATTAGCTGTGCGTAGCCGTCTGGAAATCTTCGGCTGGGTTTTGGTCACCTGATGACAGCGAAAATTACAGTAAAAAAAGAAAACAGTTTTTCTGTGGTTTTAAGCCTCTTAAGGGGATACGGAATCGCCTATCCCCTGCTATAGGGAACATTTTCTCACAAACTACTGAAGACAGATAAAGTTTTTACTGTATGTGCATTGATATCTTATAACAATACTGAAACAACAGTTTATTGTCAAAGTATTTTCTTACAGAGATATTTTACATTTATTTTTAAGTAAGTTTGTTCCATCACTTTTTACTATATTATCACCCCTAAGTCTTTTGTACATCAAGTAATTAAAAAATCGTTGTTTCAGTGTGTAAAAGAAACCCATGAGACTAATTCATAAAAATTTCAGACTTCTACGTTCAGCAGTACGTGAGATAATGATCCTAGAAGAAGTAAAAGCAAACTTACGGGAAACGGAGAAAGAAGACTAAAAGATTCATGAGTCTTCATAATCATCTTCAAGTCGTCTTTTGCACTCCTCTTCACCTGTCTTGCTTTTTTCACTAATGTCTTGATTATACTGTCAGCATGCCTTAGTCTGTGCTGATCTAAAGTCAACATAGCACGTTCTGTGCGGGAACCAACACGCAAACCCAACGTTTGAAGGACCTGGCATTTAGTTGTATTCCCAAGACCGAAGGTTGCCACAGCATCATACCCACCAAAGTGTAGTGTATTAATTCCGACAAACACTGTTTTTGGGAGACGATGCCATATCACACTATTCAAGCACTCGCTGGGGTTTGCGTTTTCCATGAAGACATTTCATCAGAAGACTTCTGTCGGCCAGAGCTCTGAAAATGGGCTTTATTTCTTCCATGATGGCTAATGGCAGACTGTGGTGGTGAGTGTATTTCTCTCCAGTTGTTAGTCCCCTATTTTATTTACAGCAGCTCTTTTCACCTTTGAGGCACAAACCATGTTCTGGATGCTCATCTGTGGATGCGGTGTGGAAATACAAATCCCATATAGCATTCCTCATTTCTTCAAGATTGCCTGTATTTTGCCTGATTGCAAGGCCATAGCAATTCTGAATGTGGTCTATTATGGAATCAGTTAATCTTCCTTTGCCATGTAAGGTTTTCGATCATCTAGTTTTTTCCCTTTCGTAACTGATTTTAACCTTCTCAGCCTGGCACCTATTCTCTTCTGCACATGTCCTATACATTCAAGTTTGCTTATATTTACACTGTCCCCTTATGTTTTGCTTTCCAAAACATCTGTGAATGCTTTAGAGTCACCATCTCCCAGATACATTATATCACCCTGAAGAGCGATGAAAATTTTTTTTCACCCCAGCAACCTCCATGCCACACAGCCATCGCTATGTTGATGTTTCAGCCTGTCTACGCATCTACAGTATTCAGACATTATTGCCAGCGTCAACACTAGTTGCTGTTACAACACCACTGTTGGAGGGGTGACCCCGTGCCATCAAAAGCTACTGTGAGGTTTCTTCCACTGCTTCTTCCACAGCTACCTGCTTTGACTTCTGTGCTACATCTTCAGCTGTTCATCCTGGTACATAGTTGTAAGCTTCAAACTTTGAAGGTACACTTGGAAGATTTAGAACACCACATAGCGTATCACCAGCTGCTTTGCCCTTACCAGTTGGTCGCAATCCATAAACTAACCTAATATTTACACTATAAAGTTCAGTTTTCTTGTATCCATTATTTACAGTTACTAAAACAGAACTTGAAAACTTACAGCTGTACTTACAAACACTGCATGTTAAATTAAACTGGGCAGCCAGGCCAACCTCCGCCGGGACCAGCCGCACAGTCCATGACTGCAGCAACTGCGCCGTCACAGTGGATATTTTCGCTAGTGAAATTACTCATAAATAATCCTTGACAAGTTGCAAAGAACAGTGGTGTGCATACTATAGTAGAGGGAAAATTACCTTTATTACGCACTGTTAAAGCTATCAGTGGTTCAGAGAGGAGTTCAATATGCAGCAATAAAAACTTTCAATCATTTGCCTTTTAACATAAAATGTCTGACAGGTAGCGAAGCAACTTTTAAAAATAATTTAAAATCATTTCTGCTGGACAATTCCTTCTATTTCACTGACGAATTTCTACTTAAAAAATGGTAGCCAGCAAAAAAAAAAAAAAAAAAAAAAAAAAAAAAAAAAAAAAAAAAAAAACCTTGTTTTAAATCTAGGTGCACGAGTAGGAATAAAATAATAGTGTATTCTTGAATGTTGAAACTAATAATGTATACATACCCTGTAAACTGATTCGTTCCATACCATTTCGATAAAAGAATCGTCGAAACGATCTACGGAACACGTAACTAACTTACAGTCGAATTTGAAGATAATCAGTTGAGTGAGACACTCGTATCGAATTGAGTCGCCTAGATGCAAAACTGTCCATGTCCTCCATAAGCGGTATTTAGAAAAAGTGGGAAAACTGTTTTCACTGGGTAAGTACATACTGCCCTACACTGTATGTTGTATACATAAGTATGGATTAGTACAAAACCATTTGGGCTATTGAAAAAAATCAGGAACCCAATGCATGTAAGATATAAGGAAAATAAAAATGGACTTGGACAGTTTTGCATCTGACTTTGCAGATGGCCACTTTTGCATGCAACTGAAATGGACATGGACAGTTTTGAACCTGACTAGTTGTAGATGAGGAGAGGATATGGGGTGAACATAAAACTGTGTATTCAGTTTTAATTTCTTTTAATATTTCTGAAGGTATATGGTGTAACAAGTGACAAACTGCAATCCACTTAATACATCATATCTGGAACAATGTCTTCATCTTCTGCTGCTAGGCATTCTGATTCAAGTGATGCCCCTGAGCCGCTGGATCCTAGTAATGTTATGTACCACGACAAGGATTCACGTTCCCTCCAGGACTCGCCGTAGTGTTTCTCGAGGAGTTTTGAAACATCCTCCAGTGTCTTTTCATTAATAGGAACAACCGTGTTCGTAATGCAGCTCGAGTTTGTGTGTCCTAAGTGTTTCCCACGTTTGCATACGGAGACTGGTAGGTTGATTTCAGAATTATAATTAGGCTCCACTTGGACTTTTATAGCATTCTGAGAATGTCTATAACTTTGAGAATAAACAGCTGTAAGATACCACACAAGTACAATGTTTACATGCTTACGGTAGCCATCTTGCATTACAGTCACATGACCCCAGCCTTCAATGCGATTTGTCACAAGGGACAAGGCAAGTTTTGCACCCAACTTACTGATGGACACGGACAGTTTTGAATCTAACCACACTTTTCGTGAGCTGTTTTCCATAGGACACGGAGAGCTTTGAGCATAAATAGCATTTCAAGCACGTGTAAAATGTCATGCTCTACAATCCAGAGTTGCCAACTCATTTTTTTTTTTTTTTAAGAAGTGGACATGGACAGTTTTGCATGTAAGCGACTCAATTAGAAGCCCACTTAGCGGCGGGGTTAATTTCAAAAAGTGTTCCTGCCGCGCAGAATTTATTTGCCACACTCGCAGATGCTCGTGGAGACCGACCTCGGTGTGTACTGCGAGTGCGGAGCGGCAGCGGGTTTGCCAGCAAGTAGAGGACTCGAGCGGTACGTGCGCCTCTACTCGTGTGTGTAGACGCAGGAGCTGTTCCAGACTGGCGCTTGCCGCAGGTGAAGGAGGACTGGAAGTACGTGGCGATGGTGCTGGACCGGCTGTTCCTGTGGATCTTCACGCTGGCCGTGCTCGTGGGCACGGCTGGGATCATCCTGCAGGCGCCGACGCTCTACGACGACCGCGTCCCCATCGACGTGCGCCTCTCCGAGATCGCCACCACCACCGCCAAGCCGCACGTCGGCAGCGCCCTCTAGCCGGGTGAGTCGCGCCGCTGGCAGGGCGCGGGGCGGGGGCTCAGCGCACCACGTCACTGCCCAGAAGCTCTGTTTGCGCAGTATGCCGAGGAGACTGCCCGTCATTAACGATTCTCATGCCAGCACAATACATTCCGTACTGTAGTGCCGTGGGAGGATAATATTTCGGGGTTTCTGTCGAGACCGAGGGGAATTCATTTCGCTCCCAGTGAATTTCCGAAAAGTACTGGAAAAAGTGAATTACAAAAGATCGGTACGTGTGCTCGGGGAGGTACGCGGAGGTGACAAAAAAGTCCGAAGACAGTGCCGCACTCGGTTCTGGCCGGCACGGCGCGCCGACTCGCAGCGGCACGGGCGCGGTAGGTAGGAAGTGCCCGCCAGAAATACTGACCGCTGCCGGCTCTCTGGGCGCCCACAACTGCGCGAGTGCTGCCGGTGCGGTATTTTGTGGACAGACGTACCTCTCGACCGTCTCCCATAAATGTTCGGTGGGAATCGTGTCGTGCGATCTCGGTGGCCAAATCTTTCGCTCGAACCGTCCAGAATGTTCTTCAAACCAGTCGCGAACAATTGTCGTCCGGTAATACGACTCCGTTGTTTGGAAACACGAAATCTACGGGAAGCCGCTCGACGGTCGGTTCAGTTGGACCATTCCACGCTAAAGCTGCCCACACCACACACGGTCCCACCGCGCCTCAGCTCTCCAGTCGCCTGGTCAGCAGCCCAGGACGGCCGCTGCAGCTGGCTGACGCCAGATTCGGGTGCTCTGCCGTAACGGATATGTCCCACTGTCATTTCTGCGGCTATTTCACGCAGTGCCTCCTGTCTCTCAGCACTGAAAACTCTATGCAAACGCCACTGCTGTCTGTCGTTTAGTGAAGGCCGCCGGCCACTGCAAATGCCTGAAACCTCGTATCCTCGGCACACTTTGATATCGGAATACTGAATTCGCTGACGATTTCCGAAAGGGAATCTCACATGCGTCTAGCACCGACTTCCACTCCTCGTTCCAAGTCTGTTAATTCCCGAAGCCTACGCCATTGCTTCCTCTGCCTCGCGTAAAGCGTGAGCCAGTAATTTGTTTCTCGTTCTCGGGGCACTCTTCTCCGTTATTAAACAGTTAATTCGAGCCACACTCACGTGGGACACCATTTCTCACGAACCACCTGAATACAAATGACAGCCCCACGGATGCACCGCTCTTTTACACCACGTGTACGAGACACTACCGCCTTCTGTGTGTGTGAATATCACTGTCCCATTACTTTTTCTTACCTAGTTGTATAATGAACAACCGTGCGGTACTTGGACAAATGAAATTCTTGGCTGCTCAGATAACACCGTATTACTCGTTGCCCGCAATAGCACAACAGCTTTCTTGACAGTAAACAGAAACGTTCATTTTAGTTGTAGCAGTTTTCGGAAATGGCAGATAGGACCAGGTCAGCTGTCGGCGAGCACACGCGTGATTCCTAACACTTGCCACGCCGCCAACAGTTGTCAGTCAGTAATCGGTAAATAATTGTTTTATTTCGTTTAGAACAGTTGTTCCAGTAGAGGGTTACATAGAAAACAGGACACGTAGACGACAAATTACGCAGCTCAGTTGTTTCATTTGTAATTAGTTGTTACTCTGGTTTATGGGCCCCTGGTCCACCGAAATGATCACTCGAAGCTCGTCAGATTTATTCCGACCGTTCCGACTCAGCCGCTGACACACGACGCCGTAGTTCTAAAGGCGGCGGGTCCCGGACATAAACATTGCGCCGTTCTTGGCCCCGCACTTTCGCACGATATATTGACATAATACTGTCGCAAGTATTACTTACTGAACCGAGTAAGTTTTGTGTTGTTGCTCTTTGTTTTTCTGTTGTACCGAGTTCTTCGTTGTTTGAGATTAATAGTGCCGAACTGGGCTGTGGCTTTACGTGAAAAGTATAGTCAGAAAACCAATCATAATTTTCCCAAACATACAGAGATATGTCATCTGTAGGTTCTCTGGAAGACCTGACGGCTGTAACATTAAAAAATCCTACTCTCGGAGGCAAAATTTTAAACATCTTCGGGCCGAACTGTGGAAATTTCGACAAATGAAGATTTGAAAGTAGATTGCTGTGCCTACATTACACCTTATCTAAATCGCTTCTGCCGTTGTTCCGTCCTGTAGACAATAGGTCTAAGGAAACGATAGAAGGAAATTCATAAACGCAAGACTAACATTCTAGTTGCGCTAGAAGACGAAAACATGCCTTATCGAGGATGAAATTAAAACACTTGAGAAAAAACTTAAATTACTGAGAGAAAACTGTTTATCAATAGAAAACAGTGCGCTGAGAAATAAAAACAAATTACTGGCTCGCGCTTTAGGCGAGACAGAGGAGGCCTTCGGTTTCTTCACAGCGCTGAAGTACAGCAGATTTTACAAAAAGTCTTTACAGACACCGCTGCACGACGAAAACCCTTTGAAGTCAATAGGTGTAAGTAACACCTCGTATTCACGCCCTTTCTCCAGAAAGTAAGTGATGTACATGACGTGATGGGTGCACCACTAGCAGGGTTTCTAACTTTGCAGAAGATGTGTCACTCTGGCATTTTGATTAGTGAGTCGAGTAAGCTCAAGGTGCTGTATAATTATTCAGCTGTCAAGTAACTGTAATTGTGACGTTTTCTTCTTACTTTATGTCTGCATACGAAGATGTTAAATACTGTTGCTAATTGTTATGCACCAAAAACTGATTGTTGCGTATGCAGTACTACTGAAATTCTCGAATGTTCTGTGTTAAAACAGCCAGAATATATTTTTCATCAGGTAGCTTGTAACCTGTTACAAGTTATCTGATAAAAAATATATTCTGGCTGTTTTAACACGGAACATTCTAATGTGCTTTCACCGAGCCCCTATGTATAGTTCCCCGTTCACACTCAGCACCTGCCTCTCCCTTTTATCCCCCCGCTGTCTCCACCATGCCCAAGACTTCTGGGGGATGCAACTTATTTTTTCCCTGTACCAAAGTGTTTAAAATTTCGGTCCGAAATGCGCCCCCACCCTACACCTACTCGTTACAGTTCGTTAGAGTTCGTCGGGCTGGGAGGGTGCAGAACCCCCTCCCAAGCCTACTTATGGTGTCTCTACTCATCTACACTTTTCGTTTCCTCTATCACTCTCTTTTGCTCCCACTGCTTTTACCTGTATTCATCTCCCTTTCTCTTTTACTGCCACTGTCTCTCACTGACCATCAATATGCCCTCTCTCTTGGGCTCGCACTGCTATTTACATCCATCTCTCTTTCTTTTTCACTGCAACTTTCTCTCTCCCGCCCATCCCCTCCTCTGTCTTCCTGTCTTCCACTCTTACAGCTCAAAAATGTTCGCATGTTAAAATACGTGGCGAGGAAAGCAGAATGAGGCAGGTGGTTGCCTCTTTACTGTCAGAGCCTTATAAAGAGGAACGTGTTCGCCTTTTTTGTGTCCTGACAGGCGCATTTCTCCGGTGGCTCCCTTCTTTTCCCTGCTACTGCAGGATGTGCTGCTCATACAAAACGAATTATATATGTCGGGGAAGTTTTGACATTTTATTTGTAGGCTTCGAAACGCTTATGTACTCGACACATACATGCAACAAGCAAGTACGCATGGTATAAGGTTAATAGAAAATCGTTTTCTTTACGTTTTTCTGCATCCTTCGCTCATCGTTCGCAGTTAATCGAAAACGCGCGGCTTATGATCTGTAACTTAAAAAAGTGAAAACATCATTGGAAATGTTGTCCTGAATTTAAAGTCTTCGCAGTTTTACACGATTTTTGGCAGTCATTTTAATTTGTTTTCAGGCATATAGAGACCCTTTTAGCCCATTTTTATCACTGCAGTGTCACTATGAGCATAGCTGTACAGGTGTGGACGGTCCATTATACAGTGACAGCGCACTGTAAACTTTTATTAGTATGATTAAAAACACAGTTCCATGACTGCGGAATCGTTGTGATGACATCTCCACTTAAGTAGTTCGGATCTTCTAGTGAGTTTTGATGTAGTTTTTCTTTTCACAAAAGTACCTCTTGCGGATTCCTTGACGCTAATTGGTCAACAGTTTGAATTGGACATCACTGCTTTGTTTCGAGACGCTCTTTCCTCAACTTATTTTATGATCAACCAGGAATATTTTGAACAGTCTGACGGTGTCGCCATGGGGAGCCCCCTGTCTCCTCTGGTGGCTAACCTTTTTATGGAGGATTTTGAGGAGAGAGCGCTTGAATCAGCGTTTTGTAAACCAGCAATTTTTTTAGATACATCGATGATACTTTCATAGTGTGGCCCCACGGAGAAGAAAAGTTAATGGAGTTTTTTCAGCATCTTAACTCCATGCTCGAGAATATCTGGATTAACTATTGAACTAGAGAAAGATGGTTCCCTTCCATTCCTGGATGTTTCTGTTAACCGGAAGAGTGACGGCTCAGTGGAACATTCTGTTTATCGTAAGCCCATTCTTACTGATTTGTACTTGCGTTCTTCAACTTGCCATCACGCATCCCAAACCACGAGTGTACTTAAAATCCTTGTGAACAGGGCACATACGGTGTCGGATGCAGAGAATTCGCCTAAGAAACTTGCACATTTAAGGACGGTATTGAGAAACAATGGATACTCGACCCAGCAAATTAACAGGGCCTTCTCAACTAGAGCCAGGAACCGGGAAGTGGATAAAGAGGAGAGCGCGCCAGCCAAGTCCCTAGCTTTTCTTCCCTTCGTTGGAAATATCTCCTTCAGAATAGCGAGGATTCTTAATAATTGTCATGTGAAAGTGGTTCTTCGTCCACCTTCTAAGATTTCGGATTTTCTGGGATCGGTGAAGGACGATTTGTTACTGCGGTAGGCGGGAATTTACAAAATACCGTGTCAATGAGGTAGGGCCTATGTAGGGCAGACAATGCGTACAGTGGAAGAGCGTTGTATGGAACATCAACGTTGCACTCGCCTACTGCAACCCAGTAAGTCTGCAGTGGCGGAACATTGTATTTCCAACGGACATTCAATGCAGTACGACAAAACTTCGATTTTGGCCACAGCAAAAACTTTTTGGGACTCCACTATCAAAGAATCGGTTGAAATACGCACCGCGGGAAATCTAATGATGGAGAACGTCTTGGTCGTCATCCCTCATCCGCCCCATCCCCTGCTCTGCCCGTCCCTCCTGGAGCTCCGCCCCTCCCACCTACTACAAGTCCCTCCAAATCCTCGAGCACCACACGCTCCACCTCGCCTATCGCATCCGTCTCCCATCACCCACACTGATCCTATACGATCTCATTCCCTTCCCACACCCTCTCCTTTTCCTCGAACGGATACTGATCCTTTACACCTCCTGCAAGTTCGATCTCCCTCACCCGCTCGTCTCTCCCATCCTCGCCCGTCCCCACCCGCTACTGCGCTTTTATTCGTGCATCCCACCTTCACACCCTCTGTACCCTAACCCGACCAACTCCCCCTCCGTGATGATGTCCTTGTCCCGTCCATCTCCCCCTCCTACCAGCGCTGACTCTCCCCTCCCCCGTTTCCCTCCCCCCCTGCCTGCTCACCTTCCTTTTCCCCCCTCCTCTCTCCCACATCTCCCACTTCCACCCCTCTCCCTGGGCTTCCAACCCCCCCTCTCCCTCACCTCCCCCCCTCACTCTCCCTTCTTTCTCCCACTGGCTCCACCCTTCGCCTCTCCCTTTGACCTGGAGGCAGCGCCCCCCCCTTCCCCAGTGTGAGTGCTTTGCCGATGATCGTCGCCAGTGTTTTCCGTTCGTCAGTGTCTCTCAGTTTGTGTACAGTGTCTTCGTCAGTGTTTTCTACTACGTTCGTGTCTCCACCTGGACGTCTTCATCTGTTTTCAAATGGTGCCATCCTTCATTACAGTGTCTTCCGTCGAACGACTTCTGATTTCTTGTGTAGTGTTCATCTCGTGTTTACCATGTTTTTTATGTTTTCTATGCCTTCCGTGTATTTATGTTGTGTCTTTTGGACGAAGAGCGGCGTATGTAGGCCACTGCCGGCCCGCCTCGGGTGAGGCATGAAATCACAATAAAGGAAAAAAAAAAGTCTCCGTCAGTCCTCGTTCGGCTCACTTGAAGATAGCTGACAGTTGCCCAGCCGAAATATCGTGCAGTGAAGTTTACGACGACCGGCTGCAAGCCTGAAATCTCTTTGAACGACATACAGGTGCTTCAGGAAGTGAAACGGCAATCCTGGAGGGAAGACGACGTTCTTTTCGCGGAACACTATTGAGAAAATTTAGAGAACCGGTATTTGAAGCTGACTGGGGAACGATTCTACTGCCGCCAACGTAAATTTCACGCAAGTACCATAAAGATACGATACGAGAGCTTAGGGTTTATACGAAGGGATATAAACAGCCGTTTGTCCCTCACTGTGTCTGCGCGTGGAACACTAGTAGTGGTACGCACCGTATGGTGGCCAATGGAGGATGATCTTCAGTAGGTGAATGTTCTAGAGCATCGGGGATACAGCCTCGGTGGCAGGTACGCGATTTGGGATGAAAAGGGTAAAGAGACACGAAAAGTGAGGTGGTATTAGCGATGTTGAGGATTTGTGGGGAGTGGTGACATTCGAGGTGGCCAGAGATCTATACAGGATTTGCACGGGGCAAGATGTCGATCTCGGAGCTGTGTACGATAGGTGTGAAATTTATTCACACGCTCGGCCTATTAGTAGTTTTAATCTGTTGTAGGCTTTCTTTTGGATTGTTAGGTGGAGATTGAAATTTAGCTGTCGATCGCGTGTCGGTGTTTACGTTTCAGTAAAATTAATTGGGCGACTGTGGATTGTAAGGTAGGGGTCACGGAAATTGAAAGTGTGGCTGGGTTTTTGTAGGATAGAGACTTAGCGACAGTTACGGTAGGTGGTGGGATTATTGAGGACCGACAGGAAAGCAGGGGCGTCTGTGTATTGCAGGCGCTATACTGGACGGGGAGTGTTCCGGGAATGTCAGCTCCGTACAGGGCATCGAGAAGAGGTGACGGATGGATTCCAGGTGCATTCCTGTAGTGGGGTGGAAAATGTGGCAGTAGATGTCGTTTATTGATTCCTAGGAAGGACAGTTATACAGAAAGGACGCAGTCGATTGCAGCTGCATACCAGTAGAGGCAAGAATGTCGCATATACAGTAGCAGGCTTCTTCACTCTGTGGTAATAGGAAGACAGAGGGGGGGGGGGGGGGGGGGGGGGAGGTCACCGGTTGTCGAGTTTTTGATACGGGAGCCTGTTGCAGTGGGTGTGACAGTTGATCTGCAGGAAAGTTAGGACGGGTACAGGTGGAGAGATATGCTTGTAAGAAATGTCCACTTTTGGCGAGACACAGAAATTGACAGAAAATATGTAACGTCTCGGCCCCATAGGGCAGCGAGGCCACGAGCAGTGGCAACAGGGCAGAGGCTGTGCAAGCCACGAGCCGCAGCTAGCGGCTCTCACGTACAAATGGCCCCCCGCATCCGTATTCAGTGCTCATTGCGCCACGGGCGATAAACGAGGCGAGGCGATCAGCAGCCGCCCGCAGGTGTGGCCCCCTCTGCGCCTCTCCACCGCCACAGCCCCGTGCGGAACTGCGCTCATATCTCGGGTTCTGTCGATCAGAGCCGAAGCGAACTGAGAAAATCGGTCGGCTCTCTGCATTAGACGTGGTCCAGAGTGGACCTTACGTGGCTTATAAAAGCACTCGTCCTACACTGCCAATTCCCGAGAACCCCCCACCCCCCAAAAAAAAAAACATGATTTTGGGTACCAAAAGTACCAATTGTGTGCATTGGGTACCAAAAGTGCCAATTGTGTGGAAGGCCACTTCTATGATCTCTGTTCGTGTGACGTCGTCAAAATTTTTACCGTACGTTCCTAGGCTAATATTCTCGCAGAAATTCGAAACCTTTTTTGGTGTCATTGTCCGTTACCCGGATCTACAATATTTCCGAACAGGGGCAAAAAAACTTGATAGTGGCGCCGCCCCCCCCCCCACCCCCCCCCCCCCTCCAACCTGCCAGAGCGTTTGAGACAGGACGTCAAAAATATATTTAAAAATAGAACAATTTTTCAGAAACATGTTTATTTTGTAGCGAACATCTTTCTGAAGAGTTTCATATATAAAACATACGTTCGAGGAAATGTAAGACATGTTATTTGATCTTAAGGGTGCCAAAGTGTAATGCCACGCCTCTTCACACTGCATTCCGCTTTCGCGCGTCACTGTATTTCGCTCTGTGGGATTCAAACTTGTATATTTTGTAATGGAAGCCATCAAACCTATATTTTGGGACAGTGGGAATTAAAATGTTCTATTGTGCTGCAGCTGCCCCCAGTTGGCCGGTTTTGACATCTCACACCCCTTTTTTTAAAGAAACAAAACAAAACAAAAAAGCCTCACAGTGGGATTATTTGTGACCGAGAGAATAAGAAGTCTTTAGCAGAAAATTTGCACTCTTTATTGCCTATTGGTTTATAACTTTCTCTTTTGTGTGACATAAAATTAAATGTAGGAAACATAAGACCAGTAAAGACAAGGTACAATCAGGACAGTACACATTTCTTCAATCTGTAGGTCCCAGCACTATCTTCTCTCTACTCTTGCTACAGCTTTACATGACGTATCTTCCTTTCTGCGAAAGAATCTATTACCTCATCAAAATTCGTCAAACGTTTTGCTACTGAAAAAAATCAAAATTTCGTCGCCTAATACTGAAAAACCAGTTAATAGGAGTAGTACCCAAGACTGGTGTGGTTTCTCGATTTGATTACGTCTATTTTGCCACTATTAGCTAGATAAAATGAAATAGGCCTTTGTAATATTGCAGCAGTTGTAACACACGCCAAATAAACGAGACTGTTTTGGCACAAGCAACGTGACAGAATAGAATTCTCCAGGTAACAAAATATTAAATGCCTATTACATCTACTAGAAGCAAAAAATTTTATCTTAGGAAATAGTATCACATTTCATTGCTACGCTCCAGTTCTGAAGCATGAGATCGAAAGTAGTACGAAATTTTTATATAAATTCTGAATCGTCATAATCTTTCATATAGTTTGTGTGATGTCCCCATTGCTTCTCCTTCCTTGTTCTGACAAGCAATCTTGTTATCACTAATTCTGTAACTATCCCTATCCTTGACGAAACTTGTTCCCCAGTTAACTTCACTAACCCTGCCAGAATCACTGGTTTGGCTACCCGCGTTTATTCTGCTGTTAGCCCTTATTACGTGGTCGTACAACGAACGCGTTTTCCGCGCTATGCCGAGAAAAGAAATTAAGCGGCTACTAATCGGGGACTGTACGACTGGCCCTTACTAGCGTTGCGATCTAGCAAAAGTTTTCTGTAAAAATTTCATTTTCTTGGATACACCGACAACATTCTGTGTAATTTCTCTTACCTGTTTATTCGTGCTAGTCCTTTATTTCCACTCTGGTAATCCGAATCTATGGATTTCGCTAGTAGTTGCAGCAACGCTGATCATTCGCACACCCAATCAACCACGTTTCTAGATACGACGGGGACTGGCCTCGCAGAAATATCACGTACACTATGCACGCATTCAGAAATCGACTTATGATTCGTTCAGAAATCGACTTATAATGTGTTCGCAAACGTTCAAAACCCAACAGGGATGCGTTCCAGAATCATGTGAATAATCGATAGACAACGTGCGCTGGATGCTGCGCTCTTTGTGAAATAAGGTTTTTTTTCTTCAAGAATATGAATGTGGCGCCGCCTGAAATTGAAGCTCGGGGGAGATACCCCGGTTTGCCCTCCCTCCTCCACCTCTCTGGGACTGACCATACTTACGCACGTAATATCCGGTCTGAGGCGTAAATGTAGGCTGAACTCGCGCACTAAACACACGGCAAGCATTCTAGGTCGTCGCAAGCGTTCTGATGCCACCAAACTAAGATTTTAGACAGCATTTTTTCACCTATAAATATGACGCACTGTCTCTGTATGAGAGGCACAGCTACGCAGATACGCCCAAAGAGGTACTGCAGTCACAAAAAATCGGCTGCAAAGTGTCTGAACACGTCTGAAATGGAGTTAAAATTAGTGCCAAAATTATGTGACACTGGAAAAAAATTCGGAAAACATTTCTAATAACACTTTTTCAGTTTTAAGATACAAATCATAAGCTACGCGTTTTCGCTGAATTGCAGTCCACGACTAAAGCATCCACAAAAAGTGTAAACCAAAAGTGGTTGTGTTAACCGTATAGAATGCATACTTGTTCACTATTTATATCTGTCAAACTATAAAAATATACCGAAGTATATAAATACACTTTCAAAACTTTTCTGATCTATAAAATTCGTTTTATACGAACTGCACACTTTGAAGTATCAGGCAACGGAGGGGGACCACTGCAACAATGCCCCTGTCGGAGCGCAAAACAGGCAAATCTGTTCCTAAGACACAAAACTGAGGAATTAGCTGCCCCCATCCTCATTTCCCCTTCCTAACCAAAAAAGTTGGCACGCGAACATACGCTGACTTGGACACCGTGTCGGGGCCGGCCGGTGTGGCCGTGCGGTTGTGGGCCCTTCAGTCTGGAACCGCGTGACCGTTACGGTCGCAGGTTCGGATCCTGCCTCGGGCCTCGATGTGTGTGATGTCCTTACGTTAGTTAGGTTTAAGTAGTTCTAAGTTGTAGGGGACTGATGACCACAGATGTTAAGTCCCATAGTGCTCAGAGCCATGTGAACCATTTGAATACCGTGCCGGCGCTCGCTAGTGCAGCTACTTGACGTGCCGTGGACACTGCAGAAATGCTGGGAGCCACATTGCCTCTATAGCCATCCATAATTGTAAAAAGTGTTGCTGCTGCAGGATTTTGTTGCGCAAACTGACCTCTCCATTACGTCCGAAACATGTTCGATACGATTCGTGTCGGGTGATCTCGCTGGCCAAATCATTTGCTCGAATTGTCCAGAATGTTCTTCAAACCAATTGTGGCCTGCTGACATATCGTTGTTTGTGAACGGCTGAAAATGGTCTCCAAGAAGCCAAACATAAGAGGACGCAGTGCATTTGATGCAAATGCAGCCCACGCCACAACAGTGGGGTCTATGCGTCACTTGAACCCTGCCGCCAACTTTACGATCTGAAATCAGGAGTCATCATGTCAGACAACAGTTTTCCACTCGTCTAGGGTCCAACTGAGCACTGCAGGCCATGTCGTGCTGTTAGCAAAGGCTCTCGCGTCGGTTGTCTGCTACCTTTCCCCGTAACGGCAAAGTTTGCCACCCTGCCCTAACGGATACGTTCGTCGCACAGTCCCGTGTCGATTTCTCTGGTTATTTCACACATTTTTGCTTGTGTGTTAGTACTGACGATCCCACACAAGTACTGCTGCTCTCGGTTGGTCAGTGTGTTGTCTGTGGTGAGAAGTAATTCCTGAAATTTGATATTCTCGACACACTCTTGACGCTGTGGATCTCGTTATATTGAATTCCGTGATGACACCCGACATGGAATGTCACATGCTACCATTCCGCATTCATTCCCACTGTGCAGCCGTAATCACATTGGAAACTTTTTCACACGTTTTATCTGATTACAAATGACAGGTCCGTCCGCCAATGCACTGCCCTGCGTACGCGATATTGCCGCCTTATGTATATGTGCGTATCACTATCCCTCGACGTTTGTCACTTCAGTGTATAAATTCTTAATTACAATTCTACATCAATTACATAGCTATACACGAACCAGTGATACTCGTATACTTATTTACATGTATACTAATGCATAATTCTAATTGCAAGATTATTATGTGCAGTTTTACTGGTACATACAGCTACCCGAAGCACATTTCTTGAAAATTACTCTCTACGAATTCATCAACTGTGTAAAATTCTCGCTGTTTTAGTAAAGTTTTAAAAACTTCATTGAACTTGTGTAAGGCAGTTACACGAGCTGTTTTTTGGCGATTTGTTGAAGAATTTAAAACTCACGAGTGTATGGCTATGGCGTGTGTGAGAAAGTCCTGAGTGCGGTAAATCTACCATGTGGCTAGTTCTTATATTGTAGGGGAGAGTGGGGTAAGACGGGGTAGGGGGTTAAGAAGGAGTACTTGGCTTTACGGCTCAGTTAGTGATGTGGAAAACGTCCATACTGCTAGCAGGGATGGAGAAAAAGAATACGTGTAAGCGGCAGCCATTCTGAACTGTTAGTTTGCCTTGTGTAAGTCCGTTTCCCTCGACTGGCGCCATTTTTGCTGGAAAGTTTCTTAGTGAAGTTGAAGTTTGGTGTTTAATACAGGTAAAATACATTCATTAACTGAAGCACTGTATATATTGATGGGAACTGTTATTTTTGGACGTTATGTTACGTATATTATAAATACTTTCAGTCGAAACGTAACCTAACACTAGCGGTAAATATTCCACAATGTATCAGTGGGGCAAGACCGGATTTTTTCTATGGGGCATGATGGGGAACTACCCCATCTTACCCAATAAATTTTACACTTTCGTCCTTTGTTTGTAAAGGGTTTCTAATATGGTAAGGACATACGAGAGGAAGATAGATCGAGGTGGATGGTCTCCAGAAGCAATGAAATCAGCTACTGAAGCCGTTATCACAGGTGAAATGGGATATAAAAGAGTAGCTGACACTTTTCATGTTCCGCAAACAATTCTAGAAAGAAGAGTTAAAGTACCTCGTGATCAGACAGAAAAATCGGGAAATATATTTACTGCGTCATCGAGTGGACGCGTGTATTCAAATCAAACAACTCCAATTTTGGTCAAGAGTCTACGGCCAATTAAAACCGTTTTTACTCCAGAGGAAGAGAATATGTTGGTGGAATACGTACTAAAAATAGAGGAAAGGTTAATTGGTCTCACAGCATATGACCTCAGAAAACTTGCCTTTCAATGGGCAGAGGAGTTGTGTAAAAAGCACACATTTTCTCAAGAAAAGCAAGTAGCTGGCAAAGATTGGTTCATTGGTCTCAAACGCAGGGATCCTCAGATAATCCTCAGAAAACCAGAGCACACAAGTGCAGCACGAGCTGCAGCATTCAACAAACAGAATGTAACTAATTTTTTTGGTTTGTTAACTCGACTTATTGATACACATCAATTTACCCTTGACAGAATCTATAATTGTGATGGGGCTGGAGTAACTGTAGTACCAAAGCATAGGCCAAAAATTCTGTCTCTAAAAGCTAGAAACCAAGTTGATGTGTTATCTTCTACTGAAGAGGCGACACTGTAACAATAGAAGTGTTGCAATGCAGCTGGTTCATATATGCCTCTTCTTTTTATTTTTCCAAAGGTTCGAAATAACGATCAGTTAATGAAGACTGCCCTCCTGGAGCCTGGGCAGCATGTCACCCAAGTGGTTGGGTGCAATCCGATATTTTTTTTCAATGGTTTAAGAAATTTCTTGACTGGAGCCGAGCTACTAAGGAGAGGCCAGTTCTCCTGATTCTCGATGGACATTTCACCCACACCAAAAACATGGATGTTATTGACTTTGCAAGGGAAAATGGCGTAGCATTGCTGTGCTTCCCACCACATTGCACTCATCTCTTACAGCCTCTCGATGTAAGCTTCATGAAGCCTTTGAGTGTTTTTTATGACCAGGAAGTTTTATGCTGGCTCAGGTCGAATCCAGGATGTGTTGTCTCTTTGTTCCAAATATCTAAGCTATATGGAAGGGCTTTTGTAAAGGCAGCAACTATGTCCACAGCAATTAATTGAATTCACAATACTGGAATTTGGACTACCAACCAAGTCGTTTTTAGTGACCATGATTATGCCCCATCTGAGACTACAGATAGGCCTAGGCCAGATGTCACAGATAATGAATCCTCAACCCACGGGGCTACAAACACCAACCAGCTTTCTGCTGCTTTCAACTCACCTCAGCCTGCTGCTTCCGCCTATTTAGGCCTACCTCAACCTTCTGGTGTCTTCCGCCCCCCATCAGTCTGCTGCTAAACCGGATATGTCAACTCCAGCTGTTGCCTCCGACATTCTCCAGGCTGATACTGCATGTGAAATACTTGAAGTTTCTGCTCCAATTGAAAATATTCAGCCTGTTTCAAGTCAAATTAATGTTACTACAACTACTGGAAAGGCTGTAACCATTACAAAATGTCCAACACTAGTTCCCTCTTGCAGTAGCCTCAATTCAAAAAAGAAGAGCCGAAAGCATGGTAAACCAGCAGTTTTGACTGAATCACCCTACAAAAATGATTTACAAGCAGAAATAAATTTAAAAAGAGAAAAAGAAATGAAGCAAATGGGACAAACTAGGAAAAACTTGACAAAGAGATTTCCTCAAACTAACAAAAATACAACCATCACTAACCAAGTATTGCTAAAGAAGTCGAATAGTAAGAAAAAATACAAAAGAAAGGCAAAGAAATTAACAAAACCAACTTAAAACGTAAGCGGATAAGTTCCTCTTCATCAGAATCTTCTGACGCTGAGTGTCTTTACTGTGGATACTTGTACTCACAGTGAAGGTTGGATTCAGTGTTTTATATGCAGAAGATGGGCTCATTGTTCCTGTGCAGGAGAAGAAGATGAAGCAGTTCACGTTTGTGCACTGTGCAAAGACTGACCCCATCATGCCCCTCTAGTAACCCCATCTTGCCCCACTACATGGAAACTTGTCATTGTGTTACGAAGACAGTTTTATATTGTAATTGAAAAGTAAAAACAAATTTGTTTGTACTTCATTCTCAGCTATAATAATGTACAATTACACCATATTTTTTTCAAAATCTTCTGACTATGATTGTTGATTTTATGGCCCCAAATATATTAACTATCCCGTCTTGCCCTACTCTCCCCTAGAGATGAACATTATACGACATTGCAGTGCCTGTGTTATTCTGATTATGATGCGTGTCCAAAGAAACGTTCACTGCGGCGACTACAGCCGGTGTGAAATACATTAAATGAAGAAGGACAACCAATAGCTGCAGAATGGACTGGCAACAATCGAAATATGTGCCGGGCCGGCACTCACACCTGGATTTCCCACTTATCAGTGTCTTCATTCCTCTGCACAGCTCAACATTGTTCTTATTCGCAATTTCGAATTCATTTAATGTACACTCCTGGAAATTGAAATAAGAACACCGTGAATTCATTGTCCCAGGAAGGGGAAACTTTATTGACACATTCCTGGGGTCAGATACATCACATGATCACACTGACAGAACCACAGGCACATAGACACAGGCAACAGAGCATGCACAATGTCGGCACTAGTACAGTGTATATCCACCTTTCGCAGCAATGCAGGCTGCTATTCTCCCATGGAGACGATCGTAGAGATGCTGGATGTAGTCCTGTGGAACGGCTTGCCATGCCATTTCCACCTGGCGCCTCAGTTGGACCAGTGTTCGTGCTGGACGTGCAGACCGCGTGAGACGACGCTTCATCCAGTCCCAAACATGCTCAATGGGGGACAGATCCGGAGATCTTGCTGGCCAGGGTGGTTGACTTACACCTTCTAGAGCACGTTGGGTGGCACGGGATACGTGCGGACGTGCATTGTCCTGTTGGAACAGCAAGTTCCCTTGCCGGTCTAGGAATGGTAGAACGATGGGTTCGATGACGGTTTGGATGTACCGTGCACTATTCAGTGTCCCCTCGACGATCACCAGTGGTGTACGGCCAGTGTAGGAGATCGCTCCCCACACCATGATGCCGGGTGTTGGCCCTGTGCGCCTCGGTCGTATGCAGTCCTGATTGTGGCGCTCACCTGCACGGCGCCAAACACGCATACGACCATCATTGGCACCAAGGCAGAAGCGACTCTCATCGCTGAAGACGACACGTCTCCATTCGTCCCTCCATTCACGCCTGTTGCGACACCACTGGAGGCGGGCTGCACGATGTTGGGGCGTGAGCAGAAGACGGCCTAACGGTGTGCGGGACCGTAGCCCAGCTTCATGGAGACGGTTGCGAATGGTCCTCGCCGATACCCCAGGAGCAACAGTGTCCCTAATTTGCTGGGAAGTGGCGGTGCGGTCCCCTACGGCACTGCGTAGGATCCTACGGTCTTGGCGTGCATCCGTGCGTCGCTGCGGTCCGGTCCCAGGTCGACGGGCACGTGCACCTTCCGCCGACCACTGGCGACAACATCGATGTACTGTGGAGACCTCACGCCCCACATGTTGAGCAATTCGGCGGTACGTCCACCCGGCCTCCCGCATGCCCACTATACGCCCTCGCTCAAAGTCCGTCAACTGCACATACGGTTCACGTCCACGCTGTCGCAGCATGCTACCAGTGTTAAAGACTGCGATGGAGCTCCATATGCCACGGCAAACTGGCTGACACTGACGGCGGCGGTGCACAAATGCTGCGCAGCTAGCGCCATTCGACGGCCAACACCGCGGTTCCTGGTGTGTCCGCTGTGCCGTGCGTGTGATCATTGCTTGTACAGCCCTCTCGCAGTGTCCGGAGCAAGTATGGTGGGTCTGACACACCGGTGTCAATGTGTTCTTTTTTCCATTTCCAGGAGTGTATTTCATATCGGCTGTAATCGACGCAGTGCCAGCATGTCCAAATTAGCTTGGCATCGTAATCAGAAAAATACAGGCACGGCAACATCATATTTATGTGCCGATACCGGGCATGTAACTTCCAAGTACAACGTCTCACCTGTACGGGAATATACACGATCGATGTAGGAGTACAGACTGTAACTGCACGATTGACGGCACATGTAGGTTTGGGCCTGGCCGTGAGGCACGCACGGTGACCGCTTACGATATGCGGGAAAGCCGGGTTCCAGTCCCACTCCGGCACAAATTTTCATTGTCATTAGTCCATTCTACAGCTAATGGTTCCCCTTATTTGCAATTGAGAATTCATTGAATGAACATTCTTTTTTAGTCCAAGTTCCCATAAGTATTCATTAGGGTATGTTTGACAAGTACAATTCTGCAAGTCCTCATTGGAGCCAGACCTAGACTACATCTAATGGCTTTCTTCTGTCATTAAAAGATGTAAGCTGACTGGTGCAATTAACCACAGCAGTATTCCATATTGCAGGTGTAAGTGGAAGAACGGGTAATAAGAGTAAAGTAGAAGATTCTTACTGACAATTTGTCACAATTTTGCTGCTTAAATAATGTGTGTGTCCATCCCATGAAAGTCTTATCAATCACAAGTCCAAATAATTTCACATTTCAATGGTCTGAGACTGGAAAAAAATTCCTCCTGTTTTTGTTTTGTTAATAGACAGCTAGTTGGCCAGACACCAAGTCAACTCGATTATTTCTCTTTGGTAATTTTGGACACCTTGTAAGTTTTCACCTGTTCTCATCAGCTTGATATTGCTATAAGCACATTTTCACACGGTATGTGTAGTGAGAAATTATTTACATACACCATAAAGAGGAAGGGTCCAAGAACTGACCCCTGTGGTATTCCACATTTTATTTTTGTGGGCCCTTTCCCTTCCTTGTGTATATAAATAATTTGTCAAGTCACATATCATGCGAGAATGTGCTGTATGCTGACAACATCACAATGATAGCAACAGGTAAAAAACTATCTTCATCCTCATCTCAATGTACATTGCACACTTGAAAATTACAGAAGTATGCCTGTGTCATCAGCAAAGGTTACAGTTTCTTTACTACCTTCTACTGTAATTGTAAGATCATTTATGTAGGTTAGAAACAGGAGGGAACCCACTACCGATCCCCGTGGCAGTCCACACTTGATGTTCACTCGCTTCTGAGACTATTTTCCCGAGTACTGCAGGTACAGAGGGGTTGTCGTTTCCGTCCCAGGGGTCGACAACTTCGCTGTTCACCTTGAAGTACCCCAATTGAACTGAGAAATCAGTCGGATACAATCCGTTAATGAGACTTTCTGCTCCCTGTTTGGAAAGCAAGATTCCATCCGTGCAAGAGTGATGCCGTTAACAACATAGAACCCTTTGCAAAAGGCAAACTGAGAGGTGGTTACTAAATCCTGCACAGTTAAGTGAGTTAGTATTCCATCATAAGACACTTTCTCACACACTTTTGAAAAAAGACTGTGTTGAGTGACATAGGTCTGTAATTAGGGGTAGTTTTCATATCTCCAGTTTTGTTGACGGGTGTTACTATAGCATATCTAAGACAGTCACAAAATATGCCCCGAGCCATTGACCGATTACAAAGATAGCTCGAGGGCAACCCTATCTAGTCGGCACAAGTTTCAGCACCATCGTAACTGAATTACTACTCTTTAGAGACCTAATTAAACCTGCAATCTCTGTCAAGTTGTATTTTTTAATGTGATCGTGTCCTGTCTTGCAGGACCGCTGGAGGAAACGTGGCAGCCAGATCAGACAGTTCGGTGCCAGCAAGGCAGCGGGCACCGGCAGAGAGTGGGACACGCGGGGCGTGTTCTCCGGGAACCGAGCAGGCGGGCACGCGGTCGGGGTTGCAGACTTGTGACTTACCACCTGACCGAGCTCACATGCATAATTAGTTGATCCTGCACACAGAATTTACCTATACTAAGTACACCGTTATCCTGCACCAAAAAATTCTTCATTAAAAAACAATTCTGTAAACTCACTGTGCATTTCTGGCTTCTGTTACGGAACAGATTATTCTTCGTACAGTTTACAACTATATTGCGTTATCAGTTCACTTCCTATATAAAGAAATGGGAGCTAATGGTCAATAGGAGAGTTATCAGCAAGGAGGATAAATTTCCATTAACGTTTGCCAGAAAATTTGAAAGCAATTTTTGCAGATGGCTTGTTATACAATAAAATATTCAGATTAATCTAGTACAAATTGTTTAGGGCAGTTTTTGTTGTTTGCAATGTATTTTCAACATGTAAAACATTATCAATACTCATTACGGAACTTGTAAAATGGGGAAAAAAACAGTAATAGTTAATGTTGTGGCGAAGCAGCTGTTCGAAACAAATGTCAAAGACTGTTTTTTCTGTACATTACGTATGGCGAGTCTTTACCACTGAGCAGTTGGTGAGCTGAAGTTCCTTCAGTTAGGTACAGTATAAGCCAGGTACGCACCTACGTTCAGTTCATTTCGGATGTTGACACTGTCTGGAATATCAGTGGACATATCATATATATATTCTTTCGAGGCAATAACAACAATGGTCTTAGTTACATGTTGGCCACAAATAACTCTTCTTATCAGTTACTGTGCATAATTTTAAATTCTTTGGAGAACAGTAATCCTTTAGGTAAATTCTGCTATGCCTTACTGCAGTTTATACACACTATAATTACCACCCTTTGCATAATTATTTCTCATCACTGCCACTGGTAACGATTCTTCAGATTAGTTGCAAATCTCGTAACAAAATGAGAGAGCCATTTTCTTGACATAAAACAAAAAGAAAACTGCTGCCATATTTCTGTAAGTACAGGTTAACGAGTTGTGTGTTGTACATATGTAGGCACCGTACAAACTATCGTAAAAGAACGGGGAACATTCCAAAGTAACTGGTGAAGTTTCGTATTATCATGTAGGCGACAGATTAAAGAAGTAGCTCCTCACTGCCTCCAGAGTATAAAGAGCTGTGTGATCTCCCTTGTGCTATAGTTTGTATTGCAAATGTAACTCCAGAGAAGGTCCATAACTATAATTTGGAATTGAAAGTTACGTTTTACAAATGAGCCTGCGCTCTGTTGCACAGACTCATCTCTGCATTGCTCACACCGAGGTTACCTTTCTTCCTTAAAGTAAGGACAACAGTTTCCTCCTTAACTGCAAGGATAAAACCTCTCCACTTCAGGCCTAGAGTACATCGTAATATAGAAATAATTTAAGATAGGTTTTTTATAGACACGCAACGCCTTTGCTAGTGGTAGGAAAATATTGATCGTGTTGCAATATTCTTTTCTGTCTCTGAATATATTTACGTGTAAGATAAATGAGCTTAGGGCACAAATATAAACGTATATATATATATATATATATATATATATATATATGACACTTGTCATAATTTGTTTCTGTAAACGGTTGTCGGTTCTCCACAGATTGGGTGTCTGCAGGAACCTGTTTACTTTAAATAATGAAAGGAAATGGTATTATTTTTATATAGCATTTTTAATGTACTTATGTTCCAGTGTTAATCCATAAAAGAGAATTACCGTAATAGCAAACACGTGCCACGTACTCTGACTAGTCCCACTGTTTTGTCTGTGACTGTTATGGCTGCTGTTTCCCATTTCCTCCTGTTTGTATTAAACATGGAGAAGCTGGGCAATAGGCCTACCTGTGGCTGGGAATGTAAGAGGAGTGTGCCCAGGTTTCAAAACCCTCACACTGGCTTTGAACAGCCTGATACTTGTCTGAAGTCATCAGTGCAAATACAAGCAAAATGTCTATCATTATTTTTAATTGATGTAACATTTCATTTAATGTAGCCTGTCTGTATGGAAAGGAACTTCACTAAGTACCCATGTTAGGATGGAGATGGCACATCATTTTTTTAAAAGGAAGGCACGGCCTGCCAGGAACGCAGTGACCACTGTAGCCAAAATTCAGGTAAAACAGCCCCAGATCACATACAATTTGACATTATAAGTGGTTTCACTTGTTACTACACTCCAAGCTGAATACGTAAAGCAAATTGTGTTTAACCTGTGGCTGTATTACTTGAATATAAATCAACAACTTCTTTATTCTCTGCGCAGTCCTCGTAGGGGGTCTGTGCTTCTCCTCCTTTTTTAATCCACAAAAAAAAGGAAGGACCACCAAGATCTCTAAAATACACCTCCATCTCAACAAAGGTCTCTTCATTTCAGTAGAACTTTTTACCTGCAAGCCATTTCTTCACATTGAGAAATGAACTGAAATAGAGCATCATGAAGTTACACTGTGACAACTCTGGGTGAATGTGCTGAGCTGGTGCATTGTCACAGTGAAACAGCACTTTGTTCTTCACCAAATTTCCTTAAATTTCTGGTTGAGGTGTTTCAGTGCCTCAGTGTAGCATTGTCGATGTCTGGAGCAGATTGACTAGAAGGCCTAAGGTATTGTTGTGGCAAGAAGCTGCATAAAGTCTTTCAGATCTCACTTAAATTGTTCCGAACAGCTTCGAGCTGAAAGTCGTACCCATCCGTCGTCTACAGCCGACAGTCGTGACGTCTATTGGACCGACACTTCTTTTGTCCCCCGTTATTATACATAATATTAACTGCCTATCCTGTTGACACACTAACTTTTTGCTCTTTCATTCCAGTGTCAATAAGAATCGTGTTGTCTCTTTCAACGGTTTCTTCTGTAGCAACATTTGCTCAGTGTTCTGCGGAACCTTCATCAAAAGTGGATGACCTCCATTAAATTTGGTGTACCAAAAATCTAACGTGTCATTGTTGGCGAAGGATCACCATCGAGAGCATCCAACTTCAGTTTTCTCTCACCACGTTTTCACAACGAAAATGAAATGAGGAGGTAAATCACTAAACAATATTGCACTTTTCTGTATTGGCAGAAATTGCAAGGCACAACTGCTACATCCGTACTACCCTACAATTTGGTAACATTTTTGTTTCAGGGTCATCTAACAGCACCAACTTGCATTTGAAACAGCACCTGTCTTCAATAAGTACTGACAGTCCTTGTGTAATTCATCATTTAGCCTGTTTTCTGGCTATATTTTGTCTTCCTTAATGGGAGTTTCCATTTTCTTACACAACAGTAATAATGTACTTACACTTGTATAGTTGTCTGAACAGTCTTGTATTCTTCTTATTGTGGATACCACAATACACACAGCTTTTATCATCAGTAGCTCTGAGTCTCCATACTCCCATTCCCAACTGCCAGATTGAAGAGTCACTGAATAAAAACAATCCATTAACTAAAAATTGATAGACTGGTGTTAGGTTGGTAATCTGATAACCATTGTGATCTTTCCAGAATGTGATTTTCACTCTGCAAGGTTCGCAGGACGCTTCTGTAAAGAGTGGAAAGTAGGAGACGAGGTACTGGCAGAAGTAAAGCTGTGAGGACGGGGCGTGAGTCGTGCCCGGGTAGCTCGGACGGTAGAGAACTTGCCCGTGAAAGGCAAAGGTCCCGAGTTCGAGTCTCGGTCCGGCACACAGTTTTAATCTGCCGGGAAGTTTCATTCTCATTTTTATCAGTGCTCTGTAACATTGTTGAACAATGTTTCCAGCATGACTTTGCACCTTCAGTTTGTTCTCTTAGGTTCCCTTTACAGTACCTAAAAGTTTCTATCTCAATTTGAGCTACTTCAGACACTGTTTCCTAACAATTTCCCTGCTTTATTATAGTATTAATCTGAATTTATTTTCTGGACACCTGTTGTAAATAGTCACTTTCATGTCAGGCAACTAGTATTTGATTCACTCTCTAGAATTTTGATGGGTTACATTTTTCTTTAGAGTAATCAGTTGAGAAGCAGAAAAATTTGCAAATATAGCAAATTTAATGCCTAATTTATGCCAAGTACTTTGCAATAATTATTATAGTACCATGTCACGCATATATTTCCTCCTCTCTCACACTAGATCTCTTGTATTGTAATTCCCCCCCTGCTCTACCTTCTCACCAAGTGCCCTAAAAGAGCAGCACTTACATTTTGTACTTAAGAGGTTCACCAAAAACATATTCATTTCTGTGAAACTATATGCCAGAGAATAACAAATTACAACTGTTGATAGTCACCGAAGTAAATTTTAATACACAACTGACTCATAACGGTACTATGTTACTGATACAGTAAAAATGAACTGCACACTTTCAATAGAGTCCACAGAAGGCTGACCATTGTTTGTGTCGGCTAGGCTGGCACGTTTACATGTCATTAAAAGTATAAACAGGTCAGGCAGTGTCGAGAAAGTGTGATGTGACAGTATCACTTCAATAAAATTGAACTTTCACCGCGATTTTAACAATATCAGTTTTGGATAGTGCAAGAGTATCATAATGTAACTTTGTTTAGATGTATTTATGTCACGAAAAATTTTGGGCTGGCACGGCTCGGCCATTAACACTCGAATATTTAAGACGTTCAGTGTGCGATATAAAATAAGATACTATATTGTAGTTACGTGAAAATGTTCTCAGGTGCTAGCACAATACTGATTATATCCAGAAAGTATTCATGCATGCTCCTTATTAATTTTACAAAACATCAGTGGTATGTGGCCTACTTGCTCAAAAGTCTTATGGAAGTCTTCCCACAGAATTTGAAGCATGGGAACTTTGCTATGAGACACTATAAATCATAGTTAACCTAGTTAACTGTCTCCTCCCAAGTGGACTATGATTGCTCACTACTAAGTAGTTGTTGTTGTTGTTGTTGTTGTGGTCTTCAGTCCTGAGACTGGTTTGATGCAGCTCTCCATGCTACTCTATCATGTGCAAGCTTCTTCGCCTCCCAGTACCTACTGCAACCTACATCCTTCTGAATCTGCTTAGTGTATTCATCTCTTGGTCTCCCTCTACGATTTTTACCCTCCATGCTGCCCTCCAATGCTAAATTTGTGATCCCTTGATGCCTCAAAACATGTCCTACCAACTGATCCCTTCTTCTGGTCAAGTTGTGCCACAAACTCCTCTTCTCCCCAATCCTATTCAATACCTCCTCATTAGTCATGTGATCTACCCATCTAATCTTCAGCATTCTTCTGTATCACCACATTTCGAAACCTTCTATTCTCTTTTTCCCCAAACTAGTTATCATCCATGTTTCACTTCTATACATGGCTACACTCCATACAAATACTTTCAGAAACGACTTCCTGACACTTAAATCTATACTCGATGTTAACAAATTTCTCTTCTTCAGAAACGATTTCCTTGCCATTGCCAGTCTACATTTTATATCGTCTCTACTTCGACCGTCATCAGTTATTTTACTCCCTAAATAGCAAAACTCCTTGGGGAATGAAAATTAGGGGAATTGTCTACACCCAATTTCTTGTGTCAGGTCAATCTTTTTAAGTTAGGCACTATCAACATTAACTGAGAGTTCAAGTTTTGAACGAGTGGAAACCCACCCTCATCTACACAGTCAATGTCATTACAGCCGCAGCTCTTTTCCACAGGCGAGCTGCACAGTGACAGTGTCGGCGCCAGGCGTCAGCTCTTCAGCAACAGTCTAGCCAGGACGCACCTTGTGTTACTAATGTGGCTCCACTAAGGAGATCAGGCTTCATTATCGTAGATCGGGCACAAAGACTGGCATAATTTCACGTTGCACGAAATCTTATACGAATACGTCCACAGTTAACTTTGAGTCTCGAGATTAAAGAAGGAACACAGAGAGGATGTAACTTCACGGACCGAGTTCTCGTTTCCTGCTTCCGTCGTCACTATCGGTCTGCTACCGATCCTCTGAGTAGAACCACTAAGTGATCTCGTCCACTCCAAGACGACAAATTTTCCTCCATTTCACTTTGATATCGGCACTTCGATTATCTAGCATTCGGTACGATTCTTCAATTTTGCTACTGCTAAATATGTTCAGAATGTAGAATTCTGGTATCACCTGTGAAGCTATTTTGACAGCAGAAAGCTCGATTTGAGATTACAATCACAGGTTACAATTAATGCCACAATTCCACACACCACAAATAATTGTGTTATAAAATTCGACAAATTGCAACTGACGAGTTCGACAGTGACGATTATTTTGGGGGGCATTATATATTTCTCAGAGGTTTTTCCACTGTACACCATCGAAGCACACGAATGACCTTCTCATTTACACGACTTCCACCAACTACGTGAAACATTACACAAATGCTTCGAGCGCAGAAGTTTTGTTCGTTATCTGATAATTTTTGGTACTAGATTACTGCTCTAAAACTATATAGATCTGTAAATTATTAACAGTGGCTTTGCCAGTCGATGTCTTCACGTATCTGAAATTGTGCAATTTTTGTTTTGTTTACCTGAAGATGACACGAATCAAACGCCATTTGGATGCCGGTCAGCATAATGCCGTCTACCGGTCGACAGGAGAGAAAACAAATTTCTCCTTTAACAAAGTCTGTACAGTATAAAGCAAATCGTGAGTTTTTCTTTGTACTGGGATCTACAACCAAACATATCACCCTGACTCACTTTCATTATATGCATTGCAGTTTTATTATTTGACTAGTTACACAAAATGAAAATTATCACATCACAGTAAATGACAGACCAACATAGTCAGTCGTCAGTCAAGTTCAGGTGCTGTATTTTAATATGATGTTTTAGCATTTGCTGTGCAGTTTTGAAAACTGATCAAAATGATCCTAAAACTTCATCATCTACTTCTTGTATGCAAATCCATTCTTCTGAAAATGACATACTTTTGTACATTATCAGCGAGCCAAAATATTGTTTGTGACAGAAAAACTGTCTAATTGTGAGAATCCTAATACAATCACAGAAATGTCTATTTTTGTTGCTATAATTATTTATTGAGAAAATGCATTATGTTGAAAAGAAGAAACAGTCTTTCATGTCAAATGCAGCAGGAACTCATTTTTTAAAAAAAGTTTAATATATTAGCTTTGTAACTTTGCACAAATATTAAAACATCTTTTATGGCCTCCACAATAGAAAATGTTAGTTGTCTTTTTTAGTAAAATGCTGTGTACTGAAGCGTCTGATAAACATTATTCTCACTACATATGACTTTTACAAGTATTATTTAGATGTGTAAAATTTTGTAGATATTGAACACTTACCTGTGCTTGCTTTGATGCATTACACTATCAACCTTAAGAACACTGCACTAATGTAACTTCTCACCAAAGTACCATCATCTAATTACAATATCCCTACCCATTTTTTACTAAGAAAAAACAAATCATACAGCATCTGTGGCCATTGTCACATCCCATCAATCAACTTCCGCTACCGAGATGGATACAGACAGAGGATGTCACATACAGCAGGCCCATGTGCTGGTCTCACAGCTGCTTCACCTATCTGTCTGCCCAGCACTAATCCCGGTCCCCATTTTTCTTTGGTTTTGAAATACACTTTATTCTGTCTTTCCAAACCCTCTTCAATTTCTCTCTCTCTCTCTTATTAATAGCCTAATGGTTGCACTGGTTGTACTACTCTGCACTAAGGCAGAACAGCTTACTCATGAATTCCTTATACTGGAAAATGTTGTCATAGTACATTTTTTGTATTACCCTGCCAAATTTCAATATTTCTTTTTATTCCTACAATGCATTTCCTGTTCTCAACTTTCATTCTTTTGATATGGCTGTAATACTGTAGTAGTTGTGAAATTCTGTTTGTGATTTAATTTCTTGGGTCCTTTCCGCTATCATTTTTGGGGTGTCCATGAGGTTTGGTCATTCAGAGTCTTTGTACATTTTGTTGAGAAATGTAGCTGTGTTCATCAGGTGGTGTGGGCTTTGGTCATATCTGTGTTCTTACTGCCTGGCCTATGACTATCAAATCAACAAACCATCTCTAATGACATTGTCAATGTTACATCAAACCCTAATTTATCTTATTCTGCCTCACGAAAAATGGCTACGTCAGTCATCAAATATTGTGAACAAAAACTTAATGTTAGTTTCGGCTTGTACATATTTTGAACCATCATATTTTTTCCTTAGAAGTTTCTGGACAATTTTCGTTCTGTTGTCAGTATTTAATTTCCTCTTCAAAATTTGTGGTTTGAACTGTGGAAACATCCTCATTTAATAACAGGTCATTCCATTTTTCAGGTGTGTGTGTGCACTTCTTTTTGTGCTGCAAAAAATTTGAATGACATAGAAACGAAAAATGCAGACACTATATTATTTTCATTAGCTTTTAATTCATTTTACAGAATTTTATCAATGAAATGACCAGATTTCCTCAATTTTGTTATGTAAAAATAACAGCAGCAGTGCTATGCAGTAAATTACCCTTAAAGCTTTTTTTTTCCACTCTGTTTTCTCACTCTCCCCGTATCATTGCTAAACTTCAGAGTGAATGGTTCCACTGCTTAATTTTCATTCTTCCAGTCACATAAAAACTATCTTTGTAAACACATTCTGCATTTAATGAAGTTGTTTCCAAAATTGCCATGTCAATAGCTCAGCTCCTCAATGCTTACAGAAATGGCACTGCAGATCACAAAAATTTCACTTTGTGTGAGAACAGCCCACATTGTTGGGTACTTAGAATTTAACACTTTTCTCTTTGTTTATCTTTTACTTATGTAACGTGAAGCCATTATGGAGGAAAAAAGTAATAAAAAATTTTGTGTTGTCTGAAGGCAAAAAAATAAACTAGTTGCTTACCAAAGACTAGCTCTGTGAACTGTGTCGCTCGTAACTTTCGTGGGATTGACATCCAAGCAAAATTTACAATTTCTGATACTCTGTGCATTTTTGACAATGTAACATTATGAGACAACTGTTAATGTGAAGGACAATCAAACAATTTAAAATCAGAGATGGTAAAAAAAGTCTATATTTAACTGAGTGAAAGTCCAAAGCCACAATACCTGTTTATTGTGTTTTCACTGTATGACAACCAGTTTCATACCCTGTTATATCTTCAGGTCTCATAAAACTTATGCGTCATGTTCCACCAATCACAAGATGCATGTGCACATAAAAACATGTTACTCCTTGGTAAAACCTTGGATGAAACAGCAGATGGTCATCCAATCCGAACCATGCATGATCAGTAAGACATCAGAAAAAGTCGTCAACATACTAAAATGTATTGGCAGGTGTCAAACCAAACTACATGTTACAGCAGTAGCCAATGTGTGGCTAGTGCTGTAACGTGTAGTTCTATTTGATGCTTATCAATATATTATAGTATGTTGACGACTCCCAAGGATTGTGTGTCTTAATTCTGTGTCTCTCGCAGATTTTAACGATGATGTCGTCCTAGTATACATGGACTGTCATGTGCTGTCCATGCTCTTCTTTTGACAGTGTTTTGGGGATGTCTTACTGATCATGCATGGTTTGGATCAGATGCCCATCTGCTGTTTCATCTGAGGTTTTACTGGGGTGTGAGATGTTTTTATTCACACTTGCACCTTAGAACTCCTGACACATAAAGTATTAGTTTTATAAGGCCTGAAGACATACCTCCAGGATATAAAACTGGGTGTCATAGAGTGAAAACACAATAAACAGCTGCTGTGGATTAGGATTTTCACTCAGTTCAAAATATACTATTTCACCATCTCTGATTTTAAATTGTTTGACTGTCCTTCACACTACGTACAAGTTTTTTTATTCGTGATTGACTGATCAATAGGGTTATTTGTAGTACTTGTAGTAACTATTTATAAACTTGGCAAACTGTGCCATCTATAAAATCTTTGCACTACAGAGAACTGGCAGACTCAATTACAACAATGCACACCAAACGTTACTCACACTACCAGAAACTAAAAAATATTTCATCAAAGAATTAAACGGGAAGTTTATGATTCAGTGGACATTTCCTCACCCGTTTGTCACCACTACTCAAGTTTTCATCCCATGTAAAGCCATAATAAATTCTGTTTTAACTCCAAACCGTCAGTCTGCAATTTGTTTGGTGTAATATGTACAAAGGCCCCCTCCCCCACTATAACAACAACGCAGAAAGAAACTTAATGAGAGAACATGTATTAGTAAAGTGCAATTTTTGCTTGAAATTCCATTTCACAGTTGCCAATATAAATTAATCTGGAACATTTTCAAAGTCTTCATGGTCACTCTGTTAAGATCACAACAACTCGACTCTGCAATGTCTCTTAACAAATAGAGCCACTACTTTTTTGTTACTACAAAAATCTGTGGTAATTTATAACCATCTAAATAATGTCGCTTGTAACTGCAGAATTGCTGCTGCTTGTACATGACATGTGAGTAGAAATCAATGTGTTTCAGCAAATAGAAATTCCAGGGTGTAGTTTTTGCAGTTTCAACTCCTATTAATATGAGAGTTATGGTGCAGGTAGTCTTGTAATATTTTAGCAAGTAAATTAAAATGTTGGCACTGTCTGGATGGTTTAAATACACAATACAATGGTCTGAAAGTATTAATTTTTCATTTACTTGTATTTTACAAGCTTGCTTCCTTGTGTGCTTTCTGTATTACTAACTTTAAAGATTTTCTTCAGTTTAGTTAAGTTGTGTGTGATAAAACCATGGATTCTTTGAAATTATCTTAAAACAGGAAAATAAAATTATGCCAGATAAATAAACTTTCAAGCTTGGCCGCTTCGAAATCTGAACATTTGCACACAAATTAGCAACTGTGGAATGACCTAATGTGGCAAAACTATCATCCCAATAGTCATCAACAGACACGTCTTTTAAACATAATAAACATGCAGCAGGATGTTTGAAATGTCAACTGTGCATGCTGTTATAGAAAGAGAAAGTGAAGTATCACAATAGAATAATGGCTGTACCTTAAAAGTAACGACTTGTTCAAAAATTTAAATCAATAGTTTTCTGCAAATGTGTACAAAAATGAAAACTATGCAGTATCCTTTCCCGGACTGGTTGGACTCATTTCTACCACAATGGAAGCAGACTGAAAAAATGGTACACAAAGCTGATTTCACAACTGTGTTCCAATGCAATTACTTGTGGTATGTTACATTATCTATCACAGTACGTTTTAGGGGCTAGCAGTCTTTCTGGTTGTTAACTTGCACCATCTGGATTTCTAAAATTGTGTTTGAATTTATTCCATCATTTCAGACCATCTTTTTCCCATTTATGGATAGCACCAGAAATGAAGCAATTGGGATATGCTGGACTCAGCAGTTGTGTAGCACTATTTCTGGCACTGATGACAAAGACAGAAGATGCTAATTACCAAAAATCTACGAAAAGCAGATAGAATGTGGCTTACTGGCTACATTACCGTATGGATCTTGTGAAATGGATTCTCTCTGCACACACTATTATTATCATTATTTTGATTGTAGACATTCCTGAATGGAATGGTACTCCCCTTCTGTACAGCTGACGTGAGTAAATGAATCTCTTAGTCAATAATATTTTCTATGAATTATGTATCCATTTGTAGGTTGTGTTGAAACATTCAGTGGTACCCCTTGGAACTGGTATGCAACTGGCACAAATGCTTCTGACTTTAATGGTGTTTTGACATCTTCAGGGTCAGAGATTAGAATTTTGTGTTTTGATTTGTGTGTGTGTGTGTGTGTGTGTGTGTGTGTGTGTGTGTGTGTGTGTGTGTGTGTAGTTATAGTTTTAGTTAATATTACGTATGGTACATGTAAATATTGTGTATCTGCTCAGGTTACTCTAGTTAGTGTTTCAGCTCAGGGCAGCTGGAAACCTTTGTGGCAGAAATGCAGTTGGAAGAAACTTATATCTGTTAGGGAACAACATCCTTTCATACAAACTAAATTGTCCCATTCAGTCAGCTTCCTTTAAAAAAGAATGTGTAAGAACCATGGATAAAATATATATATATTTTTATGTTTGATTATGACATTACCAGAGTTTAAAAACTAAAAAAAGACTTTATACTCATCTATCCTGTAACTAAGGAAACTGGTTAAACAATGTTTTGTAAATAAAATGTTTAATAAATTATATATACTATTTTTATTTAAACATTTTGTGTTTTGTAAACATCCACCCATAACTAATGATTTCTAAAATGAAGCTGATCATATTTTTTTGAAACCAAGCACTGTTGATCGAAATATAGGTGTGTCGTTAGCATCTCGACAATTGAGGTAAGCACGTGTCTGTGTACTGATATTTCATTGTACATAGATGTAAGTAACAATTAAAAGGATAAAGGAAAGGGCACATTTTAGAAAAAATGAGAGGATGTACGGTATCTATTTTATGGATGAAGTAGCAGCAGAATATAATTGACGAGAAGATAGTGGAGGCTATGCGTGCGAGCACTGAAACACTATCGTAAAGGTAGAGGTGAAATTTCATGGATAATTAATTAAATATTCCAGCAAGCTGATGAAAGAAAAAGGTGCAAGTGTACAAAGAATGACATGGGAAGTCAGTGGTAAAGCTTGTTTGGAATTTGCTGTTACCAAATAACTTCAGAATGTTTTAAAGAGAGATACAAGGATATTTATAGCAAATGGTTATAGTAAAGTGCAAACAAGGGATAGGACATAACTGAGGATACTAAATGTGTTAATGTATGGTGTGCAGATAAAGAAACACTGTTAACTGTAGAATTTGCAGGAGTGTACTGAAAGACCGTATAATGAAAGTGAGCCCTCCTGACTTGCAATAGAATAGAAAAATGACGACCATGTAGAAAAAAAAGTGATCAAAGGATAAAGGCCGATTCTGATAGAGAGTACTGGGATTTTATTGAGCTTAAATCTGTTGGAATGAGTAACATGACTATAGAAACTATAAGGCCAAAAATACTATGTAAACTAAAAATGGATTATACACGGATCTGTTATGCCAACAATGATTATATATATGAACGTAAATAAAAAATTGCTATGCTGCTGATATAGACATGTCAAATAAATGTTTTGTCAAACATTATCACACCTTCAACCAATGATTTTGCAGCTTCAAATAAGAATGGCATTTATTGCTTAGTGCCACCAAAACTGAAGTCTCCTGTTTCCACATTCATAACAGATCAGCAATCCAACTCCAGATGTCCTTCAAAAATCAGTCAATACAAAATAATTCCCAAAACACCCAAGTTACTTCATGTCGCACACTTTCATTTGAACCTAATTACCACGTCTAGGCGAACATCTATCGGGAAGCAGAAACACACTGCCAGAACAACTGCAACTCATTATAGCAATAGTGCATCTAGTTGAATATGTTTGCAGAACCTCATATGAAGAGAAATATACCCACCAGTGTGAGGACTGGGTCAAACTGAGCAGACTCCAATCAGTCAAAGTGTCACAGAAGCTTTGAGGATTCTCGTCATAAATGAGACCATTTGGGCACCTCGACATTACTGTAGCATGCACCAGCAAACTGTCAATCCTATTACGGTGGAGTGTATCGAGGGGGCTGGAATAACCACTGTCATCAGCTGGGCACTAACCTGTTAATAGTTTTAACAGTTTAATTACTCTTTCTTGACTGTGCTCTATGTTTCACCACAACACATTTTGTTTCCTTTTCAAATGTGGTGGGTCAAAAAATTCATATTACAATTATGTATTTGTACTCCCATTTCATCGTGCATGTCATAAGATAAGATGAAAATCATACATTTCCATTGAAACAGTATCATTACACTACCAAAGGTCAAACATATTTACACAACAGCACTGAATGATCACTCTGACATGTCAAATTTATAAACTGCTAACTAGAATAACATAACACACAGAGAAATGGAAGAGATGCTGAATAAAGGTAAGTTTCATTCTAGGAAAGATGAATTGATTTGATGCTTCAATCAGTAAGGGAAGGACATATAAAGAAAAATGAGAGTACCTTCCTGATATCTGTTGGTATAGTGTGTGACCCATCAACCATGAAAGGAGAAATAAGAGGCACAAAATCCTCAACTTAACTGAAATTAAGTGGAGGGAGGCAGGGAAGGGGAGAGGAGTCGGTAGCACAGAATTAACCTCTGACACTAGTGGCTCGCAGGATTAGTTACGACAGAGCTGTCTCGGATCGCAGTAGTGAAAGTATAAATCTTTTAAATATTTTTGAAAATGTTGAAACCACCTCCATTTCTCTGTAAAGACAAATGCTAAACTAACTGCTAGTGACTACATCAGCAAGAAGCTAATTTAATTTTTAATAAATGGCTCACCATCTCTTAGAATGCAGATAATCCACCCACCTCACAATGACACTTCACATCGGCACTGCATTTACTAATAAAGATCTTGACATGCTGCACTACACTCAATCAACATACATTTAAGAAACCACAACTTTACAGATGTACACAATCTCATATTTGTTTAACAGCTATTTAATCTGGTTCTCCTGCTAATAAGAAGAACTTTTTACAAAGATAGTCATTGTGGTTACTGGAAATTAGATGCATTGAGCAGTCCTCAAAATACTAGTGTAACTAATTTTTGTTTCAGTTCAGAATGTCCCATTTATCATTTACAATTCTTCTCACCTGCAACACACTCAGACTAACATTCCTCGCAAGCGTTTGAGGTGTGTTTCTTTGAGTCTACAGGCAAAGTACCTTCCTCAAGCACTTAACTTTGTGGCTGTAGCATTTAACACTGTGTTACACTGGCCGCTTGTCGAGGGTTCAAAACTGGTACACACTCACTTTCGTGACGGCTACCAGGTCGGCCTCCAAACCTGTCGAGTAACTTCTGGTGGGACCCTCTTCAGAGCTTTTTAATATCTGACTACGCTTCTCCATTTCCCAGATCAGAGTTCACTTTCAAAATGACAGTCACTATTATTTCTTAAACAGTTGTGACATTCTGTAACGTACTCAAAGCCCTCTGTCACTCCTGTATCCATTTACTCTTGTATTAAAAGAAGAACCTATCACAGTTCTCAATCACACAAAACCCTCTTCCTAATTTCTTCCATTGTTAAAAATATTAAGGAAAGACATACTTTGCTACGCCACAAACCCGCTTTCAAAATGATCCTCCGTATTTACACACCTTTTTAGTTTGCGTGAAGGCCGTAATAACTCTTTCGTGATGTTCTGTCAACTTATGTGAAAGGTCAGGGCTTTGTTTTCAGGAGGAGGGAGACATGCCAGACAAAGAGGAAAGACAAAGCAAACCTCCTTATGCAAAAGTCACCTTTACTGATCAAATAAATACCAAATCAATAAAGTAGCAAAGACATGCACACGCACAAAACATATGGCTAAACAAAAAACAGAGCATGGCCACATTTTATCTCAGTTTCTCGGGTAAGGCTTTTTTTTTGTTTAGATTTTATGCTGTTAACTGGCAGCAACAGAGAAACTCCATAATTCACTTTTAAAAGTTAACATTCTCTTTGGAGATCATAAAGCAATATACATATGATAAATAACCATAACAGAGGTTTTTTGCTCTTATTTTAAAAAACGTGGAGAAATGCACGACGAATGTTTTGTCGAGCTGCGTAGATCTTTCACTGCACGATCGGCTGGATACAGCTGCTAAATTCGGAGAGTAGTTATGCAAGATATCAATCTCGTGTAATAACTTTCCATATGTAGCACACATACATATCTAACCACTCACGTTATAAAAGATCTATGCAGCTCCACAAAAGATCTAGCATTGCTGATCATTTGTCTTATTGGACAGCATTCGCACACACTTATCCAGTGATGCCAGGACGTGATCTGGTAAGAAGGCATCGGGGTATTTCTCATGAACTTTCAGTTCTTCTCTTTTCTCTGCAATATGTCCAATTGGAGCCAACATCTGAAAGCATTAAATGACTTATCACATATCACACTACATTATAATTGTAAATACAGAAAATAAAATATCAAACAAAAGCAATGTGGTAAAGCACTAGACATACGTTGACAATGGCACAAATACAAAAGTTATCACGAAATATTACAGGGTGTATACTCTGGAAAAAAAAAAAAAAGAAGAAAGAAAGAAAGAAAGAAAGAAAGAAAATGCCTGGAATTTTCCTGGATAAAAATGCACTCCCACCCCCACATCAAAATACACTTCTTCCAAGGTGAAAATACACTTTTTCCAAGGTTTTATACACCAGCGAGAACTTCCTGGCACTTTAGAAAACAAAACTCAGCAAGGGGAGGGGGGAATGTGTGTTTTGGAAAGATCTTTGACGTGCAGCAGCATGTACGTTGCATATTTTCCCATCACAAAAGTATAAATTCAAATTCCACCAAACACAGCAAGTTTGTTTCCGAAGCACTAAAACAGAATTGCCATGAGCTATTGTAAGCCAATCACAGCAGATACAGTATAGCACACGTGATGTAGTCAGCCAATAGCAACATCACTTATGTAGTGTGGATGCACAAATAGGAAAAGTTAATGGTTTGAATTAATGTACTTAGTGTAGCTAAGCTTTCACATATAATATTGGTCTTTTTTGTGTGTCTTACACTTTAAGATACATCACAAAAATGTGCCAGTAAAATTTTAAACAAGACATTAATGTCTGGTCTTCTGGGCTCAAAATTATTCTGAGTAACTGGTCCTGAATGTTTTAAGCTTTAAATGAGAGTCAAACACTCTGTGATATAAGAAATCCATTGCACATTCTTACATATAACATAGTTCATCTCGCGTAAAAGAAAATTTCTTTGAAAATAATGCATTCACAATATTTTCCCACGACCTCCTAGACAGGGGTTTGTTTCAGCAGCTGCCAGGGAGCGCATTACTGCGCGTAGGTAGCTACGATGACTTAGAAAGCCCATATGTTTGTACACATTGATCATTAAGAGATCTTACATGACATCATAAAAAAAGAGCATAGGAATTTGATAAACCACACTAAAATACATAATTTGGCTTAAAGGACACATTCATATATCCAGATTCACATTGAAGTAGGCCCAAACCTGATATTAAGCTTTTCAGTGCACTTTTCGGGATGCAAATTTTCTTTCAGTACCAGTACTGTATTGTCTCACATTTGATTCTTAATTATGGCATAATGCCATACGTGCCAGAAGATGAAAATGTGCACTTGTAATTCAGTGAACAGTTGAAACTGGCCAATAGTGTGGAATGAAATACTTTGTTTCTCATAAATTAACTGCACCTGTGGAAAAGATTAATAAATGCCACATTTACTTAGCAAACCGACAAGTAACGTCATTGTTGTACAAGGCAATTAATGCTCGACTGCCAAAAATGTGGAAATAAAAGAAAATCAGAAAAAATGTGGAAATAAAAGAAAATCAGAAAAAATGTGGAAATAAAAGAAAATCAGAAAAACTAACAACATATTTTAGCTTTCAATTATTATGTGTATGTATTTTAATCTACTTGACAGCTCCAGGCTACAGAAATCCATTTTGTTTTCATTTGACACGTGAACTGTAAATGAAGAGGAAATAGGACATCAGGAAACAGCAAAATCACTAAATGTAAACACGGGTAACTATCCCCGTCCCCACTAAATCCAGACTGCTCTGTGCGCGCGCGGAACTGGCAGCTTGGGTGCGCCAGAAAAATTTTTCTGTGTAGCATGACTGCTTCTTGCTACTGCTGCAGCCCCCTTCAAGTAGCCATGAGTGGGAGAAGGCACTGCTTGTTTGCAACTCAGCTGTGCATGTGCACGAGCCTGCTGGCAACTGCTCAAAACAAACTTCATGTAAACACTTGTGACATCGTGCTAGTGTGAAACAATTTCCTGTAATCAAGTATTTCATAGTCTTTGTCCTAAAGTATTTCACATTCTGCTGTTTATCAGTTCTTACCAGTAAAAATGAAAAAGTAACTAAAGACTAAAACAATGAAAAATTCCCGGAATTCTACAAAATTCCCAAGTTTTTCCAGGTTTTCTCCGGGGTAAAAAAAATTCCTGGGTTTTTCCCGGAGTGGATACACCCTGTGTTGGATTAATGCAATTTTAAAAACATCACAAAACGAAGAAAAGGAAAAACGTAAGCCCAATAAGACTAAACACTCCCAGAAGTCAGCCAATCTTCATCAGGAACAGGAATGAAAAAATCTCTGTATGACAATTTTTGTATAATGTTGTGCAACAGTTTAGGTATCGTGAAGTAGGGAAGCAAGCAAGCCGACAGTCCCATCAATATTAAGAAAATAATGTACTTTTGTGATATACACAAGTAGTATTGCTTGCACGATGAAGGTGAAGCTTGCCATCTGTAGCACCGTTGACAGGGCCGACTGCAGACCGTGTATGGAGCCGAGTTGAGGGATAGACAGTGCTGCAAGTACCAAGGCTGCAAAAATGCAGCACAGAGAGCAGAGGTGTCGGGATCTGCTAACAGATTGTGCATCCCTTACACACAAGAGGCAGCTACCCGGGTAGTGGCGGATGTGCGGTGTCAACTGGTCATTATTTAAGTTAGGGGTCTCGGCAAAGAACAAACACAGCTTCAGTCTCAAACGGTGTAAGTTACAAACACAGGTTGAGGGTAGGTCTAGGAAACAACAGGATTATACTTGTATTGTTGCAGCTGCCTTGGGAAAGAACCAGAGCTACATGTGATAATAGAAAACACTGGAACTGAAATAGTTGTAAGTACCAAAAGCTGGCAACAGCTGCAGATAAGTTCAGCTGAAGATTTTAACAAGGAGCTAATGGTGTTTAGAATGGATAGACTAAATTTTGTGAGTGGCGAGTGGTGGCACGTTTGTCGCTGCAGGTAAAAGTAATTTCTCTTTCAGTGAATTTGAAGTAGTAGTTGGTGAGAGTTAGTACTTGACAAACCATAATAAATTAATAATTGATTCCTTTAATGAACCCCGATTCAGATAACAATGTTGTCAACGGGCTCAAGGAAAATTTGAGTCATTTAGAATGAGTAGACGACTCGTACAATTACAGTTGGTGACGATGTCAATCTACCCTCGATGTGTTGGACAAAATACATGTTGAAAGTTGGTGGTAAGTATAAGACATCACCCGAAATTGTACTAAAAAGAATGTTAAATTTCAGTTACACAAAAAATAATACAAAATTAAAGGTTGCTGATTCTATTAAATACTTAGGGATTACAATTACTGTAAACACGAATTGCACTCTTCGCATAGAAGATATTGTGGAGAAGGCAAACTGAAAACTGTTTTGCTGATAAAACACTTAGAACATTCCTATAAGACTGCCTACATTACAACTGTGTCCTCTACAGGATTATTTCTTGTACAGTGTGGGATCTTTACAAAATAGGACCGGCGAGGGACATCGAGAAAGTTCACAGAAGGGTACCTCGTTTTGTATTTTCGCATAATAGGAGAGAGAGTGTCACGGATATGATATGTTAGTTGGCAGGGCAGTCATTAAAATAGAATCGAACCCTACACGGACGGTCAGTCAGTCGATGCGATTCGAGTGGCGTGCCGTCACCAAATTCTTGACAGCAGAAGTGTCGAGCCCGACAAAATTTGTTTGGGGCTGTCTGTGGAAACTGCATCGACGTGAAGACACTGTCGTCCTCGCAGTAAGTTTGAATACGGCAAGGTAGGAATGTCCGTCTCGTGTGACAGACGGGAGTTTGACATTCAATGATGCAACCACTGAATCGTGCGAGCAAAATGTCGACAGACCCATTCGGGACTACATTTGTAGCTCTCTGTGAAAAACTGTGAGTGTAACTGGCATTTCACTACGATACGGAGGTCACACTGCCGCTTTGCTCTATCGTAAGATGATCTGCGAACGGTACCGGAAATAAAAGTGCACAATCTCTGAAGTTAGCGGGATGTCTTCTCACATAAAACGAATGGAGGTGATGCCTTTCTGCCTTCAGTTACGACTAGAGACGGAACACTAGTACACCTATACAAACTGAAGATAAAACGTCAATCCGTGGAATGTCGATACGTAGGCTTGTGCCACGAAAAGAAACTCGAGGTAATATCCGGCCGGAAAAGTCTCGGTATCAGTGTCTCACGACACGAACGGTCTTACCCCTGCCAATTTCCTCGAGCGTCGAGCGGCACATCACAAAGCTGTGAACTACAGTGTGACAACTGACCAGAGTGCAAAAGGGAAAGGGAAATGTTTCTTGGCAGCACAAGAATGTCAGACCGTGCACTTCAAATGGCACCACAGCATAGCTTCAGAGACTGAAGGTCATCACCAAACACTGTTCCTTTGCACAGCTCTCACTCGGTGGCATCCGACTTCCGTGTTATGCCGGTAACGGAAGACGACCTGCGGGGCAAAACTTCACAGCCAGTGAGGTCTCCAGAACGGTGCGAGGCCAGCTGCCAGAACAGCACTGACTTCTGTGCTGGCTTCAGGAAACTTCCATTATTGGCAGAACTGTATCCAATTCTATGGTAATTATGACCAAAAATAAAATCAGTCATTAAAAAAGCACATTCTAAGGATTATCTCTGCACTTCACTTATTAAAATGTTCCCATCGGATAAGTTACAAAGGTCGTTTGAACCTAGATGCACGTTTCAACTACATACTTCACACTAGAAAATATTGTTTACCTACAGATATAAATACAACTGCCAGCAGAAATCTTCATTCGTTGTGCCAAGTATTTGCAGCTCTCCGACAATGATAGTATCTGAGATAGTAAGAACAATAACCCATCCTAGTACATTAACTGACTTTCATCAATTTCTTTAAATCTTATTCTAAGATCTTAGTTACTTAATACAGGTAAGTAAACAAGAACAATTACATGGACTGTTGTAAAGAGTGAATGCAGCAACGTATCCCATCATCACTCTCTCAGACTATGAATTGTTTACATACACAACAGGCTGTGCCCTCAAAGGTTATCCTGGCATGTCACTTCCTAATCTACCATAAGAACTTAGCTGTCCTATAAATATCATTTGTGATGAATCATTGGTGGTAAATGACATCAAGCCCTAAATTCCATAAAAAAATTTACCCCTTATTCTTCTCAAACATATTCCAATACCATATCAGAAAATCGTCACCAACTAGTGTAGTTTTGGACGGCTTCTCAACTGGGCAGAAAATATTGTCACCACATGCTCAAAGACGTCCACTTGCCTTTATGCTTTGAAACACCAGTCCACAGCATGTGATATTTAGACTCGTGCAATTATTCGTACCTCTACTGTTGCGATGTCTGACACGGCACGAGCACAGATCTGCAAATGGTGAGAAATGACCGAACGCTCGCGTTTGTTACATCTCCGACATCCCACTATTTGACCGAACTGAGATCAGCTAAGACGGATGCAGCCAGACTAGTTACATTACTGTCACGTGCCACATTTACATCAGTGCACTCGTATTCCAGTACCTCACGTCAGACCAAATACCTGTCGTCATAATTAAATCTCAAATGTCTGTTAGACTAGCTGTGCCTGGGCATATAAAAACATTAGCAAACTACTACTCCGTTTTGGGTTAAAGCACTTCCATTTATCAAATTCTTAAGTTTCCCTTAAATATCCAGTAACAATTAATGTAATGTTTATGATTTCTCAGGGATAAACAAATACAAGGTGGTTCAATAAGTAAAGTAACGAAAGCTCCAAAAAATTAATTTCCAGGCTAGATAGAACAGACGACCAAAGTTTTTGAACACCAAAGAGGTAGCTTTACCAGTGCACTTCAATACGGATGTGAGAAACTGCAATTCCTTGAAAACTAACTGAAGTTTACAGTGTGAGTAAAATGTCAAAAATGGATGTGGCTTTGGGGCCACGATTTTAATAAAGAACATAAGACAAGCAAAAGTAAGGGTGGGTGAGATGTTTCACCTCAGGCAATATCGTGTGCAATGTCGAGGACTCAATCTGGGTCTACTGTAGCATTTGTGGCAGGCGGATCACACAAAACCTCACGTCTCCACTGGCTGTGTAGTGGGATTTACACATAACACACTGGACTACAGCAGATGTGTTCTGACTGGATACGACAGTAACTATCTGATGAGAAATGCGGTTCCAGGTGGAGGGAGTTCTGTTCCTACAGCGCATTACCACAGGGAATAAAACTGAGGTGCCCGATACGAGAGACACAGAAAACATCAGTGTTACAGAGACTCTCCACCTTCCTAAGCAAGATGTTCAAAATGGCAAGATACTGTAACATCTGGATCATACTACCGGTAGATTTGCTCACGCGTGTAGAATCCACAAATGCTACAGACACTGAAAAAGCTGCAGTAAGCTACTAAAGGAATGACCGAGATTACTTTTACCGGTGTCACGCGGTCCCGTAACAATACTTAACCGCGTACGACCTCCGATACAGGTGATTCGGTTCGGCACTTTTGGCAATCTGCATCGGAACACACACTGTGCATCCCAGGCCCGCATCCCAGCAATTGCCATCTCCGACTGTTTAGAGAAGCATCTACTCGCTCACCACTTCGGGACGGATGCCGACACTCGTGAAGCTGTCGTCAGGTGGCTCCTCGACCGGGATCCCGCTTTTATTCGTGCCAGTTACGCCAGATCGGTTCACTGGGGAAACCTGAGGCTTAACTGTGTCTCATTAGCCGTGTGCAACTTCTAGATTTCTCAAATAAACCTTTTCTCAAGAAGGACTCATTATCTCATATTTTGAAACACTCTCACAAACAAAGAAATTCGTAATACAACCGAGTAAACTAGGGTCTAAACCTGCCAAAGTTACCCACAATATCCCCCCTCCCTCTCCCTACCGCCTTATTGCCACCAAAATTTATTCGTCTTATACTCACCTGCCTAACCGAAGGCTCCTCCATTTCGGGACAGTCGGGCAGATCCACACGTCCTCCTCCCGCCTCGTCGGACAGGACGCTTTCCAGAAAGGACCGCAGCCCTGCCACCTGTCGGTGCCAGGCTCTCGAGCTCCGCAGTAGTTTCTCAGTTTCGCCATCCTGCAGAGAATTCGCCTCGTCAGTCGGTACATCTCGACGTAAAGAGTCGCCGGCCGGGAGCTCTGGTCGTGCGACCTACCGCTCTGTGAGGCACGGCCCGTTACGGGGGGACTCTGAACTACGGTGAGGTTCGACATTTTTTATGTTCACATTACCGGAGATGAAAAGAGCAACAAGTGAACAATAAAAAATCCTACAGTAATCCGAACTTACAGATATCCTCAGTCTGCCATTTTACCACAGAGCTACCGTCCCCGTCTCTGTGCGTTTTACAACTCTGAAACCCGCTTCCGCATCTATACTCGGCAAGCCACCGTACGGAACGGAATGTGCCGAGTGTACCACCGTGACGACCGAGCGGGCAGTACGACTGAGATCGCAGAGGAGATAACGCAGAGCAGAGATTGCGAGGTCACGAGATTCGTGCCTGCCAGTGAGCTGGTGATGCTCATCGAGTCACTGCAAATTGAAACACTCGACAGATGGTATTTTAATAAAATGTATGGCTCTGTGAACAGTTCTCAGCTCCACACTAGAAATACTACATATTCCAGGAACAAATGTTTTTCCCAATTGGCAAGAGACCTAAAAGCACATCCCATCTTACCCAGAGTTTTACTATTCCCTACAGTCCACACGAAGAACGACTGTTCGTAAGCCTCCGTGCGAGGACCACTTTCTATAATTTTACCTTTGTGGTCTTCCGAGTAACATATGTAGCAAAAAGCATTACACTGAGGTGACAGAAATCACAGGCAGTGATACGCACATACACAGACAGCAGTAGTATCGTATACGGCACGTAGAAGGGCATTCGTGAGAACAGATTTCGAATGTGCTTACGGCCGCACGACGGGAATTAAAAGACTTTGAATGTGTAACGGAAGATGGAATCGAACGATGGAAACTCCGTGTAAGAATATCGACAAGATAGAAAAATATAAATTGCTATATATCTTAAAGAAGATATTTAAGTTGCTGACAGGCATAATTAAAAGACACTTAAATGAAGCTTTTGGAAACAGCCTTCCTTAGCGAAAGAGAAATATACACTATTCGTACACACAAGCAACCACACCTCGTGCGCACGACTGCCAACTCCAGCACCTCGGGCTCGTATGCAGCTATCACGTGGTACGTAAGGAGCGAGGAAGGGGACAGTAGTGTACAGGTGGGGTAGAGAGAAATGCTGTCTGATGGAGTGTGCAGGGTCTAGAATGCCAACAAGCACAGTGTCAGGAGGTTGTGGGACAAGGAGAGGGGGAATAAAGGAGCGAAAAAGGAGAGGAGTGGGGGAAAAATGGGCAGGTGCACTGGTAGAGAGAGAGAGCAAACAAACAGGGTGGGAAACGAGAATGAGGAGGAGACGATAGAACAGAGGAGGTGGAAACTGTCAGCTGGAGGGTGTGGGAACAGTACGTTATCATACCTCGAGGCCAGAATAAGTACAGAAGCAGAGAATGTGTCGTAAGGATATGTCCCGACTGCACAGTTCAGAAAAGCTGGTGACGGAGTGAGGGAACCACACGGTTCGAGTAGTGAAGCAGCCATTTGAAATCACACACGTTACGTTCAGCTGCGTGATGTGCCACAGGGTGATCTGCTTTGCTCTCGGCCAATTCGGTGGCGGCCGTTCATCCCACCCGGTGGACAGCTGGTCGGTAGTCGTAGCGACATAAAAAGCTGTGCAACGATTGCAGAAGAGCTGTTAAATGAGACTCTGACACTGTTTATTTGTCCTCTCTCTGCTAACGCTTCCACCCAGCTTTGCCCGCTCCTCTCCCTTTTCGCTCCCGCTTTCCCTACCTCCCTCCCCCACAACCTCCTGACGCTGCGTTTGTCGGCATTCTGGACCCTGCACGCAACGCCGGACAATATTCGTCTCTCTCCCCACCCGTACACTACCGTTTCTTCTCCTTCCCGACCCCTCTACATTGCTGCTCGCATCCCACGTAATAATTATATTCTGGCCCGACATACCGGAGTTGGTGGGCACGTGCGAATGATGTGTGCTCACTCATGTTTACGAATGGTGTGTCCTTTTGCTGATGAAGGCTGTGGCTGAAAACTTACACTGTCTTTTAATTATGCCTGTTCGCAACTTCTTTACGGTGTCTTCTTTACGGTTAGTAGCAATCTATCTTTTCGTACATTGTCGAATGGTAATTGGAGCCAGATGCACGGGAAACTACATTTTGGAAACTGAAATTCAAAATTCTGAGGTGCACAGTGTCAAGACCGTGCCAAGAATACCAAATTCAGGTACTACCTCTCTCCACAGACAATTCATTTAACGACAGAGCAGCGGTCTGCAAAGTTGTCAGTGTTAAGATACGAGCGACACTGCACAAAATAACTGCAGAAATCGGCACGGGATGTACGACGAACTTATCTGCTAGGACAGTGTGGTAAAATTTGGCATTAACGGGTCGTGGCAGCAGACGACCGACGGAGTGCCTCCGCTGATGGCACAACGTCGCCTCCAGCGCCTCTCCTGGACTCTCGACCGTATCGGTCGAGCCCTAGACGATTGGAAAACCGTGGCCCGGTCAAACGAGTCCCTATTTCAGTCGGTAAGAGCTGACGGTAGGGTTCGAGCACGACACAGACCCCACAGAGCCGAGGACCCACCTCGTAAACGAGGCACCGAGCGAACTGGTGACTGTTCCGTAATGGTGTGGGCAGTGTTTACACCGAGTGGGCTGGGTCCTCTATTTTATTTGAAATGATCATTCACCAGAAACACTTATGTTCGGCTACTTTGAGACCGTATGCAGCCATTTGTGGACTTCACATTCCCAAACAACAACAGAAATTTTAGGGATGACAAAACAACCTGTCACCAGGCCACAATTGTTCGCAACTGTTTTGAAGAGTATTCTGTACGTTTCGAGCAAATGATTTGACCACCAGATCGCCAAACACGAATTCCGTCGAACATTTGTGGGACGTCTGAGAGGTCAGTTCGTGCACAAATTCTGTACCGGCAACACTTTTGCAATTGTGGATGACGGACAACATTGCTCAGTATTTCTGCAGGGAACTTCCGACGACTTGAGTTCATGCCGTGCCAAGTAACTGCACTACACTGGGCAAAAGGGGGTCCAACATGATATTAAGAGGTACGCCATGACTTTTGTCGAGGTATATTGTTTGAACATTGCTGAAATACACAAACTCACATTTTTAACAGTAAACCATATTGTGATGCAGCTCTCTCTCTCTCTCTAAATGAAGCTGAAATGAAATGCACTTCTCTCATTTGGGTCTACTCTATTTCCTCTGTCAACTGTATCTCGTACTGGTTCCAAACTGATTACAAGTGTACAAGTATTGTTCAAATGAGAGTTTTGTACACTGTTTGCTTTGAGGGCGGACTACACTTACTGAGGATTTTTCCAAAGAACCTCACTCTGCCATCTGCCTTGCCTGGCATTAGTTCTATGTAGTCATTCAACTTTAAATTGGAATGTATGCATACTTCCAGGTACCTAATGGATACAACTACTACCACAAATTGTTCTGTGATTGTGTAATCTTAAAATAATGGATCTTTCTGTTTATTTATGGATAATGTGTTACATATGTTTATGTTGAGGGTCAACTGCCAATCCCTGTAATAAACATTGTTTGCAGATCTTCCTGCATTTTGCTACTAGTTTCTAGTATTGCAACGTCTCTATGCTTTTGACATTTGTGTGACAATTTAAGCAAGGAACCTCAGTGAAATAGTTCTACAAAGAGAAATTTAATATTTTGCTCTAATCTCTGTCAGCAGTCATTTCTATGCCTGTCTCTAGTTGATCCACTGGCCAATTTAATGTAAGGCTGAAACTTCTTATCATTTTCAGTTAGATTGGTAGACAGAATTTTTTTCTTTTAAATGACCTTCATCATTTACTCAGCAACAACACAGAATCGGAACACAAAATTTCTGATACTTCACACAACCTACTCCCTAATGTGCAAGCTGCATTTATTTTTTACTGGATTGAATTATTAAAGGAAATGGTGAGAGAATTAGAAGGTACAAAATATTGTAGCAGTACAAAAAATTAACACGAGGTTACAACAAAGATTTACTTTAACAACTACTGTCTTCTATTTATATCTCAAGTACTCTAATATAACTACAAACTAAAGCTACTTATTTCTAATATAGAAAAATTGGTTTAACTATTTTGACAAATACCTGCAAGTTTGGACAGTTGCATACGATACATGTACATTAATTATCACCTTTGCAGATGAAATAACTCGTCACAATCGGGAACAATACGAAAACTTCTGTATGAGAAAAAGCAATGACTTTCAAAGTTTTCTCATTTGCAAAACATAAACACTTCTTGTGCAGCTCATTGGCTCAGTGGTGAAGTGCCAGATTACAGGTCCAGAGGTCTCGTTACTCGTGTTTGTACCTGTCACATTTCTCGTTTTTCAACCCCGGCAATGGCTGCCGAGTCGCACCACAGTTCAAACTGTAGGATCCCCTATAAATGGCCGAGTAAGCCAGTTCAAAGTTCGGAGGAGGGTGACTGCATACCTCAAATGATAGGACAGTGCTTAGTAAAGTGCTCCGATGTCCAAACCAATCTTCGGACTGACAACAGCTTTACTTTTTAAGCTATTTCTTTACAACTAATATAAATACAGTATAGTGTGTTTTGAGGTTTTTTGTGTAGCTTAAGTGTGAAATGGAAAGTTTCAGTCAAATACGGAAATAGTAAGGAAGCAGAAATACAGACAGGTACACTAACCAAGTTTTATAAACCTACTGCAGTGAAGCGTGCGCATAGGAAAGTGAGCTATAAGCATTAGAAGAATCTGGCCTAAGTCTACAGTCTCCTCGAGATTAGTTTCGGGCAGAGCACAGGAGTCGAAAAGAAAAACTGGCAGCTGCAGTCCTCGGCTCACACAAAGTGTTTAGATTTTTCCCTTATTACCCACTACAGTGTGGAAGTGAACATGAACTGCAAGTGCCTGCTGTGTCTGGCAGTACTTCGTAGAGTTACTAAGTGACAGACTAGTCGGCCACCGACGACGTGCAATTTCTAGTACAGCCAATACGCATACATTAAAGTGAAAAAGCTTTCAAAACTTAATACCTTCCTCAGAAAGGGAGGAAGGATCGCTCGTCGAAAGTCGGGAGAGAGGGGCAGGTCGGACCCCGGTCGACAAGACGGGTGGGGACAGGGAGAGAGGCAGTTGACAGACAGGAGGAAGTCAGAGCCAGTACAGTGACGGGTAAGCTGGCTGAGCCAAGGTAAAAATTGCTGCTTGGAAGAGCGCGCCGCAGTGTGTAGTGTGAAGTAGTCGTCCTCCGTTTCTGGCGGTGGTGCCGCTGTGGCAATTGCAGCTTTGGTGTCTCCCTCCGGTGGGAAAGGGGAAAGGTTGCCCGTTCACGTGCATTTAAGGGGCGCTACGAGCTCGCCAGTCGGTCAGTCTGGCTCAGTCTCTCGTCCCCAGCTTGCTAGTCTGTCTCTTGCCCGCATTTGTTAGGCAGTTAGTGTCTGTCTGTCATTTGGATCAACCTTTAAAGCAGGCAAAAAGAGAGTCTTTCCACTACACCAGTAAGAGAACTCAGAAAGTGGTCGCCTGGTCGGGGCTTAGTTCCTGCATCTGAGTCTGCGCGTTAGGCCACCAGTCTGCTCAGGCAATGCTCATTGGCGGTCGGATCGATCGGTCGGTCGGTCGCGCACTGAGACACGAGATGATTTGTCCGCCTTGAGCGTCGGCGCACGTGAGGTCGCCACGTGAGTCCAGTGGGCCGCGGCATATAGCGAGGGGTAGTGACTTCGCGGTCGACACGAGAGCAACAGGAGTCAACCCACGACATCGGTCTGGCCGGTGCGAGCTGCGACGCCGTGAGACGGGAGATCGGCGCGCCTTCCTGCGTCCGTTGAAGCGGCTGGCAGCGGACGGTTCGGGTGAGCGATTTGGGGGTGCTGGGCCAGGTCTTCTTGAGAAATCGCAATTTATTAGAAGTTAAGTGATTGGTGATATGTTGTTTGATTTACTCTTGTTAAATTCTACTTGTTTTCTTGGTGAGGTCACCAGTCTTTTGCTTTGGGGTCGTCCCACCATTCTTCTCCGTTTGCCCACCCGCGGGAAGGTGGGTGTTTATAAATTGGGTGGTCCGTTTTTCCCTTTTGGAGTAGGGGAGGGTTAGAGCAACCTGCGGTTTGGGTTGTTCGGTGATCTCCCTATCAATCTACCACACGTTAGTTGCTGCCTCTGTCACGTTTATCGGATTTGGTGTGTTAACGAATTTATTGCTTGGAGTGTAATTGGCTAGTACCTGAAACATGTTTTGATCTTTGGGAACTCTGATATTATTGCCTATGATCTTGAGAGGCGGTATCTGTGTACTGTAGAGCTCTTAACTATTGTTTGGCCAACCTTGTAGAATTTTATATAAGATTGCATTTCATGGGCTTTTATTTAAATGATCATTTTAGTATATAAAGTTGCCACCCTTTCGCTGTAAGACCTTTCTTAGAAGTTAAAATCAAGTTGCACCTTCAGTGCAAGGTTAATATTTTAATTGTTAGTGTTTTGTACCATTTTCACCCCTCCTACAGGGGGGTGCATAGTTTGTGTGCTTGTGTAAATTGTTAAAACTCTTAGTTTAAAGTTATCTGGTGTGTTGCAGATTTGCACCAGTGTAGTCTTTCAGAGGCTGTTGCGAGTGGTCATAACTACGGCCGTGTCAAAAGGGAGCGGCAAAGTTCTCTGCCCGAAAGCTCATACAGTCAAAACTTGTTTCTTTCTGCCTCTGAATAAATTGAAACTTTGATATTTAGAGGGTGCCTTCTGATAATAATTTTAAATCTATTTCTTTTAAAAAATGCTTTTAGGCACTATTAAAGTGAATAAAATTCCCATTTGTTAAAGGAAATTTGGTTATGATTTCAACAGTTACTCCCTGGCAAAAAACGAGTTAATGTGTTAAACATTTGACATCAAATATTTAAGTGAGAAAAAGCTAAAAAGAGGTTTGAAATTATGTATAAAGCTTGTTGGAAGTCACACAGTGCTTTCATCACCCAATATTGGATTTTGCAGCCCAAAGTGGTGTTAAGGGTAAAAAGGAGCACTATTTTCTTTTTCAACTTTTGCTATGCTTTTCTCATGACTACCACTACGCCTCAGTGGCACGATGGTTATATAAGAAGCTCAGCAGCAGTGGGAATGGATCCCATTCTCAGCTCTGCTGAGCTACGCACACTGAGCAAGTCGTGCTTTCAGAACGTTCCGTCAACAAATGGGATGGCAGAGATCGGTCACGTGGGGAGCACGTGCCGACCGGCACGACAGCGAATCGCTCTCTCGTCCACCGACCCTGCTACCCTACGGATGTGCCCGCCTGCTCCTCCAGCCGAGGGCATAATGCTCTTCCACCACTATGTGCGGTTCCGTCCGCGGTCATAGCAGGTGATAGACCGAATGTACACCGTAGAATACGAGGAGGAGAATAATTCTCCATTTTTTGGCAACTCTTTCATTCCCCATGCTGGAGTGAACAGGATCAGTCCCAAATTCCCACTTTACTGTGGTTCAGACATATAACCTAAATATTTGCTTTATTACGTTAAACCTCCAACGTATCACACTTAGCGGCAAATGGACTGTGTCGGTGCTTTAAATTTGGTCAATAATTGTATGAAATATTGAAAATCAAATTATTATTGTTCCCAGAAGCCACTACAATAACAACCTGCAACTAGGACTATGAAATGTGAAGTGGATAGGCCATTTAGTTACACGGATCAGAACAGGAGGGATTCTTAACACAGTTTAGGTCCAATAGAATGCCAGGATGGGCTGGAGAGCCAGGGAGTTTGGGTAAAGAAGTACCAGGTACGAGGGTGCGAATGTCCCGCTAGTGCCACAGCAGCTGCAGGCTCTCTGCTCCCTGTAGAGTACCAGCTAGTGGTTGTCCACGAGCAGGCAGATCTTATGCGTCCAACTGTGTTATCAGATAGTTTTGAGATGGCTGCTCCTACACAAAAAACAATGCCATATTTTTGACCTACTCTCTCCGACGTGGCCCCGTCCCCAATTCGACTTTGCCTCCTGTCGTCCTCACCGCAGGTGAGTCCCTCTCACCCCGGTGACCGATTCAGCTGACCCTCCTTCAAGAGGAAAAAATTTGTGCGTGTCGGCGATACAAAATATTTCGCCTGCAGACGATAGCTAGAGTCGAGACGACGTACGGAGAACCCCGACACTTCACAGTGCCGTTCCCGACTTTCCACTCCGAAATGCTGACGGTTCCAGGCGAAAACAGTAGCCGGCTACGAGCTGTGATGGCACAGAGGTGTCACCGCAGAGACATTTACCAAATTGCGTTACTTTATCGGTCGAGATAGGCTCACGAGAACCGGCCCGCCGAGACTGTCGAGGATCGATTTACGCCGACTCGACCGTAGTGGCCGGCTATTCTGCTTCGTGTGACTCGCACGTGCTTTCTACCATTTTTTTGCACTTTTACACGTTTATCGACAATATACATTTGGAACTTCACCACACGACAGGGTGTGAAGTCCAGCCATTCTTCGCATTCGGAAGGACGACGGTTCAATCCCGCGTCCGGCCATCCTGATTTAGGTTTTCCGTGATTTCCCTAAATCAGTCCAGGCAAATGCCAGGATGGTTCCTCTGAAAGGGCACGGCCAACTTCCTTCCCCATCCTTCCCTAATCCGATGAGACCAATGACCACGCTGTCTGGTCTCCTTCCCCAAACCAACCAACTAACCAACCAACCAACCAACCAACCAACCAACCAACCAGCCAGCCATTCTAACCCCACACAACATTACAGTTATTGTATGTAAATATTTTGACAGTACTTTTTAATTTCTTTACTAACTCGTGTATTCTAGAGCACTGACTGCCGTATCAAAGGTTTTGGTTGTGCAAAATAGTTTAGCCAAAACTGTGTCTCAGTTCACTATTTTACTAATACAGCTCCTACTCCCAAAAAATTCATAAGCTGCTCCACCTACTCGAACCCAGCGGTGCTAAACCCTAGAATATCAAAAATAAAGCAACACGTGAAACAAGGATGTTGATTACTGACTAATGTGTGTGTAATGCACTGTGTCGTCTTTCACACAAGAACGAGAACCACCAGCTCTAAACGAACACAGAGTTGTTCGCCTCGGGGACGGCTAGCAATCGGCAGCTGTAGGGGGAGCCAAGTATCTGCTGCTGCTCACCAAGTGGGGCATTTTGTTCCTGCCACCCAATACTACTTTCCCCTCATCTTTGGAGGCAGAGAATGTTTCAGCACATATTTTTTGAGAAGCTTTCATTACTAAACGTTGCACAATACTGTTGACACTCGTGATCCTTTATGCAGTACACGAACAGATAGGACGGCAAAAGTTTGACAAGAAATCTGTCTGGTAGTAATGCTGAGAGGCAGATTGAAACTGGGAAGCCTTTTTATATTACATTAAGCATTTAAACTATTTATAATAATAAACTAATAAATTTTAACGATTTTTAAGTCGAGTGATTACCTACAAATTTTGGTAATAATATGACCCACACAAAGTTTCGGTATTGACAGAACAGAACACTTTTCGCCAGGGGCACGAGAGGTGGAAAGGCCACTACAGTGGGTCTCTCTCCAGGAGGCTAAAGGTAACCGGCGAGGGTGCAAGCGACACACGGCCACTGCAGGCGACAGCGGGCCAACCGGAGAGGCCGAGGTACACCACACGCGTCTGCCGTTGCAGTCGCCGACTCGCCGGGCCGTCTTTTCGGAGCGCTCGTCTAAAAATTTTTCAGCTCTTCACACTGAGGGCTATAACAATTAGACAGGTGTCAGTCTAAAGATGGCCGACAGTTGCTACATCACAGAGGAACGGATCTCAGAAAATCGGTCGAGTAAATTCGCAGACTTTGCTGAGAATATTTTTGTCTGCTCAATGAAGTGTAATGACGGTTTGTACCATTTTAATGCTTTGCAGTGTGCATTAAATAATCATCTTTGGCAAAGTGCACCAACATTCTCCACTTTGACCATAATCTTCACAAATTGCACTCTCTTATAAACTTTCTAACTGTAGACGTAGTGGGAAACGATCTCTTAGTGGGATTAAAGGGATAAAAGTTCGACATTCTTATAGAATCGTATAATGTACTCTTAGGTAGTTTTGCAATTTCGATGTCTGTCTGGATACACACACAATGTCCTAACCTCCCCCCCACCCCCCACCCCCCCTCCCACATAACATCAAACTTGTGAACTGAACTCACTTTTGGATTTAATATTACATCGAAAAAAATTCTGAAGAGAGATCGTCAACTAGATTATTTCTGACAATTTTAGGTCATTCCAGATACTTTCCTCTGAATACCATTATTTCAGAATACTACACATACAAATTGAGATGTAGCTGATAAAGTAAACAATTACAGTTCAATTTATTCTGGACTGTCCCATCAGATACTATTCGGAATGATCATTATTAACAGTTGACGGTCGTGTAGAGGCTCGGTGGTCAGCCTTCGGTGCTCCATTTAGGGATGTAACTGTTTTAAATTGGTACCACTACTTCAACGATAGCCGTCAGCCAGTTGCAGAAAGGCAAAATACCAATAATGTTTCATTAAATGTTTGAAAGAGCTACAAAAATTCGCTTTAGTTAACATATCAGTGTTACGGTCCGAGTGTCTCCGACAGCTCGCGATTGTTATCGGATGATATTTTTACAGAATGTAACAACATTATCTGCCTATAGTTCACAAAGTAATACTTTATTATTCTAACTGGTCAATCTGTCGTATGACGTTTTAAGCAGTCATAATTTACCACTAAGTCTACGGCGAGAAAGAAACATCGAGACATCGTTTGGAACGAATTTTTATATTTCTTGCAGAACTGCAGAGTGGTACAAATCTAAGAAGTTTTGTTCTGAAATGAAGCAGGAAAGGCTAGCCCAGAAGCCCTCACAGAGCCAACAGCTGCAGCTCAGCCTAACCGAGTGACACTACGCACACAGTGAGCTCACCACAGTCGGCACGGGTAGTGCAGCCACAGCACCGCTGACCTCTCCCGGCGTCACCTCCTCCTCCTCCTCTTCTATTTCGTCCACGTCTCCTTCGGCACTGTTAGTGGCGTCAGCTATAGTCTCCTGCGAAAAAATAAATTCCGTCTGTTCATTTGCCGTGTTCTGTAAGAAGCTTTGCAAAGGATGTACAATAAAAGCTTATATTAAAAAGCTACAAACCAGGCAGAATTACAGGTCTTGGCTTTGGGAGATGAAATTTTTATTATTGCCAATTAGCAGCAGCAGCCGCTACCACCACTGCCATTTCTATCGTTAAATGATGCGGCCTCTCTGAGTACTGAGTTCAGGTATGTCTGCAACTTCAGTCTCGGGTAACATTCAGCCAGGTAACTTCAGCAACCTTCCACACGCCTTTGCCCCCGCTGTTCTCTCTGTGATGTCTTTTACGTCAGTAATTGATCTCGTGTCTTCTGCCCTTTTCTTCTTCTTCTTGCCTTGTAACCCAAACACAGACCTTCCGTGCCTCGCTGTGCGGTTCTAGGCTTCTGCCTCGTCTATTCGTGAAGTGCACAGGTCCCATAGCCTCCAGTCAAAACTGGGAGGGCACACTGATCAGAAAACTTTTTCCCTAGTTTTACTGCCGTATTTGATCTGAATTTTGTTAAATGTCTTCCAAATGATTGCCAGCCTAGCTCAATATGTATAAAGATTTAAGATCTCAGGTCTCAAGTCGTATTTACGTGCTAGCCGAGACGGACGTATTCTCCGACACTGTCCGACAGTTTCTTTTCGAGCTGTACTTTTCCTACAGATCTTCGTTTAGTGGACAAATTTTGTCAACAGAAGATTTGCATTCATTTATGCTGCCCGGCATCCTCGGTTGAGATCTATAACTGAAGTCTGTTGCTCTTCAAAATCATTTGCTAATACCACAAAGTCATCTGCAACGCACAGGTACAAGAAATAAACAAATGTGAAAGTGAAGACATTACTCCTAGGTTTTGGAACTTACAGTTTCTTCCTCAAAGAGGAGAAAGTGACACGCCGAGCCAGATTAAAAAGGAAGAGTAGCTCACTTAGACCCCAGCTATAACGAGGGTGAGGTGTCCGAGTTAGCTGCCGCTCCTTTTTAACCTTACTCCGCCCGACCCTATCTCCTCTCTGAAAAAGTAACTGTAAGTTCCCAAATCTAGGTAGCGTGTCACGTCCTTTTTATGTACATATATTCACTATGCTAAAAATTACCTCGTAAAGCCAAGTACTGACTGGCAATTCTGTCTCTTAATTTTCTAATTTTCTCAAGTAAATTTTCTTTTGATACAAAGTACAGGTTAATATAATTGGATACACACATGAAAGTTGTGGAAATGTGCAAGCTTTTGGAGCCAGTGGCTCCTTCTCCTGGAAGACAGGTTGAAGGGGGAGGAAAAGTAATGAAGGAAAAGATCTGGGGAGGTTTACAAAACAGGTAGAGTTACAGAAAAATTGCCGAGAACACAGGTCGGGAGACTTACCAAATGTGACGATTATTGAGGACTGTATCAGATGAGATTTGGAAACCAGAGAGCTTACAAACTGAAGGTAAAGTGATGTGCAAAACAGAGATTACTGGAGGGGGAAAACTTAAATAATAATAATAATTATTATTATAATAATAATTATTATAATAATAATAATAATAATAATAATAATAATCAGGCACGAGTTAAGAGCAGAAAGCTTATGGTGTAACATAGCACTTTGTCAAACTGATGTGTCGCACAGGGTACTTAGGAGTGTCAAATGACAATCGTCAACCACTGAAGCACACATATTTAATATCGTTCAAAGAATGGAACACGCTTCTCAAGTGTGAGGTTCTTCTGTACGTGATGAACGTCGTTTGTCGGTCCTAATAGCCTGCACGACACGTCACTTTAACAAAGTGATATGTTACACTATAACACTGTGGCAGCAGGCCATATCCCTGCCAGTACCTCCCAGAGCCTCTCTGGTGGTTATTCGGGCTTTTGACAGGTGGTCACATCAATGTGACTGGACTGTGTATTAAATATAGATATAAAAATTAAGGATTTTAGTTTCACCAAGAGTTTTTTTTAAAAAACACAGGCCACTGTGTTTTCAACTGTGTGTTGTATGGTAGCAAGATACTCTCATCTTCAAATTCCATATGTGAAGGCAGTTGTCAGCAATGTCACCTCGTATTCCTTTACGTAGTTGGCAGTTTTACGAAGTCTCCGCAAAATTGACTCGTCTCCAATGTCGACTGGTTCACTTCTGTGAGATTTCACAGAGTTAAGAAAAGAATCTACTGCCATCCAAAACTCTGTTTTCTCCATCTTTTCTGCCTGAAACAATTTACATGCCTTACAACCACACTGCAAATCAAAAGAGAAAACATTCTCGTATGCCTCAAGCACAACAGTGTGTTATTTTTTGGCCTAGAACTAATAAATACCAAAACTATGCTCATCCTTTAGAAACTAATGATTTTTCTTATGTAAAAAAAACAGCATTTGGTAAGAGGAACTTAAGTAATGTCTACTGTTCATCAAATTACTTATCCAGAACACTTTTGTTAATGACATAAGAAAGAAAGAAACAAACAGCCACCATCACCACTGTAGTTGTCAAATGTCAAGTCCCAGAACAAATTCTGAAAGACAGGCATCAAATAAAATGTTCATGCAGCTTATTTAACTATCATCTCAGTATACCCACCCCCCACCCTCCCTACACACTCAAATTCCCCTCTATTCCTTTGCCTCACCATGATGATTTTGATTACCACATAACTACAACATAGTCAGAGAAATGACTAACAACACAATCTACAATAAAAGTTGCCCAATACTGCTGGAAGCTCATTAGAAAGCTGAACCAGAATAGCTGCTTGTAACAATATTTATTAACAACGGACTTTTTCTCCATTTACCACCATTGTCAAGTACTCTAGAATGATGTGATGTTCATCTTACATCATCAGTGAACTGCCTTATAGCTGTCAGCGCTCTGATCGGATGGTGAATAACACAAATGTATTGAAAATGATATGTTAATTATGGTTTCACAGTAGTTTGACACTACATCATTCTAAATGTACTTAAGAATGGCAATAAACACCAAAACAGACTGTCATTAATGAAGATTAATTATTACAAGTGGTCATTCTGGTGCACCTTTCTAATACCTAAATCATTATCTAACATACGTAGTGCTGCTGGCCCTAACAAACAAGAAAAACGGCTAGCTGCAGTCACGTAGCAAATTTTATGGTCCACTAAACAACACAATGAGACGAAGCTCAGTCCTCGACCCATTATTGTTCGCACTTGACATATGTGACCTTTCGTTAAGCTTACTTACTAAAACAACATTTCTCTATGACGAAGGCATCGCAAATCCCATATCTGACAAAAGAACCTGGCTAGACTGTGTTGAATAGAAGCACAACCCAACGGTGGCTTAAACAGACTGCTCCTTAATGTAAAGTATATAGTTGATCTAACTTTTTGCAATACTAAAATAAAACTCCACTGGTCCCCACTGTATTATTAAGCTATAACCATGCGGAGTTTTTCAACAAAACAAAATTCCAAGGGATTTTCATCACCTACACTCATGGAAATCTCACACTGATATAACCACATCAGTAAAGTACATTCTACAATTTGTTCAATACGAAACGTAGTGCATATCGATGTACTATGCTTGTTCTCATTCAGTACTCAATTATGGGACCATCTTTTTTTTTGGGGGGGGGGGGGGGGGGGGGGCGGCACAAATTGCAGCTGGTGAAGTTTCCTGACCATTTAAAGGTGAGCAGACAGAGCAATACTGTTGAAGTAGACAGAAAAAAATGTGTAAATTACTGTTTAAGAAACCCCTTGTATGCCAGCATGCACTACCTATCACATTTTACAAACAAAAACTTCAGTAAATTAGACAAGAACTAAGACCCCAACAAGATGAAAAAACTGGAAAAGGTCGGTTGCCCACACAACAAAACAGTACAGTTCATCAGCACAGCACACGTCAGGGTATAAATGCCACTGAGGGAATTTTGAAACGTTCTCACTTAATCAGCCTTATGGTGCCGTCCAAATGGTGCAATATTTTGGCAAACTTACTTGCTGCCATCTTTAGCTGGGAATCACACACGAACATCACAAAACTACAGGATGTTTTAATAAATATAATAATTCATTGTTTTACAGTTAACAGGAAAACTTAGAACCTGATCTGTCATAAGCAGACAGAGGCATTTATGTAAGTCATGTGAGAGTACACACACAACTGTGTACGAATTTTACAGTCTTAATCTTAGAGTCTGTAACATACTCTAGTAACTTGATGACGATACTGCCTAAGGACATTTCTCTTTAAAAAGGTGCTTGTTATGTATTTTATGAATTTCTTAGTATGCACTACGGTTGACTGAAAAGTAATGCCTCCACTTTCGTAACTCTCCAACAGTCGGTAGCATCGGTATGCGGCAGGTACTGGCTTGTTCGACCGCCTCTTCTCTATGGTTCCAATTGGTGGGAAGCCTTAGCAGTGAAGGTTGTGTTGTTACAGCCCTGCACAGACGGTCGGTCAATGCAATTAAAGCAACGTGCAGTCATTCAATTCTTGACAACAGAAGATGTCACCCCACAGGAGATTCATCAGAAAATGAAAGCAGTTTATGGTGATTGTGTTGACATTAGTATTGTGCATTGTCGGGTGAGTAAGTTTAAAGATGTCGAGGTGGGAACATCTGACCTGCAGGACAGAGTCGGACGTCCCGTGACAGCAACCACCGAATTTCACAAGCAAAATGTCGACAGACTGACACAGGACGATCATCGTATCACTCGGAGAGAAACTGCAAGCACAATCGTCATTTCACAAGAACGTGTGGGTCAATTTATTGCTTTGCTTGGCTATTGGAAGTTCTGTTTTCCTGCAGCATGACAATGCCAAACCACACACTTCATGTGCAACCACAGCAGAATTTCAGAGACTGAATCTCACCACTGTACGGCATTCTCCATGCAGTCCAGATTTAGCACCGTCTGACTTCCATCTGTTCCCGATAATGAAAGCTGATCTGCGGGGACATCACTGTGCTTCTGATGATGTTGAGAGAACTGAGAGACTGTGGTTGCAGAAACAGTGTCGATTCCTTCTGTGATGGCTTCAGAAAACTTGTTCATCATTGGCCGAAATGTACCCAATTGGCTGGTAATTATGTGGAAAAGTGAATATTTGTAATTAAACATCACATTCCAAGGATTATTTCTGCGTTTGATTTATTAAAACATTCCCATGCAAACCCAATCAACAAAGATGGAGGTGTTATTTTTCATTCAACCCTCATATTTCCTCTTTGGTTACTATGAACTACTTGAAGATATTTACCTTTTAAATGTAATTGTCACACCACTTCCCATTTCCAGCCATATCGCCCACTCTGACTTGCAATGTATTCCAATGTGCTTTTTGTAACCTGCACAATCTCGAGAATGCATTAAAAATTGACATGCTTCTGCATGCTTTTGAACCAATTCTGCAAACATTTCTCCACTCTGGTGATGGTAGCTCAAAAACAGGGTTTTGGAAGGATCAGTCAAGCAAGGCAATAAAAATCACTGTCAGTGCAAGATAAAGTCTTAAGGCAATAGTCCAGATGAAGATGAGAGATTATGCATTAATTGGCAATTTTTTGACATGCTGTGTGTGAACAGGCAGTGTTCGTGACAAAGAACGCTGCTACTCCCAGTTTTGTACAATGTAGGCTTTCGTGGTCAGTATTTGCACACACTGTTAATTTTGTTTCATTGTCAACAGATCGTGGCAGTAGGCACAGATTGATTGATTAATTGAGGGGGGGGGGGGGGGGTTACGGGACCAAATGGTGAGGATATCAATCCCGCAATTCCAAAGTTACACACAAAAGAGAGAGAGTCTGCTCAGAGTGGATGGATCCAGTCAGAAGAATCAAACTATATAATGGGGAAGCTAAAACACACACGGTAAAAGGTTAAAAAGGGTAGCCCAAAGCATAAATTGAGAAAATGGAGGGCTAAAGGAACAGTCTTTTCAAGGGGAAGTGGTCATGGGTCCCAGACCGAGAAAACAGGAAGAGAGGCCCCAACCACAACCGCCCTGCCCCTACTCCCGGAGTAAAGCAAAACCTTAAATTTAAAAATAAAAACCACTTTCAGGGAAGAAACTGAGGGTAAGTTCAACCGTCCGTGAATCGTCTCTTAATATTAAATTTAAGGAATCTGCAACACTCTACTTAGTACGAAGGGTCAAAAAAAGGGGACATTCCACCAATATATGTAATACTGTTAGTCTGGCTCCACAATCACACTGCGGGTGTGGTTTGTTACGCAAGAGGAAACAATGAGCGAGCCTGGTACGACCAATGTGTAGACGACACACCACAGTGGACTCCTTCCGAGAGGAGTAGAAAGAAGCATGCGTAATTGCAGTAGGCTCCTCGATTGTGCGGAGTTTATTACTGAGAGCAGTAGCGTATTATATGTCATTCAACTTTAGTACAAGAGAGAGCTTCCCTGGGATGCCGCCACGACTCGGGACACATAGAAAGACAACTGAATAGGTGGCACACTCAAGGGCAGATAGGTGGTCACGGATAGGAGAGACCGAATGACGAAGAGAGTAGCATCGGTCGATAGCCGGCAGCAGCTCACTGATTTGGTACATATTAAAACACTGTGGAATGAGGCCTGAGAAACAAAACTGAGGGCCCTGTTGATGGCTACTAGCTCTGCTGTGAAGACACTACACGATTCCAGCAATAAAAATGGCGCTCTAAGCTAGGAGACATAAAAGTGTATCCCACCTTCAAGGATAGAACATACGAGACACCGGAAAATCGTAGCGGCGAAAGAGACATTAGGACCCTGGAATAGGTCGGACTTAATCTGTTGCCTAGGCACCATCCGAGGGAGGGTGTGGGAGGAAATCCAAGGAGTGCATTCCAGCGAGTGGAGACGGAGATCCCGACGGGGGGAAGTGAGATGCATTCCAATAATCAGTCCCACCCGTGGGCGGTTATCGGGAGTGAGACATCCCCCGTTTGCAAAGAAGACAGGGTACAGGGACGGTCAGGGAATCTACAAATGGCAAATGCGTAAGAACCGGGAGTTGGCGCCATCATATTTGTATAGGGAGAATCTCCACTTCTGTCAGGAGACTGCCGACAGAACCAGCGTGAAACGCACCAACAGCCAGACACAGACCACAACGGTGTGCACGGTCACGTATATTCAGATTGGAAGGACTAGCTGAGCCATAAATCTGACTACCATAATATAGTCTGGACAAGTCCAGAACACGGTAAAGATGGAGAAGACTAGCTCTGTTTGCACCTCCATAAATGTGGGCCACGAAGCAGAGAGCATTAAGCTTCTGCACGCATGTCGTTTTCAGGTGGCGAATATGTGCAGCCGTGTGAGCTTCTTATCAGGAATAAGACCCAAGAAACAGGACTGTGCTACAACACTGAGGAGCTGGTCACCTACATAAAGTTCTGGATCGCGGCATACTGTCAGCCGATGACGAGAGTGTGTAACCTGCACTTTGGAGGGAGAAAACGGGAAGCCACGGGAGACGGCTCACGCAGAGACCCGTCAGATAGCGAAGTGGGAACTGCACCAGATGCAAAAATTGCCGACATAGGTCCTATCAGATTAGGGAAAGACGGGGAAGGAAGTCGGGCGTGACCATTTAAAGGAACTGTCCCGGCTTTTGCCAGAAGCGATCTAGAGAAATAACAGTAAATCTAAATCGGGACGGCCGGACGTGGGTTCGGACCGTCGTCCTGCCGAATGCGAGTCCAGTGTGTTAACCACTGCGCCACCTCGCTCGGTCGTCGACAAAAAACTCCGGGGTAATGACAGTCCCGACAGAGTTTGAAAGCCCGTCGAGGAAGAAAGTGACTCGACACAGAACCCTTTGGGATACTATTCTCCTGAATCCGAAGGGTGCTAAGTCGAGTGTCAACTCGAAACTGGAACGGGCGGTGGGATAAAAACTTGCGCATAAAAATCTGAAGTCGGTCATCAAAGCCCCAGTCACGAAGGGTAACTACAATGTGACGGTGCCAAGTCGTGTCGTATGCCTTACGTAGGTCAAAGAAATCGGTGAGAAGGTACCGGCAATTAGTAAAACCCTGTCAGATTGCTGTTTAAAATCTGAGTAAATGGTCAGTTATGCCTCATCCTCGCACGTCTGGTCCACGCTCGGTAGCTTTCTGCGCCACCGGCGACGGTCGACTGTCCGGGGTCTCACTCCCTGGAAACCACACCAATACGAGGACTCGAGGCCCCGAGATTTGAGTACCCGACACGAAGTGAAGCTAACCATTCTCTCGAGCAGTCTACAAAGTACCTTCGTCAAGCTAATCGGGCGGTAGCTGTCGAGAGATGTCGGTTTCTTCCTGCGCTTAAGAACGGGGATAACTACACTGTCTCGCCACTGCGACAGGAAAACACCTACGAGCCAAATGCAGTCGAAGACCGAGTAGATGTCGCCTCTCGGTAAACTCCGAGTGTCGGATCGTCTGGTTTTGGACGGAATCCAGACCGCAGGACACGTCGTGTGAAGAGGTAACGGCCTGCAAGAATTCTCACTGAGTGAAGGTGGGGGTTAAAACAGAGGGGGGGGGAGGGTAGGGGTCTCTTCAACTCTGCGTTTCTGCTGGAGAAGGGTACCAGGATAGGAAGAGAATGCCGATGCCGTCGCAAAGTGTGTCACAAGGTATTCCGCAAGGACCGACGGATCGATGCGCAGAGAACCTCGGAGAGTGAGACCCCGGACAGTCGACTGTCGCCGGTGGCCCAGAAAGCTACCGAGCGTGGACCAGACGTGCGAGGATGAGGCGTAAGTCCCCGAGGAGAAAACGTAGCACTCCCAGCATTCCATTTTACTCTGCTTAATAAGGTAACGAGCCTCAGCTCATTTAAATCGCTACAGCTCCCACTACCAGTCCCAGACAACGACTGCTACGTCTTTGGTCCACCTCGGTACCAGTTAATGGTGAGGGGGACTTGTGGATAGGGGGACAGCAGTGACAGCAGCACGAAGAATAGAGGTAGAGATGCCCCACACAAACGCATCGACGCAATTCCAGAGAGAGGTCGAAGTGCACAGCAGATGTACATAAAGGCCAATAGGCCCTGCAGAATGCCCGACGTGGGGGCCTGTCTGCCTGGCGGCGGCAGGGGAACAGTAGAATCATTGGAAAGTGGTCACTGTCACAAAGATAATCACGGGGTGACCAATGTACGGAAGTCACGGGAGCGTGGGGTGGGAGATCGTGAGATCGATAGCAGTACAGGTGCCACGAGTGGCACCGAAGTGCGTAGGGGAACCGTCACCGAGAGAAGACACGGCCGAGCGGTTCTAGGCGCTCCAGTCTGGAACCGCGCGACCGCTATACTGACAAGGATCGGATGACGTCCGTAGGCTCCAGTTGCGAGGCGAGACGTTATGTCTGGGGGCACTGCACGGGGGGTGGGGGGGGGGGGGGGGGGTGGGGAGTCTTGTCCTGGGGCTTACGTTTCTTCTTCTCTTTTAGAGGTGGAGGAGGGCAGGGCACAGAGGGAGCACAGGCTTCTGCAATATCCAGAATTAAAAGAGAGCAGGCGACTCGGGGGAACACAGGTGAGGTGTCTCGTGGCCGAGTTGTGACAGAAGGCTTCCAGTCTGAGACATGCCGGGGAGAGGGATTCCGGGGGGAGCCACACCACCGGCAGGTGCCGAAGGAGGAAGGAGGGCACTCCGGCCGGGGAGGGGGAGCGGCTCCCGGAGGGGAGACACGGGAAGGCAGGGGACGGGGCGGGGCGGGGATACGGAAGCGGCAGGAGCGGGGAAGGATGTAACGGAGGAAAAAGTTGAAGAAAGTGACACCGGATGGAGTCTCTCGTACTTTTAGCGAGCCTCAGTGTAAGACGGGCAATCCGGGGACTTTCACTCCTAGATCGTCTGTAAGCTCCACAATCTAGTGAGCGAGGGGAGTGACGGTTGTGACAATTGACGTACACGGGTGGCAGAATACGGGGGCTTCCCTCGTGGACCGCGTGTCACCACCTCGAGGGTCCGCCGTACGGTGGGAAAATGTATGCCGAAAACTCGAGCACCGAAAGCACCTCGGGGGTGGTGGGACATACGGCTTCACGTCACATCTGTAGCGCGTAACCTTTACCTTCTCTGGGAGGTATTCTCCTCTAAAGCCAAAATTTCTTCACACGTCGAACAAAATGAACGTCACGTCACTCCAGATTCGCCAGAGTTCGTCGTCAGCTCGCAGGGTGAGATCCCTACGAAAAATGACTCCGTGGACCGCATTCAGATTGGTGAGCGGAAACGGACATTAGGACACTGCCGAAATGATCACAATCGAAAAGAGCTGCAGATTGGGTGGCAGACGAAGCTTTCGTCAACAGGAAGCCCGATCGCATCTTGCCGAGAGATTCCATTTCACCAAACTCGTCCTCAATATTCTATTTGTGGTGGCGAATATGACCCCGTCCGTAGTAGTACAAATGAGGTAGCGGAGGAAAGTGTTTCGTCCCGAGACGGTGAGCACGGCCCTCTCGCCACAATGTAGCCAGGGAAGGAAAGGCTGCCGGGTCACACAAAGCGACATTCAGTGATCCTTCACCATCGGAACAGACGGCTGAGAACGGTCAGATGTTTGCAGCCCGATACGCTTCGCGCAGCAAGCATCTGTCCCGGTATCACCCACTCTGATCGGCGCAGCAAGTATCTGCCCCGGTACCACCCACTCCGATCGGGCTCTCCCCGTGGGCACCACCCGGCCACAGCCAGGGCTACCTGGCAGAGGCAGCTGTTGCCAGCAGTACCGAAACTCCTGGAAGACGAGCAACCACTCCTCGGCACACGTGCGGAGGGAACAGCTCGTGTATCAGTAATGTCACGGGGCTCAGCCAGACGGGTACGTAACACGCCCACAACACGACTGCCTACACGTGCCGGTGACCTCGCGCAGTGGAGAGGGGCTACGGTGGGGAAGAAAGGGGAAAGCAATCCAGACTGCAGACGCTAGGTAGGGAGTTCTTCCCCAAATGGCTCACACTGAAAACAGGAATTTAGAAGTGGAGGTGAAACCTAAACACCAGAAAAGATGACAGAACAGGCAGGAGGAACAAGCAATACAGGTGGATAACAATGTCTACATAAATTAGAACACCGAAAGAGGGGAAGGAGGGGGCAGTGGGGAAGGACTGAGGATAGTGAAGGAGGGGCAGGATGAAGGAAATGCAGCCCAGGTACAAATAATGGGCTGCAAGAGCTCGGGGCCCCGTGTGCGCCACGTGCAAACCCGGAAAAGAACCTCGAGAACCCTGGGGGAGGGGGGTGGGGGGCACTAAGCACAGAAAATGTGTCCGTTCACTGCCTAACACAAAATTCTCCCGATTTTGTCAGCGAGTATAGGCAAATAGAGTGTCGTATAGTATACCGTTCTGCATTAACTGTTCTTCGATTCCCTAAATTGACAGTTGTGACACATCCACTATAACAAAAAATGAAAGACTATTTTGCACAACTGTACAGAACTGTAAAACTAACAAGTACTTTAAACATGTGGCAGCTTTTCTTCTTATGAGTTACTCCAGGTTTTGTACTTTTCCAGTGACTATGTGCTACTAGAGCTCTTTAGGGTTTTTGTACCAAATATGAGCAGAATATTGCATCAATATACAAACAGAGCTTCCAAAAGCCTTACCTCAGTTTGCACACCTCCTGCAGCTGGCCCAAAAAACCCGTGTGCAAGAGCCAACTCCACAACACCTGAAATTTAAAATATTTATAAAATAACTACAAAAAGGGAAGAAAATATACATAACAGAAAACAAACACACACACACACACACACACACACACACACACACACACACAATGTTGCCCCACTGTTTATTAATGTCATCACCAAACACCTGCCCACACTGTTTGTTTACAGGCATCAGTTTCTTTTACCATTTTGATCTATGAGTGATATACAGGAAGCAAGAATCTAAAAAAAAAAAAAAAAATTAAGAGAAATCCATGTGCCACACATTCTACCACGTTTATGCTATTAATTTGTCTGAAGGCGTCAATATCAAGCACAGTTGCGTAAAATCCCCATATTCCCTCTCAGTCCCAACACATTAATAAAAGCGAGTGATTATAAGACATCACTTCGCCATACTTTTTTATGTAGTCACCAATCAAAGCTAACAGCTTGCACTGCAATCTACAATCTGTCTAAATTTAATATGCATATCTACTACTCTCAGACCAAATAATCCATTATAAATTACACAGTTGCATTTTAAAATAAATGCAGCCTGATGACAATGAGATGAGCAGTACTCCCAAATGTATCCCCCCATCCAGTCAATTTCACTGCATATATTCATGTTTAAGGTTTATATGTTTACATTCCAACATGCATAATTATTCTTAATGATATTTAGTCATATACAGAAATTATTTTAATTGGTCATAAATTGTACAATTATTGTTTGTAATGTAAGAAAATATCACAGCCATATCTTCAGTATAAACTGAAACAGAAGTAATTTACATAAAACACGAATTGTCATAAGAAACCATTACAACTGGAGAGAAGTGGAAGTTATAACTCAATTATGTATGAATTTAACATCATGTAAAATTTAATATTAAAACAATTATTACAGTATGAATTTCAATTTAATATAATGCAAATTTTTTCACCTTCGCTACTGAAACTCACTAAAAGGGGAGTACTTCAGCTGTCACACGAGGTGTAAACTATGGAAAAAATCACAGAGGAAAGATAGAGAACAACAATAGAATTGCAGCTGCAAGACGGGCAATATGCCTTCACAAATAACAGATCAATAGTGGATCTAATTTTTAGTATCTGCATGCTGATGGAAACATACCAGGAGAAAGGCAAGAACCTGTTAACTGTGTTCCTAGATGTAAAGGAGGCATATAACAGTGCTACAAGGGAACACATCTGGAAGTGCCCGAGGAAAAAAGAGATGTACGTCACAGACCGGTGACGTCGTGCGAGACTGTGTTAGCTGCGTACGAGTTACCGAGGGGCGGTCTTCGCGGTTTCGGACGGAGGGTGGAGCTAGACGAGGCCATACATTGCCCCCGCAACTGTTCTGGATGACATAATACGGAACATCGAGAAAAGTTTTTGTGAACTTAATGGAGTTGCCTTTGCTGATATGATCTCGGGGTGAAACAGATGAGAAAGTTCAGATCAGGCTCAAAATAAGGAAATCCCAGTTCCAGGAATACAGCTTCCACATCAATGAGACCAAGACGGTGATGATGGCAGTCAACAGACGTGGACCTCTGGCAAGTGTGAAACTGTATCACCAGTGAGAGTGTATGTACAGCTTTCTGCATCTCAGTAGATTACCGACACTGAGTAGTTGCTGAATTCTGCACATAAGTGAGAATCCTTTCACAGGCTCCATATTCCTGAAAAAGTGACAATAAACAACTACTTCATACCAATATTGATCTAGGGTACTTTAGCATGCAGCCTCACAAAGAGTGTCCCAGAGACCGCAGGCATCAGAAATTAAACTTCTCCGACCAACGGCCAGAAGAAGTTAAGGAATGAGGAGGTGAGACAGCAGGCAGGACTCGGGACATCCCTTCTGGACTAAAACGGCACATCCAGACTATGGTGATACACTCGTGCAATGACGCTGGAGCCAACAACAAAAGCCCAAATAAATTCAGAAAAAGAGGTGTAAGAACGTACGCTATAATAAGACACACAACCTTTCATATGGACATAATCGAGGATGGCCACACTGCCAGAGGGTGGACAATAGATGGTTTTCCCCGTGACAGGCTACACGCAGACAAGATGTGGAAGAAGCTCATCAACAATAGCTGGAAAACTGGACCTGTACAATGATTGTGGTTACTGCAGAAACTGTAAGAATGTTTAGACGATTTTAAATAGTAACTAAACTAAAATACCATCAATAGTGCACGTCCAGGTTTCCACTGTTAAGGACATATTCATATTTCGGCAGCTGTGCCTGCCAAATCAGTTCAGTTCAGCACCAGAACAATTCAATGTAAAATTTTGTGAAAGAGAAATTTAAAGTGCTGTCCAACTTTTATTTAACAATTTTCAATTTATGTAAATTAAATGCTGTCATATTCAAAATAAGAAAAACTTGGACCATTCCTTTTTAGTAGTGAGCAGATAAGACCATCTGTATTACGCCATTACAGAACGTACAAAACTAAATATATTTGCTTATAAAATGAAGTCTCTTGCTCTTAAAAAAATTGCAAGTAAGCTTTCTATCTATTAGGACTAGCTGATCTTTGAAAGTGGCGCCGCGCAGTCACGCACGTCCTCTACATGCGGCGCTGTCTGCCAGCCGTGCAGCAGCAGCGCCACCTAAGCGGCCCCTAACTCGGACTCAGTTATGATTTGACTGTTAAAGTGTACACACGTCTCACTCTGTTTACTTGATCTGTGACTTTCATGTATTGCGTCGTCCTTGGAATATATTTGTTCAACTTGAAGTAATTACAATTGGCGATGAGGTAGTGATTTTTCTTTTCCATCGTTGACCCACGTTTCCATGGCTACTTTAGAGCAACTATTGCAAAGTCTCATAGAACAGCAAACGCTTCTCACAAACGCGATTCCTGATTTTGTCGCGGCATCAAATGTGGGGCGTCCCTCGTCGTCGTCTCTACTTCCTTTTCCTCCTTACGACGAGATGGTGGAAGACTGGTCTGATTACGAAAAACGTCTTCGACAGCACTTCTTGGCATTTCGTGTCGCACACGGACAAACGTGTCCGTTCCTTTCATCGATTTCACCTCAAATGTATCTGTTGTTGTCGCAATTGGCTCCTTTGAAAGATCCTGCGTCTTTGTCCTTAGCTGAAATGTGATCACTTCTGTCAGTCTATTTTCAAAAGCAAACGCATGTGGTAGCCTCTCGTGTTGCCTTTTATCTTTGTCAAAAACAACCGAATCAATCCTATCGCGCTTGGGCTGCTGAACTTCACGGCCTCAGTAGAAAGTGTCAATTTGTTACTGAAGATCACAAAGAATCCTACACCGATTCCACGGTACGGGATGCTATTATCCGGTCGGTGCCTGACAAAGAAGTTAGGCAACGTGCCCTTCAGTTGGCAAATCCGACTCTAGATTAAGTCCTATCCATCGCTCAGTCTTTTGAAATTTCTCGCACCGCTGGAGCGCAAATAGAGGCGTGGGGCGACGTCGGGGAAATACAACCTCTGTGCGATGTTGACGAAGCGGGTGGCGTTTCCCCGCTGGCCGACGTGGCCGCAGTACGCTCCCAAGCGCAGCCTCGGCCTAACCGTAAACAAACCTCTAAGAAACTGCAGCAAGAACCACGGCAACTTCCTTCATGTCCGCGGCGTTTTACGAAACATTCCCGAGAAGATTGTCCACAAAGTTGGGCCATGTGTCAAAAAACACCGACCACATACATGATGTTCCTGAACATGATGTTGTACTTCTTCCCTTTCAGGGAAGTTGTTCCTCACTGTCCAAATACTTGGTCGAGATGTTCGCATGCAGGTGGATACTGGCTCTGCTGCCACTATCATCAATTCTCAGACATATCTTCAGTTGGGTTCTCCAATCTTGTCACCTATCACTAGGCAATTACGGACTTACAATAAACAGAAAATTTCTCTCTTGGGACAATTTGGTGCTGAGGTATCTTACAAATCTGTCATTCGCATTGTTCCCATATTTGTGGTCGACCATAGTAACGTGGAGAATCTTTTTGGTTTCGATGCCTTTCGCGCTTTTGGGTTCTCCATAGATGACTGTCAATATCGTCTCTGCTCAATTGGATTCCTCGTCAACGACATTTTCGTCCCTTTTCTCTCCTGGGTTAGGACGTGCAAACGACTTTGAAGCTCATACCACGCTCAAACCCACTGCTCGGCCTAAGTTTTTTCGGGCTCGGCCCATTCCTGTGGCCCTTCGTGATCAGGTCAAACGGTCTTGCTTCCTGTCACTTCCAGTGAGTGGTCCTCTCCTGTTGTTGTCGTTGCTAAGCCAAATGATGATATTCGTCTCTGTGGCAATTTCAAAGCCACTGTAAATGCTCAATGCCTTATCGACACTTACCCTATGCCTCAACCTGAAGAATTGTTCACTAAGCTTGCTGGAGGCCAGTATTTTTCTAAACTTGACCTGTCAGAAGCTTATCATCAACTTCCTCTCGACACTGCTTCCCACCAGTTTCTGGTTTTTAACATGCCTTTCGGCCTCTATCAATACCAACGATTGCCATTCGGGGTTGCCAGCGCCCCTGCTCTCGTTCAGCGATTCTTGGAACAATTATTGCTCACTGTCCCTGGGTGTATAAATTACCAGGACGACATTGTTGTCACTGGCTCCACCACTGACGAACATCTTCAAAAACTCCGCACACTTTTTCATGTCTTACAGACTGCCGGTCTTAAGTGTAATCTTCAGAAATCAAAATATTTTCAGGCATCTATCACGTACTTGGGGTTTCAAGTCTTTTGGAATGGTATTTGTCCGCTTCAGCAAACTGTCGCTGCGATCGATGCCCTTCCTCGCCCTACATCTGTTAAGGAACTGCAGGCCTTCTTGGAGAAAATAGCTTACTATCACAAGTTTTTACCGTCTGCTGCTTCGGTGGCTCAGCCGCTGCACCGCATGTTGCATAAAAACGTGCCTTTTCACTGGTCCGCGTCATGCAATGCGGCTTTCCAGAAACTGAAGACTGCTGAAACAGGCCCCGTGCCTGGCTACCTATCGACCTGGCCAACATCTTGTTCTTGCCACGGACGCCTCTCCATACGGGGTCGGTGCAGTCCTTGCGCACCGTTTTTTCTGACAGTTCTGAACAACCCATTGCTTATGCCTGCAAAACGCTCACGGATGCCCAACAAAAGTATTCTCAAATTGAAAAGGAAGCTTAGGCCATTATTTATGCACTTCGTAAGTTTGGTGTTTTTCTCTATGGATCCAAATTTCATCTTGTTACGGATCAAAAACCACTTGTTTCCTTGTTTCATCCATCAACGTCACTTCTACATCTACATCTACATTGATACTCCGCAAGCCACCCAACGGTGTGTGCCACTGTCATTACCTCCCTTTCCTGTTCCAGTCGCGTATGGTTCGCGGGAAGAACGACTGTCTGAAAGCCTCCGTGCGCGCTCTAATCTCTTTAATTTTTCATTCGTGATCTGCTCGGGAGGTATAAGTAGGGGGAAGCAATATATTCGATACCTCATCCAGAAACGCACCCTCTCGAAACCTGGCGAGCAAGCTACACCGCGATGCAGAGCGCCTCTCTTGCAGAGTCTGCCACTTGAGTTTATTAAACATCTCCGTAACGCTATCACGGTTACCAAATAACCCTGTGACGAAACGCGCCGCTCTTCTTTGGATCTTCTCTATCTCCTCCGTCAGACCGACCTGGTACGGATCCCACACTGATGAGCAATACTCAAGTATAGGTCGAACGAGTGTTTTGTAAGCCACCTCCTTTGTTGATGGACTACATTTTCTAAGCACTCTCCCAATGAATCTCAACCTGGTACCCGCCTTACCAACAATTAATTTTATATGATCATTCCACTTCAAATCGTTCCGTACGCATACTCCCAGATATTTTACAGAAGTAACTGCTACCAGTGTTTGTTCCGCTATCATATAATCATACAATAAAGGATCCTTCTTTCTATGTATTCGCAATACATTACATTTGTCTATGTTAAGGGTCAGTTGCCACTCCCTGCACCAAGTGCCTATCCGCTGCAGATCTTCCTGTATTTCGCTACAATTTTCTAATGCAGCAACTTCTCTGTATACTACAGCATCATCCGCGAAAAGCCGCATGGAACTTCCGACACTATCTACTAAGTCATTTATATATATTGTGAAAAGCAATGGTCCCATAACACTCCCCTGTGGCACGCCAGAGGTTACTTTAACGTCTGTAGACGTCTCTCCATTGATAACAACATGCTGTGTTCTGTTTGCTAAAAACTCTTCAATCCAGCCACACAGCTGGTCTGATATTCCGTAGGCTCTTACTTTGTTTATCAGGCGACAGTGCGGAACTGTATCGAACGCCTTCCGGAAGTCAAGAAAAATAGCATCTACCTGGGAGCCTGTATCTAATATTTTCTGGGTCTCATGAACAAATAAGGCGAGTTGGGTCTCACACGATCGCTGTTTCCGGAATCCATGTTGATTCCTACATAGTAGATTCTGGGTTTCCAGAAATGACATGATACGCGAGCAAAAAACATGTTCTAAAATTCTACAAGAGATCGACGTAAGAGATATAGGTCTATAGTTTTGCGCATCTGCTTGACGACCCTTCTTGAAGACTGGGTCTATCTGTGCTCTTTTCCAATCATTTGGAACCCTCCGTTCCTCTAGAGACTTGCGGTACACGGCTGTTAGAAGGGGGGCAAGTTCTTTCGCGTACTCTGTGTAGAATCGAATTGGTATACCGTCAGGTCCAGTGGACTTTCCTCTATTGAGTGATTCCAGTTGCTTTTCTATTCCTTGGACACTTATTTCGATGTCAGCCATTTTTTCGTTTGTGCGAGGATTTAGAGAAGGAACTGCAGTGCGGTCTTCCTCTGTGAAACAGCTTTGGAAAAAGGTCTTTAGTATTTCAGCTTTACGCGTGTCATCCTCTGTTTCAATGCCATCATCATCCCGTAGTGTCTGGATATGCTGTTTCGAGCCACTTACTGATTTAACGTAAGACCAGAACTTCCTAGGATTTTCTGTCAAGTCGGTACATAGAATTTTACTTTCGAATTCAATGAACGCTTCACGCATAGCCCTCCTTACGCTAACTTTGACATCGTTTAGCTTCTGTTTGTCTGAGAGGTTTTGGCTGCGTTTAAACTTGGAGTGGAGCTATCTTTGCTTTCGCAGTAGTTTCCTAACTTTGTTGTTGTACCACGGTGGGTTTTTCCCGTCCCTCACAGTTTTACTTGGCACGTACCTGTCTAAAACGCATTTTACGATTGCCTTGAACTTTTTCCATAAACACTCAACATTGTCAGTGTCGGAACAGAAATTTTCGTTTTGTCCTGTTAGGTAGTCTGAAATCTGCGTTCTATTACTCTTGCTAAACAGATAAACCTTCCTCCCTTTTTTTATATTCCTATTAACTTCCATATTCAGAGATGCTGCAACGGCCTTATGATCACTGATTCCCTGTTCTGTACATACAGAGTCGAAAAGTTCGGGTCTGTTTGTTATCAGTAGGTCCAAGATGTTATCTCCCTACTTTCAAAGGATTCCAAACCGGGTCTACCTGCACTATTACAAGCAACGATAGCTACAGTAAGCCATCCATTACCCATACTAGAGGAAGTAGAAACTTTCATAATAGAAAAGTTTAACCTCGCGCCACAAAACAAAGTAGGTCCATTAATAAGAACAAATTGAGCAGTTTTTCCTACTCCCCTCACTTCGTTCTTTTTCCCCTTCGCGGAAGATGTAGAAGCACCAAGACTGCCGTCCACATTTATAAGTGTTTTGTAAACAAGCAATCGTCAACGATAACAAAGTTGAGCGGCTACGTCACACACTTGGTCACGTGACTTACACAGCAGCATAAGAACAAGTCACACAGCCATGAAACAAAACCCACCCACCTCCCCAGGGGTCGTAACCCCTGCAACCCACAGAAGAGAAAGATGCTTCAGTAGGTGATAAGATATTTTTTGGGAGATAAGGATCTTTATTAGGAATGGTAATATACAGTAATGTCACCTTGTACTTTAATATAACTTGATAACACACCATCAATCTTGGCCCAAACATTAATTCTTTCATTGGCATTTACACGTCTTCTGTTTCTTGTATATAATGAAAATGGTTTATCTGTATGTACTACGGCTGTACCATAATCCCTATCACCTTGTACACCAATAGAAAATGTACGATAGGAAATAATGTCTCTGTCATAGTACGATTCCAATCCTTCCCGACAAGGCTGCACACTGCCTCCAGTGTTGGGCTCTTTACTTGTCTCGTTTCAATTATGAGATTCATTTCTGCCCGACGGCTCAACATGCGAATGCTGATGGACTGTCTCGCCTTTCCATGGGTCCTGATCTGGCATTCGATAGGGATGAAGTTTTGTGTTTCCACCTGGATGTTGCCGAGCAGCGGGTTATGGACGGGTTCTCCATCACTGGGGACTGACTGGCGGCTGCTACGGGTTCTGACCCTACACTCTCCCGGGTTTTACACTGTATTCAGATGGGTCGGCCAGATTGTCCGTCCGCTAAGACTTCTGATCCGTTGCGGAACTACTAAGCTTTGTGTTACCGCCTCACGGCTAGGGATGGTGTTATCCTCCTTTCCACCGAAAATGCTTCGCCGCGTGTTATGGTACCTGCGTCTTTGCGTGCTTCGGTCTTGCGCCTCCTTCACCAAGGGCACTGGGGTGTGTCTCGCACAAAATCTCTAGCGCACCACCATGTGTACTGGCCCGGCATCGACTCTGAAACCGCACACACGGTCGCTGCCTACGGCCCTTGTGCACCACAGGCCGCCGCCCCGAAGTCATCTTTGTCACTGTGGCTTTCACCTGAGAAGCCATGGGAGCGTATTCATGCTGACTCGCAGGACCTTTTTTAGGTACTTACTGGTTTCTCGTTATTGACGCCTACTCTAACTTTCCTTTCATTGTCCGTTGCACATCGCCTACCACTGCGGCAACCACCAATGCTCTAGCTCGCATTTTCTCTTTGGAAGGCCTTCCCTCTACACTTGTTACTGATAACGGTCTGCAATTTGCCTCTTCCGATTTTGTGGATTTTTGTGCCCGTCACGGCGTCATGCATGTCACGGCCCCTCCGTTCCATCCACAGTCAAACGGTGAGGCTGAACGACTGGTCCGCACATTTAAGGCTCAGATGAAGAAACTCCTAACTACTTCTTCTGCTGCTGATGATGCGCTTCTCCAATTTCTGGCTTCTTACCGTTTCATCCCCACGGGTGACCACAGCCTGGCTGAGCTCTTACACGGCCGACAGCCCCGCACGCTACTTCATCTTCTGCGGCCTTCCACCTCACGGCCGCGGGTGCCTTCGCTTGGCCGGTTCACCGCCGACGACCTCGTATGGGTACGGGGATACGGCAGGCGGCCAAAATGGAGTCCTGGCCGCATCTTACGACACCGTGGCCGACGCCTGTATGAAATCCAGACGGACTCGGGTGTTGCAGTGCGTCATTCAGACCAGCTTCGGCCTCGAGTGCCGGCAACGCCTGTTCCAGATGCCGCTACACCACTGACGCTCGGGATCCTGGAATCTCTCATTACAACACAGTCCTCTCACCATCAAATCAGTGCCAGCACAAGAACTGATGCCACCAGCAGACGTGCCCATGCAGGAACCAGACGACCATCACCTGTCGAAGCAACTCTACTCGCCTCCTTCTCCTACGGATGCAGACACATCGCCCATGTCACCTGTTATAACAACTGGACTTGCTGCAACGGACAGATTGGTGCACGGGGCCCCAGCAGATTTGACCCCCACGTCTCCTGTCATCTCGACCCGTTATCATCGGGGACACTTCCGTTCGTACGGGAAGCCTCCTCCTCGAGACTTTGCGGCCAGTCAAGCAACACCTATGGATGTTCGCAATCTACAGGCCACCTCCATCGAGACCTGTGCAAAAAATTCAAAGGGGGGAAAAGTGTTGTGATTCGCGAATGATTGGACTTTATTATGGAAATACTGCTAGGACAATAATAATTATAGCCGGGATTTTACAGAGGATAATAATCAAAATAACCATAATCTACCATTGGCCTTTATGATTAAGAGATTTACAAGACATTCAATTTCGTTAACTTTAAATGGTGATAATGAGATATTTAAATGAGGTGAGGTGACTTATCAGTGAAGGAATGCATGCAGTTTCTTGTATATGAATGATTTTGTGAGAAAAGTCATAACAATAAACCTCCCTTTAGTCGCACTATATGAAATGTATACAAGGAACATTTACGTAACTTCATTCACATCCATTTTGTTCTCAACATCCAGTTGTGGAAAAAGTTAGGATTTGTTCACCGTTTCCTCTGCTCATCTTCCTGCAACACGCACATTTTCTTCAAGTACCCATTCCACACCACTCAGTTCCCATCTAAGGTCAACTGAAGCTAGTACAGCAACAGTAATATGCCTACTGCCGAAGAAGAAGCAAATACAATGACAGACCCACATGACCATTACTTTTACATTAAAAACAAAGTGAATAAAGGAAGAAATCCCCTCATTTTCAATGGGTAAACACAGTACGAAGGCTGATTTAGTTCTTGGCAAACCAGATTGAGAATGCTTACACATTCTACCACCACCACAGTAAAACAGCTGATGGCCATGGTCCACGACTATACAAAACAAATTAGGCTAAGTCAGATTTCTACAAAATGAAGTATTCTTAGATTTCAGAGTTCAGCATGGAGTTAAATAAAACATAAAATGTTAAGTCTTATGCACTGAAAAGTGCATAATAGGGTGGGAACAGAAATTTTGCTTTTAAAATATGGTGCTTTCTAGTGAAAGCACCACATTTTAAAAGAAAAATTAAAAGAATAAATGCTTAAATTAAAAGAATAAATGCTTTAACGTACCACCAACAGCTAAAACTTCTAACAAAAAAAGTTTTTCAGCAAATTGAGAGCATACTACAAACAGAATGCCTAGGACAAGATAAGATCCCTGGATGGGTTACATACAACAAACGACGAAGTATAAAAAAAATCGACAGGAAATTTGGACATTTCTCTCTGTTGTTGGCAAATATATATTTCCAAAAAAACCACGTTAATTGTGATGAGATGCATTAAATTTCATTTGGGGGCAGATAGGGTACAAAATTAGTTGAATCCTTATTAAAGAAATCATCTAGCTCTTTATCGACACAGGAAAATCACGGAATAGCTAATCCCGGATGGGATTCGAACTGTTGTCTCTCCGAGACACAAAGTTAACAAAATTGGCAGACAACACATGCACTGTTATCTAATGGCAATGAGGAACACCACTATTCCAGTTCAAGCACACACTTTTCTGGTGCTGTTGAAAAATAATTGTAGGGTGAACATCCAGTGGTATAGTCCTCTTCAAAATTTACTTTCCTGCAGCTTTATAACCACTTCTCAAAGACTGAAGAATGTTTGTGCTATACAAAACCATTAAAAACATTAGCCTTTAATAATCGAGTATACAGAGAAAATCAAAACTGCACAAATTATTATGTAGCAATTCAGTTATCTTACACTTCTCAGTGTTATCCAATAGCTTACATTTCATACCTTGTGAGGTGATGTAACAAGAACACAGAGCTTTAAATTTCTGTTTTAGCTAATCATCAGTGCATCACAGAGTACTGGTGTAAGGATTATGAACTGCAGCACACGGTATTATGACTGTGCAAGTTGCTAATGTAGGTCTGCCTTAAAGGGTGGGGATCATGTATCTATATTAGCTTTAAAGCTTGAGAAAATCTGACCACAATTAATGTAATTGTCAGCCACTGAAGCAACAAAACTAGATGTCTATAAGAAGTTAACGATTGTGTGTGTTTACTATTCACCTACTGGTAATGTGAACACTTTCGTCAACAAATTAACTGAAGTTCTGGAAAGGGTCCCAGCCCCTGAAACCAGCATAATAATACACTGAGACATGGATATTAACACAGATGTTGAGGGGGACATTAGTAACAGCTTCCCAAGCATTTGTGAGCACTTCTGGTGCGGCACAACTGGGAAACACTGCTACAAGGTTTTCAAACGGTGCAATTTCAACTTCAGAGCAGGTACTTACAGGGAAAATTTTAAGTGTTTATATGAAATCTCGAAATTTCGGATCATTACTGTCAGATAAACATGCAAAACTGCAAGCCTACAAAAGGATTTTCTCAAATCTTAAGACTTATAGGTCATCGGCAGATCAAAATTGGGATGAAGAGCATATGGAAATTGATATAGAAGCTAAACACTCTAAATTTCATGCATTGTTTAAATTAATTTTTTTGGAATGACAATTCCAAAAGTATCCATTTCTTCCTCTCCAGATAAAGAAGAGAGATGGACAGTTACGAGTATTCGAAAGTCCTCACTGACACAAATGTCTCACTTTCTTTCAAAAGTACCCCACTGATCCACAGTTTGTCAAGTACTATTACAGGTATAAATACAAAGGTGGATACTACTTGCAGTGAAAAAGTCGTCTGATGACAAATTAATATTGTCGCAGAAGAAGCTGAGTAGCACCGTGCTATAGTGGTTACGATACTAAACTGCTGCACGGAGGATCGCGAGTTCAAAACTCACCTGGACTGTTCGAGTACATTTCAGAAGTATCCACAAATGTCAAGAATCATTGTACTGGAATATTCAATAGCTTTATATTTACTGTACGTGTTCTGGCCGGAGGCAGTTCACTCCGCACTCTCGTACGTGCAAGTGCCGAATAAACTTTCGTTAAGTGAAGTTAGTGTTCGTCATTCATCTAATTACACCTTCTTCTACGTGACATTATTCCGGTGGAGGCGCCGGGTATCGGAACTTGTGACAGCGCACATTATCGACGGCACAGTGGCTCCCATCAGGCCACGACAGAGCCGCCGTTTACGCGGCAAGAAACCCGAGTTCGAGCCATATTCAACAGATCGCAATCTACCTGAGACAGAAGAAGAAGAAGAAGAAGAAGAAGAAGAAGAGGATGTTACGATGACAGCAACTGTGTGCCACCACATGAGACATCCTTCCGGGTTCTCTGGTGACAATGGCCAAGATCCAAACAAGTGGCTGAAAGTATATGAGCGTATAGCCAAATTTAACAAATGGGATGACACCGTGTGTCTGGCTAACGTGTTTTTCTACTTGGAGGGCACTGCCAAGCAACGGTATGAGAACAAGCTGGGGAGTATTCCAGGACGAAATGCGCAAGTATTTTGGCGACACACGACAGAAGTGCAAATTTCAAGATCAATTAAAGTGCAGGGCACAGGGTCCAGGAGAAACTACAGCAGCCTACATTCGAGTCGTCTTGGAGCTGTGTGAAACAGTGCTCCCTAGGATGGAGGAGGAAAATAAGGTTGCACATCTCATGAAGGGTGTTGCTGAGGACATGTATCAAGCCCTGCTCCTGAAGGAAGTTTTGACAGCAGATGACTTCATAAAATAGTGCCAGTATACAGAGACAAAGCACCAAAAAGGAATCACACTCGAGCAGTTTGAACAGCTTCCAAATGTCGCATTGATGTCTGTGACGCAGGAAGCAACTGATTTCACAGGTGTTCGTCAGATAGTGAGAGAGGAAGTTCAGAAGGCACTCAGATTGCACGGCGAGCAAAAAACCGAGACGCTTCGAGAGGTCATAAGGAAGGAAGTGGAACAGACATTGAACCTAATCTCTCGTCCTTCATTTCCCTTTAAAATGATGAAAAAGTCGAGACCCAGGTGGAATTACATTCCTACAATGCCGCATGAGGAACCTGTTTGGGCACTGAGGAAGACTGACGTCTGGAGGACCAAGTATGTTTCAACTACAGACGACCGGGACACGTGGTGCGCTATTGTCGAGAAAGGCGGCGGATATTTGGTGACGCCCGCGACAGAAGACAGCAGACTCATCTTAGTCGATGCCAATTCCGGGACGACAAAGATGAACAAGAAGATATGGGTGCAGGACGACGTAGGTCACCATCGCCACAAGCTAGCCGCTGGAGAGGATGCTCCAACACACCGATCAAGGTCTCCATCACCATTTAGAAGCTCCAACCAATCACGTAGCCACCGCAACCCAGAAAACCAAAGGGTGCGGCCTTCTTTTGAGGTGAGGCCGCCGAAAAGAAAAGTCCTCCGCTGTCGATCACTACAAAAATGATAGGAAACTATGTCGATATCCTCACGGATGGCCAACCAGCCCAAGCTCTTGTGGACTCTAGAGCATCATATTCAGTCATTTAGGAGAAGTACCGTCACCAGTTGCAGACCGTATTCATCGACGACAAAATATTTCTGCTGAAGGTGGCTAGTGGGAAATATGTAAAACCTACAGGAAGATGTACTATTCGTGTGGGTATAAGTGGCTATACACAGCCCTCAGAATTAATCATCTTACAAGAGTGTAGTCACGACGTCATTCTTGGATGGGACTTTTTGAAAGCTTCTCGGGCAATTATAGATTGTGGTCGCTCGAAAATTATGCTAGACGAGATGAGATACTGTGTACAGGAAGATGCGCATCCGAGTGTGCAGAGACTGTATGCTGGATGAAGTTATCATTCCTGCAGTCAGCGCTAGAAAGGTAGCTGTCACGTGTCATGCCATGCATCAAGCCAAGGGTCTTATAGTGGAATGTAAGGAAAGCATACCACTGAAGAATAGCTTGGTCATCCCAGCCTCTGTTGTCTCGTTTAAGAACGGACTCAGTTAATTGTGGATAGTTAACTGTCACCGAGAACCGCAGATCCTTCAAAGACGCATGTGCGTAGCAAACTCTGAGCCGTTAACTGAAGAACAGCTGAGCGTCGCAGAAACCTCCCATGCCGAGTCTGTGGGTGAAATTGGCACTATCACTACGAGACAAGATCTTCTAGCTCGACTATCACCAGATTTCACTAAGGAACAACAGAAGAAGCTACTTGCCATTCCTCAAGAGTTCTCTGAATGCTTCAATCCAAAGGCGAAGAGCAAATTAGACAAATCGACGGTGAAACACGGATTAGCACTGGAGACCATCAACCAATAAGCCAGAGAGCATACTGTGTGTCAGCAACATAATATCGAATAATTCGTGACGACGGTTGGTCGATTGGGGTTGAAGGGACCAAACAGCAAGGTCATCAGTCCCTTGTTTCAAGTGTGGTCCATTCAGATAGTTTGACATCTCAGAAAAGTCAGAACGATAAAAGGGAAAAGGCTAAAAAACGTAAAAGTGCAGTCGTGTCATCAATGGTAAAAACAAAATGAGGTAAGTTAGCAAGAGAGCGACCCCAAGGCTATGCTAGAGACAGGAAATATCCCACCTCTGAAGCAGTAGAGGCAAGACCACCTGCAACTTCAAAGCGTTCAACCGCTAGAATGTAGAAGTGCGTATGGGAAAAGGAGACTAAGCAATTCTAAAAAGTGATAAAAACAGAGTAAAAGGGGAAGAAAAGGGAATCTTGGCCAGGGAAGGGAGTCGGGAATCGCCAAACACAGCTTACAGTGGGAGATACCCCAACACTCACCGCCCTGCCCTAACACCAAAGTGAGATTAAAAACCTTTCACTGAGAATAAAAACCACTTTCCCGGAGGAAACTGAGAACCAGTTCGACTATCCAGGAATCGTCAGCCAACATCAAAGGTAAAGTGCGGGGAAGTCTGTACTTACTACGCAGGGCCAAAAGAAGGGGGCATTCCACCAAAATGTGGGCTACTGACGGGAAGGCTCCACAACCACGAAGTGGGGGTGGCTCATAACGCAAAAGAAAACCATGTGTCAGCCTAGTATGGCCGATACAGAGATGACACAGTGTGGTCGAGTCCTTTTGGGAGAGGCGAAAGGAAGAACGCCACGGGCCTGGTGTCACCTTAATCGCACGAAGCTTATTAGACAGGGAGGTAGCCTCCCAAGAGTTGGCCCATGATTGTGCAAAGTGGGATTTGATGTGAGGCCACAAATACACTGCAGGAGGGATTACAGAGAACATGGGGTAAGTGACTGCTCCCCCAGCCAAATTATCAGCAAGCTCATTACCTGGGATACCCACGTGTCCAGGGACCCAAAGAAAGTCAACGGAAAAAGCAGCACGGTGAAGATTAGCGAGATGCTCACGGATGGCCGAGACCAAGGGATGGTGCGAAAAACACCAGTCAATAGCCAGAAGGCCTCTCATTGAGTCCGTACATAACAAAACGCGGTTGTGTTGGGACTGGTTAATAAAGGTAAGGGCCTGGGAAATTGCCATCAATTCCGCAGTAAACACCCCACATGTAGGTGGCAGCAGATCATTTTCCGTGCCAACAGAGGACGTGAAGGCATATCCCACACGATCACCAGATTTAGAGCCATCGGTGTAGAAAACAACAGCGTCCCGAAACTCTGATAAAAGTCAGTGGAAAAAGGAACGGAACACCATTGGGGGCATGCAATCTTTCGGACCTCGGCAGAGGAGAGCTTCTATAAAGTTTGGAAGGTAGGAGACGAGGTACTGGCAGAAGTAAAGCTGTGAGGACAAGGCGTGAGTCGTGCTTGCGTAGTTCATATGGTAGAGCACTTTCCTGCGAAAGGCAAAGGTCCCGAGTTCGAGTCTCGGTCCGGCACACAGTTTTAATGTGTATATACTGTATGTATTCTGACTGGAGGCAGTTCGTGCAAGTACTGAACAAACCTTCATTAAGTGAAGTTAGTGTTTGTCATTCATCTAATTACATCTTCTTCTAGGTGACGATATATACTGCAGAAAATAAAAGCAAAGTGATGTAGGAGGTTATAAAATAAGAAACTCGAAAAGGCAGACACAGGCATAACAACATACAAGTAAAAGATGGGGGTAGAACAATGGAAAGTTCTTGGGAATTATCAAATTTTGTAAATACATGTAGCACCCACAATAACTTACGAAGCAAGAAAGACGACGATGATGATGATGATGATGATGATGATGATGATGATGATGATGACGACGACGATCTGCACAACAGAGCATTAAGGTTGCAAGACTGTACAACAAGTAAACAAGAAGTTTTCAGGCATAGGTGAAGTTACTGTCTCAGTTCTGAAGGTGTGCACAGATAGCATGCAAGCCACATTAACAACCATCATAAATGAATCTTTCACTTCAGGTGTTTTTTCCAGAATATCTAAATATGTACAAAGAGAAAAGTAATGCTCCAAACAATGAATACTACAGACCAGTTTCACTGCTGTCTTCATTCTCAAAAATAACTGAAAATCATGAAAGAGAGGCTGATAAGTTACATGAGTAAATACATCTTTAATGAATGACTGTGTTACAGGCATTTTCTTAGACTTGTCCAAGGCTTTTGACTATTAACTACTACTGACAAGCTAGAAGCACTAGGTATTAGAGGTAATGAATACGAGTGGTTTCAGTCTTGCTCGGAAAACATCCGAACTCCAATTAGAGAAAGCATATGACAGCCTCAAGGATATTTAGAACAGAGTAGTACATAACAAATTAATGTTGAAATAAAAAAACTAACAGTACACATTTCAGAATAAATAGAGGAAGCAACTCTGCCATTTTAAGCTTAGGTGATAAATCTATAGATTGTATAGCATAGGGATGAAAATAAATTGTCAGCTAATATGGAGTGAAAAACAAAGACAGTGGCAAAAAGACTCATCAGCATGCTACGCTCTTATGGTGTTAGCATCAGTTTGTCACAGCCAATGTCTTGTAGTGACATACTATGCCTACACACACTCAGTTCTTAGCTATGGGATTTTCTTCTGAAGACTGAAGGCACAAAACATGCACACAATTTTTAAATAGCAGAAAGTCCATAAGAATAAGGAGTGGCTGCAGTAGTCCGGTTCATTGCAAAGAGTGATTTTAAAAAATTGGGCATCTTTACTGCACCCAGTGAGTACATATAACAATCTGTGGTGCACATGAGGGAAAATATTAGGGTCACTACACATCAAAACATGCAATAATTCAAGGATTTGTAACCCTCTATCTCAAATTTTCACAAAACCTTGCACATTTGTTTGTACTTACAACATAGGAACATCTGCAAAATATTTTTGGTCTCAGACTATAAATTTATTTTAAATCGAATTTTAAAGGTAGTAATATTCTGATAACTGGGCTCTTAAAGAATTTCAGTGCAAAAATGGTATTTATCTACATAAATGCCCATAATTCAGGTGTTTATGAAGCTTTTAACTTGAATTTTTTTTTTTTTTTTCAGAAGTTAAGTAAGGCAAACAGTTAACAAATATCCCGTTATTGAAGTAGTAAAGTTACAAAGAAACTTTTTTAAAAATATTTATATATGTCAATTTTTGATTTCAGAAAAAGTGCAAGGACGTGGAAAAATGCTTATATCTCATTTCTCCAAGCCACTGAGAACCTGATTTTGGTGTTAAATAATCCCTTAGATTGTAGGCTTTCTAATAAAATAAAAATTTTAACGTGTCTTCTGCTAATTGACACACACCTGAAATCAAAATACTTTTTGCTGTGACGGAAAAAGATCATTTTAAGTAAGTTCAGCCATTCACTGCCTCAGATGCAATGGTATCAAAGTAGCCTATTTAAGTATAACTCATTCTGGGGAAGCAAGTTAATTTTAAGTGTGAAAACTTATTTCCTTTCATTTGACTAATTAAGTAATTTTTTAAAGATTATTCTATATATATATGATTCATGTGTTCAGGCAACATTAAAACAATGAAATAATTGCTGAAATTCTTGGTTGAGAATAAGTGACATGCAACACTTAGACTATTTGGCCTCAGTTACTCTCTGTCTTTCTCCGAGACGGGTCATATCTGTTTGTCGTGGTGCCTGTATAAATTACGTTTTAAGTGAATTAGTGCTCAGTTAATTTCAATGGAAAATGTGATTCATGCAATGTTGGAAAATTACTAAAAACATCATGTCATTTTACAACCTGTACCTTCGTATAAAAACTCTACAAAAATACAAGAACTGAGTGAAGACCAATGAGATTTGGTATTGCTGTGATTAAATATAAACTTCCCACAAGATCAAGAACTACATTTGTTTAAAAAAAGACAGCTAAAACTTTCATCACAAGCAATGCATATTACACAATTAAAGGTTACTTAGTGGATGGTAATGAAATGGGGTACTATAGTACCTTGTCACATTTCAATACACGGTTATGATTTCGGTTTCCCAAGGTTCATATGTCAAAATATAATGCAGTAATATCGGTTTGCTGTTTTTTCAGGTGGACAGTCGAGAGGGGGCTGGAATAACCACTGTCATCAGATGGACTTATCACAGTTGGGCACTAACCTGTTAATAGTTTTAAAAGTTTAATTACTCTTTCTTGATGTGGAATGGCCCATCAATAAATATTGCACTAATAGTTCCATACATAATCTTAGAACAAGAGTCAGTTTAGAGTTACATTTATTGCAGTTGGCAAAAATATTGTCTCTATTGAGGTCGAAGTAGACTGACAGTGACGTCATCTGGACGCGTATAACAGGCGTATGTGAAACAAGTTAATTGCTGGATGTTTTTGCCACCACCCGATTCTGATGTGACAGTTCTAGTGTCATTCAAAGAAAGTCTATGGTCAATAGTGTGTGAAAACCTAGATTATACTATACTGGTGACCAACCTACCAAGTATAGACTGGGGTGTTTACGGATTCAATGTGGGGGATACAGCAGGCAGTCATGAGAAATACTTTTGAACATGTTTTCTGAAAACTGTGTTACTCGGCTAGCTTGCCAACCCACATGCAATGGACATATCTTAGACCTTGCAGATAGAAATAGGCCATAGATTATCAACAATGTCAGTATAGAAATGGGGATTATCGTTCATGATGTCATAATAGCAATTACGATTATGAAAGTAAATAAATCAGTCACGAATGCTGGGAGAGTGTTTCTACTAGACAGAGCAGATAAGCAGTTATTAACATCTCAGATAGTGAGCTGGCATCACTCAGTTTCAGTAAGATGGATGTAGAGGAATTTCTATTTGCTGAAACACATTGATTTCTACTCACGTCATGTACAAGCAGCAGCAATTCTGCAGTTACAAGCGACATTATTTAGATGGTTATAAATTACCACAGATTTTTGTAGTAACAAAAAAGTAGTGGCTCTCTTTGTTAAAGAGACATTGCAGAGTCGAGAGCGGAGTCTGAAACTGATTCAAGGGGCACAGCAGAATTTTCTCAGTCCAAAAGTCATCAGTTGGTGTCTTAGTGGAACTGTTTTCTATTTCAAGTGATCAGAAGCAGTCCAGGAGTCATCAGCAGTTCTCCTGGATCATTAAGGCAAATTTCAGGATACTTCAGTAATCTAGGATATAGCCCAACTCCTGTCAGTTCTGTAAATCTACGGTTACTACAAGTACAATTAGTGTAACACATGGTGAGGAAATAATAAATTGGGTAGAAACCTCCATATTCATAGGTGTCCACATGCACTGATAAGACTTTGAATTGGAAAGAGCACATTTTGGAACTCAAAAAACAACTTAGGTCAGCCACATTTGCACTTAGAATGATTGCAAATATTAGAGGGAGACAAATCAGTAATATGACATACTTTGTATACTTTCATTCAATAATGTCATATGGAATAATATTCTGAAGTAACTGATCTTTAACGAAGAAAGTCTTTATTGTGCAAAAACATGCTACACGAATAGTATGTTATCTCACCCATGATCATCTTTTAGACACCCATTTAAGGAATTGGGTATTCTGACTAGGCTACTGCTTTACGGTATATTTATTACATAATGAAGTTCGTTATAAATAATCCCCTACAGCTCAAAAGGAACAATGATGTACATAATTACAATACCATTAGAAAAAATGGCACTCATTACTCCACATTAAGGTTGCCTTTAGCACAAAAAGGGCTGCCACAATACTGCAATATAAATTTTTGATCAATTATCAGTGATATAAAATGTCTGACAGGCAGCAAAGTGTAAATTTAAGGCAAACTGAGAAATTTTCTCCTTAACAACTTCTCCAATTTCGCAGAAGAATTTCTATTACTGTATTGTGTAAAAGATTGTGGGTAGGAATTACTAACTCAACATCTATGTAGGCCTATATTTTTGTAAAAAAAAAAAAAAAAACCTTACACTTGTTCAGAATGTGACGGTAAAATGACTCGTTCCACATCTTTACGCCTGATGGTGCAAAATAATTCCTGGAACATACAACTACCTATCCCCTTAAAGTAAGATTGTATGCTGCATTATCTGTTAGGCTTAATGATTATCACTGTGTTACTTTCTGAAATCCTAAATCATTTTAGGATTATTCTTGGATGAATAAAAGTAAATAAATAAATGAAAAGTATCATAACAATCAGCATTAACCTAGGTAGCACCAATCCACACAAATATCAAGACGCCAAAGTTAACGCAAAACTGACAATGTGTGTTTCTAATCACGCATTTAGAACCAGATACGTCCACATATGCCTACACTAACCACCTTTGTTCAATTGTATAACATCATCCTCGAGGCTTTCCATCTCCCTCGCCTGTTTATCTTCTATTGGGCAACCAATTTCTCATCTAATAACCGGTACAACTTACACTTCCCGCGGACATGTAATCTCGTCAAAGAACTTCAAGTGAACCACAAAGAGATGCTATTTTGTCTAAAACTGACATGGTGAGACCGTGGCTTTTCACAGTCTAAGTGTACGTTTACACCAAGTGGCTGAGATACTAGTTACAGCGCTCCTAGCGGCAACCAACGCTAACTCGGCCGCCATGTTCTCCTTAGTCAAAACATTAGGAAAGCTTTACTGTTGTTTGTGTTGGAAGTGTGTCAGCTGTTGTGATATTACTGCAATATTTAACTTTTCTAGTTGACTTTTTTGTTACAAAATATAAAGTCAACATGCCTGCAGTGTGTTCAGCGTTCAACTGCACAAATCGCAGCGATAAAACAACAAATATTTCATATTATAAGTAAGTATATTAGCACCGAAATACGACACGCGTTTTTTAATGTTTATTAAAGAGTCATTTGCATTGGAACTGTAATTATGCTTAAGACAAATGCAGGAAGTAATTTATTTATCGTTGATTACAGATTTCCTTTAAAAGATAAGGAAATTACAAAAAGATGGGTTATAAATATGAAGCGAGAAAACTGGTTTCCTACTACAGCCAGTTACCTCTGTTCAGCTCATTTTGAAGAGAAATATATGTACCACACAAATGTCCAGAGGCGCCTTTTGTCAAAACCAGTACCTACTGTCTTTAACTTTCCACCACATATACAAAAGCAAGATAAAGTATTACGACCACAACCCAGAAAGCGATCTTTCGACAATTTGCAAGATAGTGCTATTACAGTGACATCATTAGCACAAAGTAAGTCAATAATTTAATTTTACTCCGTGTTCTTAATTACTTTGAATTACATACTTTCTATTATAATCTTATGGTGTAACTCTGTTATAAACTTATGATGTAACTACATTCTTTCAGTGCCTGTCGGACCCACATCTGTTTCTGCTGACCACAATTACTGTCTACCAAGCCCTAAGAAGTTGAAAACACAATATAACAGAGTACAAGCAGAGAATGTGCGACTAAAGAAGCGGATAAAGTAAATGAAGCAACTTAGCGTACGAAACAAAAGAAGAATAGTGCAGTTACAGACTTTAGTTGCTGGTTTGAGAAGAAGGTTATGTAGTTCAGTTTCTGATATGTTAAACAGTGAACATGTAGTTGGTTTGTTGAAGGAGCTATTGGAACTTCAGTGCAGTGCTAAAAGTATGCCATTATTCTCAGCAAATAAGGAAATTTGCCCTGACCCTACACTTTTATTCTGCCAAGGCATACAGCTACTTACGAAAATTTGTGAAATTACCCCACCCAAGAACGCTTCGACTTTGTTATTGAATTACTATGCTTGTGTTAACTACTTGTAACACATATTTCAAATAAATTCTCGTTCACAGTGTACTGGTTTTTGAGACTTTGACTGTTTACTTTGAAATAGCGACAAAAATATCGCATTTCTGCGCCCAATACTGTTTCTAATAGTTAACCACAGCATGTTTAGAAGTTTCACCGTAATATTCTGGTGGTACCTGCTCTAATTGCATTAATTTATGGGCAACAAGTAACGTTATAGTGGATGGACAGACTTATTTGAGTTGTCTTGCAGCGTTATCTACATCGAAAAGTTTAGCCATATTTCGACAAAAACATCCCTTTTTGCTGTCAGTGTACACTGAAATCACTGCTATCTATTGCTTGTTTTAGAAAAAATAAAGCTAGTATGGGCTATTTCAAGTAAGTCAAACGCAGTTACAAGGGGGCGGGACACAGCAGACGAATGCCTTGACTAAAGAAAACATGGCGGCCAGAACTTCAATTTGCTTCAAACATGGCGGACCTATAGCCACTCTATGAAATTTTAACTCGTTGGTTTACACTGCCTGCGATGCGATGCGACGCGACGCGATGCGAAGCATAATGGCCAAAGCGATGCAATACGATGGAGCGTTCAGATTGCACACGATACAGCGCGCGCGATCTGGCCAGCAATTGAGCAGTCTCGGCACGATGTCGTGTTTCCTGGACCCAGTAAATTCTTTTTAATTAGAAAACAGTGCTCTGAGAATTCAACGCAGTCGTGAATGGGTGCATGAAATCAACAAGGAGAGGAGGGTTTGAGGAGAATTTCATCATTTGTACAGTGACTTGAGAAAAGATGAGGATAAATTTTGGAGTCATCCAGAATGAGTACAGAGACATTTGATTATATAGTGCCGTCTGTTTCAAATACATTACAGAAGCAAAACACAAATTTCAGAATGGCTATTATCCCTGAAAGAGTTATGATCACCATTAGGTAAGTACAATATTAAGTTTACAGCAATCATTTTATTATGAAAAATTTACAAATTGTGATAGATTCAAACTTTCTTTTAATAAATTTTGATATAGTTGACAATGAGAAGTAAAATACATCACAGTTCACTCACTTAAGTATCAAAGTTTTCAGAATTTTGGTGGCTTGAAATAACAATGTCATCAGGTTCATTTTCAGAAATGACTATTTCATTCTGCGGATTTCCAGCAATTACGATTTCAACTGGATTTTCAGGTGCATAGGGTGACATCAACGAATGTGCAGTGGAAGTGGTTGATTGTTCCAATTCTTCCAAAAGAACCTGCTGAATTTTTATCCTGGCTCTCAACTGAGCTGCTGGTGATAGTTTTCGCATTGCTGGCAGCAAACTCACTACAAAATGATAGCTGTCATCTTGCGTTTCGACATTAGTTGCTCAATTAGCTTCAACTTTTGCTTCTCTATATTTAGCAACTCAGAGTTTGTCGATTTCTTGGATCTCTTGTTTTGGTTTGTGTGTAGGGTGGGTGAGGGAGGACGCATCGAAACGCTACCCTCTGAACTTACAGATGGTCTTGAAGACCTGGCTTGATTGGTTTCATCAGGTGAAACACTCTGTTTCTCTGTAAGAGCTGGTGAAAATGGTACGTCGTCGTGTTGCGATGCTGTTCTTTTACTGTGATGAACATTAGTCTTGGTCTTCCGTGGCGTCATTATGTCAGTCAGGAAGGTCATTAGCTCGTACCATGGCCAATTGGATTGGAAATGCGGTATGCCACCTTCGTTTCCTGAACGTTCAGCACGAGGTTTTTTGAGTTCAGAGCGGAAAGTGTCACGTAGGTGCATCCATTTATTCTTCAGTACCTCGCCTGAAAATATAGACGTGAAATTCCAAAATGACAGAGCAAACAGTAGTGCTTCAAGAAGAGCGAGGAGTGTCAGAGAGGCCTTCAAAAACTATGTCAACAGTCATTAACGCAAATATATTTCATGTCGAAATTATCAAATACTGTAATTATTGTGAACGTCATTTCATTATCAAAATACTGTAATAGTATCTATACACAATAAAAGTTAGAAAATAAACGAAGTTGTTTGTGTTACTTATTTCTTGGAGTCTTGTAGCTATTTATTTTACTTTTTTGTACTTACTGTCTGTTCCACAATCTTCAGCTATTTCATTCCATGCTTGACGAACAAAATCCCTATTGTGGTAATATTTATTTTTCTGCTCCCACAACACGGAGCGTTGACGCACGCTGTTAATTAGTCTTTCGAAGTCCATTGCAAGCAAGCAACTACTTCAGACGCAAGCGCAAACAAGCAATCGCTCCAAACACTCGCGCGAAACGCAAACTCGGTTGCGACTACAGCGGAGTCATCGCATCGCACCGCATCACATCGCTCGGCCCAGCCTGCAGTCTAAACGGGCACCGCTCTGTTGCCACTGTTACACCAAGCCTGCCATTGTCACGCGATTTCAGCGCTTCATCGCTCCGCTCGGCTCGGCATCGCATCGCGGGCAGTGTAAATTTAGCCTACTATAACAGTCGCGACACTCACTGCTGTAAAAGTTGTTGCCGTTTGACAGGTGGAGCGACACTAGCGCTCCAAGCGGAAGGTAAGGTGAACGTCAGATACGTCGTAAGCATAATGTTTGTTTGCATCATTTCCTACATTATTTCCGAATTATTCGAGTTAGTTTCTTGCCTCCAAGAGTTTATGTAGTATCAGAAGGCATATATGTTTCTAAAAATGATTCCAAAATAAGCGCAAGTATGGACAAAATCCATGAATATAGTGGCAAGCTACAACACATTCGTGAAGAAACACTTGTGACATTGGACAGAATTACAGCTTACCACGTCGATATCAAAAGAATATAAACACACAGAATCACATGTAAGAAGCACAGACTTGTACCTCTACATGCAAAAGCGATGGACAGCTCGTTTATCGTTCTGTAGGCCAACTGTGTTTGTCATTGTCGCCTGTTGCCACAAGTACGACCTTCATTTTTATATTATTCTAAGTGGGACAAGCAACTAACAAATAGTGGGAGAAATATGCTGAAAACATTATAATGAGCTGATTATATTACATTTCACGCAAAACCAAATATTTGAATAATTTTCAAACAATCTGTCTGTAGGCACTTTCCTTGTCCCATAATAGTTTCGCTCGAAGTCTAGCGATCTGCACATTCTGACACTACACACGCTTTTGTAAGACACGAACAGCTGCACTTAATCTAACCACTTCATCGTCAAAGCAGGTCTGTGTTAATGATTCTCACGAATCTGGCACTAATACATGGAGAGTTGAACTGGCTGCTTCTGTGTCTTAGGACTGTTTTACAGCTTTAATCTTTGTGGCAGTTTCCTCTTCATCATCAGTTGAGGTGGCTTATTTGGAATGTCAAACAGTGTGAGTACTGCATTCCACACGAGTTTGTTATTGTCTGCGTTCATGAACTGTTTTGTTCGAAATGTAGCGAACAAAACCTAATATTATTATACAGGTAAACCGGGTCTTTCTTCATAAGGTCTTCTCGTCTGCTGTTAACTAGCCATTTTTTGCTCCTAAAACGAAACATTCATCATTTATACGCATACAGTTTGCAAGTGAATCTTGACGATACACTTTAGTAACATGATGGTATATACCTCTCAGGATCCTTAGGAAACCTGAAAAAGACAGCTGTGGTGTCTTCTTCCTATTGCTGTTGCAATTTATTGCGCTACAAACGCTTTACAAACCATTGTGTAAATCAAAATAAACAGTCACTATTCGATTTCACGATCGCGCCGAACTCACAGTTCAACCTACCGGCCGCTTGGGGCGCTGCTGGCGCTGAAGGCAACAAAATCGAGGCGAAGTGTCGCGACTGTTATGTTAGACTGTGGTGACTTTGTACAATTAATGCAGGTTAATTCTTACAAAGAAGAAAACAGCAACCAGCCACGATTAATACTGCGATTTATTTAGATAAATAGCGCCGTTACCGATTTCGAACTGGCAAGTTCATCATCAGACGGCTGTTCATATGCTTTTCAAGATACACTTTACATTATCGTCCGTTTTTGATTTTCATTATTCCACTGTGGCGAAGTATTTTTGGTGTGTTGTTGCCCTACGGTAGGAAAACAGTGTTAGAAGCGCCCTGTGTGAAAATAACTAACCTCCAAACGATGAAATACAGCGTAAATAAATATGTGAGGTTAAGTAAGTAAGATGTACCATAAACCACTTAACATCACATATTTTAATATTTATTTACGCTGTATTTCATCGTTTGGAGGTTAGTTATTTTCACATAGGGCGCTTCTAACACTGTTTTTCTACCGTAGGGCAACAACACACCAAAAATACTTCGCCGCAGGGGAATAATAAAAATCGAAAACGGACGATAATGTAAAGTGTATCTTGAAAATCACGTGAACAGCCGTCTGATGATGAACTTACCAGTTCGAAACCGGTAACGGCGCTATTTACTTAAATAAATATCAGTATTGATAGTGGCTGGTTGCTGTTTTCTTCTTTGTAAGAATTAACCTACACAAGGAGATGTCTGTACGGCCGGGTTCCCATACGCGCGAATTATTTCCACATGCATTATCCCATCACCATTCACGTTAAGATTTGATAAGAATAGATTAAATGTACTTTTCGCTTCAACCGGCGCATGGTGAGGAGATCCTCCAGAATGTAGAAAATTTAAGACAAACAAGAATACACAATAAACATTTAGAATGAAAAACAAATATGCTAATGTTCCGCGCCTACAACGTAGGAGAAATTATCGTCATGGATATGGAATGATTCGAAAAATTTCTAACGTATTTTCATTCGAAAGGTGATAAATGCTAAGATCATTTTACAACACTTGTTTACAAAGTTCACGTTACTGCATTGAATTTGTGCACAAAAGTCAGATTGTACCAAAACTCACGTTATTTAATTTTATTACTAATTCATACACATCAGTTGATTCTACCAAGAAATTCGACACTGAACTAGAAAGAGTTGGCCACCAATGAAATATCAAGGCTCCTCTTAAAATGAACTGTATTGGTAGTTACACATTATACCGCTACTGGCAAGTTACTAAAAATATGTGGTCCTGAATAAGGGACACCTTTTTGGACCAAAGTAAGTGACTTTAGATCTTTATTTCTAATACTGATTCCATGAATTGAGCTGTTGGTTTCGAAAACAGATGTATATTTTAATGGGGAATTTTACAACGCGCCCATATGGATGGACATTAAATAATGTAAAACATTAAATACATCACAGTGATGAACATTTCGTCTGACTCCTCATTATTATTTTTAAAACACGTTACAAGAAAAGTTTGATAAACGCTGTCTATGAGAGAATAATTGTGAAAGAATTTTAGTTATCAATGCAAAGAATAATCAGTGTGTCGTAATGTCTGTGAACAGTACATTGAGTAATAAACTCTGAGGTCTTCTTCCTTTAATTTGAATAAGATCGAACATTAAGGTACTTCGACTCTGGGTGTAGCTGAAAGTAGGCGCTCGTTACTTAAGCTGTTGTATACAGGTCTGTGCTGTGAGAAATAGGAATAATGTGTATTAAACATTACTTTAGTTGTTATTAATGTAATAATGACACTGTCCATGTTAAATATCTAAGCATTTGGATTTTACTTAAGTTTGCAACTTCGAGAAATATCATCGCTGACGTGCAACAATATCTCGACATTACGCGGCAGGTTCAAATTTGTGTAAATAGTGAGTTCCACGTTAAGTACATTATATATTATGAGTTTCAGCACATTAATGAATGAGAGTAACATAATTAATTTAAAGTCAGTTTTCAGTGTCTTAATATTTTAGCAATGGGCTGTGGTCTGTGCCTCCGTAACGTTAAAAATATTTTAATTAAGAATTTTATTCATTTACCTTACTCGAGATTCTAAAGCATTAAAAACAAGATTGCAAAAAAAAAAAAAAAAAAAAAAAAAAAAAAAAAAAAAAAAAAAAATTAAATTCAGAGATTATGATCTTAAGAAACAGAAGGCATCATTAATTTCTCCCCTTTTAACTGTAACTTATACGTTACTCTCTAACGTGTGTGCATATATGTCACATACAAATATTTATTTTAAAAAGTGGAAAGAGATAACCATGTAACAGAAGAGGGACACTATAACTGCCACCCAATAGTACAGGGAAAATATATAAGACATAAATAGTAATTTGTACTTATGTATGTATTACACGTTCTAATTGTGACGCATTTTCTCTTGCATGGAATCTATGAAATGTGTCGAGAAAAAGGAAATTTATCCATGAAGAGAACGAAAATATAATACAAATAACACTTAGAAGAATTTAATGGAATTCTTGGAAAGTAAAAATAACAGGAAAGTATCGAAAGTGATATATATAAAAGGTAAGGGCATGCGCACTTCTTTTCACGCGTGCATTTGTAAGCGATGACTTGTGCGTAATAAACTTTCACGGTATTTTTCATTAGAATCCACACTAACAACTTACAGATATATTAAATATGTGAAAGCAAGGCCTTAAACTGTCTTGTGCAGCCAAGCAAGCTGGAATATTTTTGCTGAGATTCTCTGTAAAATTAATTGTTCATTCTACCTCGCGCTTAGTGACTGTGTAACTACTCGTGTGATTATAATTTTTGTGCAAGAGCATGTTGAGAAATATTTGAAAGATATGAATGGTTCTACCAGAGATTGTCACAAGCCTCAAAATCATGTTTTTTCAGGAGACCTTTTCCAATGTTTGATGAAATCCATATATCAAGACATGAGCATTTAATCTTAAATATTTATGCCAAGTATGCCTTGCATTGTTATCTAATAAATATTCGGTCCAAGTTAATGTATTTAATGACATGTAACTATTTTGATACATTATTTTATATTATGGTCATAATGTGTGGGTTAAATAATAAATGCGTTTGGAAAATTCAAATTTATATTGTATTGCACTTTTAACAGGAATTTTACATAAATATTTTACTTGTCTTTTAGAAAATGGTAGCTTCAGAGTTTATTTCTAAATCACTTTTTCATTCCAGGTCTTCAATACTTGACCAATCATGTTGGTTGCATCAAGGGACTAGAAATAATGTTGGGATGTAGTTAAAAAGTCATTTTATATCTTTCAGTTTATTTATCTTGATCTTAAATTTCGTACTGTGTTCTCATGGAAGACTCAATATACTTAAAGCAACCTTTCCATCTTGCACCTAATAGTCACTTCTTTTTGTCAGTGTCATCATAATTGCAGATTACTTTTATTAAGAATAGATTCTGGTCCTCGAATTTGAAACTGACTGTTTGTGAAACAGAGACACCAGAATTCCTTACAATACTGCACTTCTGGCATTCCACGTCCTTGATGTCCCCCTTCTTCGTATTTATTACCACAAATGGCAGTTTGGTTGATGATTCGGCAATAAAATTAGCCTAGTTATCAGGGTCATAAATATTCCTACTGTGCATCTCTATTCGACCAAAATCTGTCACATGGTAGCCTTGTGTGTCCTACTTGGGAAACCAATGTGTAATGGTTTTGAAACTTTCACATTCTATGAGGGGTCTCTCAAATGCCACTATAGTCCATTTCTTATTAATCAGATTGTGCAGTTGTCACTAATAATGTGTGATTCCGAGATGATGGATTACCAACTTCCAAACATTTCATCTGCCAGGAAGTTTCATTTCAAAAGGAGATTTCAACCTCATCAGTCCCTTGCATGGCTTGACTTTTACTCCAAAGGAACATATAACCAACGGCAGTACAGCAGTCATGGATCCCGAAGATGTAGATCCCGATCTTCCTACAGTAGAAAGTGGCTTCTATCGGTAGTTTAGGTATAGGTAAGTCTGCTACAGGTTGATGAGAATAATATGAACGTTTCTGTCTTTCTTTGCCAGTTCACTGAGTTCTTTTATGTTTTGTTGCCTCAATTCTGCTTTTTTGTGGTAGGCATCTCTATTTACCTTAATTTCCTTGATTTCTTCTTCAGAAGCAAACATGGATTTTACATCATGTAACTGTTTTGCAAAGAGATCACACTTGTGACATGTCTCTGACCTTGGTAATTTAAAGCCAATATTGAATTCAGTGTCCAACTTTGTGTTAGGTCTGTCGGTCAATTTTTGGAATATCTGTACTGGGAGCAGCCTAACAGCTAACACCGAGTATGAATCGGCATGAAATTTGCGAAATGGTAGATAACCGATACTTGCTGTACTGGAATTAAAGCATGAGTTCTTGCTGTAACTAAATTGGTGCCATGAACAGTCTTCGTCACAGCGTAAGAGGAAGTTCCAACCATATTTTGGTGCAAACTTGGTGCTTAACCTGAAACCAATTGAGATAATAGATGTAAAAATAATAATAATAATAAAAATCAGCTTATGCTGTCAGACTCTATCAATCACTTATTTGCATAAAGTGTCTGCTTTCATATACTGTTACTTTTTAAACAAACTGTTATGCAAATAGTTACAGTTTTAATACGTTCATATACAGGGTGATCCACCAAGATATTCAAATATTTAGGCCTAAATATGTTATTCTACAAGTAAAACTAAAGAAAATAGTTCATATAAACATAGGACCACAAATGTTTCGTTACAGATAATAAAAGATTTTGCCTGAAATTTAGCAACTTTGCTAATATGAAGCCACCACAGAACTGTATGAGGTTTAAGTAAAGCAAGATTTCCATATATTTTGTTGTTATTGGTCTGTTGAATCTAATAAAACATGTCCCAGACGTGTATCTGCAGTAGTTTCCCAGAACATCCAGAGAAGCAAAGAAGCAATTTCGTAAAATTTTTAGTTTATCAATTACTTGGCCCAATTATTATTATTATTATTATTATTATTCAAGCCAATTGCAGAAGTTGTAGAGAATTTAACTTTGGAAAAATGATGGTAATAATGTTAACTGAAACTGTATGAATGTGTCAGATAATCTACTTTTATTAACACCATACCACATGGAAGCTCAGTGTTAAGGAAGTTGTCCAGTGTATGTAAAATTTCATACTAAATGTTCAAATATGTCTCCAGAGTTCAATTCATTTAGCTGCAAGTGTATGAATGGACTTTGTTGCTCATTTCAGTTTCACAGGATTGTTCTTAATTACGTCCATTCTATTCATAGTGCGAGCAAGTAATGCCTCATGTTTATTGGCTTTGTCTTCACAAACTATGTCTTTCATCCATCCCCATACACAATAATCCATTGGTGTTAAATAGGGCGATCTGGGTGGCCACAGACGTGTAGCACCGTGGCCAATCCAGTTCTGGGGTAAATGTTCATTTAAATGTATAGTTACAGAAATGTGAAGGTGTGCCGTCATGTTGAAAATACATTTTAAATCGCATAGCAAGGGGAACATCTTCGAGCAAGTGGGGCATTCCTTCTTCTTGAAGGAACTGGAAGTACGTCTCGCCAGTTAGACGTTCTGGGTAAATGAAGGGTTCAATAAAGTGTTTGTTGATTATACCACACCACACATTTATGCTAAACTGCTGCTGGAATTTGTGTTGCACTGTTGCACGTGGGTTTGCTTCAAACTGTATGTGCTTGTTATGTAAATTGTTTATACCATCTTGAATAAACTGTGCCTTATCAGTAAATAAAATTTATTTGTGTAAGTGCTGATTAGTATTTAACCAGTTGCTCAACTCCAAGTGGAGGGCAGGATCTCCTGGATGTAAATGACGCACTTTTTGTTTATGGTAATGATACATATTATTCTACTTCAGTGTATGCCATACCTTAGATTGTGAAATGGCTAATGGTTGAGAGATGCATCCTGTACTGGTACCCAGGCTATGTTGAACAGCATCCATAATATCATCATCATCTTGATTTATAGAGTGCTTGTACTGATTATGAACGCTAGGTAGAGAACCTGTCTTCAATAACATTCGAAATACTCCACTAATGGTTCGTGCATTCAGAATCCTCAGAGTTAGATAATGTAAGCGACATTCATTAACTGCAGCCGTAGCATTATCATCACATTTGCCATAAATAAACAGCATATTGGCATATTCCTGTCAGCAATTTCAAAGGCATCCCTATTTCATAAATAATCTACAAACTACAACAGTTACTATGTGGTTTCACTTAAATACACTGCTATGTTCTTCCACTAAACAATGCAGAAAACTAACTCATTTCAATGTCAGAAAATGGCTGAAACAACTCACTAACAGTTGCCAACAATGATATAAATGCTTCTACATTCTTAATGGAAAGTAATCAAATTCCCTTGTATAATAATCTTGGCTTCTCTGGATGTTCTGTAAAATACTGCAGAACACAACTGGGGCATGTATTATTATATTCACCAGATCAATAACAAAATAAATGGAAATCATGCTTTACTTTGACCTCATGCAGTTTTGTGATGGCTTCATATTAGCGAAGTTGCTAAATTTCAGGCAAAGTCTTTTATTAGATGCAACTCCGTGATTAAACATTTGTGGGCCTATGTCGATATGAACTTTTTTCTTTGCTTGTAGAATAAAATATTAAAATATTTGCATATCTCCTTGAATCACCATGTATTACATATTATTTCTGACATTCCACTCACACTTACTTCATATTGAATTTCATTTTGATTATTTTCATAAACAGTCATATAAGTTTAGTTTGTAAATAACAGATTCATTTAACTTCATATCATAGAATAAACATGTATAACCTCAGTTACATCGATCATCCTTATATTTATTTATTTATTTATATCCCATAAATCCAATATTGTGAGGCATTCGCATGGATGTAGGACGTGTCAGAATTATTACAAATAATACAAAAGGAATACATAAAAGTACCTCTTGCAAGAGGATATCTGGTATAAGACAACATACACATTAATAGGTATAGAAAAAATTACATTAAAAATATGGTAGATCTTAATAGCTAAATGAAAGACAAAGTAATGTTAACAGTGATTGTGAGTATCATAATGCACAATAGCACATCAAATTAGTAAATGAAAAAAATCAATTACAGTTAACTCTACTGAAATATTCTTCTATCGAATAGAAGGAATTATCTAATAAATACTGTTTGAGCTGTTGTTTAAATTTGGGAAGCTCGTGGATAAGTAATTTCAGTGATGGTGGGAGAGCATTGAACACCTTGCAGCTCATGTAATGGACTCCATTTTGTATAATAGTAAGATTTTTTGATTCATAATGGAGGTCCATCTTCCTCCTGGTATTGTGGGTATGGTATGAATCATTGGTTTTGTATGATTGTCCATTTTTACCAATGAAACATAACAGGGAGTAGATATATTGGCATGCAGTTGTCAGTATCCCTAATTTTCTGAAAAGGTTCCTACAAGAATGTCTGGGCTGGACTCCACTCATTATCCTAATAAGTCTCTTTTGGGCAATGAATATTTTTTTGGATAGTGGCTGATTACCCCAGAAAACTATGCCATACAGTAATAATGCATGGAAATAACTAAAATAAGCAGTTTTTGTGGTGTCTCGGTCACATACAGTGGAAATAATACGAACAGCGAATGTTGCTGAGCTGAGTTTTTTGTGGAGGTGCAAAATATGTTCAGACCATTTTAGACCCTTACATACTTCCTTTCACATTAGTCATGGGAGCTTGTTATTTATTTATGGAGCAGATGGGAAAGCGTCAGCATCTGCACATGCGGGGACCAAGCAGCAATTGGTATTGTAATTGTAAATTGTCATAGCTGCGTTGGTAAAGTACCGGAACTTCAAGCACTGATAGACAGCACCGAAGCTGAAATTGTTATAGGTATGGAAAGCTGGCTGAAGCCAGAGATAAATTCTGCCAAAATTTTTACAAAGGTACAGACGGTGTTTAGAAAGGATAGATTGCACGTAACCGGTGGTGGCGTGTTTGTCGCTGTTAGTAATTTATCCTGTAGTGAAATAGAAGTGGATGGTTCCTGTGAATTATTATGGGTGGAGGTTATACTCAACAACCGAGCTAGGTTAATAATTGGCTCCTTTTACCGACCTCCCGACTCAGCAGCATTAGTGGCAGAACAACTGAGAGAAAATCTGGAATACATTTCACATAAGTTTCCTCAGCATGTTAGAGTCTTAGGTGGAGATTTCAATTTACCAGATCTAGACTGGGACACTCAGATGTTTAGGATGGGTTGTAGGGACAGAGCATCGAGTGACATTATACTGAGTGCACTATCCGAAAATTACCTCGAGCAATTAAACAGAGAACCGAGTCGTGGAGATAACATCTTGGACCTACTGATAACAAACAGACCCAAACTTTTCGACTTTGTAAGTGCAGAACATCCCTGTGATCATAAGGCCATTGCAGCATCCCTGAATATGGAAGTAAATATGAATATAAAAAAAGGGAGAAAGGTTTATCTGTTTAGCAAGAGTAATAGGAGGCAGATTTCAGACTACCTAACAGATCAAAACGAAAATTTCTGTTCCGACACTGACAATGTTGAGTGTTTATGGAAAAAGTTCAGGGTAATTGTAAAATGCGTTTTAGACAGGTATGTGCCAAGTAAAACTGTGAGGGATGGGAAAAACCCACTGTGGTTCAACAACAAAGTTAGGAAACTACTGCGAAAGCAAAGAGAGCTTCACTGCAAGTTTAAACGCAGCCAAAACCTCTCAGACAAACAGAAGCTAAACGATGTCAAAGTTAGTGTAAGGGGGGGGGGGGGGGGGCTATGCGTGAAGCTTTGAGTTCTGGTCTTACTTTAAATCAGTAAGTGGATCGAAACAGCATATCCAGGCACTCTGGGATGAAAATGGCATTGAAACAGAGGATGACACATGTAAAGCTGAAATACTGAACACCTTTTTCCAAAGCTGTTTCACAGAGGAAGACTGCACTGCAGTTCCTTCTCTAAATCCTGGCACAAATGAAAAAAATGGCTGACATCAAAATAAGTGTCCAGGGAATAGAAAAGCAACTGAAATCACTAAACAGAGGAAAGTCCACTGGACCTGACAGGACACCAATTTGATTCTACACAGAGTATGCGAAAGAACTTGTCCCCCCTTCTAATAGCCATGTACCACAAGTCTCTAGAGGAATGGAAGGTTCCAAATGATTGGAAAAGAGCACAAGTAGTTCCAGTTTTCAAGAAGGCTCGTCGAACAGATGCACTAAACTATAGGCCTATATCTCTGACATCGATCTGTTGAAGAATTTTAGAACATGTTTTTTGCTCACATATCATGTCATTTCTGGAAACCCAGAATCTACTCCATAGGAATCAACATGGATTCCGGAAACAGTGATCTTGTGAGACCCAGCTTGCTTTATTTGTTCATGAGACCCAGAAAATATTAGATACAGGCTCCCAGGTAGATGCCATTTTCCTTGACTTCCGGAAGGCGTTGGATACAGTTACGCACTATCGCCTGATAAAGTAAGAGCCTACGGAATATCAGACCAGCTGTGTTACTGGATTGAAGACATTTTAGCAAACAGAACACAGCATGTTGTTCTCAATGGAGAGACATCTACAGACATTAAAGTAACCTCTGGCGTGCCACAGTGGAGTGTCATGGAACCATTGCTTTTCACAATATATATAAATGACCTAGTAGATAGTGTCGGAAGTTCCATGCGGCTTTTTGCGGATGATGCTGTAGTATACAGAGAAGTTTCAGCATTAGAAAATTGCAGCGAATCGCAGAAGATCTGCAGCGGATAGGCACTTGGTGCAGGGAGTGGCAACTGACCCTTAACATAGACAAATGTAATGTATTGCGAATACATAGAAAGAAGGATCCTTTATTGTATGATTATATGATAGCGGAACAAACACTGGTAGCAGTTACTTCTGTAAAATATCTGGGAGTATGCGTACGGAACGATTTGAAGTGGAATGATCATATAAAATTAATTGTTGGAAAGGCGGGTGCCAGGTTGAAATTCATTGGGAGAGTCCTTAGAAAATGTAGTCCATCAACAAAGGAGGTGGCTTACAAAACACTTGTTTGACCTAAGCGTGATAGCGTTACAGAGATGTTTAGCAATCTCAAGTGGCAGTCTCTGCAAGAGAGGTGCTCTGCATCACAGTGAAGCTTGCTGTCCAGGTTTCAAGAGGGTGCGTTTCTGGATGAGGTATCAAATATATTGCTTCCCCCTACTTATACATCCCGAAGAGATCACGAATGTAAAATCAGAGATATTCGAGTGCGCACAGAGGCTTTCCGGTAGTAATTTTTCCCACGAACCATATGCGACTGGAACAGGAAAGGGAGGTAATGACAGAGGCACATAAAGTGCCCTCCGCCACACACCATTGGGTGGCTTGCGGAGTATACATGTAGATGTAGATGAACTACACTATGCACTGCTTGTCTAACTGTGCTTAGCACTGCCTCTAGGAATGAAGGAAAGAATCTATTTAATTACAGACTCATCAGATTACTAAGGAAAGGACAATAACTCGTATGTTGTGTTACAAGAAGACTCTGAATCAGCATTGTTCATGGTAGAACACTGTTGAATCAAAGTTTGGTATGATTTTTGAGTCCTTTTGATTAATAAATTTTCTACTAGAGAAACAGTTCGGGAAAAGGAAAGAAAGCTAACTACAAAAAGGATGGTGGTGGTGGTGGTGGTGGTGGGTTTTGTTGGGCGCTCAAATGCGTGGTCATCACGGCCTATACAAAATCCCAGTTTTTCACGCAGCCCAATTTCTTGACTCTGTCCAATTTAGACACTGTCACAAATGATGATGATGATGATAAGACAAACATCCAGTCCCCAGGCAGAGACGATCACCAACCTGGTTGGTAATCGAACCTGGGACCCCACGATCCAGAGGCAGCAACACTAGCCACTCAACCATGAGCTGCAGACTACAAAATTTTTTCTACGTTCATTTAACATTCGCTAGAAAAATCTGTTGATGTTTAGCTATGATTTTTGTCCTGCAAAATTGGTCACCAGGTGCTAGGTCTGTTGATCGATTTTTGGAATAACCATGCTGGGAGGCAGCCTAACAGCTAACACAAAGAATATGAATTGGCATTAAATTTATGTAATGAGAAATGATTACTACTTGCAGTACTGGAATTAAAGCACTAGTTCTTGTTGTAACTAAATTGGTGCTATGAATAGTCTTCGTCACAGCATGAGAAAAATACAATGCAACATACCAACAGTGAAGTCACACACAGTATTTTTGCAGCAAACTTGGTACTTAACAAACAGTCATCAGTCAATCCTCTAAATCTTGATGATTAGAAAATCTATATTTTAGATGTCTCACAGGATAGAAGAAATTACTGCCTTCTCTTATGATTTCAGGTGAGTCATGCTTATGATTGAACACAATGAAAATATTCATGTGTCTATGATAACTCTTAATATATGTATTTACTTGCATTTTTTTAATCACACATAATTTACTACTACATTGTTGACACATGAGTAAAAATTACACATCCTAGTGTGAGGTCCATAATGTAAGTACTCTCAAGCGAGATTGAAACAAAAGCTGTTAAAAAAATTGAATATGCTCCTGACATTGCTCCTTTGTTACAAAGATAATTTTATCTTTGCTGACTTCTGCGGCAATGTACAAATTTCTTATTACTAATGAGGCAAAGAAAACATTCATAAGTATTACAAATCTTTCTGTACTTCCCCTCTGAAACAACACTGGCGTCTTTCTGCTTGCTATAATCAAGGTAGAATTATACTGAACAGAAACATTCTTGTCACAGTCAAAATACCACTTACCAGGATTTTCTGACCTACTGTAATGGGTGAAATATTTTGGAATATTGTTCAGAAAACCTCTAATGCCTTTTTTGTTGTCTTCTTTATATGCCTGAGGAGGTATGCGTGATTACCTGTAACAAAATATAAAGTAACACTTTCTAAATGAACAATATTTATGGGATAGTAACTAATGACACAAAATGTTATTCAGGGTACGTAGTGTCATAAATATTTACATCACATCTCTGATCTAGTTTTGGAGTAGAACAGCTACTTTTGAGTTGTTTCTGTGGATTCCAAATTCTTCCTATATGGCTCTGTACACCATGAATGTTTAAAAATGCCTGTTAGCAAACATCTATTAGTAAGCATCTGCTACGAATTCAGTATTGGAATGCAACTCTCCTGCTATAAACTTCATGCTTTTTCTTTTTTGGGTACCTGAAATAAATTAAAAGCATTAATTATTCACATGAAAACTTGTTTGTTTATAGCATATCATTATGATCAGAGATATTAAAATACTCTGACTTCAGCTTTCTTACCTTCTCTTTACTACCGTCATTTTCATTTGTTCATTGTAACCCAAATCCCGAAAGGCATTAAAAATGGAGTCTTATCTCCAGTTTTTTAAGCGTTTATTTAAACAAGAGGATGATTTTTCCATGGATATATTGTTGATGGTTTTTGAATTTGGTCAGAGACCCAGGTTTGGCTTTTCCATTTCTTCTCCTGCTTTTTGGACATTTAAATGGAGTCACTTCATTTTTTGGTTTTTGGAGTAACCTGCAGAAGAAAATTAACATTGGCACATTTAACAGAGAGATAATCACAAGACACTTTAAAATGAAGTACAGTAAAGAATTCAGAATCTGCAGAAACATACTGTCTTTATTTCCGAGAACCGTTTGACTTGGTACCGCACCTACGCTGTCAAAAGTATTATTTTGTGTATCAAGTGAAATTTGTGATTCAACTGAGGACTTATTGCTAGGGAGGAGGCAGCAACTTACCTTGGATGGAGAGTCATCGTTGGATGTAGAAGTAACTTCGGGTGCCCCTTAGGGAAACATATTGTGACCCTTGCTGTTCATGTTATGTATTAATGACCTTGCAGGCAATATTAACAGTAAAATCAGGCCTTTTTTCAGATGATGCAATTATATGTAATGAAGTACTATCTGAGATAAACTGCATAAATATTCAGTCAGATCTTGATAAGATTTATACATGCTACAGAGATTGGCAACTTGCTCTAAATGTTCAGAAATATAAAATTTAGCATTTCATAAAATGAAGAAAAAAAATCTTATGACTATAATATGAATGAGTCACTGTTGGAATTGGCCAACTCATACAAATACCAGGGTGTAACACTTTGTAGGGATATAAAATGGAATGATCACATAGGTTAAGTCATGGGTAGAGCAGGTTGCAGTCTTCAATTTATTGGTAGAATACTGGTGAAGTGTTACCAATGTACAAAGTACGTAGCTTACAAATCACTCGTGTGACCTGTACCAGATAGGACCAACAGGGCATATTGAATGTGAAGCGGGAACGTGTTGTATCCCCGCTTACAGTCGCGCAGCCACGAGCGTCGCAGTGGTGTTGGTGCCGGGATGTGACAGTCTGTGGATACAGTCGAAGGCACTGCGTCGGAATTTCTCTGGGAGAAACGGTCGGTGCGTGCCGGTTGAGGTGTCACACCAAATCTTCCGTGCGGAGCCGGGGACAGGCACCAGCTCCAGTTGCAGGCCGCTGGAAGTGTCGTGACGGAATCGGTGTAGTTCTTCGTCACTCTCCTGTACTTGGGCCACGTCCTCAAAGTTCACAGGGGGTGAAATAACGGCACACGCTCGGGACAAACAATCGGCGACGATATTGTCTATCCCCGAAATGTGTCGAATGTCAGTCGTGAATTGCGACACGTACTCTAACTGCTGGAGTTGGCGCGGTGAACACTTAGTGATGAACTGTCGGGCTTCTATGGACGGTCAGAAGTATTTCACCGCCGCGTACACCGCAAGCAACTCTCGGTCATAAGTGCTCCAAGCACGTTGCGAATCGGAAAGCTTTTTAGAGAAAAAACCGAGAGGCTGCCAACTCCCGCCGACGCGCTGTTGTAACGCCGCGCCGATGGCGGCCTGGCTGGCGTCCACGACTACAGCTAAGTCCGCATCATGTACCGGGTGTGCGAGCAGCGTCGCTTCCACGAGACTCCTATTTGAGTCCGTGAAGTTCTGCTCCATTGCGTCTGTCCAATTCACAAGGGTCCTTCCTTTTGAGGTAGGACCTTGTAACGCCTTAGTCAGCGGCTCTTGCACGGCTGCGGCGTTGGGCAGGTGTCGTTGATAAAAGTTCAACATGCCGAGGTAACGTCGTAATTCTCTGTGCGTCTGCGGACGCAGCATGTTCTATATTGCCTTCACTTTCTCCGGTAGCGGTGTCGATCCGGTGGGCGTAATTAAATGGCCGAGAAACTCAATTTCCGTCACGCCAAACTCGCATTTAGCGGGGTTAATGACGATGTCGGCTTCACTCAGGCGCTGAAAGACGGTCGTTAAGTGGCGGCGGTGGAGATCGGGCGACTTGGAATACACCAAGATGTTGTCGAGGTACGCGAAGCAAAATGGCAAGCCTCGCAAGACGCCGTCCAGGAACCGCTGCCAAGTCTGGGCAGCATTCCGAAGACCGAAAGTCATAAACAGGCTTTTGAAAAGCCCAAAGGGCGTTACGATGGCTGTTTTTTCGATGTCTTCGGGCGCCACTGGAATTTGGGTGTACGCCTTTGCGCAGTCAATCTTGCTGAACACCGCGCAGCCCGCCAAGGCGTAGCTGAAATCTTGAAGGTGTGGGACTGGGTATCGGTCCGGCACCGTTCGCGAATTAAGGGCGCGATAGTCCCCACACGGGCGCCACGAATTGTCTTTTTTGGGCACTAAATGCAACGCCGATGACCATGGGCTGCTCGATGGTCGCACGATGCCTTGCCGCAGCATGGCCTCGATCTCTGCCTTTGCTGCTGCGAGTCTGTCCGGCGCGAGTCGACGTGGGCGACACGATGTGGGGGGTCCGGGTGTGGTTATTATGTGGTGCACCGTCGAATGTTTGATGTCTCTCGGTGCACCGGCTGGGCGGGTGAGGTCGGGGAATTGTTCCAGAATGTCAGTGTACGGTCCGGGGCACTTCACAGGTTTAACGCTGTAGTATGCAGCCTGCCGGCACTGTCCCGCTATCTTTAAATTAGTTGTGTCGTCGATGAGCTGGCCGTTTGCGATGTCGGCTAGTAGCCCGTAGTGGCCGAGAAAGTCTGCGCCCAGGATCGGCTCATTGACGTCGGCCACGGTAAAAGTCCACGAGAACGTGCACCGTAGGCCCAGATCTATATTGCGGCTGTGTGTGCCGTAAGTTTTAATATTGGAGTTGTTCGCCGCTGTAAGGCAGAGTGCTTCGGCCCGCCTGCGGTCTCGTAACATAGAACGGGGGAATATCGAGAGGTCCGAACCCGTGTCGACGAGGTACCTCACGCCTGCCCCCCGTTCCGCAACAAACAGACACTTCGATATCATATTGCAGCCGGGTGCGCCTAGGTCCGGTTGCAGCTGGCGTTTGGGTGCGAGCAAGGAGCGCGGCATCTGGTTGCTTCGTTGCCGAAGCGGGCGTGGTACCAGCAGTAGCCGCTTTGTGAGTGCTGTGACGTCGGCGGGGTACCGTTGGAGTGGCTGTTGCTGCGTTGCCGGCTGCGCGAGCCATGCCGCCTGTCGCCCGGTCTGCTGCCGCTGCGGCGCATGCTGCCCTCTTGCTGCGAGCGCGCCAACCGGTCGACTTGCGTCGAGAGAGCTGCCATCTGTGCGGTCAAGTTTTGCACTAGCTGGTGCAGGTCGGCATCCGATGCGGGTGCGGGAGGCGCTGGCCGCCACGGAGGTGGGGGGACGGAGTCGTAAGCTGCCGCAGCCGCGGTGCTAGGCGCCGTTGTCAGCGCGTCGTGCACCCTGTCGGCCAAGTTAGCGACGGCGTCCAGCTGCAACTCCGTCTGTACGGTTATCACTGCCTGCACCTGAGCTGGGAGGCTGCGCACCCAGATAGTGCGCAACAGCGAATCTGGCACCATATCGGACTGCGCGAGGCTCCGCAAGTGGCGCAGGAACTGCGAGGGCCTCCGATCGCCGCATTCCTCTTGCCGCAGCAGTTGGTGCACACGCTGTTCCTCTGACGACGAAATCCGCCGGATCAGCTCTTCCTTGAGCCGTTTGTAGCTCGACTGCGTCGGTGGGGCGGTGATTATATCCCGCACTTCGGCCGCATAGTTCTGGTCCAGCTGGCTCACTACGTGCCCAAATTTTGCCAGGTCGCAGGTCACGTGGTTGCTCATAAATACCGCCTCAACCTGGCTGAACCACATTACAGGGTCGCGCGGCCAAAAGGGAGGCAGCCTGATCAGTGCCCGTCCTGCGCCTGTCGGCGTTCCAGCGGTCGTAGGAGGCGTCGCTGTGGCGGGGATTTGTGCGCCAACATTGTCCTGAGCTGTCTGTGGCTGCGCGGCGTCCGCGCGTGTGGTCCGTGCCTGTAGCTCACTCTCTAGCCTCGTGTTGCGTGCGAGCAGTTCCTCGACGGTCTTTTGCAACTCCTCTAGTGTCGCCATCTTAGTTCAGAGTCGAATCCTCGTACAAGAGGAAAGTACACAGTGAAAATAACAGGAGGGAAACACACGAAAAGAAAAAAAAATAACACTAAGCAGTCCGCGATCAAAATATACGCACACAAAAACAATACAAAAAAAGGTAAGTTAAAAAAAATTTACTACGGAGCACTGTTCGGCGCAGGCGTATGCGCGCAAGCCTACTCGCAGTTCCACGTCTCTCGTACTGACAAACGTTTGTCACCACGTGTTTTTTTAGCCTCAGATCACGTCGGGGTCACCAGTGAAGTGGGAACGTGTTGTATCCCCGCTTACAGTCCTTCATGTGCAGTGAACCGGCATTTATCGCCGTGCCCACGCACTATGCTCATGGGAGAGGCTTTGTGGCAATAAATGACTAAAGCGGTTTCTGGACAGGACACATTTATTTTCCTGCCATTACAATAAATGACAAATAATATACTTCGCTAATGTCCGTCTACATAGGCGCGTTGCACTGGCGGCACGGCTCGGTCACCGATCCCGGAGGGTGTACACTCCAGTGACGAGCCGTGGCGCGACCGCGTGGACCGAGCGAGACAAAAGGCCGCGTCACAGAATGTTCTGCTCTTGGCGCGACCAGAGGCGCCGTGACGTCCGCGAAGAAGCGAAAGACAATTTAACGGCGATTGCGTTTACGACCGCGCGTACGCATTTACGGCGGGAAGGGTAGCAGGAATGGTCACAGGTTTGTTTAATTTATAAGATATTGTCACAAATATACTGAGGGAATTGAACTGGCAGAGTCTTGAAGACAGATGGAAAGTATCTTGAAAAAGTCTATTGACCATGTTTCAAGAATAGGCTTTAAATTATTACTCTAGGGATATACTACAACCCCCTCCATATCACTTACACAGGGATCATGAGGATGAGATTAGTGTTACTGCATGCACAGAGGCATTCAAACAATCATTCTTCCCACTCTCCGTATATGAATGGAACAGGGAAAAAACAAAATAACTGGTACAATTGGATGTACCCTTTGCAATTTAAGTGTGTCACTTCTGTTCAGTATTATTTTACTGCCTCTGAATATAGATTAAATAAATTTTTGAAGACAATGTTATAAGCCACTTAAGGTTATATTCAAATAAGTAAGTAAAATATACTGTACCTATTCACATTCTGAATCTGATCCAGTGGTTTCATGATTCCATAAAGTTACACAACCAGAAAAACCAGTATCACTCTCAGTTGGAGCGTAAGTAATGCTTAAATCCTCATTTTCTTTGGATGCAAACAAAAGCTTCTTATCTCCAGCCATTTTACTGTGGCTTGTAATTATCTCTCTAGATTTTTTGTGAATTATGATATGGCAGACAACACTACTGACTTATAATTACTTATTCAGCCACCAGATGTCCCCAGAAGATATGTAGATAGGCATCTGTTGGTTAAAAACATAACCGCCGACAAAAATTGCTTGGAATGTGACTTGTGACTGTCTCTGGCACAACCCTTCCTAAGGTAAAGCTAGGCTGAAAAATGTAATCTGAAACGAGCTCAAGTATTTTCTCACAAGGGAATATTCCTGATGTAAAGGCCCTCGTAAACAACCATACGTTCTGTCAAGCTTAATTATACTTGACAAATGTTTGATCTTGTACGGTGCTGTTTCTCATGTTTCTCAAGCACTGATCATGTTTGCGAAAATTTTGATTGACGGAAACTTTGACAAGGGTATCACTTTCAACCCTAAACCTGAATTATGTAATTCATGCTGCTTTGGTGGAGGACCTATTTTCATTGACACGTAATGTCAACTGGAAATATCAGTTTGTAGCCCAGTCCCAAAACCTACCAACAGCACATCTGACATTGAAGCCTGCCTTGAACAGTTCTGATCGCAATCCCAACTTGATCCACCACCTCTATCTCAAAATCATCCCTTACAAGTCTTCCAAGAATTCCTCACATCTACACTGCTTCACCACCCTTCCTCAGGTCCCTACAACAAACCCCTAACCTGTCTTGTGCAAAACTCCGGGCTCTGCATTACCTAAAAGCTGATGATTCCATCATTACCATCCCAGCAGACAAAGAATCTACCATAGTGGGACTTGATTGACAGGAATATGTTAGCGAAGGTCTATGCCAGCTGTCTCACACTCCTACATACAGCATCTGCCATCAAGATCCCATCCTTGTGATTCAAACTGGCCTGCAGTCCCTCCTTAAAACCTCAGACCGTCACCAGGACTAACAACTCAGTTCATAGAACTTCTTACTGCACCCAAACCACACACCCCCACATTTTATCTTCTTCCTAAGATCCACAAACCCAATCATCTTGGCCATCCTGTAGATGCTGCCTTAGTTGATCAGCACCTGCAACCCATAGTACAAAGATATCTCTCCTATATTAAAGACACCAAGCATTTGCTAGATCATCTGAAATCCTGCCCCACTCCCATCACACGCCTTGCTTGACACTACCTCCCTCTATACCATCATTCCTCACATACATGGTCTGCTGCTGTCGAACATTTCCTCAGTCAGCACCCACCTGATTCCAAACCTACGACATCCTTCCTGCTCACCTTAACTTCGTACTTACCTTTGAGGGGCAGACAGACAAACAGATCAGGGATATGACCATGGGAAAAAGGATGGCTCCTTCCTACACCAACCTTTTCATAGGTCACTTGGAGAGTGCTTTCCTGGAATCCATAAGCCTTCAGACTCAGGTTTTGTTTAGATGCACTATGTGATCAAAAGTATCCAGACACCCCCAAAACATACGTTTCTCATATTAGGTGCATTGTGCTGCCACCTACTGCCAGGTACTCCACATCAGCGACCTCAGTAGTCATTAGACATCGTGAGAAAGCAGAATGAGACACCCTGCGGAACTCGCAGGCCTCGAATGTGGTCAGGTGATTGGGTGTCACTCGAGTCGTATGTCTGTATGCGAGATTTCCACACTCCTAAATACCCCTACGTCCACTGTTCCCGCTGTGATAGTGAAGTGGAAATGTGAAGGGACACATACAGCATAAAAGCGTACAGGCCGACCTCGTATGTTGCCTGACAGGGACTGCAGACAGTTGAAGGGGGTCATAATATGTAATAGGCAGACCTCTATCCAGACCATCACACAGGGATTGCAAACTGCATCAGGACCCACTACAAGTACTATGACTGTTACGCAGGAGGTGAGAAAACTTGGATTTCATGGTTGAGCGGCTGCTCATAAGTCACACACCATCCGATAAATGCCGAAAGACACCTCACTTGGTGTAAGGAGCGTAAACATTGGACGATTGAACAGTGGAAAAACATTGTGTGGAGTGACGAATCTCGGTACACAATATGGTGATCAGATGGCAGGGTATGGGTATGGCAAATGCCTGGTGAACGTCATCTGCCAGCGTGTGTTGTGCCAATAGTAAAATTCAGAGGCAGTGGTGTTATGGTGTGGTCATGTTTCATGGAGGAGGCGTGCACTCCTTGCTGATTTGCATGGCACTATCACAGCACAGGCCTACATTGATGGCTGAAGCACCTTGCTTCCCACTGTTGAAGAGCAATTTGGGGATGGTGATTGCATCTTTCAACACGATTGAGCACCTGTTCATAGTGCATGGCCTGTGGTGGAGTGGTTACATGACAATAACATCGCTGTAATGGACTCGCCTGCACAGAGTCCTGACCTGAATCCTAAAGAAAACTTTTGGGATGTTTTGGAACGCTGACTTCTTGCCGACATCAATACCTCTCCTCAGTGCAGCACTCTCTGAAGAATGGGATGCCATTTCCCAAGAAATCTTTCAGCACCTGATTGAATGTATGCCTGCAAGAGTGGAAGCTGTCATCAAAGCTGAAGCTGGGCCAACACCATATTGAATTCCAGCATTACCAATGGAGGACATCACGAACTTGTAAGTCATTTTCAGCCAGGTGTCCAGATACTTTTGATCACATAGTGTATATTGATGGCATCATCTTTGCCATATGGACTCATTTTGAGGCTGACTAGACAAAATTCATGGAATACCTATACCTTTTCCGAATTTAATTTCACATTGTCGTATGCTGAATCCCAAGCCACTTTCCTTGATGTTGATCTCATCCACACCAAAGGCCAGCCGAACTCTTCTGTCACATTAAACCTACTAACAAATAACAGTACTTACATTTTGACGGTTGTCATCCTATACATGTCACACATACCCTCCCATACAGCCTTGACATTCGAGTCAAACATGTTTGTTCAGATTCAGTCTCTTTGCAGCAATACACCACTATTCTCGCCTCAGCCTTCACTGTTGTTATTACCACACCAGCCTAGTTCAAGAGCAGAGTTCCTATGACAGCAGATCTAATCCTGGTATTGTTGATCCCCCGCCCCGCAAAAAAACAAGTTTGGGGCAACGGGGCACACCACTTGTCACTCTGTATTATCCTGGTCTTCAATGTATTAATCAGCTAATTTGACAAAGCCATGACTTCCAAAAATCGTGTCCTGAAATGAGGTCCATTCTGTCTGAGATTTTACCCAACACATCTACAATAGCTTTTCATCACCCTCTCAATCACAGCAATATTCTTGTCAGACCCTACGCTCCTTGGGCACTCATCTGCCTACCCTATGGCTCCCACCCCTGTGACCATACTCACTGCAAGACTTGCCATATGTGCCCTTCTATCACCACCTACACTAGCCCTGTAATTGGCAAAACACATACTAACGAAGGGAGAGCAGAAATAACATGTCATATACCAGCTGTTATGTAAACACTGTTTGGCCTTTTACATCAGCGTGACTACCACCAAGTTCTCAATTAGGGTGAAAGATCATAGGCAGAGAATGTAAACAGGCAACACACAAAATCCTCTAGCGGAGGAAGCCTTACAACATGACGGCTGTGACCTCAGTGCCTGTTTCACCATCTGCGTCTACATCTACATCTGTACTCTGTAAACCACTGTGAGGTGCGTGGCAATGTATCAGTTGTTAGGATTTCTTCCTATTTCATTCATGTACTGAGTGTGGGAAGAATGATTGTTTGAATGCCTCTGTGCTTGCAGTAATTTTTTAAATCTTTTCCTCATGACCCCTATGTGAGTGACATATATGAGGTTGTAGTATATACCAAGAGAAATCATTTAAAGCTGGTTCTTTTTAATAGCCTTTCTTGTGATAGTCTTGAAACTATCTTAAAGAGTCTTCAAGTTCAGTTCCTTCAGAATCTCTGTGACACTCTCCCACGAATTAAAGAAACCTGTGACCATTCATGCTGCCCTTCTCTTTATATGTTTAATATTCCCTATTAGTCCCATTTGGTATGGGTACCACGCACTTGAGCAATGTTCTAGAACCAGTTGCACAAGTGATTTGTATGCGATATCCTTTCTAAACTGATTGCACTTCCCCAGCGGCCTCCCAATAAACCAAAGTCTACCACCTGCTTTACCCACGACTGAGCTTATGTGAACATTCTATATCTCTACCCAGGTATTTGTATGAGTTGGCTGATTCCAACTGTGACACTTTGATATTACAGTCCTAGGATACTACATTTTTTTGTTCTGTGAAGTACAAAATTTTACATTTCTGAACATTTAGAGCAAGTTGACAATCTCTGCATAGTGTTGAAATCTTATCAAGATGTAACTGAATATTCTTGCAGCTTATTTCAGATAGTACTTCATCATCTGCAAAAATCCTGATTTTACTATTAACATTGTCTGCAAGGTCATTAATACCCAGCATGAACAGCAAGGGTCCCAACACACTTCCCTGGGGTAAACTGGAAGTTACTTCTACATTTGATGATGATTCTCCATCCTAGATAACATGTTGTGTCTTCCCTCTCAAAAAGTCCTTAATCCAGTTGTAAATTTCACTCGATACCCCACATGTTAGTACTTTTAACAATAAGCGTAGGTGCAGTACTGAGTCAAATGCTTTTTGAAAACGAAGAAATACTTCATCTACTTGGTTACCTTGATCCAAAGTTTCCAGTGTGTCATGTGAGAAAAGTGCGAGTTGGGTTTCACATGACCGATGTTTTCGAAATCTGTGTTGATTGGCATTGAGAAGGTCATTCTGTTCAAGATGCCTCACTGTGTTTGAGCTCAGAATATGTTCTAAGATTCTACAACAAATTGATGTCAAGGATATTGGATGGTAATCTCGTAGATCATTTCTAATACCATTCTTGTGTGACCTGTGCCTTATTCTAAAAACTGGGCACAGTTTTTTGTTTCAGGGATCTGTGATAGACCATAGTTAGAGGGGCTAACTCAACTGCAAATTCAGTATAGAATCTGATAGATTCCATCAAGGGCTGGAGCTTTGTTCAATTTTAATAATTTGAGCTGTTTCTCAACACTACTGACATTACTAATTATTTCATTCATCTTTTCAGTGGCACGAGGATTAAATTGAGGTTAATTATCCTGAGCTTTCCATTGTAAAGGAATACTTGAAAATGAAGTTAAGTATGTCATCTTTTGCTTTGCTACCCTCAATTAGTATAAACTGGACAATGACTTTGGTGCCACTAACAGCCTTTACATACAACCGGAATTCCTTTTGGTTGTGTGAAAGGTCACTTGACAATATTTTGCTACAGTAGTCATTGAAGGCATCACGCATTGCTCTCTTGACAGACAAATGCATTTCTCTTTATCTATAGCCCTATGCTTTGTTTCACTCCTATTACGCAGTAATGTCTGTTTCTTTAAAAATCTCATCACAGTGACTATATACCATGGAGGTTCCCTACCATTATGAACTGTACTACTGCACATATATCTATCCAGTGCTTGGTCAACTGTTCTTTTAAACTTAAGCCAGAGTTCCTCTAATTGCTCCTGCCCGGCACTGAAAGTTAAAAGTTCCTCTTTGAGATATGACTCTACTGATTTTTTATCAAGTTTGCTGAACATATGTTTCTTTCTGCTTGTTTTAGTTGTCCTTTGTAGTTTGGTAATCATTGTTGCCACAACCACATCATGGTCATTGATACCAGTTTCGATGTGGACATCCTCAAAGAGATCAGATCTATTTATTGCCATTAGATTCATATATTTCCATCATGAGTGGGGTTCCTAGTTATCTGTTCTTGGTAGTTTTCAGAGAAGGCATTTAATACTGTTTCACAGTATGTCTTATCACACCCACCACTAACAAAACTGTAAATTTCCCAATTAATTGTTGGATGATTAAAGTCTCCACTGATGGTTACAGTATGATTGGGGAACTTATGTACAAGTGAACTGAGGTTTTCTCTGAAGTTTTCTGTTACATCAGGAGATGAGTCTGGTGGGTGATAGAAGGAGCCAATAATCATTTTATGCACACCTCTGATACTTTGCCTTGCCCAATCTCACGTGCCGCTTCAATTTCTACCTCGGTGGATTTGAGTTTCGTGTCTACTGCAACAAATACATCGCCTCCATTTCCAATTTGCCTATCCTTTCGATGTTGTTGTTGTGGTCTTCAGTCCTGAGACTGGTTTGATGCAGCTCTCCATGCTACTCTATCCTGTGCAAGCTTCTTCATCTCCCAGTACCTTCTGCTCTGAATCTGCTTAGTGTATTCATCTCTTGGTCTCCCTCTACGATTTTTACCCTCCACGCTGCCCTCCAATACTAAATTGGTGATCCCTTGATGCCTCAGAACATGTCCCACCAACCGATCCCTTCTTCTGGTCAAGTTGTGCCACAAACTTCTCTTCTCCCCAATCCTATTCAATACTTCCTCATTAGTTATGTGATCTACCCATCTAATATTCAGCATTCTTCTGTAGCACCACATTTCGAAAGCTTCTATTCTCTTCTTGTCCAAACTATTTATCGTCCATGTTTCACTTCCATACATGGCTACACTCCATACGAATACTTTCAGAAATGACTTCCTGACACTTAAATCAATACTGGATGTTAACAAATTTCTCTTCTTCAGAAACGCTTTCCTTGCCATTGCCAGCCTACATTTTATATCCTCTCTACTTCGACCATCATCAGTTATTTTGCTCCCCAAATAGCAAAACTCCTTTACTACTTTAAGTGCCTCATTTCCTAATCTAATTCCCTCAGCATCACCCGACTTAATTAGACTACATTCCATTATCCTTGTTTTGCTTTTGTTGATGTTCATCTTATATCCTCCTTTCAAGACACTGTCCATTCCATTCAACTGCTCTTCCAAGTCCTTTGCTGTCTCTGACAGAATTACAATGTCATCGGCGAACCTCAAAGTTTTTATTTCTTCTCCATGAATTTTAATAGCTACTCCGAATTTTTCTTTTGTTTCCTTTACTGCTTGCTCAATATACAGATTGAACAACATCGGGGAGAGGCTACAACCCTGTCTTACTCCCTTCCCAACCACTGCTTCCCTTTCATGTCCCTCGACTCTTATAACTGCCATCTGGTTTCTGTACAAATTGTAAATAGCCTTTCGCTCCCTGTATTTTACCCCTGCCACCTTTAGAATTTGAAAGAGAGTATTCCAGTCAACATTGTCAAAAGCTTTCTCTAAGTCTACAAATGCTAGAAACGTAGGTTTGCCTTTCCTTAATCTTTCTTCTAAGATAAGTCGTAAGGTCAGTATTGCCTCACGTGTTCCAGTGTTTTTACGGAATCCAAACTGATCTTCCCCGAGGTTGGCTTCTACTAGTTTTTCCATTCGTCTGTAAAGAATTCGTGTTAGTATTTTGCAGCTGTGACTTATTAAGCTGATAGTTCGGTAATTTTCACATCTGTCAACACCTGCTTTCTTTGGGATTGGAATTATTATATTCTTCTTGAAGTCTGAGGGAATTTCGCCTGTTTCATACATCTTGCTCACCAGATGGTAGAGTTTTGTCAGGACTGGCTCTCCCACGGCCGTCAGTAGTTCCAATGGAATATTGTCTACTCCGGGGGCCTTGTTTCGACTCAGGTCTTTCAGTGCTCTGTCAAACTCTTCACGCAGTATCATATCTCCCATTTCATCTTCATCTACATCCTCTTCCATTTCCATAATATTGTCCTCAAGTACATCGCCCTTGTATAGACCCTCTATATACTCCTTCCACCTTTCTGCTTTCCCTTCTTTGCTTAGAACTGGGTTTCCATCTGAGCTCTTGATATTCATACAAGTCGTTCTCTTATCTCCAAAGGTCTCTTTAATTTTCCTGTAGGCGGTATCTATCTTACCCCTAGTGAGATAGGCCTCTACATCCTTACATTTGTCCTCTAGCCATCCCTGCTTAGCCATTTTGCACTTCCTGTCGATCTCATTTTTGAGACGTTTGTATTCCTTTTTGCCTGTTTCACTTACTGCATTTTTATATTTTCTCCTTTCATCAATTAAATTCAATATTTCTTCTGTTACCCAAGGATTTCTACTAGCCCTCGTCTTTTTACCTACTTGATCCTCTGCTGCCTTCACTATTTCATCCCTCAAAGCTACCCATTCTTCTTCTACTGTATTTATTTCCCCCATTCCTGTCAATTGCTCCCTTATGCTCTCCCTGAATCTCTGTTCAACCTCTGGTTCTTTTAGTTTATCCAGGTCCCATCTCCTTAAATTCCCACCTTTTTGCAGTTTCTTCAGTTTTAATCTACAGGTCATAACCAATAGATTGTGGTCAGAGTCCACATCTGCCCCTGGAAATGTCTTACAATTTAAAACCTGGGTCCTAAATCTCTGTCTTACCATTATATAATCTATCTGATACCTTTTAGTATCTCCATGGTTCTTCCATGTATACAACCTTCTTTCATGATTCTTAAACCAAGTGTTAGTTATGATTATGTTGTGCTCTGTGCAAAATTCGACCAGGCGGTTTCCTCTTTCATTTCTGTCCCCCAATCCATATTCACCTACTATGTTTCCTTCTCTCCCTTTTCCTACACTCGAATTCCAGTCACCCATGACTATTAAATTTTCGTCTCCCTTCACAATCTGAATAATTTCTTTTATTTCATCATACATTTCTTCAATTTCTTCGTCATCTGCAGAGCTAGTTGGCATATAAACTTGTACTACTGTAGTAGGCGTGGGCTTCGTATCTATCTTGGCCACAATAATGCGTTCACTCTGCTGTTTGTAGTAGCTTACCCGCATTCCTATTTTCCTATTCATTATTAAACCTACTCCTGCATTACCCCTATTTGATTTTGTATTTGTAACCCTGTAGTCACCTGACCAGAAGTCTTGTTCCTCCTGCCACCGAACTTCACTATTCCCACTATATCTAACTTCAACCTATCCATTTCCCGTTTTAAATTTTCTAACCTACCTGCCCGATTAAGGGATCTGACATTCCACGCTCCGATCCGTAGAACGCCAGTTTTCTTTCTCCTGATAACGACATCCTCTAGAGTAGTCCCTGCCCGGAGATCCGAATGGGGGACTATTTTACCTCCGGAATATTTTACCCAAGAGGACGCCATCATCATGTAATCATACAGTAAAGCTGCATGCCCTCGGGAAAAATTACGGCTGTAGTTTCCCCTTGCTTTCAGCCGTTCGCAGTACCAGCACAGCAAGGCCGTTTCGGTTATTGTTACAAGGCCAGATCAGTCAATCATCCAGACTGTTGCCCTTGCAACTACTGAAAAGGCTGCTGCCCCTCTTCAGGAACCACACGTTTGTCTGGCCTCTCAACAGATACCCCTCCGTTGTGGTTGCACCTACGGTACGGCTATCTGTATCGCTGAGGCACGCAAGCCTCCCCACCAACGGCAAGGTCCATGGTTCATGGGGGGGATCCTTTCGATGATCACATGATGATCACATGATACTAGGTACAGAAAGCTGGTTGAAACCTGAAATGGACAGCAGTGAGATTTTTGGGGAATATTTAAGTGTATATCCTTTTGATATACACTTAAATATTCCCCAAAAATCTCACTGCTGTCCATTTCAGGTTTCAACCAGCTTTCTGTACCTAGTATCATGTGAGTTACACTGCTTTTCATGAGTGCTTCAAACTATGGCATTTTTTTGCTAGTGCATCCACAGTTTACAGTAAAGATTTCGGTATTCTCACCTGTGGGAGGCATTTTGTTTGATCTTACACTGATACTTCTGGGTTTCCTACAGCTATCATTATCTGGATTCAATGGAGAGTTGCCTGATCTAAGACACCCTTGTCTGCACTCCAGACACAGTCACCTACCTAAGTAGCAACCTCTGATGTGTAGTGCACACCTAACCTATTCGGGGAAACCCTACAGTTCCCAAAACTATGGCACAAGTCCAGGAAGTCACAGCCTAGCTTGTTAGAGAACCTTCGATGTCTCTGATTCAGTCCTTGCACTCAACACAGAACCAAAGGGCTGTGATCAGTTCTGGGGACAATGCTGCAAACTGTGAGCTTCGTAGAAACTCCATGCACGAGGCTGGTCTTCTCAACCTTCTCTACCAGTCTCTGGAATGACATGACAGGCATCATTCATTCCAATGTGTGCCACAATCTGCAGTTGGTTGTAATCTGTTCCATCGATGGATACCGGAAAAGCGTCTTAAACATGTTGAATGAGGCCTGCAGGTGTACATACTGAGTGCACCTGATGACCTTTCCTGTCCCTTGCTGCCATTTTCCTAAGGTGTACCGTCATTCACTGTACATTCGAACTGCTGACTATTAATAGACTCCTACTCTTTTGTGTTTGCCGCCTCCTGACACTGGACAAAACAGGTTTCCCCAAAACAGGTGAAGTGAGTGCTGCTGGCTCAGTTTCAGTTTCAGTGAAAGACAGCACCTCGAACTTGTTGGTTAGGGGGGGATTGGTCCTCTCTGGTCCCAGTCCACCCTGTGCAGGACTCCTAGGTCTACTACTGACACGTCAATCGCAGTGAGGTGTACAGGTAATGACGTATCCTACACTTTTTGCAGAGGAGAAAGGATCTACAGGAGGGGATAGTACTTGTGGTACCTCCGGTGTAGGTATCACAGCTACACAAGCCTTAAGAGCTCTTCCAACACACTGGTTAGCAGCAGCTGATAACCATTTAACAGTAGTCAGGGCGATTTCCAGCTGCTTACGAACGTCAACCAATTCATCCTGTGTTTGAGAACAGCTTCCAAAGTGGGGCTTCATTTTGGCGGGTGAAATATATTTCAAGGCAGTGAATAAGTCTTTTAACCAGTTGAGCTAAAATGTTGCTAATTCCCTATAAGGATTGAAGCAGATACACAAAAACAAGATTTATATTAAGGCAACACAAAAACCTGTGGTAAAAGCTATTAGTTTCCTAAAATGTTTTGATGTTATTTATAGTTTTTAGCAAATTTGAAAACAGAGTTAATTTACGATAAATGCAGATAATGTATAGAGCTACTCCTCATCACAGGGAAATTAGATGTAACACAATATGTTAGTTAGAAAATGTGCTATAGTAACATCACAGATGCTGATTTGCTACAAATTGCTAGTAGGTTATGCAATGGTAGCTTCCAAAAACTCTCAAAAATGCACATTTATTTGCATTGGTAGATAATGAAATTCGGAGGTGGTGTATTCTGATTCACTATGGAATAAATTACATATCCAAAACACTCATATCAATACCTTACAAAAATATAGCTTGTTAAGTGTCTGAAAATTCTCAAGCTACCCGATTACTCATGGAATTGTACAATGAAATAAGAGAAAGATTGTTTTGAATGACAATAGGTCTACTGTTCTGAAATTTTTTAATAGAGCACAGTTTAGTTTTGGCCTACAATTGACAATAACAGTACTAGTTTATCACAACACTCATGAGTGTTCGAAATTTCACATTACATCACAGTACAAATGGGTATAGATACAGTCAATGAAAGATTATGCAAAAGAGTTGCAAACAGTAAAATATGCGAATCTGGGACTTCGGATTGTCACATGATGTCGTACATATGGTCTCACACAAGGGAAATTATTAAGTCGGCCGTAATGAATGAATGAATGAATGAATGAATAAACATGCATTTTGCACAGAGTTTTCACATAGCCAATTCTGTGTACACTTCTACACTGGCATGCTGAAGAACAACACTGCAGCATTCGTTTATCTCAATAAAAATCGCCACATGTGTCATCTGGATTCTTCCCACAGACACCAGTTTCTCAGAACTCCGTAGGTGGGAGGTAGTGCTACAACGTATCCTCAGTTCTCATCACCCACCTGGCCTTAATTTATGTTAATTTCTTCCATTCCAGCATTTCTTCTTTCTTCACAATAACTCCTCCTTTCTTCACTCCCTTATAGTTTTCTTTGTCTTTCATTTTTTATGTCCTGTCTAGTTTTTGCTGTCCCCCTCTCACCTCTGTTACGTACATGGCCCTTAGCTTTTTACTCTTAACTCGTGCACGATGTTTTAGCAGTAATATCTGTCTTGCGTGTTATCCCGTTTTCCACCTTTAATCTCTCAGGTTTTCAAGTCTCATCCCGTGCAGTCCCCAACAATCAGTCTTTCCTTCTCATCCTGTCCACGAGCGAGGTGGCGCAGTGGTTAAACACTGGACTCGCATTCGGGAGGACGACGGTTCAATCCCGCGTCCGGCCATCCTGATTTAGGTTTTCTGTGATTTCCCTAAATCGCTCCAGGCAAATGCTGGGATGGTTCCTTTCAAAGTGCATGGCCGACTTCCTTCCCCGTCCTTCCCTAATCCGGTGAGACCGATGACCTCGCTGCCTGGTCTCCTTCCCCAAAACAACCCAACAACCCAACCCATCCTGTCCAGCAAGCATCTGACCTGGGGTTCTGGGTGACTTTCCCAATCTCTACCCCTTTTCCTGAACCTCTCCAGTTCCTTTCCCTTCACCCTTCTTCATTCCACTTCAGCTCTTCTGCCAGAAGAAGGAGCCACTGGCTCAAAAAGCTTGCATAAGTAAAACATTTTTTTATGAGTGTGTGTTCTGCCGCTGCTTGGTGAGTAAATATTTTAGCTCTTCAATTACGTTATATTGTGAAAAATTGATTATTTTCGTTGTTGCATAAATATTCAGTCAGATCTTGATAAGATTTCAAAGTGATGCAAAGATAGGCAACTTCCTTTATATGTTTAGAAATGTAAAATTGTGCACTTCACAAAACAAAACAAAATACATAGTGTCCTATGACTATAATATCAATGTGTCACTGTTGGAATCAGCCACAAATACAAGGGTATAACACTTTGTAGGGATATGGAATGGAATGATCACATAGGTTCAGTCTTGGGTAGAGCAGGTGGTAGACTTCGATTTATTGGTAGAATACTGGCGAAGAGCAATCAATCTACAAAGGAGGTTGCTTACAAATCACTCGTGTGACCTGTACCAGATAGGACTAATAGGGGATATTGAATGTATACAGAGAAGGGCAGCATGAATGATCACAGGTTTTTTTTTTTTTAACCCTTGGGAGAGTGTCAAAGAAATACTGAAGAAACTGAACTTTTGAAGACTTGATGAGAGACATAAACTATCCCGAGAAAGTCTGTTGATAGAATTTCAAGAACTAGCTTTAAATGATTGCTCTGAGAATGTACTACAACCAACTACATTCCACTCACATAGTGATTGTGAGGATAAGATTAGAATAATTTTTGCACACACAGAGGAATTCAAACAATCATGTTTCCCGCACTCCATACGTACATGGAACTGGAAGAAACCCTAATAACTGGTACAGTGGGATGTACCCTCTGCCACGCACCTCACAGTGGTTTGCAGAGTATAGATGTAGATTCATATATGTTTTATGTTGTCGTCTTCCATAAATTTTTTCCATTCTTTTGATGTGAAATGACTTTCATTATCAGTTAAAATTCGTTTTGGCATGCCTGCTGTGTGAAAATAGTCCTTTGTCATTTTACATGCATCGCCCCAATTCCCAGGACTCCTGAAGATAGACTTTGACTGTGGATATTGTATCACAGACGCAGTCCCTTTGACTGTTCAGTGATGTCACTAAACCCACCAAAAGATCTCAACAACCATGCATGAGCAGCGGCTATTAGGCGGTCATTCCACCAAGAAGGAGGTACATGGCTCATGTTGCCTGTAGTTCAACCATGCCTACACGGTGAATACTGTGGTTTGATCGCATCTGCATTGTTACTTTGTGCCAGGAAGGCTTCTCGGAGTGAATGAAAGCTATGTTGTTCGGACATGGAGGAGATACAGAAAGACAGCTACTGTCGTGACATGCCTCGCTCAGGCTGCCCAAGGGATACTACTGCAGTGGGTGACCATTACCTGCAGATCATGACCCAAACTGTGCGCAATAGGCTGCATGATGCGCAACTTCACTCCCACAGCCGTGGTGAGGTCCATCTTTGCAACCATGGCGCCATGCGGCTCGGCACAGATGGGACCAACAACATGCCGAATAGGCCACTCAGGATTGGCATCACGTTCTCTTCACCGATGAGTCTCACATATGCTGTCAATCAAGACAATCTTCGGAGAATTGTTTGGAGGTAACCTGGTCGGGCTGAACGCCTTAGACACACTGTCCAGAGAGTGCAGCAATATGGAGGTTCCCTGCTGTTTTGGGATGGCATTATTTGGGGCCACGTACGCTGCTGGTGGTCATGGAAAGCACTATAATGGCTGTACAACACGTGAATGCCATCCTCTGACTGATGGTGCAACCATACCGGCAGCATATTGGCGAGGCATTCGTCTTCATGGTCGACAATTTGTGCCCCCCATCATGCACATCTTGTGAACGACTTCCTTCAGGATAACGACATCGCTTGTCTAGAGTGGCCAGCATGTTCTTCAGACATGAGCCCTATTGAACATGCCTGGGATAGATTGAAAAGGGCTGTTTATGGATGACATGACCCACCAACCACTCTGAGGTATCTACGCCAAATCGCCATTGAGAAGTGGGACAATCTGGGGCAACAGTGCCTTCATGAACTTGTGGATAGTATGCCATGATGAACACACACATGCATCAATGCAACAGGATGTGCTGCTGGGTATTAGAGGTACCAGTGTGTAGCGCAATCTGGACCACCACATCTGAAGGTCTCGCTCTATGGTGGTACAAGATACAATGTGTGGTTTTCATGTGCAATAAAAAGGGTGGGAGTGATTTTTATGTTGATCCCTATTCCAGTTTTCCATACACATTTCAGAACTCTCGGAACCGAGGTGATGCGAAACTTTTTTTGATGTGTGTGGTAATGATTTTCTTGCTGGTTGCTTTCTTTAAAGGGTAGAGTTTACATATTTTGAGAAGAAATCCATCATGACACATGCACAGGGTTTTTTTCCACCCTGTGCAAACTCTTAGGAGTTGACTATGTGAGAATACAGAACGAAAAAGGTTTAATGAACTTATGTCCAAATATGCATCATTTCCATGCTAGAGACCATTTATTTAGTCATACTTTGTTGCGGGACTGTGGTCTAGAACGTGCTGTAGCATGTAATCACAGTTACAGTATGCATGTTTTCCCCCTCTAGAGGATAGACTATTCCTCATACGTCATGCCCAAGCACCTTCTCCTGCCATAGTAATTGGTAATGTTGTGTCCAGTTTACTTCTTTTGCTGACTCATTTCATAGCAAATGTGTTACAGAATTGTACACTATGGTTCCACATTCGAATTGAGAGCTTGCTGAAATGGTGTTCACGTACAGAAAGGCAAATGGCAATGAGCAGTGGGCAGCAAGGTTGTATAAGAAGACCTATCCCCGCAAACAACAACCACAGCAATGTTTGCAACAGTGTTTCAGCATTTGCTTGAGAGAGGGTCATTTTAGGAGGCAGGAAATGATGGAGATACCCGAAACGTTCAGACACCAGACTTGGAGGAAAATATGATTAACACTGTGACAGGCAACCACTGCGTCAGTACCAGGCAGTTGGCCTACCAGTTCAGGGTAAGTCAGACGACCTTGTGGAACATTCTCTAAGACCATTGTTACTACCCTTATCACTTACAGCATGTGTAGGGCTTACTAGTGATGGACTTTCCACATTGGAAGCAATTTTGTCACTGGTTTCTTCACTAGGCAATGACAGTTCTGGAATTAGTGTCATCCATCCTATCCACAGATGAACCCATCTTTACACAGAGTGGTATGTCCAGCTTTCATAAGTCATCTGTGGATAGTATGCAGTATGGTGGCAACGAATCATCAGCATCGGTGCGACCAGAATATGTGGTTGGGATAATATACGACCGTATTTTGGTACCAGTCTTCCTTCCACGTTGCCTAGCAGTCCAGAACTATCAACATTTCTTGTGGGTGACTGTCTCCCCAGCTGGAAGAAGTGCCATTGATGATTTGAAGGGTTATGTGATTGCTGCATGATGGTGGCCCAGCCACTTCGCCATTAATGTCCAGACATGTCTCAGTCATGTCTTCTCTGGTCGATGAATCGGGCAAGGGAGTCCAGTTGTCTGCCCACTCACAGGGGCCCCAACATTTGCGGTTTCTGGTTACGGGGACATCTCAAAAGCATTATGTAGGCAGTGTCCATTCCAGACGTGGAGACACTAGAGCAGTGTATTCATGGTGCCTTTGACACTGTCCAGATGCAGCCTGGATGATGTGAATATGTGAGACAGAACACCTATGCGTTGAGGCACATGGAAACAGTTTCCAACACATACTGTAACTGTGGCTGCCTGGTGCAGGGCATGTTAGACCGCAGTCACTGTAACAATGTATGATTGAATAAATGGTCTCTAATATGTAAACCATGCATTTCCGGACATAAGTTCATTAGACCTTTTTTGTTCCATATCCTCTCATTGATCAGTCCTTAAAGTTTGTGTACGATGGGAAAAATCACCCTGTGTATTGAAAACCACCTTTAGCTCATGGCAATTTGCCAAGCAAGCCAGTGCCTACTAAATCCTGTGTTTATTGGTCACAACCCTTTGCCAATGCCCTCTACCTGTATTGTTGCTAACTTCACCCTTTGACGTCTATCACAACTAGCAAGAAATTTTTTGTCTCCTCTGACAATTTTGTGAAAATATGTTTTCCTCAGTTTTCTGAATACAATTCAATGAACCACAATGTGCAAAACTTCCATGATTATACCTTAAAAGTGTGTCAGTATATTGGTCTGTCCAACAAACTTTCCATGTGTCACAGTCAGGATCATGTCTGTAAAACAGAATACCTTTATAAATCTGACAGTAAAGATGAATTTTCCCAAATAGCTTTTTACATGTTTCCAGTGATCATTGTGGTTTTTATTCCTTCTGAACTGCAAATTTTCCTAATTTCCATTTCATCCTTAACTCCTTTTAAGGACATAATTCTGAAATTTTACTGTACACTTTCATTCTCGTATCCATCTCTTCACCCTCTTTTGGTAACCTAGATAATGCATCTGCCATTACATTTTCTTTTAATATACTGAACTGTATAGTCAGACTGTTGTAAGTAAACTACCCACTTGGGAATTCTTCCATGACACAGCTTACACTCTTGAATATATGATAGGGCTATGTGATCTGAGTAAACTTTAATTTTGTGACCAAGCAGATAATTTCTAAATTTCCTAAATCCCTTAACTGTTACTAAATGTCCTTTCCCTGTGATCATATGATCCTTTTCGTGCTTTTGTAAGTTCTACTAGCGAATGCAATAGAATGATGGTCTGTTACTTCATTAACCTCTTTTTCTTCAAATAGATGTACACCTAATCCTATATCACTACTGTCTACATCTACATCTATACCCTGCAAACCACCATGAAGTGCATGGCAGAGGGTACATCCTATTGAACCAATTATTAGGGTTTCTTCCTTTTTCACTCACACATGGAGTGCAGTAAGAATGAATGTTTGAAGTGAATGCCTCTGAGCAAGCAGTAATTTTTTTAATCTTGTCCTCATGATCCCTATGTGAGCAATACATGGGGGGAGGGGTTGTAGTGTATCCCTAGAGTCACCATTTAAAGCTGGTTCTTGAAACTTCAATAGACTTCCTCAGGACAGTTTAGGTCTATCTTCAAGAATCTGCCAGTTCAGTTTCTTCAGCATCTGTATGACACTCTCCCATGGATCAAACAAACCTGTGACTATTCATGCCACCTTTCTCAGTATATGCTCAATGTCCTCTGTTAGTCCTATTTGGTACGGTTGCACACACTTACTTAAACAATATTCAAGAACTGGTCACATGAGTGATTTGTAAGCAATCTCCTTTGTAGACTGATTGCATTTCACCACTATTCTCCTGATAAAGTGAAGTCTAGCAGGTGAACCTATGTGATGATTCCTTTTCATATTCCTACAGAGTGTTACACCCAGATATTTGTACGAGTTGGTCGATCACAATAGAGACCCACTCAGCCATTCGGATTATAGTCATAGGACACTATGTTTTCTCGTTTTGTGAAGTGCACAATTTTACATTTTTGAGCATTTAAAGCAAGGCGCCAGTCTTTGCAGCACTCTGAAATGTTATCAAGATCTGACTGAATATTTATGCAGCTCGTTTCAAATTACTTCACTGTAGATAACTGCATCATCCGGAAAAAGTCTGAGGTTACTATTAATGTTGCCTACAAGGTCGTTAATATACAGCATGACAGAAAAGGTCATGACACAAATTTTACTTGTTACCCCATATGTTCATACTCTTGACAAAAAGTATAGGTGTGGTACTGAGTCAAATGCTTTTCATAAATCAATAAATACTGCATCTCTCTGACTGCCTTGATCCAAAGTTTTTAGTATGTCATATGAGGAAAGAACAAGTTGGGTTCCACTTGATTGATGTTTCCAATGTCCATGTTGGTTGACATGGAGGAGGTCATTCTGTTGGAGACACTTCATTATGTTGGAGTTCAGAATATGTTCTAAGATTCTACAACAAATATGACCAGAAGTTCTGTGGATTTTGTGAAAGATCATTATACAATTTTCTGCTATGGTAGTCATTGCTCTCTTGACAGCCAGACGTGTTTCATTCAGAGCCCCTCTATCTGTATCACTGTCTGTTGTTAAATAAAAAGGTAAAGATAAATCTGGGCTATGTAGAATCTTAATGTCATGTAAGTTTCTTAATTTCATCAAAAGCTAGCTGACATTTTTTGTTCTACACTCACACTGCACTTTTCTTTAAAAGATTATTCAAGCAAGGTGCATTTAAATGCCTGTGTTCTAATATGCTTTTTATAGAATCCTACTGATCCAAAAAGCAAATTGAGTTCATTATTATTCCAGGTTTTGGAAATTTTGCCATGATTTCAATTCTTCCTTGATCGTGCAAAATTCCCTCTTCAGTGATGCTATAGCCAAGAAACTTCATCTCACAGCAAATCTACATTTCATTCCCCCTGATCTATTCCCAGTTTCTCTCATTGTTCTTCATACGTTCTGCTTGAGAACAAAACAAAATCTAATCCGCTGATAAACTCTGCTTCTGAAATGTTTAAACATAATGGTACAACACAATATTGAAAGCTTTTTCCATTATATAAAAATTCTATATATTTTCTGGAATCATTATGTAGTTCAATTTGATCAAGCTGGAAGTCAGGTCAAGACTAGTAATAAACTTTACATTTTCAAATTAATTTAACAATTCATCAATATTTTGTGGATGGTCTGTTTCTCTTACAAGGTACTTATTTAAGCGTCTGGAGCCTAATACAAGTCCTATTCCTCCATCACATTTAGATACCACCACTCAAGCATTGTTCTACTGACTGCTACTTCTCTCATGTATTCTCCACTTTTCCAGTTTTTTGCAAGTCTCTTTCTACTCCCCCCCCCCCCCCCCCTTTCTTTTTTTTTTTTTTTAAATTAAAGAAACGTGATGCAGATAGTGGAGGTTTGCTAAGAAAGATTCTTAAAGCTGTGTATGAACTTATTTTATTAATTAAAATAACCGGCTTTCTTTACAATGGCTGACTTTTCACATGCAACGAAAACAATACAAAGAATACTACTACTGCAAAGAAGACAACGATAAACAGCTGCACTCACATAAATAAACTCTATGCACTAGTGGTCAGACTGGGAGCATAAACAGAACAAGAACTGCAAACACACGCAAATGTAATTATGCAAAACCTTTCTGACAGTTGGTATGGCCTACGCCTTAACAAAAAAAATAGATCATGAGCTTTTAATTTATGTCTACACTTGCTAACCATTTACTCTTCTTGGCTTAACATGAAAATATCACTTTATTCCCATAGAAAATATTCTAGTTTTGTTTTCTGTACTAAAGCTTCTGCTTCAGATAATTTTTTAGCTACTAATTCATTACAGAAGTTACTTTTTTCCCATCATTACGAAGTTCTTAATCTTCCTCAAAATAAATTCTGTCTCCAAACTCTTCAACCTCCTGATCCCTCTGTGGGTCCAGGGGTTAGAATAGGCCCGAGGTACTCCTGCCTGTCGTAAGAGGCGACACATGTTTCGGCTTTTATGTGATGGTCCCCTGTCGGGTTTGACCTCCATCTTTCTAAAGTTTTTCAAAGAACAAGGCAACTGGGAAAGGGCACCTTACATGGTGCATTGTGTCCATCATGCATTGAGATCCTTAGCCCACTTTCTCATCGTGGCATTGCAGTCCCACTCATTCTCTACCTCTTGGGTGAGGACACCTTCCTGGGTGTATTTTCCATCATGCACTATGCAGTGTCGCTTTCTGCACTGACGATGACCGTGGATGTCTTAGCACCTCATATCCAGCACGATAGCCAGTCCATTGTGGTGGAGCCACCACGTACCCTGTTGGTTGAGCCCTCTGACCGTACAGGGACTGCTCTGCTGATGCCTGCGCAGTTACCTCCCCATGTATGCCAAGAAGTAGATGCCCATCACCCTGGGGCATCGAGACTCCCAACAATGGCCATCATACCAGGTGACCCTTGCTGAGGCTGGGTGGTGCCCAATGGGAAGGGCCTCTCATCGGAGTGGGTGGCATCAGGGCGGATGACACGCCATGAAGCATAGTATGTCATCTCTTGCTGGTGATCTGCAGCCAGCAGTCTCTAAGTGGGCAAAGTCTAACTTCAATGCTAAGAAATATGACCCCAAATTGTTCCCCTCCTTGGCCACACCATGGGAGGAATGCCAGGCTAAGGATGGCAGTGAAGCTTATTCGCCATAGTACCTCGTATGTATGAGAGTTTATGGGCAATCTTTCATGTCCATGAAGCCTCAATTTTTTATGGAACATTTGGAGGACAAGTTTGGGGAGGTTGAGGGCTTGTCCAAAATGCACTCTGGGTCAGTCTTGATAAAAGCAGCATCCTCTGCCCAGTCACAGGCATCACTCGCTTGTGACGAGTTGGGGGATGTTTCTGTTACCATCATTCTATGTAAGAGCTTAAATACGGTCCATGGTATCATATTTCACAGGACCTTCTTTTGCAGTCTGACGATGAGCTGCATGCCAACTTAGAGGAGCGAGATGTTCATTTCACCTGGCACTTCCATCGGGATCCGAGGGATAATCAGGTTGCCACCAGTGCCTTCATCTTGGCCTTAGAGAGTGGGACATTGCCTGAGAAGGTCAAGGTGATGGTTTACTGCTGTGATGTCGAGTCATATATCTCTCCCCCAATGCGGTGCTGGAAGTTCAGCCATATGTCTTCCTGCTGTACTTCCAGCATCACATGTCGAGATTGTGGACGTCCATCATATCCCGATACTCCATGTGTGCCACCTCCAATATGTGTCAACTGCGGAGAGCATCATTCACCTTACTCGCCAGACTGCAGGATTTTACAGAAAGAGAGGAAAATCATGGAATATAAGACCCTGGACCGACGGACCTACACTGAGGCTCCGAGGAAATTGGAGCGCATACATCCTGTGGCTACGATCTCCTCTTCTGCCGCCGCCGCTATGAGAGCAGTTGTTGCCCCATCAGTTCCTTGCATTCGTGTTGCCTCTCAGAACCAGAAGACTACACCTGGCCACTTGATGGTGGGACGGGGGGGGGGGGGGAATATCAGTCTCCACCTCTGAGCTGGAGAAGTGTAAGTCTTCTTCAGCTCCTCCCGCTAGGAAGGGGTGTCTTGTGTCACTCCCTTCCCAAGTTTCTGCTAGTGGGAAAGATGACACCTGCCAGTGGCTGAAGAGCCCAAAAGCAGCTGGTCATAGGACTTCACGCTCTTCCTTAGTTCCGGAGACTGTATCAGTGAAGTCCTCCCAGCCAGAGAAACCCAAGGAGCAGCTAGAGAAATCCAAAAAGTCCCCTAAGACCAAGGGAATTGCAGTGGCATCCACACCACCACTACCTACAAGCTCTGCATATGAGGATGAGGTGGAGATTCTGGCGTCCACTGAGGACCTAGATCTCGCCAGACCCTAAGAGACAATGTATATAAAGTCGGTGGCAGCAGGTGACCCTGAGGCGTAAATTGCCTCATTGAATGTTCCATGCCTTCCCAGTCTCAAGATGATGCCATCCTCCAGTGGAATTGCGGCGGTTTTTTCCACCGCCTGGCTGAGCTATGGCAAATGTTAAGTTTTACACCTGCTTTCTGCATTGCCCTCCAGGAAACCTGGTTCCCGGTAATGCGGACCCCTGCACTCCGTGGCTATAAGGGATATTACAGGAACTGTAGTGGCTATAATAGAGTGTCAAGTGGAGTTTGCGTTTATGTCCTAAACTCAGTCTGTAGTGAAACTGTGCCCCTTCAAACCCCTCTTGAAACTGTGGCTGTCAGAATAAAGGCTACACAGGAAATAACTGTTTGCAACATATATCTCCCTCGAGATGGTGCAGTATCCCTGAATGTATTAACTGCACTGATTGATCAACTCCCTAAACCTTTCCTACTTCTGGGAAATGCGTAACAGCGTAACTTCATATCAGAAACTTGCTTATATACATTTGTTTATAGGTCTAATTCTCGTAACGTTTTTGGAGAATCAAACTTAAAGTATCTCGTTTAATTGTCCTTTTTTTCATTCCATCGAGTGAAATATATAATAAATAGCATATACCTTCATTGTTTTAATACAGATCTCAGAAAAACAGCGGAATTTTAAATCAGAAACTTGCTTATATACATTTGTGAATAGGCTTAATTCTTGTAACGTCTTTTTTGATTTTCGGTAATTTAATTGATTTATTCTAGCTAAAGTATTATTTTTGCCATGAGTGAGAAGTGCCTGACATGCCGTAGAATTGTTAGTTCCGGGGTTTGGTGTGATGGATGCAGTAGTTGTTTTCACTGGGGGGGACTGCAGTGGTGTGGGTGTCGGGAAAGTGGATCAGGCTCATCAGTGGTTATGTAGGATTTGCAGCAGAGATAGGAAGATAGTGGAACAGGAGGGGGAAATTGCTGCCCTTCAGGCTGAGCTAGATCAGGCAAGGGAAGATCTGGACAGGTTAAGGAGGGAGAAGGGCAAAGAGAGGTGGGAAGTGGCAATAGGTAACAGAAGGAACAGGCCTAGAACTAAGTCTGACAGTTTTGTGGTGAATGTCAAAAATAAGTTTGACCTGTTGCTTCAGTTAGAAACTGATGAGCCTCAAGCAGAGGTAGGTGTAGACAGGACACAACAAACTTTCAATAGGAAATTGAAAAAGAATGTAGGAAAGTCATCGAAAAGGAAGAAAGTTTTGTTGTTAGGCAGTTCTCATGCCAGAGGTGTAGGCCAACTTCTGCAGGAGGAATTAGGACCAGAATACCAGGTCACAAATTTTTTCAAACCAAGTGCTAGTCTGGATCAGGTGACAGAGGATTTAGGTTCACTCTGTAAAGGATTTACCATGGAAGACACCGTGGTTATTGTGGGAGGGCCAGGGAACAGCTTCGACAGAGATCCTGGGTACAGTATAGAGTGTGACCTGGTAAAGATTGCGTCGGCATGGAGACACACCAATGTTGAATTTGTATCTGTCCTGAGACGCCATGACCGGCCTCATTTGAACTCTTCTGTTGGGAGAGTTAATTTGGAGTTGGAACGGATGCTTGGGTCGGGTGCGGGGGCTCATATTGGTGTGGTTCCTGTTGATTCTCTCAGTAGGTGGGACTATACCAGGCACAGCCTACATCTCAACAGGAAAGGGAAGGGGAAACTGACTGGGGTAATAGCAGGAAATTTAAGGGGGGCAGGCACTGCCATGAATGGTAAAATACCAGTGGTTACAGGTGTTGGAGCAGCACCTTTTTTAGGATAGGTAAGACAGAAAGATGCCAAGTTCTACGAGAGGTCAGGATTGAAACAAATCTTCAGTTTAGGAAAGAAATTAAACAGCACAATTCTAGCACATTGGATCACCAATCACAGCTGCCAATTATAAATTTTCACCAATCACCAGAAATTTTATCTCCACCAAGTTGTATCTCAGTCCTAGGTAATTGCATTGATGAATTAGTCACCCAACCCAGTTGACACCATCTGCCTCTCTGAACACAATGTGACCACTGGTATAGGAACTAGGCCTAGGTAAGCACAATGAGAAACTCAGACAGGAGAGTACTGCAAATGTTATAATAAGTAAAGGTTCTCATAGAAGTATAATTAAAAATAATGTAAGTATATTTCATCAAAATATTGGGAGTTTAAAGAATAAAATAGATGAGCCTCTGGTTTGTTTAGAAGATTTAGAAGCTGAGGATGAAATAGATATACTATGCCTGTCTGAGAATCACATTGTTACTGATACGGATAAGGTAAATGTAAGCGGATATAAGCTCTCTGCACATGTAATGAGAGAAAATATGGAGAAAGGAGGAGTTGCCATATATGTCAAAAGTTATCATTGTGCAAAAAGTGTAGAAACAAAAAAGTTTTGTGTAGAGAAACATATAAAAGCATCTGCCTGTGAGCTTAAATTAAATAAAGGCACATTTGTAATTGTAACTGTGTATAGGTCCCCATCAGGAAATTTTCATCTATTTCTGAAAAATTTGGACTCCTTGTTGTGCTACCTGTCAGACAGGGGGAAGCAAATTATTATTTGTGGGGACTTCAATGTAGATTCTCTGAAAGAGGGTAATAGGAAAAATGACCTTGAAGCATTACTTGGTTCTTTCAATTTGACACCCGTTATTGATTTTCCTACTTGGGTGGTAAAGGGTAGCAGCTCACTGATAGATAACTTCTTTATAGATCAAGATAAGTTTAACCAGATAAATGCTCAGCCTGTTGAGAATGGTCTTTCTGATCATGGTGCACAGCTAGTTACAATATATGACATAGCTCCATTCAGCAATACTAAACAGTCCTCCAAAGTAGTACGTTCAGTCAACGATTTAACAATTGCAAATTTCAGGGAAAGTCTACAGCAGTTAGACTGGGATGAGATGTACCGTGAACCTGATGCCAATTTAAAATATAATTTATTTCATGACATTTTTGTAAATGCATTTGAGAACTGCTTCCCCAAGAAAATAGTTAAATATACTCATAAGAAACCTTGTAACAAACCATGGCTTACCAAGGGTATAAAAATATCTTGTAACCGGAAAAGGGAGATGTATCTGACAGCAAGAAAGAGTAGTGATCAAGAAACTATCAAACATTATAAAAACTGCTGTGTTATATTAAGAAAAGTTATTAAAAATCCAGAAGTATGTGTATCATGTCTGAAACCAGCAACTCTGATAATAAAATTAAAACAATTTGGAATATTATTAAAAGAGAAACAGGTCAACCAAGAGCACAGGAAGACAGTATTACCATCAAATTGAATGAAAACTTTACGAACAAAAAGTCAGAAGTTGAAAATATTTTTAATAATCATTTTCTAAATGTTGCGGATATAGTAGGATCCAGGTGTTCATTAGAAGATGCTAGGCTGTTAATGGAAGAGGCCATACCTATGCAATTTGATACAATTGAAATCTCACCCACTTCTCCCTCTGAAATTAGGAAAATAATAAACTTGCTTAAAAGCAAAAACTCACATGGAATTGATGGCATTTCCAGCAAAATACTAAAAGCTTTTTCTCAACAGATAAGTAAGATTCTCAGCCACCTGTGTAATAGCTCTCTGGAACAGGGCATTTTCCCTGATAGACTGAAATATGCTGTTGTTATACCTTTACATAAAAAGGGGGATAGATCTGGTCTCAACAATTACCGTCCAATCTCCCTTCTAACAGCTTGTGGTGTAGAGCGCCATAAATATCGATATTTGTTCTGTGCGTAAGTGCGCTATCTTTGAGGAGAGGGCTTTGGGCAGGATGTTGGATGCTAACGGCAGTTAGCCTCCGGACTTGTATCTGTGTAGAAGCTAAGTGTGAATAAATCTGTATCTGAGAGAATTCTAGTTGTTTACCTACAACTATTCCTTATTCCCCCACTGGTGACCCCGTTTTTGTGTAATACGCATCCGAGTTACCGCCCGAAGGTTATTTACGTGCCTACCGCATCGGGTTTCTCCGCGATCGTGAGGGCCTTTGTTCAGCTCCAGGCAATGGCCTTTCAGCATTCACCGCTGCCCGGATTCCAGCAACATCTCTGCAGCACTCCTGCCGTCGTAGTGGACATGCCGCAAGAATCTTCGGAATCCTTCCCGCCAACGGTCGTGGACTCTGGCTTTGTTAGCCTGGACCTTCCCACGTGTTCTCCACAGAGTGTTGGTCGGAACATTCCTACTCCTGTGTCGAACACACAATTCAATACAGTTCGTGGCGTCGACCGAGGTTTTGCTACTTTGGAAAATCCAGTAGTAAATTCAAACTCGAATCAGTTCCCGCCACGTGTGTATCCTTCCGCGCCGGCTAGTCAACAGGTGTTCAATGCTCGCCAAACAGCAAACATCACACCGAGTGTGCATCCTAGTGGACGTGTGTGGGATCCTTGTGTTGCTTCTAATCAAGTCAACGATTCTGTGCTGGACAGTAATTACTCCGACATCTACAACCAGCCCCACCACTCACGGTCGAGTGAATACTGTGTGCATAACGGACATTCACCGGCATACTTAAGCACTTGTGGCTTCTCTCCGAGCTACCACGTCAATGAGAATGCACATTTTGACTACGATCCTCACACCGTTCGAGCGTCCGTCGCTTCTCAGCCACCAGCCACCCCCCCCCTCCCTCCCCCCCCGGCGTCAAGTGAATTTCACGATTCCCGCATTACGGGACGCCAATAATTCGGACTTGCAATCTTCTGCATGCTCTACTTCCGTCCGAAGTAATAGGCGCAATTCCGCAGTGACTGCAGTGCTGAATCTGCCGAAATTACCAGACTTCAAACCCGCTCACCCGGAGTTCTGGTTTAACCTGGTTGAGCAAACATTCAATGTCTGTGCTTTGGACGACGACGCACGCTTCGCTTGCCTCATGAACCATCTTCACGACCGCGTCGATTTAATTTACGATCTGGTCAAAGCACCCCTCCTAGCAGGGAAGTATGCTGTGGCGAAACAGACGATACTGGGGCGCGTCTCTAAAACCAGGAGAGAAAATGTGCGACAGGTCATCTACGAAGAGCGTCTCGGCGACAGGTCTCCGTCCCAGCTGTGGCGGTGCATCCGTCTTCTCGTCGATGAGCAAGTTATGCCTGATGACACGCTCGCAGAAATGTGGACTGAAAAGCTGCCTTTGCCTGTCCAGACGGCAATCTCTGCGTATGAAGATAGGCCAGTAAATGAACGTTTACGCGCCGCCGACAGAGCATACTCCGCCAGGCAACGTGAGCTCCGTGCACTGCATTCTGGACGTTACCGCTTTCTGACGCCACGCCCTTGTCTGGTGCTGCTAATAACAAGTTTGTTAAACTAGCTGCCCTGCCTGCACCTTCAACTCCCCGCAACGACAGTGCATTGGCCTCTGTGGAAGACTCTGTGGCACATACTCCGTCACCTAGCAACTACCCACAGGAGCACAGGCCCGCCAGACCTTACTGTTTCTTCCACGCGAGATTTGGAGAGCAAGATCGCAAATGCCAGTCACCGTGTTCTTACCCAAACTCCAACCGCAGGTAGGCTACGGTGCCACCTCCTGCGATGTAAACAATGGGCACCATCCCACGTTGCACTCCGTTTCGGACAATAACAGTAAGTGTGGTCGAGTCTATGTTCGCGATTTACGATCAGGTGTATGTTTTCTGGTAGACAATGGCGCAGACGTCTCTTTGCTGCCGGTTCGCCTAGCAACCAATAAAGTGCAACCACACAAAACAGTACTTCGTGCAGTGAACTTGTCTACCCTACAGTGTTCGGGTTCCACTTTGTATACAGTGAAACTTTCTACCAAGTGCAAGCTGGAGTGGACGTTTCTAGTGTCAACAATTGAAGAACCTATTCTCGGAATTGATTTCCTCAAGCACTATCAGTTGTCACTAGATTTTGTGCAAAATACTGTGTTTTACCCCTCCCCCTTAACAAACATATTCCTTTCGCTTCACCAAGTGACAGTTCGGCTAACACCAAACATGTGTGCTGTGCTAAGAAGTGTGTAAACCTATCCTTGGAGCTGCAATCTTGGACAAACAAGTGGCTAGTGGAGTGCGCCAAGTCTTCGAAGTTGCGGATGGAACGTACGGAAATGCTGCTGCATCTCCGCGACATACACCACGAGTTGGCCTCCACACAACAACGCCTTGCGGCACTACAAGCAGACGACTCGTCGGCTACAGACAAGGTCAGTTCATGCCAATCTGGTGTTCCCGTGCCCGCGCACGTTAACGACAATGTGAACTCTGTAAACTGTGTCAGCACCCCCTTTTGTAATGATAGGGTATGTCCGAGTGCTCATGCTCCTTGCGTTCTGAATGGACAATTAACTTGCCAAGCTCGTGGCAATGAACTACGGCCATCTGCTGTTCGACCACGCCCACTCGTGCCTACAGTGCTCGTAGCGGCACGGCCCGCTACCAAGAACCAGTGTACCAACCTCGCCCATGTTAACACGTGTGCGGCCTTTACGCAGCCTACGAGCGGGTGGCACATCTGTACTTCCGTGCCCTCAGCGCCACAGCTTGGCCTGTCTGCCACTGCCTGCTCCGCTTCACAGACATCTGACTGTCGTGCCGCGCCACGTATTGCAGTAGTCACTAATTGCACAGTTCATCGGTTACGTCTAACCGATGGGCCACCCATATCACAACGCCCACGCCGCCTCAAGCCGGAATTTATGAAAATAGCAAAAGAACAATTGGACGATCTGTTACAAAAGGGAATAATTGAACCTTCTTCCGGGTGCTGGGCTAGTCCTATCCTGTTTGACCAAAAGAAAGACGGTACTTGGCGTATGGTTGGAGACTATAGGCGTTTAAATGCCCGCACCATCATTGATAAATATCCGGTCCCACACATTGCAGACTTCAATTATGCGCTCGCAGGTGCAAAGTACTTCTCTGTTTTGGACTGTAAGCACGCATTTCATCAGATTCCTATGGCTCCGGAGGATATTGAAAAGACTGCCATAACCACTCTCTTCGGGCTGTTCCAATACAAATTTATGCCGTTTGGGTTGAAAAACGCCCCCCAAACGTGGCAGCGTTTCATCAGTCAAACTTTATCCCATCTAGACTTTTGTTTCGTATACATGGACGGCATATTGGTTTTTGCTTCTACTTTGGAACAGAATGAGGAGCGTGTTCAAGTCATGACAGATATTTTAGCAGCCGCTGGTATTGAACTGAACAATAAAAAGACTCAATTGCACCAGTCATCCGTCACATTCTTAAGTTATGTTGTGTCATCGGATGGTCTGACACCACCACAGGACAAGATCAAGCCTGTTCTCGAGATGCTACGCCCTCAGACCTATAGGGAATTACGCAGGTTCATCAGAACAGTTAATTATTACCGGAAACATTTGCCAGCCGCTTCTGCGGTGCAGGCTCCTCTCACAGATGCTCTCGCTGGCCCACAAACTTCTGGCACCCGCCAGGTACCATGGGCACCAGACATGGACAAGGCATTTAATGAACTCAAACAGCTGTTGGCCTCTGCTGTCACTATTGCTCATCCACGGGCGGACACCACAATGTTTATCACTACCGACGCTAGTGACAATGCTATCGGCGCAGTACTGTGTCAGACATACAATGATGTTATGACCCCTCTGCAGTTTTTCTCAAAAAAGCTAAACAATGCGCAGAAGAAATACTCAGCATTCGACAGAGAATTACTTGCAGTTTACGAGGCCATAAGACACTTCAGAACTGATGTTGAGGGACGAGATTTCTATGTGCTCACTGATCACAAGCCGTTGGTTCCTGCCATAAAAAATCCTGCGGCTGATCTGCCCCCACGACGCTTTCGTCACATCGATTACATCTTGCAATTTACAAATGACATTCGCTACATCCGAGGAGCGGACAATGTGGTCGCTGATTTTCTCTCGCGTGTTGGTGCTGTCACAACCTTAATTGACTTAACGGACCTACCTCGGCTGCAATCGGCAGACCCCGACACCGTGCAGTTAATTTCAGACCACAGCTCCTCTCTCCAACTGGTAGGCTCTACTTTCCCTGGCATATCTGACTTAGTGTGGTGTGATGAATCGACTGGTACGTTGCGGCCATTCATTCCTATGCCCTTCAACGCCAGCTCTTTGACAAACTACACACATTAGCACACCCCGGTGTCAAAGCTTCCACCCGTCTGGTAGCTGAACGGTTTGTCTGGAGAGACATGCGCCGTGACTGTCAGTCTTGGGCAAGGGCATGCATGGTGCGTCAACAGAACAAAGTTTCCAGGCACACTTCTCCACCCCTTGGCTGTTTTGCCCAACCGCCAGGCCGGTTTCACCATGTTCATGTCGACCTCGTAGGCCCTTTGTCCCCCTCCGAGGGTTTCCGTTACTTGTTTACAGCTATTGACAGGATGACTCTGTGGACTGAGACTGTGCCTATTCCGAACATTACCTCTGAGACAGTAAGTCGAGCATTCTTAGATTCGTGGATCTCTAGATTTGGCTCACCTGTTTACCTCACCACTGACCAGGGGCGACAATTCGAGTCTTCAGTTTTCTCTGACTTATGTAAAATGTGTGGTATCGTCAAAATTCATACTTCTGCATACCACCCCCAAAGCAATGGGCTTGTCGAGCGATGGCATCGCACATTAAAGTCTGCACTGCGTTGCCATGACTCACTATGGACAGAGGCACTGCCCTTCGTGCTTCTTGGCCTTCGTGCGACTTTCAAGGAAGACCTCAAGGGTTCCGTAGCCGAGTTTGTGTATGGCCAACCTCTGGTTTTGCCTGGAGAATTAGTCACTCCGACCCCACTTCCACGGCCCTCTGAACTCCCTTCACTTCTCGAGCGGGTGCGCTTGCACTGCAGCAAAATTCAGCCGCCACCTCCGGCTGCTCGTACACCTCCGCGCGTGTACGTACCGCGCACGCTAGACTCTTGTGAGTACGTGTTTCTCAGAGACGACTCAGTCAAAGCCCCGCTTCAGTCGCCCTACACAGGTCCTTATAAGGTCATCAAACGCTCTGAGAATAACATGGATCTCCTCATAAAAGACTCTGTAATCACGGTCTGACTCAACCGAGTGAAACCAGCTTTCATTGAGCCTCAGGTGAACCTCCCTGATTCTGCCCCTATTTCTCCCACTCCCGCTTCGAGCGGCCATCCATCTTCCCACACCATGCATTCGGGTATCGATTCTCCACAGCGTCCTTCTCTGCTGAGCACTGCTCCTTCTCCGCGTTCATCTAATTCGGGTGGCCAATCTTTTCGGGGCTTCACTCCTCACAGCCCTCGCAGTCGAACTGCCAACCACTCAGATTCTACCATTGTGTTACCATCTTCGTGTGACAGCTCTTTGTCACGCCGTTCAATCCACGCTGGCTCCTCGTTGCCTTCGGTCATGCTCCCTCGTCTGTCAGCTGATCGCCCGAGATTCTCTCCTGCGCAGTCCAGTGCACCTGCCACACCCCTCTTAGCAGATGCTTCCCCCTGCCATGGCTTTCTCACACCTTCCTGCCTCCCTACCATTGCTCGTACAGGTGCCATCCAAGAATTCACAACACATGTGCATCCTGATGACATACATAAATTATGTGTTGTCGTAGATGGCGATACGGTGTGTGTGGTACTCGCGTGTGACAATATTGAGGGAGGAAGTGCAGAATCTCGTGTGGTCATCATCATCAGTTATCTGCTATATTAGCAGGTCCTTTGCCTCTCCATTTTCTGTGATCCATTGCTTCCTTCTTAAGGCTGCTGTATGTTGTACCGTCCATCATGTCATCCAGTATCTGGAATCTCTTCCTTCCTCACTTCCTTTTCCCTTCTACATAACCTTCTAAAACTGTTTTTATCAGTCCGTCATTCTTTCTTAATATATGCCCAGTCCAATTTCTTTTTCTTCTCTTTATTACATCTAGTAACTGCCTTTTCTCTCCCACTCTTCTCAGTACTTCTTCATTTTTTACTCTGTCCATCCAACTTATTCTTTCCATCTTCCGCCATGTCCAGATCTCAAAAGCCTCCAGCCTTTCTCTGTCTTTTTTCCTCATAGTCCATGTTTCAGCGCCATATAGAAGAACACTCCATACAAGACATTTTATGAGTCTCTTTCTGAGTTCTCTGTCCAGACCGCTGCAGAAGATTCTCCTTTTCTTATAAAACGCCTCTTTTGCCATTGCTATCCTTGTTTTAATTTCTGTGGTGCACTTCCAGTTGGTATCTATCCTGCTTCCAAGATACTTAAAATTTTGCACCTGTTCTAGTGTTTCTCCATTCAGCACAATTTTTATTTCCTTATTTCCTCCTATTACCAATACTTTTGTTTTATTTGTGTGGTGCGCCGCTTTAAATTGAGCAGAAGTGCTGCGTGTGGCAATTTGCGTGCCTTTGTTAGGCCTTCTGGCAAGGTGATTCTCCGCCTGCCGGCTGACGAATTGCTACACCTCCACTCCAGGACGGGACGTCGTCTTCAGCCGCCGGCGTCGCTTGCTGACTTCACCATCGACGTACCGGGTTTCACCTCCCGGTCTCCTACCAGTCGACCGCTTCCGCCTGACGCAGAAGAACTGTGTGTTATCTTCCTAACTTCTCCTCAGCCCCCCCCCCCCCATTCACAGGGACGTACTCCATACTGTGCGGGGGAGGGGGGGGGGGGCTGGGCTATGTGGCGTAGAGCGCCATAAATATCGATATTTGTTCTGTGCGTAAGTGTGCTATCTTTGAGGAGAGGGCTTTGGGCAGGATGTTGGACGCTAACGGCAGTTAGCCTCCGGACTTGTATCTGTGTAGAAGCTAAGTGTGAATAAATCTGTATCTGAGAGAATTCTAGTTGTTTACCTACAACTATTCCTTATTCCCTCAAGCTTTATCCAAAATTTTTGAGAAAGTAATGTATTCAAGAGTAGCTTCACACATCTGTAAATATGAAGTACTAACAAAATGTCAGTTTGGTTTCCAGAAAGGTTTTTCAACAGAGAATGCCATATATGCTTTCACCAATCAAATTTTGAATGATCTGAATAACCGAACACCACCCATTGGAATTTTTTGTGATCTCTCAAAGGCTTTTGATTGTGTAAATCATGAAATTCTGCTAGACAAGCTCAAGTATTGTGGCATGGGTGGGACTGCACAAATGGTTTAATTCGTACCTAACTGGAAGAGTGCAGAAAGTTAAAATAAGCAGTTCTCATAATATGCAAAGATCAGCACATTCCTCAAACTGGGGAACTATCAAGAATGGGGTTCCACAAGGGTCAGTCTTGGGTCCTTTGTTGTTCTTAATATATATTAATGACTTACCATTCTATATTCATGAAGAGGCAAAGTTAGTTCTCTTTGCTGATGATACAGGTATAGTAATCACACCTGACAAACAAGAATTAACTGATGAAATTGTCAATACTGTCTTTCAAAATATTACTAAGTGGTTCCTTGTAAACGGACTCTCACTGAACTTTGATAAGACACAGTACATACAGTTCCATACAGTGAATGGTATGACGCCATTAATAAATATAGACCTTAATCAGAAGCATATAGCTAAGGTAGAATATTCCAAATTTTTAGGTGTGTCCATTGATGAGAAATTAAATTGGAAGAAACACATTGATGATCTGCTGAAACGTTTGAGTTCAGCTACTTATGCAATATGGGTAATTGCAAATTTTGGTGATAAACATCTTAGTAAATTAGCTTACTACGCCTATTTTCACTCATTGCTTTCATATGGCATCATATTTTGGGGTAATTCATCACTGAGGAATGAAGTATTTATTGCACAAAAGCGTGTAATCAGAATAATAGCTGGAGTCCACCCAAGATCATCTTGCAGACGTTTATTTAAGGACCTAGGGATATTCACAGTAGCTTCTCAGTGTATATACTCACTTATGAAATTTGTTATTAACAAACAAACCCAATTCAAAAGTAATAGCAGTGTGCATAACTACAATACTAGGAGAAAGGATGATCTTCACTATTCAAGATTAAATCTAACTTTGGCACAGAAATGGGTGAATTAACTGCCACTAAAGTCTTTGGTCACTTACCAAATAGTATCAAAAATCTGACAGATAACCAACAAGTATTTAAGAAGAAATTAAAAGAATTTCTGAATGACAACTCCTTCTACTCCATAGAGGAATTTTTAGATATAAATTTTAAGAAGAAGACAAAAACAAAAAATTATAAAAAATAAAATAAAAAAACACAAAAAAATAAAAAAGTTGTTATATTAACTTAAGTATGTTGTTAAATTAACTTAATTATGTCATGTATTGGAAATTTGACTCGTTCCACATCATTACGAAATATCATATTCGTGATCCGTGGAACTAGTATTCATCTAATCTAATCTAATCTAATCTCCAATGCCCATAACCCCATATCCTTGCCACATTATACAAGAGGGGTCTCCGAGGTCCGCTCCCGATTTTTATCCAAAATTTCCTGTCCCTTCATACTTTCCGTGTCCAAGTTGGTGCCTCCTGTAGTTCCCCCATATCTAGGAGAATGGGGTCGAGCAGGGCTCTGTATTGAGTGTATCTCTATTTTTAGTGGCCATTAATGGTCTATCGGCAGCTTTAGGGCCGTCGGTCTCACCTTCTCTGTGTGCAGATGACTTTTGCATTTCACACTGCTCCACCAGTACTGGTGTTACTGAGCGGCACCTACAGGGAGCCATCCACAAGGCGCAGCCCACGGTTTCCAGTTTTCGGCCACACTTCGTGTGTTATGCACTTCTGTCGGCATTGTACCTTTCATCCAGAATCAGAACTTTACCTTAATGATGATTCACTCACTGTAGTGGAGACATATCGATTCTTAGGACTTGTTTTCGATGCCCGATTGACTTGGCTTCCTCACCATCATCAGCTTAAGCAGAAGTGCTGACAGCTCCTCCACTGCCTGAACGACACCAACTGGAGTGCACATCGCTCTGTGCTGCTGCTGCAGCTCTACAGAGTCCTTGTTCAATCCTGCCTTGACTGTGGTAGTGTGGTTTACGGTTCAACGGCATCCTCACCGTTGCGTGCCTAGCGACAGGAGCTCCCGGGATGAGTCCGGTGACCGGCGTTCTTGTGGAGGCTGGAGTCCCTCCATTGCAGGTTAGGCATGCACAACTGCTGGCCAGTTACGTTGCACACATTCGTAGTCCTCCTGTGCATCTGAATCACCATCTCCTTTTCCCACCCACAGCAGTTAATCTCCCACATCAGCGGCCCAGGTCAGGGCTTCCAATTGCAGTTCGTGTCCGATCCTTTCTTTCCGAACTAGAGCCCTTGCCTTTTCCCCTTTACCACCTCTACTTGAGGTCCATTCACGTACACCTCCATGGTGTACACCTAGGCCATGTGGACCTTTCACATGGCCCTAAGGACTCACTTAACCTCGTGGCTCTCCACTGCCACTTCCCCTCGATTCTTGACACGTACCGAGGCCACGAAGTGGTTTACTCCGATGGCTCGGTGGCTGATGCTCACGTCGGCTTCGCGTATGTCTGTGGAGGACATATTGAACAGCATTCCTTGCCCAATTGCTGCACATCTGTTCATGCCATGGGGAGTCATTTCACCTTTGTACTGACTCATTGAGCAGCCTACAAGCTATCGACCAGTGCTACCCTCGTCTAGCGACATCCGGGAGTCCATCTATGCCCTGGAATGGATCAGTCATTCAGTGGTGTTTGTCTGGACCCCAGGCCATGTCGGAATCCCAGGCAAAGTACTTGCCGACGGGATGGCCAAACAGGCCGTGCAGAAACTGCTTATGGAGATCAGCTTCTCTGCAACTGACCTGCTTTCAGTACTCTGCCACAAGGTTTAGCGGCTTTGGGAGAAGAAATGCCGTAACCTCAGCATGCACAACAAACTGCGTGCCATTAAGGATACTACGAATGTGTGGCAGTCCTCCATGTGGGCCTCCCGCAGGGACTCTGTGGTTCTTTGCCGGCTCCACATTGGCCTCGGTTGGGTGACACACAGCTACCTCCTGTGCCGTGATGACCCACCTCAGTGTTGGTGCGGCACCCGGCTGTCAATGGCCCATATCTTGGTGAGCTGTACTTCTTTGGCTGCCCTGCGATGGACTCTTCAGTTACCGGACTCATTGCCATCAATTTTAGGTGACAATGTCTCATCGGCTAATTTAGTTTCACATTTTATGGTGGGTTTTATCATTCTGTATAAGTTGTAACGCCTGTCCTTTGTCCCTTGGTGTTCTCCACTCTAATGCTTTTAGGGTGGATGTTTTAATGTGTCGCAGAGTGGCTGCCTTTTCCTTTATATTCTTGTGGTTGGCCAGTCATGGTCATCTGCTCTCTTGCTTTTTCCCCTTATACCTCTTCCTTGCTTCTCTCTGTGGTTTTGTTTTCCTGTTTGTCCATGGTAGTTTTGGTTGTCCTTCTGTCATTCTTCTGGTTCTTCCTTTCTCCTGTTATTGTGCTGTACATCTCCTTTCTCATCTTTCCCTTGTGTAATTATTTTACCGGGAACAAGGGCCCGATGACGTCACAGTTTGGTCCCCCCCGCCCCCTTCCCCTTTTAAACCAACCAACCTCCTGATCTGATTACTTGGCTATTGTTTAACATCACTATACTTGTTTCTGCAGAAATTCCACTTTTTGGTCCAGTAAAGGTTATTTTTCATATCCCTACAGTTAAAATTTACCTTTGCTTTAACTGTCCAATTTATAGTGAGTCCCAGACTTTCATTTAATTCCTCAGTTACCAAACATCCTTGAGTAACACTGACATCATTGATTTTTAATTGTACCAAAACTTCCTTAGTGATTAACTTGCAACTCTTTCCAGTGGTTCCTTTGATTATAACACCTCTTGCCGGAAATTTGGTAAACTTTTTATTATTCTTTATCCTATCTCTTAACTTTTCAACATTCCAATAATGGAACTATCAGTGTCCAGAAGACAGTTACCTCTCCAATTATCACTTTGAACAGAAATATAATGGCTTTTCAGTTCATCATATTTTTCATCATTTTCATATAATAAATCTTCCTCAGTTTCTATAAAATTCATTAATTTCACTTCCTCTGAAACTTCATTATTCTCTGTGGACTGCAGACTTTCCAAAAGTATATTATAATTGGAGAGCTTCTCATTAGAATTAAATTTTATTTCATTTTCTGAGTGCATATTTTGACAAATTTCCTTTAAAATTTCAGTGTATTTTACTGCCATTGCAAACATTATCATAAGAAACTTTCTGGCAGATTAAAGCTGTGTGCTGGACCAAGACTCGAAAATTATCATGTACTTTCCTATCTAATACAGAATCGTCATCTAAACCTTTAATAAAACCACTAACTTCATTCTGCACTGAACTATCATCTTCAATCTCCACATAAATCATTCCATCTAACTCTTCACATAGCAAAGCACCATCATTACCATCAGAAAAATCATTATCAACTCCATCACAAAAATCATTGGCAAATACATCACTATTCTCTACACGAACATCAGTAAAATTCTGATCATCGTTGGCAACTTCAGTAATCCTAACAGAATCATCATTAATAGCATCATTATCGTCAGTTCCTAAATCATTATTCATAGCATCATCTTTTAAGCATCTCCCTACGTTCTCTTCTTTTCCCCCAAGTACGTGACTCTTTGCCTCTACACATTCAGCCTTAGTACCAACAGGTTTACTGAACATCTCTGCATCAGACTTCCTCATTAATCTCACAATACCATATTCACCATAATTCACATTATCAACAACAGTAAGCACACCTTCATTACTGTTCCTTGATCATCAAACAACCTTGTCAAAATATTACTGCTAAAATCTAATTCAAAATTTTTCCTCATGTTTTATTCTTCTCTCATCTCTTCTAGCTAGAATATCCTGCCAAGTTTCTCTTCTAAATTCTATTCTATTGTATTCATTGCAAGTGGTGTACTAGTATCTCCACCCTGGCATGTTCTGTTATAATTACCTCTCCTTCTCCTGTAATTACTGTTACCTGATTTTAGTATCTGTCACTCATTTCCTCAAACTAATAGGTCTGTGAAGCAAGTCTGTTTTCCTGAGCTTTCCAGTTTGAAAGTTCCTATTACCATGGTTTCTATCATCATTTCCTAAATATCTATTTCTTTGCTTATGACCTCTCTCTTCATCCCTATACCTATCCTTCCAGCGACTATCCCTCTTGATACTATTATTGTTATTCTGATAATTGTTTCTGTTGTTTCTCCTCTTATCACTATCTCCATGATGATCATTATAAGGACCTCCATTCCTATGAAATTTGTTTTCCCTCTTTCTCTCCCTGTATCTGTAATTTTTCTCCCTAGCTATATCCAATTTACCTACACATCTTAAAAATGTTTTATTGAATCTTCTGGTTATAGACCAGTTCCTATTGAACTTTGAGTGGTAATTACCTTTCAACTGCATCAATCTGAATAATTTTGTCTAATGGTTTTTCAAGGTGTAATAATGTTTTAATCTGTTCTTCGCAAAAGGTTATCATTCTGCCACTACCATCTTTAAACAAGGCCCATTCAAAAATTCTGATTTTATTCTACAATATTATGAAGAGGATAATTGCTACTCACAATATAGTGGAGATGCTGAATTGCAGATAGGCACAATGCAAAGACTGTCAGAAAGTGAGCTTTCGGCCAACAAGGCCTCCATCAAAAATAGACAACATATCTTCATAAACACTTGCATACACAACTCACACACACATGATCACAGTCTCTGGCTGCTGAGGCCAGACTGTGAGCAGCAGCACATCATGGGAGAAGCAACTGGGTGGTGGGGGTAAGGGGAGGGAGGGAGGGGGAGGGATAATAGGGTAGTAGTGGGGGGGGGCAGTAAAGTGTTGCTTGTGGGGGCATACAGGGACAAGGTGGAGAGAGGGTAGAGCAGCTAGGTGCAGTTGTGAGATTGGATGGAGGGTGGGGAGAGGGGGGTAGTAGTGGAAAAGGAGAGAAGTAAAAAGACTGTGGATGCGTTGGTGGAATAGACTGCTATTTACTCCTGGAATTGGAACAGGGAAGGCGCTAGATGGGTAAGGGCAATGACTAACAAAGGTTGAGGTTAGTAGGGTTACAGAACGTAGGCTATATTGCAGGGACAGTTCCCACCTACACAGTTCAGAAGAGCTGGTGTCAGTGGGAAGGGTCTAGATGGCACACAGGCTGTGAAGCAGTCATTGAAATGAAAAACGTTGTATTGGGTGGTGTGCTCAGCAATGGGGTGCTCTAGTTGTTTCTCGGCAACAGTTTGTCAGTGGCCGTTCAAGTGGACAGGTAGCTTGTTTGTTGTCATACCCACGTAGAATGCAGCACCGTGGGTGCAGCTTATCTTTTTGATCACTTAAGTGGCTTCACAGGTAGCCCTACCTTTGATGGGATAGATGATGCTTGTGACCAGATAGGAGTAGGTGGTGACAAGAGGAACTGTCTCATACATTCTTCCACCACCAACTACTCCAGTCCAGTCGCAAGGATCACCTATCCCATCAAAGGCAGGGCTACCTGTGAAACCAGTCATGTGATCTACAAGCTAAACTGCAACCTCTGTGCCGCATTCTGCATGGATGTGGCAACCAACAAACTGACTGTCTGCATGAATGGCCACTGACAAACTGTAACCAAGAAACAGCTGGATCACCCCATTGCCGAGCACACCACCCAACACAACATTCTTCATTTTAATGACTGCACAACCTGTGCCACTGGATCCTTCCCACCAACACCACCATTTCTGAACTGTACAGGTGGGAAATCTACCTGCAATATATTCTGCATTCCCGTAGACTTCCTGGCCTCTGGCTTCGTTAGTCATTGTTCTTACACATCTAGCCCCTTCCCAGAAGTACATAGCCCTCTATTTCATCAACACACCCACAGTCTTTTTGCTTATCTTTTTTTCCTCTAATCCCCCCTCCCCCTTTGCCCTCCATCTAACCTCCCAAATGCACCTACCTGCCCCACCCTCTCTCCATCTCATCCCTGTATGCCTCCACAAGCAGTACTGTACTGCCCCCACCCCCACCCCTACCCTGGTATCTCTCCCTGCCGCAGCATCCTCCTTATTCCCACCACTCAATTGCTTTTCCCATCATGCACTGCTGCTCGCAGTTTGGCCTGAACAGCCAGAGAAAGTGGTCTCGCGTGCCTCAATGATACAGATAGCTGTACCGTAGGTGCAACCACAACGGAGGGGTATCTGTTGAGAGGCCAGACAAACGTGTGGTTCCTGAAAGGGGCAGCAGCCTTTTCAGTAGTTGCAGGGGCAACGGTCTGCATGATTGACTGATCTGGCCTTGTAACACTAACCAAAACGGTCTTGCTGTTGTGGTACTGCAAACGGCTGAAAACAAGGGGAAACTACAGCTGTAATTTTTACCGAGGGCATGCAACTTTACTGTATGATTAAATAATGATGGCATCCTCTTGGGTAAAATATTCCGGAGGTAAAATAGTCCCCCATTCGGATCTCCGGGTGGGGACTACTCAAGAGGACGTCGTTATCAGGAGAAAGAAAACTGATGTACTACAGATTGGAGCGTGGAATGTCAGATCCCTTAATCGGGCAGGTAGGTCAGAAAATTTAAAAAGGGAAATGGATAGGTTAAAGTTAGATATAGTAGGAATTAGTGAATTTCGGTGGCAGGAGGAACAAGACTTTTGGTCAGATGAATACAGGGTTATAAATACAAAATCAAATAGGGGTAATGCAGGAGTAGGTTTAATAATGAATAAAAAAATAGGAGTGCGAGTAAGTTACTACAAACAGCATAGTGAACGCATTATTGTGGCCAAGGTAGACACAAATCCCACGCCTACTACAGTAGTGCAAGTTTATATGCCAACTAGCTCTGCAGATGATGAAGAAATTGATGAAATGTATGAGGAGATAAAAGAAATTATTTAGGTAGTGAAGGGAGATGAAAATTTAAATTTTTTGAAGAGGGTATTGCAAAGCTTGTTCACAGGTACGATAAATGTCTCAATCTTTTCGGTAATTATGTCGAAAAGTAACCATAAGTGTACAAAACTTTTGGTAATAAAATAATAGTTTTCTATGAACTTGTCTTTTATTTATAGCCTATCAGAAGTTGGAAAAAAAACGGCCTTTGTACATTGCATAAAAATGTAATGAATTAAATAAATTTCAATAACTCAACAACTTGGCTATCTTTTGATATAGCACATTATACTTCACTTTGCAACCATAGTTCTGACATCCACAGTTATTAAATGTCTCAGCCAATACAGTCAAACCTCGCTTAACCAGCACCGCCCATAACGTGCAATTCGCGTAACAAGGAAAGCAAATTGTAAAAAAATGTTTTTGCAATGTTATGTTTCACATAACAAGTGACAATTATTTAGTGTGTGTGACCAGCCATTCACGTGCAGTGGGTGAATTGTTCAATAATATGAACACCTTTCACTGCCAGCTGCGGCATATGAACAACGTCTTTAGTATGTACTGCAATCTGGGTGTAGTGCTCTTTCTGCTACCAGCTTAGTGCAGCTTGTGATCAAACATTTTTCTAAACTTGTGTTCACACAGTGTTCTCTTTTGTGTGTGTGTGTGTGTGTGTGTGTGTGTGTGTGTGTGTGTGTGCGCGCAAATTTTAATAATCTTTATAGAAATGTTCCCAAAGATAAAGCCACAAGATGATGACCATAAGAGAAAGAAAATGACCATAGAAAAGAAACACAAAATCATTGAAAAACATAAACATAATATGAGCATTGCTGATTTGGCACACACATATAATCGGTCTACATCAGCTATTTGCACTATCCTCAAGAACAAGCACAAGATTAAGGAGATAGATGCTTCAAAGGAAGTAACAAGAGTATCTAAACAACAGTTTCCTAATCTGTCAAGAGGTTGTTCCTTATATGGATAAATGAAAAGCAATTGCAAGGTGAGACTATTAATGAGAGCGTCATTTGTGAGAAGGCGAGAATGATATTTGCTGAACTCGTTAAGAAGACACCAGGATCTCCAGCAGCCAATGAAGTGTTTACGGGAAGCCGTGGGTGCTTCGTAAAGTTCAAGAGAAGAACTGGCATCCATAGCATTATCAGGCGCGGCAAAGTAGCCAGCTTTGACACAAAGTCAGCAGAGAACTTCATCAGCAACTTCACAATGCTCGTAGATTCTGCAGAACTAATTGACGGCTAGCATTAATTGAGCTTCACTATTTTGTCCACACTAATTGCACACGATATACTTTCACCACCATTATTTACAACCTCTATATGCTCTGTGCATGCTCAGTACACCAGATTTGGTCTGTTGGTTGCTGAGTGGAATTTCTTAGAAAAAAATTTTAATTATTTGTTTTAAAATTATTTAGCTCTGTTCAATTCTCAGAGTTTAGTTTTTAGGTGATGATTTCTTCCATTAACACTCGGATAATATTGACTATGCTATTTTACTTGTTCATTTTTAGGCATGATTTGTTGTACCCACACTTTGAACACAACACCACCACTTCTATTCATGTTACCCAATGTGGTACATTTCTTTACACATTGTCAATTGTTTTTATAGTACAGTATAAAACAGTTATTCCAATTCTATTGTAAGTAGACTCTTCTCTAGTCGTCGTATTGCTTCCAGTTCAGTTTGCCACTGTTGCTACCTACTTGGGTGGAGATATGAGTAGCCTATGCCAATATAGTTACCATTCCTGTCACAGAATAACAATTTTGGAGAAAGAGCAGCCGATCTTAAAACACAAAGCTGAACTTACAGCCATTAACTGCCATACAAATTTCTGGGTTGTATGGCTGTGGCTCAAAACTTTCATTATTCCTTATATTTTGTCCAGAGCTGCATTACACTTTTTCAGAGCTGCTCCCAGTTCCACCAAATATTGCTAACTAGAGGGTCAGATGTCAGAGAGTGACACAAATACCGTGAAAAAGGGGCTCGGAAGGTTACATTAATTGACCCCTTTTTTAAAGTACAGTGTAACGTCATATTCATTCCAGAATCTTAATGGTAGTGTAAAACACTTGTTATGTGGAACAATTTATCCCATATAAATTAATGTAAAATACAATAAGGCATTCCTTGCGGAAAAAGAACTAAAAGTGTTGTCTTATTCACACCATTTACTCGAAGATGATTATACATACTATATTATGTCCTTTATTATGCCTGGTATGTAACTAATTCTTTTTTACTAGGAAGCTGTCTATAGACATTTGTTTCTGCTAACACTTCAACACTTGGCGAAATGTGACATAACATACCATCAAATTTGTAGTGCGCATAGCCATTGCTTTATTGTGGCGATGATTTTCATTGTACAATACCTCCGATTCCCATGCGTTCAGCATTTACCTAATTCACCAGAAGATTGCTGCTCTGCAGTTACAGCCTCCTCCTCCTTATCCTCTGAACTCCTCTCCACAGCTTCCTGCTGTGAAATACCCTGCAATTCCGTAATATATCTGGAGGTTGTTTCTTGTTTGTGATCTTCCACAAGCCCATTGAAATCCACTTCTAGTCCCATGCTCTTGATCAAAGACACAATCTTGTGGACTACAGCTCCATGGGTACTGATTCAAATGCCTCAGAGTCACACTTCCAAGTAGAAGTGAGAGGTCTCTTGTTAACTCCTTCCAGTGGCCTTTCAGTCATCTTTGACGCTGGCAACTATGTTGAAGTGATATTTTCAAACCCCTCTGACAGTGACATTGGTAGCTTCAGTTAACTCAAAGCAATGCTCGAAAAGTGCTTTAGTATTGAGCTTCTTAAAGTTAGAAATAATCTACTGGTCCATAGGCTGGAGTAAAGGTGTGGTGTTGGGGAAACAGAAATTGGATCTTGATGAAATGAAATTCTTCAAGGAGTTGGTCTTGTAGGCCTGGAGACTGGGCAGGAGTGTTGCCCATAACAAGCAAAACATGCAGTGGCAGATTCATCTCAACGAAGGACCAAACACTTCATTGACCCAGTCACAAAAAAGATCTTGTTTCTCCCAAGCCTAGTTGTTGGGCCTTGACATCACATTTAACTTGTTCTTCTGCACTTTACGCTTCTTGAAAGCTTGTGGAGGTTCTGAATGGTAAACAAGCACTGGTTTGAATTTCAAATCACTGCTTGCATTGGCACAAAATAGCAGTGTCTTTTATTGGTTTGTGACTGGGCAATCCATTCTCCTCTGCTGTTATAAAGATATGCTTCAGCATTTTTTTCCAGAACGGACCTGTATCATCACAATTAAAAATGAGCTGTGGCAGATAACCCGCAGAATCTTCTCTGGTCAAAGCTGGCTGCTTCACCGTGCCTTACAATGTTGTGGATACCAGTTCTTCTCTTAAAATTCTCAAAGCACTCACTGCTTCCCTTAAACACTTCTTTGACCTCTGATGATCCTGGCATCTTCTTAATGAGTTCAGCAAATATCATTCTCGCCTTCTCACAAATGACTTTCTCATTAATAGTCTCACCTTGCAATTGCTTTTCATTTATCCATATAAGGAGCAACCTCTTGACAGATTAGGAAACTGTTGTTTAGATACTCTTGTTACTTCCTTTGAAGCATCTATCTCCTTAATCTTGTCCTTGTTCTTGAGAATAGTGCAAATAGTTGATGTAGACCAATTATATGTGAGTGATAAATCAGCAACACTCACACTACATTCATGTTTCTCAATGATTTTACGTTTCTTTTCTATGGTAATTTTCTTTCTCTTTGGTCGTCTTCTTGCAGCTTTATCTTCGGGGACATTTCTATGAAGGTTATTAAAATTTTCACACAAAAAAAAGAACGCTGTGTGAACACAAGTTTAGAAAAATGTATGATCACAAGCCGGTAGGAGGAATGTACTAAATACTTTATTCATATGCCACTGTCAATAATGAAAGGTGTTCATATTGTTGAACGTTAGCCCCTCCCTGCGCAAATGGCTGGTGACGTCACTCTGAATCGTCACCCGTTATGCGATACATTGCTCATTACACAAGTCTTTCTTTACAATTTGTTTGGTTTGTTATGCAAATTGCATAATATGGGAGATGCTCATTAGGCGAGGTTCCACTATATTTGTATCTGCCCCTGATTGGATTGTTTGGGGGAAGAGACCAAACAGCGAGGTCATTGGTCTCATCAGATTAGGGAAGGATGGGGAAGGAAGTCGGCCGTGCCCTTTCAAAGGAACCATCCCGGCATTTGCCTGGAGCGATTTAGGGAAATCATCGAAAACCTAAATCAGGATGGCCGGACGTGGAATTGAACTGTTGTCCTCCCAAATGCGAGTCCAGTGTGCTAACCACTGCGCCACCTCGCTCAGTATATCTGTCGCTGACATGCAACCTATTAGTTGGCAGTATCAGGAGAACCTCTGAAAATATCTGAGCATCTCTGGGCAAAACATCAGCAACAATAAAGTTTTGTGGACTGCAACCGTACAACCCGTAAGTTTCGTAAGCAATTCAAGTATTTGGTCAGCTGAGAGCTGCAGTAAGGTTAGAAATATGTTCAATAACTGAGTTGTGGTCAAACCTGCCTGATGGGTCAAGAGGTTCCGCAAGTGTGCGAGCTCGAATCTAGAAGTCTCCGATGGCTTCACTGCTCTGTAGACAGTGCACAAAAGTGTGCAGACGACACAAGGAGTTCAGGAACACTGCAACAAGACAGTGGTAAAAGTGGAAGCTGAGGCTAGTATTAGTCAGAGGATTAAAAGGAATGAGGTTCTTCTGCCTGGAGGGGAACATCTGAACTAGTACAGAACTTGCTGCTTAGAGAATACTAAGTAACTAGCATTGTTAAACCAATTGCAGCTTTCCTGAGGTTACCTATGATGTAGAATCTCTGGGAAAAAATCTCAATCTAGAAGGCTGTGCAGTAATTATGCAGGGTGCCACGAATATTTTGTAGCATACCTCAATTACACAATTGAGGATGACATTAGCACATTGCTGGAAATGTGATTATGTCACTCTTTGAGTGATATAATGGGCTCTGAAGAAACTGTCCCGTCAAATGTCTAAGCATAGAGCTCCAGTAGTTCTCAACAGAATGGGACAACCTCATAGAGGTGTGAGTGACATGTTCTCCCTTGCACTACACATGGCACTGCCTACATCAGAATGTTTCCAGTAAGAGATTATGCCCACAACTAATTTTAAGGAGTGTTTGGTATAACAAGAGCATTGCCTGTCTGATCCCTGTGATTTCCAATATTTTCACTGGGTTGTCTTAATGGTAAATCTAAAAGATGGAGCTGCCGCGTAACTGCATGTACAGTTGCAACAATAAATGGAGAAACAGAAAGCTGCACCTCGGCCTGTGCAGAAGGTAACAATCACAATACATTTGGGTTTTTCCATCAAAACATAAGAAGCTCATTAAATGAGAAAGATGAGCTGCTCACAGCAGTACATAAACGTGATAATTCTGAATATACTTTTAAGGGTGAGTTATGTGTAAAAGAACATAATTTGGAAGTCAGAAATTGAACACATGCACCTATGTGGATACAACTTATCACATTAACGCAGGCATACTGTGGGGAAAGGGGGAGTGGCTATGTACACAAAAAGTGAATTGTAGTTCCAGGCTGTAGACCTGAGTAAATACTACACTGCACAGCTATTTGAGTGCTGTACTTCAGTAAGAGACTTCCAAACGTACAAGATAACAGTCTGTGACAGTCTATAGACACCCAACAGGAAATGTTTTAAACTTTGTCCTAATAAGACAATAGAAATAATCAGAACGTGCTTATATGTGGAAATTTCAACATTGGGAATCTATACTAAATACGATTAGCAGGTGATACTGAATGTGTACAAAGAAGGGCAGCATGAACTGCCATAAGTTTGTGAAAAATCTGAGCTGGCAGATGCTAAGATAGATGTCTACTATCCTGCAAAAGTCTGCTTACAAAATATCAGGAGCAAGCATCCAGTGAGGAATCTAGGAACATACTACATCCCCATATCTATTGAACCCTTAAGAACTGTGAGGTATTTAAACAGCCATTCTTCCTTAACACTGTATGGTAATGAAATGGAAAGAAATCTTACAGTGTGGTACAATGAATAATACTTACACCTTCTACCACTATAGTTTTTAAAGTGTAGATGTAGATGATATGTATACAATATTTAACTCCTTGATGACAGTAGTAGCAAGATATATGATATTAAATGCAGATAATTGGTTGTGAAATTCAGTGAATTCTTCCTAGGAGAAGACACAGTGACAAAATATGATATATCATTCAAAAGCAGATCTGTAAGATTTGCTTACACAGGTATTGCATATTATTTCATCAGATATCGGTTTGTTCAAATCATCTGTTGGAGAGATCACTAAATCAGAAGTCACTAAAAAGTAGTAACTAATCTCATTGTGATAGTATTTCAACCAGAGTACTAAAACTCTTGCAGTAACTTTGTAGTGGCCTCATTTGTTTACCTTTGTAAACAACTTGATGAGTCAAGATGCAGTTAGTGAAAGTACACAGTCTTGACATCCATTTACAAAAAATGGGAAATAAGTAACTGACCTCTAATTACAGTGGGGTATCACACTCACCATTTGGTTCAGGAAGGTTTGAAGCTTGGTTTGGAAGTACTCTATGCTAAGCAATGATTCTCGAGTCGTATTGTTTCTACAGTTTATCCCATATAAATCAATGTAAAATATGATAATGCGTTCCCTGCAGAAAAAGTACTGGGAGTTTTATTTTATTCACACCATTTATTAAAAGAAAATTAATAAAGTACGTGAAACTGTATGTATAGTCACTATATATCTAATTATTTTTTACCAGGAATCTATCTGCAGTCACTTGTTTCTACCAACGCTTCAGTACTTGGTGAAAATATGACACAGCACTATCGTCAAATAAATTTGTAGTGTGTGTAGCCACTGTTCTATTGGTGATGATTTTCAAAGTATGATGCAACATTCCCATGCTTTCAGCATTTCTCTTATTGCAGAAGAAGATTACTGCTTTGTTGTTACCTCCTCCTCCTCCTCTGCAGAACTCTTCTCCACAACTTCCCACTGTGAAACATACTGCAACTCCATGAGTTCTTTGGTTGTTATTTCTTGACTGTTGTTTTCTACAAGCTCATTTATATCATTGTTATCCACTTCTAGTCCCACACTCTTGGCCAAAAACACAATATCATTGACTACAGGCTCCACAGGTACTGACTCAAATGCCTCAGAGTCACATTCAGTAACGCACTCCGGCCAAAGCTTCTTGAAAGTAGAAGTGAGAGTTCTCTTGGTAACCCCTTCCTTTGCCCTTTTGATCATCTTGACGAGGCAACATTGACGGAGTGACATTTTCAAACCTCTCTAAGAGTGGCATTGGTAGCTTCTTCAGTCAACTCAAAGCAATTCTTGCAAAGTATTTTAGTGTAGAGCTTCTTAAAGTTAGAAATGATCAGCTGGTCCATATGCTGGAGTAAAGGTGTGGCAGAAATTGGATCTTGATGAATTCCAGTTCTTCAAGGAGGCGGTCTTGTGGGTGTGGAGACTGGGCAGGATCGTTGCCCGTAACAATCAAGACATGGAATGGCCGATTCTTCTCAAGCAAATATTTTTTCACAAAAGGACCAAACACTTCATTAATCCAATCATTAAAAAATCACACGTCACCAAAGCCTTGTTGTTAGACCTCCACATCTCATTTAACCTGCTCTTCCGGATATTACAATTCTTGAAGCCTCGTGGAGTTCCTGAACGGTAAAGAAGCATTGGTTTGAATTTTAAATCACTGCTTGCATTGGTGCAAAATAGCAGAGTCTTTCATTGGTTTGTGATGGGGCAATCCATTCTCCTCTGCTCTAAAAATACGTTTTGGCATTTTTTTTCCAGAATAGACCTGTCTCGTCACAATTAAAAACCTGTGTAGTAATATGGCAGAACTTAGAAAAGAAACGGGAAAACAAGAGTCTAATTATTTGTAAAATAAACCAGTTCCCATGAATAATGGGCACACTATATAAAATAACATAAAAATAGATTCAACATAAGAAGAATGTCATAGTATGTGAATAACAGTCAATTTGTGACCAAAAAGTTTCAGGTTTCTTACATGAGTGAAGCTAATGGTTCAGAGATAAAACAAATCTTTAAACTGATCATATCAATACAAAAATGAAACAAGGTGTGTAACAGAGAGAGATAAAAACAAAAATAGTAAAAACTAATGCAAACCAATTGGTACATGTTATAATGGATCAAATGTGAAAAAATATGCTAACAAAACCATACAAACAAAAATAAACGAATACAATATTCTGTTTTTAACAGATAGTCAAGGAAAAATGTTTGGAAAGATTTTTCAAAGACAGAGTAGAAACCCGCACACCCCACAGGTAATGCACCTGAATTATGACGACAAATTTTATATGCCAAAAGATAGAGAAAATGACTGTAAGTACAGAGAAACAAAACACTGTGATTCACTGCGTGGGAGTAGCAGCAGCAGAAACTCTAGCACTACCAGTAACAAAAATAACAGCTTGGTCAGTGACAGTAACAGCAACAAAAACACCAGCTTCACTAGCAGCAGTATGTCCACTTCCACCACCTTGGCATTACAGACAGATGTGGAAGTCCTAGCGGCAGACCCACAGTGTCAGCAACAGACAGCTGCATTTTCCGCATCTGAAGGACTTCTTAACTGCAGGTAAGAAGAAACAGAAGCCACCACAATAAGCTGTAGCAGCAAGAATGGTAGATGGAAGGATTCTGAGGAACAGGAATATGGCACAGCTGAAAGACCAGGAATGTTTATGTCAAACAGCAAAGAAAGAAAATGAAACTAAATTTGAATATTTTATCAAAATGTTCAGTGTGCTTCACAAATGGCATAGAAGACAGAAGTTGTATTTGCTGCTGGGGTAACAAATATTTTCATAATGACTAACTGCGTATGAAATGCACAGTTTACAGTGTCATATTTCTGTAGAACTGAACGTAAGTGGTGGGAAAGCATTATATGTGGATAACAGGACAATTGCAAACTGTAGAGGAATGTGTTTTCAACCAGCAGCTATCCAAACAAATTTTGTGTAGTGTTAGGGATATATTGCTTTGTGAGCTCTAGGGTTAAAGATTTCCAAATTGAACTTAGTGTTGATAAATGAGGAACCACAACAGCTGTTAAATGATCCTTTATTGAAATGGCCTGTTTCACAGCTTATAGTTGCATCCTCAGGTATACAAAATCAGTTCATGCAAAATCCAGATCGGGGTTAGTGAACAACCCAACATCCTCAATCGAATATAAATAAAACATTTGTCAAAGGAATGATAGTCAGATAATAAAATCAGCAGATTGATGGAATCGCCCTCCCCAGATAGCGAGAACTTATCGCATTACTTGACAAATTATTAAAGAATTCTTGTACTTAATAGTAGCTGATGGCCTAAATATAAATACACTCAGAGAGAGCAGTTGTACACAATATTTTCGTGGTGTTGTAAACTCTTACATGAAGCTGCATGTAAATAGTACAATGGAGTACTGTATCATAATACACAATTGTAGGTCATGTTTTTACAAACATGTTTTTAAATGAACTGAAAATATGCATAATTAACAGTCATTTCATATCAATATAACCACTTAATTGAGCTACACAAAAAGAAATTTAAAATGTAGTTGTACAGTGAAGGCTGACAATTCTGGAAATATATTGGAAATGTTACTTAGATCAGAAGACTGGAAGGCTGTATGTAACAATGATGTGGAAGAAAGGAGGAAAAATGTCATTTCAATCTTAGATCACCGCACAAATGTAGCTTGTTCAGAGGTATGCAGGAGCATAAACATCACACATAGCAAAAAATGGAGATCATAAATGTTAGAGAAGATTTTAAAGATTTCCATAAAAGTTAGCAAAGTGTACAAGGCAAGCAGGTTATGGGCTGCACAGACACTACATGAAATAATAGTCATATAAAAAGGGAAGCAGAATTCAGATATTATCAACATCGATTTGCAACCTCCTCAAATATTTCTAGGACACTTTGGTCACACACAAATGCAAATAAGAATAAATGAGGTAGTACAGGAAGTCAGAATGTAGTACTTAGTGCGCAAGGAAGAGACCTGAGCCATGTGTAGTATTTTTCACTTTTAATCACTATTATACAAATGAAGTTTAGAAACTAATGAAATACAATGAATCACTGGCTAAAAAGAGTAAAACTTCACCAGAAGTTACAAATATAATCATATCACTGGAAAAACAAACATGCAGAGACACAAATGGCATCTCTGGTAGAGAAATGAAACACTGCCTACAGTATCTAGTAAAGCCCCTGACATTCCTCGTAAATGGAGAAGGGTCTGTTCCCAAATGTCTGAAAAGAATTAAGTGGTACCCTCTTATAAAGGTGATGATTAGGGATCCTGGGAACTATGGACCACTAATGATTACACCCCCCCCCCCCCCCCCCCCACTATAAAAAAAATTGGTATCAGGGAAATGCAGCCAGACTAATAAAACTTTTTATAGAAAACAGAGAATAAAGAGTAGATTAAGACACAAGGTAAATGATATGGTGTAAAATTTTTACTCTGATTTTCAAGTGGTAACTATGCAGTAGTACAAGATTCAATACTCAGTCCATTTACTGCTTGTGCTGTATACGAATGGTGTGGCAACATCAGTAAATGTAATCATGTATGCAGAAGACATCCCACAGAGTAAAACAAAACTTAATCATATATGCAGATGATACAGCAATAGAGTAGAAAAGGCAAATGAATATTTAAGTGAAAACAAACTATTTATTAAGAAAAGAAAACAGCCTACGTACGGATACTTACAATGAGAACAACACATGAGGGGAAAGTAAATGTAAGACTTAGGGACACATTAATAACAGAAGCTGAGAGTAATGTGTTCCTTGGATTGGCAATAAACAGATTTATGGGTTGGGAAATCATGTAGAAAAGACCTGTTCAAAAATAAGAAATAATGTATTTTTAACAAAGAAAATGTCCACCACAGTTGATGTGGACGTAGTATTAAAGATGTATTACTGACTAATTCATCCACATTTACTGTTCTGTATAATAATGCGCAGTAGGACGGCAAATGTGCATACAAGCAGGCTGCAGAAATGGAAGGTTATCACAAAGGCAGTCCTTTAAAATTAAATTCAAATAATTCAAAATTTGGGGAATCTGCTCTATTATGTATATGAATCAATCGTGTATCTCAAAGCAAACAGTGCCGGGATACTATACAAAGAACTGTACAGTTACAGCACAGAGTCAAAGATAGTTACCACATAAACAGTTCCTGACTTAAATTGGCTGATAAAGATCGCCCCTACAGCTGTGTGCTTGTTGTTGAACAGCCTAATACACAGTTTAAAAATGTAAAAGCACTAACAATCTTCCGACACAAAATTAAGAGGGTACTTGCACACAGTATGTTTGTAGTGTACAGGAACATTTTGAGGCTAGTCCAAAGAAACTTGAAAATAGCAAGATCCCGAAAAATGTGCTTTGTACCGTGTCAATGAGCACTGCATACATTATTTTCTTATTTGATCAGTGCTTAAGCATTTCAGCAGAAAGTGAAATTGAGTGCCTCCAAAGTTTAAATTAATAATAAAGTACTGTTTGTGTATGTTCCATGTACTGTTTTTTTTATACGTGTTTCTACAATTTGACTAATTACTTAATTTTGATTTCACATCCAATTCTATTACTTATTATTGATTAAAAGTTGTATATTACATGTAAAGTTATTGTGCATTGTGTTTAAGATTGCAGAATCGTATAAATATTAAGAGTGATCAAATTGCAATTTACTTTGTAGCTGTAAAAATATGCTGACATATCCGGTGTCATTCTTAACAGCAATCAAAGTGTGAATAAATATGTAAACAAACAAATAAATGTTTAACATGTTATAATGCTGCAATAAAATATAATGATAATAACTGTTAACAGTTTTTTAACAGTCAGTTGATGACAGAAACTGGTAGTTTGTGATATACCATCAAATTGTTGTACTCAAATGATTGTAGTGTAAAAACAGTGCAGTTATGGCAAAAATAAAAAAAAGGAATCTTTCCATGTTCAAACACCAGCTATTACCTCAGTTGCAATAACTCTGTGGATGGGGTTGATCTGACAGATATGCTGTCCTAACTGCATGCTGTACATAATAAAATGAGAAGTGCTATCATGGGTCAATACGAGATATGTACCAATCGTAATTCATTGCTCGAACAGACCTGCTCTAGATACAGTGTCGCAGCTGTACTTATGGTGTGGACACTAATGTGTCAGTTGGTCATGAGTGTAACCAGTTGAGAACTCGGAGTGCCTGGGAGAGCAGTGGTGTGGAGGAATGAGCCACGCCTCCCCCTTGCCTACGTCCACGTTTAGTACGTCAGGAAAAGCATTGTCATGAGGATCACTGGCCCCTTCTGGTGTTGTGAGAGTCGTACTCTGACCACATGAACAGTCATAATTCACTTCAAAATAAGAAAACAACAAGCAATGCACCACCACCGAAAGCAAAGCGGACGAAACAGAGCATTCGGTAATGGCTGCTGCACAATTGCTTTCTCTGGCAATTTCGTAAAGTGGTAGTTTGAGCCTGACCTCTAGTGGTTTCTTACATGACTGTAGTTAAAAACATCTCCGACCTAAAATTGCTACATTAATGTGTCTACACAATACTGCAGCGTCCTCTACCCAGTTTTGTTAAATTGCTGGCACAGTCACAGTATCTGTTGAATTCAGCAAAGAACTTCCTCGGGCCATCTCCCAACCATTCTCCTTCCTGCACATCTCTCCAACTGCACATAATTGTCATTGTCAGTCTCTTACCTGATCTGTTTCTTTGTTTTCCTGTCGCTATCAGTAACTCCCCACATTTCCTCACTGTGCAGCTCTCATTTCTTGAATGTTTTTTACATTAAAAGTCAACATCTCACAGCCATTAGGGACCACATGTTTGGTGAGAAAAATCAACGTAATCTTCCACTTGAAGATAAAAATATTGTAGACTTTATATAAGTTACAGAAACTGTATAGTTTAGTAAAGTAAGTTAGGTGTTTTCCACTGTAATATGAAATATGTTCGTTTGCAACTTCTGTAACTTCTCCTCAGTTTGTTTTTACACCACCTGATGTTTGGTGTAAAATTAAGTATTTATGGCTGTCCGCTGTATTGTGATTAAATCACCTATTTGCCATAACTTTCAAACTGATTGACACACTTCCCAGCAAAAACTGGTAATTAAAAAAAAAGTTTGTTTTGCATGTTGATGCTATAAATGTGAAATACATTACAATCAGTATAATAAAAAATATTCTTCTAGTTGATTTTTTGATAGCGTCTACAGCCTACTGTCACTTACAGAACACACAACATTTTTGAGGATTAAAAATACAGAACTGTACATAAGAGCACAAAAAGTTATTACAGTAAGGAGTCTGTGAGAAAACAGATTTGAAAAATATAATACACCAGGGCATTATTAGGTTAGAAATGATGACTGTGGGAATGCTCTTGTGTTACAACAAAAAGTATTTATGATGCATCATATTCAGAGTACTGGTACTAATATTAATGCAGAACACTGATCTTCAAATAATGAATAAATGTATTGACAAGCTAAATTTGATACGATATTGCAGTGCCTGTGTTAAGGACGATCCAATGTTCTTTTGGACATGTGTGCATCTCCAAAGGAACATTTAATTGTCCTTAACACGGGCACTGCAATATCGTATTTATCTGCCAGTACTAGACAGCAACTTTCAATTTAAATGTCCTCCCTGTACAGGAATCACGCGATGTGTGTATGAGTACAGGTTGGGATGCAGGAATGACGACATATGGAAGTTAGGATCTGGCTGTGAATCGTGCACAGATAGCCAAAGCAGTTAAGGTGACCACTTGTGCGAAGTGGGAAATCTGGGTTCAAGTCCCAGTCTGACACACATTTTCGTTGTCATTATCTTATACAGCTGATGGTTGTTTATATTCATAATTGCAAACACCTGTCATGTATCGCTAAATTTGAAGTTGTTATGCAGATATAACAAACACATTTCTACACTGTGAAGATGGCACTTGTTTTTTGCTCTGAGATGATATTTCTGTCAGGTAAAAGAAAATTGATTGACTTCTTTTATTGTCTTACATCACAATCAAGAAAGCATTTGACAGTGCCACAGGCTAGACAAAACCACTTACTGCACAGTGAAATGGTAATCTAAGATAAGGCAATTGCTCAATCACAATCTCCATTGACAACACACCACAGAAAGATAAAAGTGGTGCAGGAATTATCTACAAATCAATCAGAATCTCCCACTTTGCAATTTTACATTCGGGACATGCCATTATGATGGTAGAATCCCAGTGTCTGATTGCTTATTTCTGTTTACATTTAGGTGTTTAAAAATGTCCAGTCAAAATGCTTCCATAAGATTTTTATTCTTTAATGTCTTTTAGAAATTTAAATTTACGGGAATTTGTACGTTTCGATACAGAAAAAATACACAGAAAGACAAACACATGCACATACAAGAGACAGCTGTTATTTCATACTTTATTGCAATTTTCCTTATCCTGTGTTCCAGATTACAGTTTGTTTTCCGGCAAAAGAGCAATAATTTTGAAGGCAGTGATGTACAAAAAAAAAAAAAAGAGCAGGACCACACCAGTTTATTTGACTCGACAGTTTATCTGTTGTACGACGGTCACTTTTGTCGACTTCTAGTCCACACTTCTTTGGCAGTTTCCTCCGGATTTGCTGTCCCGTCGCCTCCGCCCGGGCCGGTCGGCACTCCCGGCGCAGAGGACACCCGGCCGAGTCGGGCGAGCACCGCCGTTTCTGTAGCCATCGCTGGTGCAGTGGGTGCTGGAGGGTGTCGCATGGAGCTCGCCGGGCCCGCTACGTGTGCGCCGCCTGTGATCTACTTGGCCTCGGCCGGCTTCTCCTCTGGTGGTCCTGCGATGAGGCGCTTCAGGAAAGCTGCAGGAGCACACATTGGGGAGAGATATTAGAATCTGCTGGTGAAAACCATCTGGACACTTGTCTGAATCAGGTCAGTTACACCATATAAACACAGCGACACAAAATACGCTCTCTTTGCAAGACTGGGCACTGCCGGTTACGGAGATATGCAGTCAATAATAGCCCACTATAAATTTACTCATCTCCAGCACAATATAAAGAAGCAGTTAGACAGTTACAGTTCCTGGACAACGATCTTCAGATCTACAAAAAGTAAAGGGAAAAGGTTATCAGTTAGGGAAATCATACTAGTGAAAGATCAATCCATAACAAAACAGATTTAAAAATTCCATTTAAAAACTAAGTCACAGTGATACAGTATAGCTCCTGATTCAACTGGTGTCATAAAGTAGATTTTTGTGAGTAAGGGTACACTGCAAACAGCAATTTGCCCATTTGCACTAGCAGCATAATAACACAGCCACCCTGAGCCTAACCATTGTGCTATCACCATATTAGCGCATTGGGCACATTTTCAGTACCTCCGACAATCATTATTTGTTACTCTCAACAATGCACTTTTTGACATCAGTTGCGTCAGGAGATATCTATCCTGCCTTAATGTTTAAACAGATTTCTTAATTTAATTATCATTTTTTATGTATCAAGCTTTCACCAAACCTGACCTTTAGCCATTTCCTTCTACTTTTGTGGACTTGAGAATGGTAGTTTGACAACTGAAACCAGTTACTTTTTATATTCTGTTCAAGACAAATAAATTTACAGTACACCACTGTATCATACGAGTGTTAACAGTGGGATGAGTAGACAACCATTCAGAAGAGGTGTCAAGCAGTGGCTCACATGTAAATGAAAGCCTAAAAATCGTAGCTCAGCTTTTCAGTGGGTCTCCAACTCCTGCACTGTCATCATTCCCCCACCAAATACATACACATAACGAAAGTATACAGGAGATACGTCGCTTAGTGCGGCGGTATGAATAAAGCGAGTCATCTTCAGTAGTGTGGAAGGGTAAATGTTGATAAGGAAGGTAAATACAGTGTGTGCAGTTGCCTGCCAGGGTAACTGCTTGTGCACAGGTGTGAGAATAAAGAGGGTAGTGTGGAGAGGGATACACAGGCACAGAAACGAGGTCAGACAGAAATGTGACCAGGAGGGGAAGTAAGGGTGAGGACTAGAAATGGAATGGGATTAAGCGTAAGCATAGGCAAAGGGCAAGGATACGATAGAGGATAACACCCATCCGCACAGTTCTAAGTGGCTGGTGGCTGTTAAAGATGGCAGGAGTCTTGGAGAAGCCACAGGCATCACTCCAGTTCTGCCCATTACAACCGAGATAGTCAATGACCTCAGTTGGGCGCCACACCTGGGAGACTGTAGCTCTGCTATGAGGAAGACTGTAGATTCGACAGGTGACCTACAGTGTCCTTTATCTACTCTATGTGACTATCTACAGTCCAATACCTAAGCATGGTGAGTGGTTGCCTTTACTCACGTCACTGTTCAATTTCCACTGATTTTCTCTTATCATCTAAAGAACGTTATAAATGTCAGATGTATTGGTGGGTTTATTGGAGTATCAATTTAATGATTAAAATTTCTCGGTTTAATAACTGGATACTGACAGGTTCCTCCTCCCCCAAGTAGCATAACTTTCCTTTCGCCTTTGGCTAACCTTGGTGGTGGTGGTGGTGGTGTGTGTATGTGTGTGTGTGTGTGTGTGTGTGTGTGTGTGTGTGTGTGTGTGTATAAAATACTAGGTGTACGGTGGTTCTTATCCCACTTTGAACTACAGTTCCACTGTAACTCTGTGTGTGAGTAAAGGTATGCCTAGTGTGTTGTTCAAATAACTTACTGAAAGTCTATAACACCTTGCTTCATTACTTGGCTGGAATTCTAATTGTATTTGGAGAGATAGTGTCTCAGTGGACATAAAATCAGTCACCTCCAGCAGGCCCAAATTACTGTGATACCATCTGCACAAGTGATGTAGGAGATATCGACACTTGACCATTCTTGTAGGTCTGTCAGATTTCTTCTCTCATATTTGGAACACGTTTGCAGGTAATTACACACATTCTGAATATGATTCAAATTCATGGATTTTGTAAGTCAGCTAAGCTTAATTACTCTTTAACATTTTACATATCAAGCATCTAACTATAGTCAAATAGCTGCAAAAACTGGTCTCATAGAATACATTTTCAGTACGATGATAAACAAGAGAGATAAGTTGCTCAGTATCTCTATTCCCAGTGTGCATCAAGTCAACTGAGGAGCCATTTCTATCTAATTTAAAACATCAGTTGAACAAGGCAGTCTGCTCAGTGACACTACTTTTTGCAAAGTCCTACTGCCCGGCATGTACAGTGACCACCTTGTGGCACAGCACTGTTATGTCTACCCACTTGGCACAGGCTTCCCATTACTTCACTGTAACTTACAAATCTGTGTGAGTAAACATCTCATAAACGTAATGCTGCTATAGATATCTGTATGACACACTTCCTTTTGAATATTCATTCCAAAACAAACCAATAAGAGACTAGTGATGCTGCAGCATAGCATTTTCTACCTCAAGTTGTGATATACTCAGGACAGCCCAATCTTTCAGTCATCTGTAGAATAATGTGACAGTTTCAACTACTGAAACAAACAGCACAGTCAAAAATCTGCCAGTCACACCACCTACTTCATTCTGTGTATTCCTTCTAGGCCAAAACTGATCAACTGGTCCTCACTGGCCCCATCCACACGTTACATACAGTGTACGCGACAGACCCTACTCTGTAGTTCCTCCGTCACACACTTTAAGTGCACTTGGAATATGATCTACCTCTTTCTGTTTTGTAGATAACCATGTGAAATGACTTAGCTTTGAGATGTCAAGTGACTGATTTTATGCGATTAAGCTTATATAGAAACAACAAGATAAATGTTTTATGTGCATTCTGGCCAACTTCCCACTTCAATTTGTCTCCATATATTACTTCAACAGTCCTACATTAAATCTCACAGTATTAATACACATCGCCTCAATCGAGAATGTGACTCAAATTTGGGGTGTGTTGCATTGCAATGTGTAAGGTCGTTCACTTCCTTCTGTGGTGTTTTATTATTTTTAAAACTGCAGAATAGTGACTGGCTCTTACTACATAATTTAATAGCACCACAGCAGAAGTGATCATGATTAGAAAAGAAAAAAAAAGTGTTTTTGCCCCAGGACAGTGTCCCTGCTGACACATCAGCTTCTGTGATGGCACAAGTATGGGAGAAAGGAAAACAAAGGTTTAAGTCTGGTTGAAAATGGACTCTCCAGAGCCCAGCTTAACGCCTATAACTGGCACTGAAATGCTGCAGTGCTTGTAAGCTGCAGTTTTAATGACTGGACAATTAAGTATCGGTATCTCAACTGTTTATCGTTTACAGCTAAACACTGAAAAGCTCATATAAGAAACATTGCTGCCTCTTGAAAATGTGCTGGTGTCAGATCCTATAAATCACAGTTAATTGTATGAAGGACATGATAATGGGTTTTATTTTCAACATTGTAATTTAAACTTTTAGTGTATGAATTGTCTGGCTGTAATTCTGTTATGTACCACATGACACAGCCAGTACTGTGATCACACTTCAGTTCACAACTAAAAATATAATACACTTGCGATGTGTTCATATTTACCTCAAGTGTGCTGAGTGTGACAAGATTTATGATTCATTTGGCATAGGAACTGATATGTCTCCATGTTTTTAATATACTATTACCATGAAGGAATACACTGATAACTTAACATGCATAAAACTGTGACATGCCTTCAGCTGCCTTTCATTCATCAGTTTTTGTTCACCGACCTGGGCTCTTTGCATATGGAGTACTGTGCTATAGTGTACAATAAACTTAAGTTTTATTTGTTGTCTTATTTAATATCTCGTGTTCTGTTCAATTTCTATTTTGGGATATTCCAAACTTCCAAAAACATGAGGAATGAGAATGGAGATATCAGAATGAAATTAAACATTTTATAATCTACTGAAAGGCTAACCAGCAGCAGACACCTAGTATACATTTCAGTGTATTTTTATTTTAAAATACATTAACTTTCAGTGTCAATTTACTTTTTTATATCCATTGCATATCTTGCAAAAATGATTCAGTTAATATTTCAAATCATTAGAAAAAAATTTGAAGCATTAATTGTGTATGGGGCTATTTTATTTAGAATAACAGAGACTGACAATGATTTTAGATGCTGCTCCCATACATAGTTATTTTAAAGATAATAATCAGTCATCAGGTGAAGTCATTCAATTGGATGGCACTTTGGTGACGTATGTCCCTAATCTTCCCCCCAGTTATATGACTGGGAAAAGGGGACCTCAGTTTAATATGGAATCCAGACCACATGTCATTTCTGGTGACTCCGTACATCATCATTGAGAGGTGAAGCCAGTCAAAATTTTCGTGGTCTTGCTGAGATTTGATCTCATAATTTCTCAGTTTCCATGCGTACATTTTAATGGTAGACCATTGAGCCTGACATTAATTTAAATAAACTCTGATTTCTCTACAAAGGAGTAGCATGATAGCTTGATAAATAGATATATTTATGCACATCACAAAGAACTTCAACTTTTTCTTATTTTAAGATAACATTTGATAACAATAAGATACATTAAATAACATTCCACTACCTGAAGATGGGTACAATGCCTAATTGGTTTTGGAAGTGAAGTGAGGTCACTTTTGTTGGATTATGAACACTTCTCTTCCAAAATATGTTCCTGCAAGATGTCTGCCTGTGGGCTGTGCTCAAAGGATGGGCATATTGCTCGAAGACTCCACAGTCAAATGGCTTTCGCAGAATACAGAGGTGGAAATTACTATCCGTACAGACCTAGTTTTCAACAGCCACTTTTCTCTGTTAAGTAATACAGTAAATTACTACAATACCTAATCAAATGTTGTCTTGCACTTTCTGCAGTACGAGTTGTCACATTCATTGTGTCTAGTGGAGACAAATAAACACTTTCAACATTGTCTACAAAGAGACTGTATTCTGTTCTGATATCTCCATTTCCAAACACGGGTTTTACAATTGGTTGAGACCTTCCCCAAAAGAATTCTCCTACACATTTAACAATAATTTATCTTTTAAATCAGAGAGTGTTCCATTCATTTTACTGTGCATGCCATTTAAGATTTAGATGAGTAAACTTAGTGTTTTGAGATCTCTATTGAATTTAATATTTACATATATTTAGGTAGATATAAATAAAATGTATTATTTGACACAAGCTTGCTAGCATTAAAGATCATAAGCTGACATATAGAAAGCACTATCTTTAGACTGCATTAGTTTGTATCTGTGTACACTTCGCTATACATGTCTGTGTCTTGTATGTTAATTTGTAATGTGCCATTTCTTAAAAAGAAAAACATTTATAGAAATTTTTTGACAAAATCAAATTTCAGATAGTTTTAGTTCCTTATTTACAACATATACACTCATAAAAACAACAATTAAATCTCAAAGAATTTTGTGAAATGTTGTTAACTATAGACAAGTTGTGGCATTGTCAGTTCAACATATAATCCTTTTTTAAAAAGAGAAGAGCAGATAATTTTTTAATGTCAAGGAAGTTGTGAGAAAATTATGTAAAAAATAATGCATGCAAGATGTGTTATCCCATTTCTCCGGCACACTGAAAAAATCTTAAAGCAGTATGACAACAAGAGATAAAAAAATAAAAACACACTTAGGCTCCACATAACACAGCCAACACAGAAACATGAAAGACAGTAAAACAAACATAATAATCACATACGAGCACAGTACTTACGATGGACATTAAATTTTGTTACACTTAATGCAATGAGTCTTTGGACTTCTAAGGTGACCATCTATGACATCAGCCGTTTGATGAATGCTGAAAATAGGGGACAATCACACAAACGTTATTAAACAAAACACCACAACTGGGGCTTTCGGAAACTTTAGGTGCCCTGCTGACATTTGTGTCCAGAATTGTCACACTGCACAGGTCACCGATGCATTGTACATGTGTGTGGAAGCCCACACCGTCCAACAGCAGGTATACACTACAGCGTATAATGTATGAGTTGCATAGACAAAAGGGGGCAAAAATCTCAGGGATAAATTCCTCGAATGCAGAGGAGATAAAATGTTACATCAACATGAGACACACATTGTTTTACAGGTCTACAAAGGGGGTGTATATTATAGCTTGTAAACCTGATATGTTGCTTTACGTTGTGCATCCTCACCCTTACGTGGATTGTCAAAGCATCCACATTGACCTCATTCACAGGACAGGGCTTGTTGGCTCACTAAGACTAGAACTTGTTCCCAAATTCCTAGCCCATTGCACATTTTCTGTCAACCTCACACAGTTCGATCACGAAATGTCAAACAAAACTATCGGTGCCCTACAACATGAAGTTTAATATGAGGTACGTACTCAAGAGGAGATGTAGCAGCTGAAGCTGAGATTACAGCCTGGAATAAAGAGTGCCGACAATACGGCCACCAATGCAGCCGATGATACATCACTGACCTAAAGATTGAGCTTGACACATTTTCAAAATTTTCCATTTCCCAAATGTGAAATGGAAGACACCGCAGCATATCCCTAATGCAGAATAAATAACATACCTACACTAAACACTTTCAATTACTAAATATTTTTGAAATACAGGTTCAGTCATCAGTAGAGCCACATCTGAGGTATCACAAGACAACTGTAAAGAAACTACATGGCACACAGAAAGCAGACACGTATCAGTGGACAGAGTACATCTTCAAAACACAAACACACACACACACACACACACACACACACACACACACACACACACACACGCCAATATTGAGCACTTATAATGCTCTATCCACTGACATGTCAATTTTCTTTACATCTCATAGTTTTCACGCAGTTGCCTTCTAAAACCCTGGAGGTATAAATAACGATGTATCATAAATCTGTACCCTCCCCCTTACACCTACAAGTACATACGTCTCACTCCAATGACGACGATACTTTATCGCGCCACACTGTTCAGTGCACACGTGACTTTACACTGTAAATGATTAATTGTTTATGATTTTAATACAGTAAAAAAATTAGTTCTCCTTTTTTAGGGGCTGAGTGAGTTGAATGCTTATTCTGACCATAAATGAGAATAGTGGTGTTGGAGAGGACGTTCTATTTAGTAATTAATTCCTGAACCATTCCAGAAACATACTGGCACAACCACATTTTCTTCCTTCATGTGCAACAAGTATATTCCCGAAATTTTGCCCCATTTACTTGTTATATCATTCACTTCCACCACCTCCTTGAACAATGGTAGATATTTCTTTGAAAAAGAAATGTGCATATCAAAGTGTCATGGGAGTCTGACAATATTTGGTTGCAGTATGAGATTCTGGACACAAAGCAGCTTGCTCTCCAGTGAGCAGATGTAACATTATAATTATTTGCATGCAAGAAATACATTAGCAGCATCACCTGTTCTGTAAAGGTGAGCACAAGTGTTGGAAAAGGGCAGAAATGAACAGCAACCAACAGAGTACATTGTCACTCTCAAAGTGCCAAAATTTTCTTCTTCTTCTTTTTTTGAAATTGTGGGCTTTTCTGAATGAATTAAGTTCACTACCTGAATTACACCAGAATTTACCTCAGCTCTGTGCTAAAAGCCTTAGAGGGACACACATTGGTTTGCATATTAATTGTGAAACTATATAAATTTTGCTAGATTTGCATATCTAATATGGAACTACATTGTTTTTTTAAACATAAGAAAAATCTGTTGTAGTGATCAAAAATAATTCTGTTGAGAGTCAGAGTACTTTCTTCGCAGAATCTTACACACCATAAATGTGATAAAAGTTTCCTGGAATGGTAGTCTAAATTCAAAATCTCACACGCAAATGTATATTACAAAACATCCACCCTTCTCTTTCTCTGTGAATGTATGTGTGTGGGAGGGGGTGGGGGGTGGGGGGGTTGCGAGCATGCACGCTCATGTGTGTTTTACTGATTATGTACATTATGAAAGTCAGTATTTCATCTGCTCATAAATAATGATACTCAACAGGCTATTGTATTAAGCGTGGTGGAACACGCCTCATACATCTGTCTCCCCCTGCCCCAGTTCTATTCAAATGGGTTACTGTATAAATCATTTCTATACTGTCCCATGTGTATTTTAATCCCTCTCATCCTGTTTTTATGTTTTTCCCACATGAAACTTGCTAGTTACAAGCAAATATCTGAATTCCTACCACCATCTCCCCCTCCAGTCTCATTAATAGGTGAATGTTACCCACGAACAATTCCCACAAGTTTTATACTACTACACCCCCTTTGCAGATGTGTTAACCCTTCCCCAATTCCCCACATATGGTTGGTTTTAAATATCCAATCGAAACTGACCCAATGGCAGATCATGAGCACTGTGCTCAAATCTTTTCTACTCATGCATATTATCTTGCATTTATCACCAATTCAGACAATATGTCATTTGTTACACCAGCCTTATATTCCATCTGTTACTTGAAATGACTCTAACAAGAAAGATGTCATCTTGCAGGACAGTTGACGTGGTTCTACCCATCAAGAATTATTCCTAGAGTATACGACAATCATTGTGTCGGTGGTGTTAGTAAATAGTGTGATGGTGTCTAATGCCTCCGCGGGGGGGGGGGGGGGGGGGGGGGGATTACTGTTCAACTTAGATCAAAATTTGTAAGGTATTGTGAAAAGTACATAAATATTTTACATGAGCAGTGCTAATGTTAGGTTACATGCTGTTTTCTGTCTAAGTAATGCATTATATTTTCCTGCCTACTACTGTGCCATCAGTGCCAAAATTTGTGTGCTGTTTGTACAGGTTACTTGTGTGCGTACTGAAAATAAAAACAGCCACCTAGGGTAAACGAAATGTTACAACAGCATTAATTTTTTAATATGGAAGTGTATCCTGTCAGTCAAAACGATCTTAAAGATATTTCTATATCAATATTTGGGTATAATTGTGTAGACTGCAAAATGCACGAGTAAACTCTGAACCGATGCCATTATCATGAAATATGTTTAAATTGGATCACAATAATTTATTTTATTCTAGAGAGTTCAGCTCCATCATTTATAGCTAATATTTCAAGACCTTTCATTACTCTACTCGAAACGATTCCCTTTTGTGTCAGCAAACAAAATTTTTATGAGATTCGTGACAATCTTAAGCCTTGTTTAATGTACCTGACTCTGGCCTTGAGCAAGTCTGTTGTGCAACTAACATGTGAAACCAAAATCAAATTTTGAGATCAAATTATTACAAACAAAAGTAAGTGGTCTAATTACTTACTTCAAAAGTCTGCTTCCATTATGAAACACACAATATAGCTTATTTATATTGGCTGCTGTTCTTTTCTGAAAGTCTATGATTTCCATTTTTATGTCTCTTACTTCATAACAAAAAAACCACACACATTTAGAAACTAAGGGATAAATTAAATGCAAAATTAAATGCATTCATAATCATCTCAGCTTACTTACTAAGAAAAGAATATGGAGAAAACTTTGCATTCATGTTATTAATGAAGAAAAGTGGTTCGAAGAATAAAAAAGCACTAAGAGTATTTATGGTATCCACGAGTCCTATGAGGAACCAAAAATACCTGCAGTAAAATTTGTAGAGGGCAAGAAAGAGCATAGATCTGAACTATTTGTGTAATGGATAGTGGCTCTCAATTCAGTATGTTAAACTATTATTTATTAAGTCACTTTACCATCTATGCTTGGTTCAAATTTTGCAATTGATTTCAAACTAAATGCTTGATTAGTCAGTTCAACATAATTTCTCCTGACCCCATACCGACGATCTTGAAAATATGTGCTTGTGAATTTTTCATACATATGAAAATAGACCTACTTGTAGAATTTTAAATGAAAATGTGGGTAGCATGCAATACGTAACAGATGCATGAATAGCTCAACTCCCTCCTATTACCAACTGCATGTGCCCACATTTTTAGTTTTAAATTCTACAAGTATTTTCACAGCTATTAAAAATTCACAAGCACAAATTTTCAGGACTATATGGAGCTATGAGCAATTGGTTCATATATGTGCCCAGTTGTGTATCCACAGAATAGCTAAAACTATGCTCTCTAAAAACTTAAAAAAAAAAAAACTGGAATGAAGACTGCTTTACACAAATAACTTTGCGATGTATACATACGAGCATAGGGAACAAAACCGTCCTCATCCTCAGGGTCCAGGCACTCCTTCAGGATGGACTCACACTCTTCATCTGTCAGTCTCTCACCTGTAACATTTATTTATCTACCATTTGATCATTGTTTAGGGCGACACTGATTATGTCAATATATGTTTACAGCAGCAACTACAGGGTTAATTATAATTTGAGCACTTATATCATTATTTTGCAATGGACTTTTACATACATGTTAACTAATTAATGAAAACATGGTCCAAATGAAAATTTTAACACTAGTTTAATTTATTACACAAAGGCATCCGATTTAAATTTCTGCTGCAGTGGATGAGCAATAAGAAAAAAAAATTTCAAGTTTAATTTTCATTGAGGTGTGTCTGTGTGTGTTAGTGAAAAGTAAACTTGAAATTTTACTGATTTTTTTATATATTAAATTTGGATTGTTACAGGTACTCATTTCAACTACAAGATAAATCTATTACCTATATTATCCACGTATATATGTGCAAAGAAGTCGTTTTGCTTTAACCACATTCGTGGTAGTACTGGGCAAAACTTTCCGAGTGTGACAAATGTCGTCTGGACCAATGGGCTCATTGGTCAGGACGCGTGTGAGGCGAGCAAATGGGCGATGTGCCTTTTTTATCCCCCCCCCCCCCCCCCCCTCCCGCGCTGAAATTTAAACCTGCCTCGTTGGGAATTTTGTTCGGTGTAACTTCTAGAATAAGCTGCAGCCTGTCTTTCACTCGAAGTTGGTTTCGAGTCGGTGAAGCCAACGAATAAATCGGAAGACACTTGGGGGCAGTTAGCGAGCATTCCATTACTGATTCAGAAAAGTGTTGATCGTAACCTGTATATCTTACGGATAGTCACTATAGTGATCCACGTCATTGCTGTACAATTTATCAAGTGTGAATTACTTGTCACAAGTTGTTCACTACCGTATTCTTGAATAATTTTCACCTCGCAAAGGTGTGGTTAGAGCTTCAGTGGCATCGTGAAATTCACGAGCTGCACAGTTCTGCGATAGTTGCAGCACGTCCCTAACTGCAGTTATCTCCATTGTCATGGACACCGAAAGGTTCTAAATAAATCATGATATTAAATTTTAGCTTTAATTCATCTCAACAAAATGCGCCACCTGCTTGCTGTAGCTTTGTTGGTTACTGCTGAGGAGATGTGACGGGAACTTCCAACAATCCTCGAGAAACACCCAAGTAACTCCATTAACGTTATTAACATTGACGTTTTGCTGCAGTATTATAGGTTAAAGTAGCTTGTAAGATCTTCTACGTCCATGTATTATCGAATAATGTTGGTAGGTATTGCTGGGATAGGAGCTTTTACGCTATACATCAGATGTTGTCAACGTGTCTCCGTGTCAAGCTGGCGGCAGCCAATATATTTATATTGGCCAATGATGACTGTAAACTAGACAGGATGTTAAATCGAACACCTTTCAGCCGTCTATTTCCAAACTGTTATCGCAAGAAAAAAAATAACAATTTGGAAATTAGACGGCTGAAATGTGTTTGATTTGACATCCTGTACCGATCAGCCGAGTCCTGTAATCATCTCTGAAAAGATGGACATACTGAAACTTGTTAACTTTATAAGTTTTTATACCGCTATCGTACGAATAAATCGTTGTACGTGCACAGTCTTTCCTTCACATTCTGCTTTTGTTGGATATTGGCACATCTTTTACGTAGAAATGTTATTAAAGACATGGTTTTAAATTCTATTCTTGGTTGCCGTGTCTAGTTACGAATTACTCGAGCTTGTGTGGCCGGCTTTTCTTAAATTGCTGCTTTTATCGCTCACAGCTGTTTCTTTTATTGGCATATAAAGCTTTGTTGCATTATTTGTGTTGAAATATTATTAGTAAGTTTTTCTAAAGGTCGAATTTACGTTGTGGTGATCGGTTGTTACGATATAATCAAACAATGGAAAATCCAGGATGGAATGTAACAGTATTATGAAAAGGAAAGTTACTACTTACCATATAGCGGAGATGTAGAGTCGTAGATAGGCACAACAAAAAGACTCTCACAATTAAAGCTTTCGGCTATTATAGCTAGCTATTTTTCGTTTCAGTCCCTGGAGAAATTCTTGGTATTCAACACAACAATCTTGCCGGGATGTTTCCTTTCAAAGGGCACGGCCAACTTCCTTTCCCGTCTTTCCCTAATCCGATGAGAACGATGACCTCGCTGTCTGGTCTCCTTCTCCAAAACAACCAACCAACCACAACAATCTTACCATAGTAAGTTCTAGGTTGCGATCAAACTGAATTTTCGGAGAAAATCACTTCTTTTGCTGGAGGCCTAAAACACACACGCATGAAGTTTAACATTGTAATCAAAGTTCTCAAATAGTTTGACAGATTTACTTCAAATTTTTACACGATACACTAATAAACACACACACACGTGTGTGTGTGTGTGTGTGTGTGTTGGTTCCAGCAAACGAGGAGATTTTCTTCGAAAATTGAGTTTGATCGAACCCTAGAACCTATTACGTTAAGATAGGTGTTGTGCTGAATACTCGGTAGTTCTTCTGTGACTGAAGCGAAAAAGCCTTAGATCCTTGGCTGTACAAGTCAGCTGTCCCGCCATTATGACCTCAGCCGTGGCAAGCTTACCGAGCGACAGCAGTGTGTGGGACAGCTCGGCCGACAGCATCTTGCCGTCCTCCGCCTTGTCGTACAGCTTGAGACACTCCAGGAAGTCCTCGTACGATCCCACCTCCTTCTCCTTCTTCACCTGCGAGAAGATGGGCAAGAAGTCTTCGATCTTCAGCTTCTTCTCGTCTGCACAACACAACGAAAACAACTTACTCTCACCGCTGTTTGTTGCACTAACTTATTCACACATCTTTAAGAATTTGCAAGGAATTGATGTTGTCACCAATAACGTAATAACAGTGGCGAACAAACATGGTTACATGTAATACTTCATTACATTACACAGTGTGAACATAAAGTCAGGGAACACTTATTGCATAAGAACTAAACATTGTACAGATGTCATACACATTGCATTTTGAGGAGGAACTCTGAATTTTTTTTTTTTTTTTTTTTCTACAAACATACGTTATGCGAACCATGAGTGAGTGACCCAGCAGACGTCATTACGGTAATCGAATTCTTGCCATACCCGTCCCAGCATGGCATCGTCGACTGTGGCAGTCGCTTCCCGTATTCTCTCCCGGAGCTCTGATCTTTAATGTGTCCCCACAGAAAAAAGCCACACAGAGTGAGATCTAGTGATAGGGGACGCCATTTCATGAAACAGCCTTTCCCTTCTGCAGCACGCCACGTTTACGTCTAGCGCTGACTAACGGCAAATTACCAAATTCTATACACATTCTTATTAATTTTTCTAGAAAGAAATACTTCATATCTCAAAATTCATCTTTCAGTAGAAGGTGTTGTCATCCAGAAACCCTTTTAATTTGTTCTTAAATGCTGATTGGCTATCTGTCAGACTTTTAATGCTATTTGGTAAATAATCAAAGAGTTTTGTGGCGGCATAATTCACCGCTTTCTGTGCCAAAGTCAAATTTAGCCCAGAATAGTAAAGATCATCCTTTCTTCTAGTGTTGCAGCTATGCACTTTGCTATTATTTTTGAACTGGGATGGGCTATTAACAACAAATTTCATACATGAATATATGTATTGTGAAGGTACTGTGAATATCCCTACTTGCTTAAATAAATGTCTGCAAGGTAATCTTTGGTGGGCTCCAGCTATTATTCTGATTTCACGCTTTTGCAAATGAATTAACCCTAAATATGATGCCATATGAAAGCAGTGAATGAAAATAGGTATAGTAGGGTAATTTACTGATATGTTTATTACCAAAATTTGCAATAACTGTAACAGCAGAAGTAGCTGAACTGAAATGTTTCAGCAGAATATGAATGAGTTTTTTAAAGTTCAATTTCTCATCAATGCACACACCCAGAAATTTTGAATACTCTGTCTTAGCAACAGATTTCTGTTCAAAGTCTGTAGTTATCAATGGTGTTATGCCATTTACTGTATAGAACTGTATATACCGTGTCTTCTCAAAATTTTGTGAGAATCCATTTGTAGAGAATTATTTACAATTTCCTCAGCTAATTCTTATTTGTTGAGTATGATTACTATACTTGTATCACCAGCAAAAAGAATTAGCATTGCATCTTCATGAATATGGAGCGGCAAGTCATTAATATGTATTAAGAAGAATAGGGGACCCAAGATTGAACTATGTGGGACACTGTTCTTGATATTTTCCCAGTTACAGGACTCTATTGTTTTTTTGCGGACTATCTGTCATCGTTAATTTCAAGTTTCTGCATTCTCCCAGTTAAATATGAATTAAACCATTTGTGCACTTTCCCACTCATACCACAATACTTAAGCGTACCTAGAAGAATTTTATGATTCACACAGTCAAACGCCTTTGAGAGTTCATAAAAAATCCCAATGGTTGATGTTTCGTTATTGAGAGCATTTAATATTTAATCATTGAAAGCATATATAGAATTTTCTGTTGAAAAACCTTTTTTAAAACCAAACTGACATTTTATTAATACTTCATTTTTACAAATATGCGGAGCTATTCTTGAATACATTACTTTTTCAATAATTTTGGAGAAATCTGTCATAATAGAAATTGGGCGGTAGTTGTTAGCATCAGATATGCAATGCTTTCTTGTTTCAGTGAACTACGACATGTGTGGCTGAGAATCCAACTTATATTTTGGGGAACAATTTTTAGTACTGTGCTGAATATGCCATAAATTTCATGCGAACTTCTACTTTATTATTTCTCTAATTTCAGCAGGAGAGGTGGGTTGAATTTCAGTTTTATCAAATTGCATAGGTATTGCCTCTTCCAGATACAAACTTACATTTTCCAATGAATAGCTGGATCCTATTTTCTCTACAACACTTAAAAAAGGATTATGAAAAATATTTTCTCTTTCTGACTTTTTATTAAGAAACTTTTCATTGAGTTTGATAGATACATAGTCTTCTTCTGCTCTCAGTTACCCTGTTTCCCTTTCAAGAATATTCCAAATTGTTTTAATTTCATTATCAGAGGTGTTAATCTCAGATATAATCACATACTTTTGGAATTTTTAATCCCCAGTGCAGTAGTTTTTATAATGTTTGACTGTTTCTGGATACCCTTTTCTATTTCCAGGATATTTTCATCTCTTTAGTAAACTACAGTTTCTTACAATTACGTTTAACTGTTTTCTTAGGGAAACTGTTTCCAAATATACTCACAAAAGTATCATAAAATAGGTTAAATTTTAAATTAGGATCAGGTTCCCTGTACACCTCGTCCTTTACAATTTACAATTGTTAAATCGTTAACTGAACACACTACTTTGAAGGACTGTTTTGCAATACTGTATGAAGCTATGTTATGTACTGTAACATAATATTTAAACACTTTACAAGAAAGCACTATTGGTGCATAGATGGAGTAAGCATAATTATTATTCACACATTGTTTCTATAGAGAGCAGTAGGACATCCCGTTTGCGCTTTCTAGGTAGCGCCTATAAAAGCTGAAAGAGATATCCACTTGAGTGATAAACGTATGAGAGTGCATCGCCGCAGATTCGCCTCAGCGAAACATAATTACATTTACGTTTCTTTCCTCCCCAAATATTTTATGACATACTGTTGTGTCATCCTTCTGAGAAATCTTCATTTAAGGACATTAATTTCACCCCAAAATTGGCTTACCAGACAAAAAACGTACACATTACAAGTATAAGCCTAAATTTTTGCGTTACATTTTTCCTTCTTTGAACAGTCTTCTGCCATTCATTACGACTACAAAATGTTTCTGAGGCACTTTCTTGTGACTGCTGATTGATTTGGTTCGGATTACAGCAAGGTATCTGCATTTATTGCGACCGTTTCAGCGAAACAGTTGGTCTAATCTCACTTCAATTTATGAACTATAACAAAAAGGGAATATGTTAAAGATAACCACGGAGGGAAGGAAGCACAAATCGCCTGACAAAAAAATGTGAAGCACCCAAAAGGGAAGGAATGAAACTTCTCTGATTGAGAGTGTATGTGATGTTATTTCTGCGATCTGAGGAGAACTTGGCAGTAATGAGCCCACCCTCTGGCGCGGGTGCTCTCATTGATTCTGTTGCCTCGGCCTGCAACTGTTGGAAGTGCACCTCGATACCCACCCTGGACAGTGCTGACGTCCTGACTGACTCCACACGCGTTCTGTCGGAGCCTGATGTGGGGATCTAGATCTAGATGGCCACCAGAGTACTTGAAAATCGCCCAGACAGTTCATACAGGCACATTCCGTGTGTTTTTGGGCATTGTCCTGCTGAAAAATGACACCACAATACTGCCATATTAGAAGTAACACACGAGGAAGCACGATGTCCGTTACGCACTGCTGTGCCATGAGAGTTCCCTCAATCGCCACACGTCCTCACGTGAAATTGTACCCGATGGCTCCGCACGGCACGACTTCAGGACTAAGACCGACGTGCCTCGCCGAAACATTGGAAGAAAGGGACCTTTCCCCAGGTCGCTGACGGTGGTCATCCGTGGCAGTGCATAACCGCGACTCATCGCTGATCGAATTACGGCGCCTTTCGTCAGCTGGCCACTCTTTCCCGCACTGCGCCGCTCAGGCACCGCCGTTGGTGTTAGCGGCAGTGTATGCGTGGCACGACAATTCCCTAGTCTGTCTGGGATGACAGAATGTTGTTCTCGGATGGCAGTGGCAGTTGTGAAGGGGCTGCGATGTGTTCGGGGCACAAAACGGCGACCCTCCCTTCTGGTGGTCAACCAGAATCTTGATGACGAGTATATCTACCCTTATATTCCCATACAGTCCAACATTTGGTCACTGTCACGTAGGAATGCCCCACAAATATGGGTACTGCACGGCCCGACCCTCTGGCAAAGAGGAGACCCACAAAAAGCTCCTTTCGTACTCTGTCAGGTGCCGCTAAACCTGTCTCACACGAGTACACAGCATTCTCGTGTCCTTTACAATGATCGCTGTTGACGTCTCTTATTCTACCATATCTGGTAACAACACTAAACACCACCAATCCATTCTGGTGATCGTTCTACCTTTCACAGATAAATTGCAACTCTTAGTCATTTTGTACGAATACATGTACGAAGTTACATTGACATTCGACCATATCTCCTCGGTGGTGCACTTTCCTGTCGGGCAGTGCAATATGAATGTATTTGAGATTTCCACTTTCTATTACTATACATCAACCTTACTGCAAGTAAGATGCGAGACTTTTGTGTTGCATGATGCACAGAGTAAGAGACTACTTCGTGAAGGTAACACTCGATTCTTACAACATAATCAATGGCCAACACAGAATAGAGACAGTTTCTATAGATTTCTGTAAGTGCAGGATACTAAACAGTGTAGTTTGGTGAGAAAGTGACTAATGTCAGTCGGTGCTGGCGTTTTTACCATTTAATTCTTGTTTCACCTCTAGGAATGATATGTTGTGAGAAGTGCCAACAAGCTGCGAGTCCGCCTCAAGCTGTGCGTCCACCTTCGTGACCAAGACGACCTATGTCGTAGAATTCTTATTCTTGTTTGACGCGGCGAGTGTTTTTATTCTGATTCCGTACACTGGGAAGACCAAGTGCGCTGTCAGTTGACCTCAAGAACTCCTTCAGATAGTCGAATATCTGTTCCCAGGATCGGAATCAACTTCCAATAGAGCTTGCCGATCACCGCACAGAGAGCATGACAAGCACGTTGTGCTTCTGTTTCGATATTTATGTACTGGGTACTTTGTAGGCCACCCTTCCGGAGGAGTGTTCAGAAAAAAATAATGGTTTCAGTTTATGGTTATGGAGATAGTGGTGCAGTGGTTCCCAACCTTTCTGATACCCAGTACCCCAGAACGAGAAACGCCTAACGAAGTTCAACACTTAGCTACACTTCAGAGTGGAAAAAATTGACACTCATGTTTTTAAAATTACAAGAAGATAAGTAATACAGGAAGGGTCTGAAAAGTGTGCGGAATGGTCTCAGAAAATAAAGGAATCAAAAGTTGCAAGGTGTTTAAAGTGATGAGTGTTGCTACAAAACACTTAAGACATCGTCTGTAAAGTTGCTGGAATCTGAACTGTCAGCAAACGCTTCTTTGTGGCATCGCCCGATGCACCGCGGCCACACGTCATTGCAAGCTCGTATAATTACGGGAGACGAAAGCTGGCGCTACCGATACGATCCGGAGACCTTGCCACAGCGGTGTTCGTCGTCTGCCGGCTGACAAAACCCAAGACTAAGTCGATGGCGGGCGTCTTTTTGACAGCAAGGGCTCGAGCCGTCACGAATTACCACTCGAGATAGACGGCGGACACCACGACACCGAATGTCCCTTTTCCTCCAGATCGTACTGGTAGCACGAGATCTCTGCTGTAACGACGCGCATATCCAAGAACACGGTGCTTCGAGCGATTCCACAAGAAGCGTTTGCTGACAAATTCCATCAGCTATATAACCGATGTCAGAAGTGTGATGTAGCTAAAGGGTGATGACGCAGAAAGCCAGTAAAGGTATTTTGTTTGTAACCCTTGTTTCCTGTATCTGAGGCCAGTAACCAAACTTTTCAGACGCACATTCTATTTAGTCAATATTAAAACAAATAAACTCACACCTCTCTCTTTCTATTTCATTAAGTCGAGAAATATTGAGCCAATGAGACGGGCGTTACTGATTATTTCTAACACACTTTATTCACTTTCATACCTATAAATTGTCGCGAATGGAATCACTGATATGGAGACTTCTAAAGACAACAGTGGGATCTTCCCATCAATCTCTCGCAAAAATCCATAACAGGAAAACAATTACTAATAAACTTGATTATTGATGGCAAGTAAAACGCCCTTAATATGTGAACGAGGAATTTTTGTTTTCCTTGCTTCGAGCATGATTGTTAGCTCTTGTTCTTTGCTTCAGTTAAGCGTCGGTAAACTTGCAACATCTGTTAAAGTGTCCTTGCACGCCCCGATTAAGTTCCAGCTCGACTGGCGAATGAATAACTAATTAGCGAAACAAAAAGCGATACGAGAGACGCTAGAGCTGGGATTGCCGTTGCTGGAAGCCGCCGGCTTTGTACATCAATTCGTCTCACAGAGTGTGTGTGACTCCCACTGCTTTGCATCACGTGCTAATGCTGGAGTCTCGATGCAATGATCTAACTAGGAGTAACTGACACCCAGGGAAAACATCTACACCTACACGGATACTCTGCAAATCATCTTCAGTGCCTGGCAGAGGGATCTTGACCTTCACAATAGTTCTCTATTATTCCATCTCGAACAGCGCGCAGAAGAAACGAACACCTATATCTTTCCGTGCGAATTCTGATTTTCCCTTATTTTATGATGATGATGATGATGATGGTGGTGGTGGTGGTGGTGGTGATGGTGGCGACCGTTTCCCCTGCGTATGTCGGTGTCGACAAAATATTTTCGCATTCGAAGGAGAAACTTAGTTCTTCAGACTGACACTTATTTTACAATCCGTCTCGACGCTTAGCCCGTTTACTCGTATATTGAGATCGCGACTTTATGCTGAGGCAGAAGCTAGGCATTTCCGTAACTAGACCGGAGTTGGAAAATTTTGAATGTGCGAAATGCCATATGTAAGAAAACAGAGACGAACCGTTATAGAGTCACATTACAAACCAATTTGTTCGAAGGAACTCAAATTATGATATGAAACTATCATTTTTAACGTGTGACAGAACAAGTGTTGCAAAAGTTTAACAAGCTCAGGATTGAAATGAAATGCGTATGTGGCAAGGACCTCCCGTTAGGTAGAACGGTCACCTGGTGCAAGTCCTCGATGACTTGGGTGTCGATGAGCATGAAACGATCATGACGACAACACAACAGCCTGTCCTCAAGCGGAGAAGAACTCCGACCCGGCCAGGAGACGAATCCGGGCCTCTCGCCTGGTATTCCTCCGCAATCCGGGCCTCTCGCCTGCTGACCACTCAGCTATGTAGGCGAACAGTTTATAATAACGAAAGTATATAAATGAAAATTTAGGTAAAGATGTACGTGCCATGCTTCATTTCCAAGCGAGGTTACAGCATTGCCTCGCTTATTGTTGAACAGTAATACAGAATGCAGTACTGAATAGTGACACAACGAGAAATAAAAATCCCTGTATTTCGCTTCAAGAAAATCAGGCATGGCCAGTAGGTCCCTTTCTTTTCCAAAACTCAATTTGTAGGTCAGTGAAAGGTGTGTCGGTCTACAGGAAAAAAAAACATCAAATTTTGGAACTTTCAGTATTTTTCCATTTCGAGTTTCCAGTTCCTTCTCAGCCCACAGCACAGAACAACACATACCTTTAAGAGTCACTGCTTCCAACAACATCGCGATTAGCTTTCCATTGCCGATCAGCGCAAAGCCGTACCAAACGCAAAATACACTCCTTACAGTTTCTCTGTATAGGCTGACTTGGCATAACGAGAGATGCTCCTAAGGACGGCGTCTCTGGCTGGTCCGATGCAGCCCGCCACAGCTTCCCCTCCTATGCCAAGAATCTCATCCCATCTCAGACTAGCAGGTTCATTTCCAGTCGCTGTCCCCCCCCCCCCCCCCCTTCCCACAGCTCCCTCTAGTTCCGTGGAACTTATTCCGTTATGGTATAACACCTTTCCTTCATTCTGACCTCTTCTCCTTGTCTATGTTGTCCACATACGCCTTTCTTCGCCGAATCTGCGGACGAGCTCCTTCTTATCGTATCAGCCCACATTGCCAACCAAATCTCAAACGCTTCGACTCGTCTTTTTCGTGTTTCGCAGAGTCCAAGACTCACTTTCATACAACTATGTGATCTAAACGTACATTCTCAGAAATTCGTTCCTCGAATGTTCGCTAGGGTACTATGAAACTTGATTTGGCAAGGAACGGTCTCTTTGTCTGTTATATTCTGCTTCTTATACCCTCCTTGCTTCTTCCGTCGCGTCTTTTTTGCTTCCAACGTAGCATAATTTTTTGAATTCATCTAGTTCGCGATCCCCAAGTTGTTTGTGAAGTTTATCGGTTATCTCATTTTATGCCATTCCTCATTACTTTCGCCTCTGTTTGGTTTGCTCTAGATCCACAGTGTCTGGTCGCTAGACTTCATTCCACTGAACAGAAGTCGAATCGTACCATTGGCATCCTTGCACCGCGAATTTTAATACCACTTCTCAGTCTTTCTTTTATTTCCATAATTGTTTCTTCGATGTTGTAATGGTTCTTTATTTGCGTAACCATTACCACCCGCTAACCCTGTTTTTCGATACCATAGATTAATGAATATTTTTCTGCGTAATGTCTCATATTTTTCACTCTATTCAAATTTGGTTTCATTTTTATATGTGTGTACGTCGATATTTTGAGATATTGAAATCGATATAATATCTAGTGTGAATATCTTTGTACTTATTGTTAGCTTTGATGCTGGTTTGGGACTTTTTTTGGCGCGGAAGCGTACAGGGTAGTCAGGTTTGTCTGTTGAATATGAAGTCTTGACTTTGTGTTGGAAATGAAAAGATGAGTCTGAGTTGCGGACAATGAAAAATGTGAGTTTTATTAAGAGCAGTAACGGCTGCGAAATTGTATGATGAAGTAATGTTTTGAACATGCGAAAGTATTAAAAGTTTAATAAATGTGAATTTTTGTGAAAAGTGAGTGTCAAGAATTATTTTCAAGTGACCATTGTTTAAAAAAGTATGAAGCACATTGCAGTGAAAAACATAAATCATCAGATTAATCCTGAAAGATTGTCTCCGTAAGCTCTTCAGGTCGGCGTAATTAACATCCGAGTGCCTCTCGCACCGACAGCGACAGTCATGTCACCTAGACAACATTTTTAGTTACGAGCCAAAGCCAGAGCGAATTCGTCGTTGGATTACAAATACGAGATAAGTGATATTATTGTTAATTTTCTTCAGTGACTGTAATCAGTTGATGTAGCAATACCTGCCACATTAAAGACCTTTTAGTTGCGCAATAAAAAGATATTATAATGTATGCTTTGAACAGACTGCGTCCCTGCCGTGTACCATTTCTAACCAGAGTACTTATTTCTTGGCCCTCCACTCTTATTCTTCTCTCTTGGTTCTTGTATACATTGTACCGGTGTTTATAATTAAAGTGCAACTATTCGCAGAGCTCCAGTGTGGGCTGTAATTATCGTATGGCAGCGAAACTTGGTAGATATTCTAATGCTTTAATGCGGAACCGATTTACGCTGGAAAAAAATTACTTCCAGTTTCGGCCACCATGTAGAAATCTGGCGCTGAGTGTGCAAAAAAGAAATGTATCCTTATGTAATGGATTAGGATCGGGGCGTGGTAGAAAAGGTCAAACAAGTGAAAAAAGCATAATGTTGATTGTATGCTTAACCACTGCATACACAATTTGTTCAATGTGAGCACTGGAGATGTGGACGAGATACCGCACGGCGCCAGATGTGCACCTGGTACTGAATTTTCTCTAGTGTAAATCAGTTTCACATTAATGCATCTGCATATCTACGATAATTACAGCCCACACTGGAGCTACGTGAGTATATGCACTTCAATTATAATCACCCGGTCATAGCTTATAGCTATTTTCCTGAGAATTTCGAACATCTTGCACCATTGTAAATTGAACACTTTTTGTAGGAGTGAAAAACAAGAAATAAGTGTCTCTATACCAGGAAATGGAAGGTTTAATGGAACGATTCGTCACGGCAGTGCAGCGCAACCTGAATCTTCTCGCGACTGCCCCTCATACATCTGCACTGCCTTACCGTTTCTGTCACGCCCACAGTTAGGCAAATCAGCAAAATAGGTGGTGGTGGTGATTTTGATAATTAGTGGCGAGGTCATCAGCGCCCGCGATAACAGGCGTTTGAGATGTGCTTTAGTTTGGTGACTGAAGACTTTTGGTTACTTACTCTTCTTCTTGGTGCCGCCCATCTTCTCGACGATGGCCAGGGTGGGGTTGAGGTTGAGGGCGCGCAGGAGGTCGCCCAGGTAGATGGCGTCGATGGTGCCGCTTCCGTCGAAGTCGTAGACGGAGAAGGCGAAGTTCGCCCCTGCAACACGGAACAGCGCGATGCGCGCTCACTACCCCGAATGTCGCGCCTGGCCTTATTACAAATAACCTGCAACCTAGCTATTAAGACAGGTCGTATTTTCACAATATTGTCCATATGTAGATAATGAAGCGTATTTGGCTTCTTCTTGTTTAACTTGCAACTTTAAATACTTGTAACCTTAAAATTAATTAGGAAACTGAAAAACTTAAAATTAACACTTTATTTATTAAGAAGATAGGAAAATATTTACTTATTTATTCATTTAAGCTTATCAGATTAGGGTGTTCAGACCATCTCTTACACTGGAACATGGTTTCACACATACTATCCTCTTTTAGATTGTAGTTACCTAAGAAATAAGATAACTTTAATACAGTAGATAGTAATAAAATAGCACTAATATAATTAAAATATTTTAGCGTATGTGGAAAGAATGTGAATAAATAGCACGCCTAAGAACTAGTACAGTTAATACTAGCAGTACTAGTACTTCTACTGCTACCCCTATAATAATAATAATAATAATAGTGATACAGGCAGATACTAAACGCACAAAGGCTATTTCTGATGTTGCGAATTCTAATGGAAAGAAATTTAATACCCAATATGACAGTAGTTTCGGTAATTGGTGTGGTACCGTGTCAAATTCTTTTCGAAAGAAAAGAGATACTGCGCCGAGATACGCGACTTTCAGCATGTCATTCAAGAAAAGCGAAAGTTGGACGACCATTGTTTTCTAATTGGTACAAAGGATATCACTCCAGCACTGACAACGGTCGCCAGACGCCGTCGGCCGATAGGTCACAGTGCTTCCCATCTTGTTCGTCAGTCGACTCTGTCAAGGAGGTTAGAATCTGTTCTAACTTCCTTGGGCGGAGTGGATACCACGACACCTCTGTGCTCGGAGACGAGTGCTGTATTGTGGTTTTTGCTATTAAAACAACGGGAAATGAATGGAAGTGGGCTACATCCGCCTCGAAAAGAACTGGCGTGTACTGTACACTCTTTCCTCAGTTACTGGAATGACCAGAGAAGCGTTACGCTTATAGAAGAGATAAACGTTCTGTTACATGTTCGAGACGATTCTTGGTGGCGTTGAAAAGAGTGACTGCATTCTGGACAGCTTCAAATAAATTCAGCAAAACAGAATATGTCAATTAACCTTCAATGACTGTCATTCAGCATACGTGTGAAAGACAAACATAAATCTAAGAATAAAATACTCTGAAGATTTAGGCATCAAAACTGATTCGAACACACAATTTTTTGAGCTTATAATCTAGGTCTAAAATTTCCGATACAGATTTTACCTGTATTGCAGATAACATGATGCCGTAAGTGCAGACATGAAGCTGAAACGTCTAGACACCCTTAGAACATACCTAACGTAAGGTAAGATAACGTACAATTGATTATTATTAAATTTTTAAGTTGTTCGAAACTTCTGGTTCCCAATAAAGTAGAGATTTCAGACCACAGATTCCGAGTCGTATTCCACTTGCTGTATTTCTCATCCTCAGGATGTCACAAACTTCTCCTTTCGTGTACCAAACTTAAAAATTCCTCACAATCCAAGTTTTGCGCGTGGGAACGTGGCACGATTCGACTAAAGAAAACAGACTGAAATTCCGTCAACCACCGCCTGAAGTCTGTGTGTTCGGGATGAGGAGATATGGTGCACTGAGAATGCGTGCGTACTGGCGCACTGATTTGGAAAGATCGGTCGTCTTCGGTCGATGTCGGTAGCTGGTGCGACCCACTGTCACAGCTGCCTTACCGGTAGGCCTTCTTCACGCAGGACGAGTTGGCTGACGTTGACGTCAAGCTGTAATATTTTCGTGACGTTACTTCCTGATATTTCGCTTTGAGCAGCCATTGCCACACGTGCAATCCTGCTGTATCTTGGGAACGTTAGATCAAAGAATGCTCTCTGCCTCATAGGCAGAACTTGGGAGACGCCATAGTGGATTCAGTCTTTTCAGTTTGAAGCCCCTATTTGATGGATTTTATGTCCTATGAACATAGGCCTATGCCATTCCAAAGCACGAGCACATTGAGGATCACTCGTTAATGCGTCGTTATGGCTACGATTTGCTGTAATGAAATCACGGGAAATGTCGTATTGGTAGTTAAAGAATTTTCCTACTATAAATTGCGTGTTACAGAAGTGTATCATTTTGAAGCAACAGTGCACTGAAGATTCATAAAAAAAACGCGTTGTTCGAAGTAGGATTTGTTTCATAATTAAATGTCAGTTGATAAGATACTGGCGACTAAAGTCTCCACGAGATCGTAATATAAATAGAGGGGCCATACAAAACAAGTTCAGTATAGCGTAGTGGGTAGAGCTGACAAGCTACCACGGTGATTCATGTTTTGCTGTATCCAAAAAGTTTTTAGTCACCTTCGCGTTTTCTAAAAGATTGTGGGACTTCCTTATTAACTTAATATAAATACTTTCTTTAATATTCGATGTTGTGTAAATATAAGTGCATGCTTTCTCAGGAGAGAATTTGTTCGGTTTTGTGCACTTTTATAAACTGATGTCTTTACTGACTGGAAATGGAACATTTTTGCCTTATGATATGCTCATGGGTATCAAATTTTTTTATTTATAAAGGAAGGAAGGTTGGGTTTAACGTCCCGTCGACATCGCTGTCATTAGCACAAGCTCGGATGATGTCAAGGATGGGGAAGGAAATCGGCCGTGCCCTTTCAAAGGGACCATCCCGGAATTTGTCTAGAATGACTTAGGGAAATCACGGAAAACCTAAGTCTGGATAGCCGGGTTTGAACCGTCATCCTCCCGAATGCGATTCCAGTATGTTAACCACTGCGCCACCTCGCTCGAATTTGTTTATGTATACTACAGACATCAAAACGACTACTACGAGAGGTGTTAAGTAAGTAATGCAACACTTCTTTGTTCTCGCCCAATTCTGGTTGAAAAAATGCGGAATTTGTTGTGCGACATCGTGGAATATTCCCACCTCAAGCCCTGTAGTTTCATAAAGCTCCGATATGTGGCAATGCTATAAATAGCCTTCAAAATGGCATCTGTAACGAAGGTGTGTTCTTGAGTTTCTTTTGGCGGAAAATCATAGCGTCGCAGATATTCATAGACGCTTGCAGAATGTCTACGGAGACCTGGCGGTGGACAACAGCACGATGAGTCGTGGAGCGAGGTATCGGTCGTCATCGCAACAAGGTCCTGCAAACCTCTCCGATCTCCCGCGTACCAGCCGTCCGCACATACAATGTTGTAACGTGCGTACATTCTCATTCGAGGTGATGGACGGATTACAAATACCTCACTGCTCAACTTCTCCTTTTCCATGACAACCGAAGGCCTCATACAAGTCTGCGCATCCGAGAGGAGCTTACAGAATATCATTGGACTGTTCTTCCTCATTCACGCTACAGCCCGGATCTCGCACCTTCCGACTTCCATCTATTTGACCCAATGAAGGATGCGCCCTGCCGGAAGGAGTACGTGGATGATGGGAAGCACCGAGACGTTGGCTCCGACGTCGAGCAGTAGAGAGCACACGGACCCTCCCACTAGGGCGGCGTAAGGTTGTCGCATTAAGTGATGTTGCAAAATAGGATTGTGGGGAATAATGTGGTGTACTGGAACCTGCCTTCAGAAAAAAATTGTTGCATTGTTTATCGAGCGCCTCTTGTAATTGGAGAAGGGAGGAAATTGCGTTTTAAAGGAGCTAACGTAGGACTTTACGCGCGTCCATTTTAATAAACAACGTGTGCGGTTCGCGTGCCACTGGAGAGCGCCCAGCCGCAAATCACGTTAACCACCACGTTCCGTGTGACGCGGGGCGGGCGGTGCCTCATGTGGCTGGAGTCCTCGTCCACGTCAAATAGGGATGGCGGCTATCGCTGAAACAACCGGTTTCCGGTTATACCGGTCTTTTTCAACGCCAGTTTAGCCGAATTGTTAAAGCAGCTCAAAACAACCGGTTTTTGAAATAACCGATTTTCGGGGTTTTATTCCTATTATTTTATGTACTACACGTAGGAATTTATAAAAAAGATTGAAAAAATTTGGCTGTCTTAGTTTCAAGATATAAAGAAAGTTTCGCTGCTCTAAAAGCGATAAGTGTTTGAATACTACCGACTAATATGTGAACTTTTGCTCAAAAATCATGTTGTAATCGGGGATAATGCGTCTATTTGGACATTACGAATAGTCAGTGACAAAGGGTGAAAACTAAGATCGAAGAACTGTTTTTCGTGTTAACTTGCCCGTTTTCGAGGATTACAAAAAGATAGATGCACATTATGTAGACACAGGCAGCACATCAGTTAATGAATTGCTAGGTTTTCAATTTATTGCTCTCGCTATAATTTACTTGCTCTTTTATTACTCGATATAAATGGCAGACAAAACTTTAATCTTCCATCGCAAAGTCACTTCGTAAAAGTGTTTCCAGTTTAGAGTCGCTGTCATTCTGCAATACAACATGTGTCCGACGACAACGAGGAACTACAGTACAGACCCGGTGGGGACAAGTCTCGCACGCTGCACGTCCACGCGTACCTTAAGTCAGGACACAGCAACAGGGACAATTCTGTCTCAGTAATGGTTTACCAGTGATACCCTCGTTTCTGTCGGCATTGTTATTAAAATAGCACTGGTCGCTTTTCGCATTTACTATAATACCGCAATTTTTCAAAAAAATGTGTTTTACGAATAAAAATTACCCTTTTTTTAAAAAAAAACGAAAAAATTTAGCGCACTTGCCATGCCTAATTGGTATTTCGGTATTTTACCCGGTTATCAAGGAAAAATAAAAAAAAACACTTGTTATAACCGAGACCAAAAAATACCTGTTATTCGGAACTAAAATAGCGGCGGCGATTTTAACCGGTCGGTTTTTTCCATCACTAACGTCAACGTCAGCTGCCTCCGCTTTAGGAAAGCGATTGCTGGAATTGGGGCGAGGAGAGACGGCCTCGCTGGCGCCGGCGCTGCTGTAACAGTAGAAGCGGCGCGCCGGGCCGGGCTATGGCGCGTCGACGTCGGCGTCGGCAGCGCCGCCTGCGTCACGGCGTCGCGCCGGGAATAGCGGCGAGGCTTATAAGGCGGCCGCTATTCCTGGCCGCGAGAGCTGCTCTGCTCTGCGGCGTGGCGGGGGGCCGCGAGGCCGCGCGGAATTCCGCCGCCCCGCCCACTCGACGCACGGGTCGTCGCTTTCGCGAGAAACGAGACTCGCCGTCAATCCTCGGTACGTTTCTCAAGGAATACCACAAGCTATAAAAATAAGTTTCTTCAACTATGAGAAACAAGTGGAAAGTGACAACCTCAACTGGAAAATCTACTGCCAAAAATTAATGAAGTAGCTCGGTTCAGCTACGTTTGCATTACGCGAGATTACTGCTGTAGGTGATTTAAAAAGGAACGAACTACTTTGGACATTTCCATTCGGTAATGAGTTACGAAGTCAGTTTCTTGGGGAACTGAAACAGCAGGGATAGTAGTTTCATAATACGAAGCGTGTTATAAGAATGATATCGACATTTGTACGACGTAGGACTTAAACGATTTGTGAAGAGAATGGAAAACCTAAATATGTGTACCTGGATGGGATTCGAACCGTATTCTCTCCAATCTGAGTCCAGCCTCGCCTAAGATCGATATCGAGACGCCGAGAGTCCCTGCTTTATCGCACAGCCTTTCCTTTACTCATTGAAAGCTGGTGCGTTTCGTGGCGTCTCTCTGTTACACTTATCGACCCCTTTATGCACGTGGCAGAACACACAGTAACACGAGAAGCTGGAAAACTGTGTAACGCTGCAGCTGTGGACAGACAATGCGTTCTCCGTGTAGGAACAGGATAATTCTCCGGGTAGCTCCACCTTCTCCGTGTAGGAACAGGATAATTCTCCGGGTAGCTCCACCTTAACCTTCGTGCACTATTGAACATCCCGTTTCCAACTCATCGCTCGAGGAATCTTGGGCAGTACACTGCGTCACCCCTGCAGTGGGCCTCACACTCAAACTACGAGGACTCGCGCGGTATTTCAGTGTGTGGTCGCGTAAAGGACGCAGTCAGTGCTCCACCTGCACGAGCAAACCTCGCAGAGGCACCAGTACGTATCGACAACGACTTACAAAGCGCTGATACGGTCAAACGGAACGTGAGATGGCTTTTAGTGTCGTTGCTGTGGCGGTGTTCAGTCCGCAGATTGGCCCGACGACGCAGCACTGTGCGAGTCTCACCACCTGTGCACAGCTAATGCAGCCTGCATCCATCTCGGCCTGCTTCCTCGGCCTCGCCCACCAATTTCCATTTCCCACGCTTCTTTCCATTACCAATTCCTCGTTGTGTAGGATTTGTCCCTTTTTCAACCGATAACTTGTTTTAGACAAGTTGTGTCACAAGTGTCTTTTCTAGTAACGGATACAAGACGGTCCGTGTTGACCGATTGTCCGATCCATCTATCTAATCTTCAGGTGTCAAACGTTGTTGTTGTTGTTGTTGTTGTGGTGTTCAGTCCGAAGACTGATTTGATGCAGCTCTCCATGCTACTCTATCCTGTGCAAGCTGCTTCATTTCCCAGTACCTACTGCATCCTACATCCTTCTGAATCTGCTGTATTTCTCACTTGGTCTCTCTCTACGATTTTTACCCTCCACGCTGCCCTCCAGCACTAAATTGGCGATCCCTTGATACCTCAAAACATGTCCTACCAACCGATCCCTTCTTCTAGTCAAGTTGTGCCACAAACTCCTCTTCTCCCCAATCCTATTCAATACCTCCTCATTAGTTATGTGATCTACCCATCTAATCTTCAGCATTCTTCTGTAGTACCACATTTCGAAAGCTTCTATTCTCTTCTTGTCTAAACTATTTATCATCCATGTTTCACTTCCACACGTGACTACACCCAATACAAATACTTTCAGGAACGACTTCCTAGCACTTAAATCTATACTTGAGGTAAACAAATTTCTGTTCTTCAGAAACGCTTTCCTTGCCATTGCCAGTCTACATTTTATATCCTCTCTACTTTGACCATAATCAGCTATTTTGCTCCCCAAATAGCAAAACTCCTTTACTACTTTAAGTGTCTCATTTCCTAATCTAATTCCCTCAGCATCACCTGAGGTAACTCGACCACATTCCATTATCCTCGTTTTGCTTTTGTTGATGTTCATCTTATATCCTCCTTTCAAGACACTGTCCAGTCCGTTCAACTGATCTTCCAGGTCCTTTGCTGTCGCTGACAAAATTACAATGTCATTGGCGAATCTCGAAGTTTTTATTTCTTCTCCATGGATTTTAATTCCCACTCCGAATTTTTCTTTTGTTTCCTTTACTACTTGCTCAATATACAGATTGAATAACATCGAGCCCGCATCTCGTGGTCGTGCGGTAGCGTTCTCGCTTCCCACGCCCGGGTTCCCGGGTTCGATTCCCGGCGGGGTCAGGGATTTTCTCTGCCTCGTGATGGCTGGGTGTTGTGTGCTGTTCTTAGGTTAGTTAGCTTTAAGTAGTTCTAAGTTCTAGGGGACTGATGACCATAGATGTTAAGTCCCATAGTGCTCAGAGCCATTTGAACCATTTTTGAATAACATCGGGGAGAGGCTACAACCCTGTCTCACTCCCTTCCAAACCACTGCTTTCCATTCATGCCCCTCGACTCTTATAACTACCATCTAGTTTCTGTACAAACTGTAAATAGCCTTTGGCTCACTGTATTTGACCCCTACCACCTTCAGAATTCGAAAGAGAGTATTCCAGTCAACATTGTCAAAAGCTTTCTCTAAGTCTACAAAAGCTAGAAACGCAGGTTTGCATTTTCTTAATCTTTCTTCTAAGATAAGTCGTAGGGTCAGTATTACCTCACGTATTCCAATATTTCTAGGGAATCCAAACTGATCTTCCCCGAGGTCGGTTTCTACCAGTTTTTCCATCCGTCTGTAAAGAATTCGCGTTAGTATTTTGCAGCTGTGACTTAATAAACTGATAGTTCTGTAATTTTCACATCTGTGAAAACCTGCTTTCTTTGGGATTGGAATTATTATATAACTTCTTGAAGTCTGAAGGTATTTCCCCTGTCTCATACATCTTGCTTACCAGGTGGTAGAATTTTGTCAGGGCTGACTCTCCCAAGGCTTTCAGTAGTTCTAATGGAATGTTGTCTACTCCCAGGGCCTTGTTTCGTCTTAGGTCTTTCAGTGCTCTGTCAAACTCTTCACGCAGTATCGTATCTCCCATTTCATCTTCATATACATCCTCTTCCATTTCCATAATATTGCCCCCAAGTACCTCGCCCTTGTATAGACCCTCTACATACTACTTTCACCTTTCTGCTTTCCCTTCTTTGCTTAGAACTGGGTTTCCATCTGAGCTCTTGATATTCATACGTTTCTTTTTTCTCCAAAGGTCTCTTTAATTTTCCTGTAGGCAGTATCTATCTTACCCCTAGTGAGATAAGCCTCTACATCCTTAAATTTATCCTCTAGCCGTCCCTGCTTAGCCATTTTGCACTTTGTGTCTCATTTTTGAGACGTTTGTATTCCTTTTTGCCTCCTTCATTTACTGTATTTTTATATTTTCTCCTTTCATCAATTAAATTCAATATTTCTTCTGTTACCCAAGGATTTCTACTATCCCTCGTCTTTTTACCTACTTGATCCTCTGCTGCCTTCACTATTTCATCTCTCAAAGCTACCCATTCTTCTTCTGCTTTATTTCTTTCCCCTCATTCCTGTCAATTGTTCCCTTATGCTCTCCCTGAAACTCTGAACAACTTCTGGTTTAGTGAGTTTATCCAGGTCCCATCTCCTTAAATTCCCACCTTTTTGCAATTTCTTCAGTTTTAGTCCACAGTTGGCAACCAATAGATTGTGGTCAGAGTCCACATATGCGCCAGGAAATGCCTTAAAATTTAAAACCTGGTTCCTTAATCTCTGTCTTACCACTATATAATCTATCTGAAACCGTCCAGTATCTCCAGGCCTCTTCCATGTATACAACCTTCTTTCATGATTGTTGAACCAAGTGTTAGCTATGATTAAGTTATGCTCTGTGCAAAATTCTACCAGGCGGCTTCCTCTTTCATTTCTTATCCCCATTCCATATTCACCCACTACGTTTCCTTCTCTTCCTTTTCCTACTATCGAATTCCAGTCTGCCATGACTATTAAATTTGCATCTCCATTCATAATCTGAATAATTTCTTTTATCTCATCATACATTTCATCAATCTCTTCGTTATCTGCGTAGGTAATTGGTGTATAAACTGATACTATTGTGGTAGGCATGGGCTTCGTGTCTATCTTAGCCAAAATAATGCGTTCACTATGCTGTTTGTAGTAGCTAACCCTCACTCCTATTTTTTTATTCATTATTAAACCTACTCCTGCATTACCTCTATTTGATTTTGTATTTATAACCCTGTAATCACCTGACCAAATGTCTTGTTCCTCCTGCCACCGAACTTCACTAATTCCCACTATATATAACTTTAACCTATCCATTTCCCTTTTTAAATTTTCTAACCTACCTGCCCGATTTAGCGATTTGACATTCCACGCTCCGATCCGTAGAACGCCAGTTTTCTTTCTCCTGATAACAACGTCCTCCTGAGTAGTCCCCGCCCGGAGTTCCGAATTATTTTACCTCCGGAATATTTTACCCAAGTGGACAGGATCATTTAACCATACAGTAAAGCTGCATGCCCTCGCGAAAAATTGCGGCTGTAGTTTCCCCTTGCTTTCAGTTGTCAACTATATCATCACAATCCGAAAGCTTATATTTTTTTGTTCTCTGAACCGCCTGTCGTCAGTGTCTCGCTTCCATAAGAGGCGACACACCAGACAAATACCTTCAGGAAAGACTATTGGGAAGCAATAAAAAAATTTAACACGGCAACCGAGATAGCTTTTTCCTTCATATCACTTCAGAAAAGACACCCTAACACCTAAATTTTTACTCGATGTCAATAAATTTCTCTTCCTCAGAAGTGATTTTTCTCGCTTTTGCCAGTGTGCATTTTACCTACCCTCTACTTCGGCCTTTTTTGATGTTCATCTTATAACTTTATTTCGAGACACTATCCATTGTGCTGAACTGATCTTCCGACTCCTTTGCCACTTCTAACCGAATTACGATGTCTTCGGCAAGTTTTCATTTCTTCTCCGTGACTTCAGTCACATTTTTAGTTTCCTGCTCGTTTTGTTTACTGTACAGACTGAATAACATAAGGGATATTATTTAACCACATCTCATCCGCTCGTCAACTGCTGGGTCCCGCTCATGCCCTTGGACTCGGCCTGACTTCTGTGCAAGTTGTAAGCACCCTTTCGCTCCCTGTACTTTATCCTGCTATCCTGAGAATTCCAAACAGCGCGTTCAAGTCGACAATGTCAAAAAGCTTTATCACCGACGCGTGCAGAATCAGCCAATTTCTAGCATAGACCACCATCTGCAGCAAGTTCAGTTGCGAGAAAAGCTTAGCAGAACATCGCACATAAGCGTTTGCTGCCACACAGAGGTGTGCTTACAGCCTCGAACAGTTTCGCAAAAAGGAAATTGTTCCTTTGAGAGCATTGTGACAATGTTTCTCTTTGTAGTGCGTTGACATTTTAGGGCGGAACTTGTGTTTCAGCAAGAGTCAACCAACATGTTACTCCCTTTCCAAATCCGTCTCACGAAATGACGATGGCGGGAGAAAAGGAGGAAAATTATAATATCCTCCACCACAGACCGTATCATAGCTTGTGGAATATAGTTGTAGATATATACTTCCATTGTTGGCAGGGGTTTTAAATGTAATATTCGTGTAGTTCGGAAAAGTCAACTTAAAAGAGAAAAGCAGAGCTGTATTTTTTTTCCATCAATTCTGCTTTAGTGTATTTCTTTCATAGGGAAAATGAATAATAGCAGCCGGTGCATGTTCTTAGAAACACCTATTCCTCGCAAACATCTTCTTTGCGTGGAACAGTTTAATACAGGTTATGGCAAGAAGCACCCACTGCCCCACGCTTTAACTCGGGGCGCCGATGCAGGCAGTACTTCGCTACCCTACGCCTGGTTTTAGGAGTAACCCATGCCATGGGGGGCAGAGCCCTTGCTCTGACGTCTGTAACAACAGCTCGCTGAGAGTTTCCATGGTGCTCCCACGCTAACGAAACAAATCTTTGAACGAAACAAACCTGTGTGCGAAACAAACCCGTGAGAAGCGAAAGACTCTTCCAGTCGGCCCGCCTGTTGAACACGAATCGTCACCGCAGGACTAATGCTCAAGAGTCGAGCGAGAAGTGTTTAACACTTCAAAGAATTCTTCGCACGAATCAAAAACGTCTTCCTGTGGGTCTTAACTAAACACCGATTCCCTTATGCGGTGCTTGTGTCAGGAAAATTCTTTACATCATAGAACGAGTTTTAACAACAAGTACTGCAATTTTTCATTTGGGCTCGTGGTCAACGAGTATTTCGCTCGTTTCCAGGAAACGGAATACAATGCTTTCTGGTTGCATAATTTGGATAAAGAGAAATTTGCGATACTACTCGTCTGCTTTGGCCAACAAACAACGTACGTCGTAAAAAATATGGCGACTATAACGTCATTTCAATGGGTATTTTCGCAAAGCAGCCGTCAACTGGACCGTCGCACGCACGCTCGGGGTAACACGGTGCGGAGAGCACAGGCGGGTTGGCAGGTGCACCAGTAGGCGGCGGGGACGCGGCGTGGCGTGGCGCGGCGCGGGCACTGCGAGCCACAGCGGTGCTCCACGCCTGGACCTGAGTGACAGCTGGGTTTCTCAAGGTGATGCACCACAGCTCGTAAATATTTTTAAAATATATACTTCACCGTCAAGAGCTGATGATAAATACTTCTCTGTTACAAGCAGTTTCGGTTTTCAGACTATCCTGTATACCGAGGGAGATGAACATGAAATATCAAATGAATTTCGTGTATTATCTTCTTTGGTATATAGGATACCTGATGATACTACATGTTCGGCCGTGGTGGCCGAGCTGTTCTAGGCGCTTCAGTCCGGAACTACGCGGCTGCTACGGTCGCAGGTTCGAATCCTGCCTCGGGCATGGATGTGTGGTGATGTCCTTAGGTTAGTTAGGTTTAAGTAGTTCTAAGTTTAGGGGACTGATGACCTCAGATGTCAAGTCCCATAGTGCTTAGAGCTATTTGAACTTTTTGATAATTCATGAAATGTGAAATGGAGTTCGTGTATTCTCTCTTTTGGAATACAAGGTACCTGACGAGTGTCTGAAGACTGTAACTGCTCGTAATAGACAAGTATTTGTTCTGCGCTCTTGGCGGTGAACTCTGACGCTTCTCAAAAGACCACTAGTTGTTCACGGGAGAACTGGCACAGTTGCAGGGCTCGAGTTTGGTGACGCCTTGTGTCGTGTGCATCGCTCTGTTACCTCGGCTCTCGGTTATCAATCAGCTGCCGACAATTACCGTCTGTGACACAGCCAGTAAACCCAGCACCCCTGACTCTTCAAAGAATTCAGCTCCCACTTTTAAAACAGCTTCAAAAGACTGAATACTAAGCACATAAATGAGAAAAAGTTCAGAAAAGTTTCGAAATTTGGTTTAACCTTTGTTGGAAGTTGCAGTGTGTTCTCATTATCAATCTCTCGACGACTGTAATCCGAGAAATTTCCACTTCATTTTAAGCAAAAGCTGACTTTCCACGCATCTAAATGTTTATGATGATACGATATCTCGTGAGCCACGTGTTTAGAACGATATAATTTTGGTGGTACCTGCAGTGGTATATGCGGATATGGTCTTCAAAGTGTGAGTTAGTAGTAAGAAATTAAAAATCGTTCCTGATGCTAAACTTTCACCGAATGTGTAAGTTGCGATAAAAAAGTTTCCGTTGGAAGGCCGCATAATGAGAATCGGTGTGCCAACCAGGGAAAATTGGCGTTATTATTGAGCCAACCATCGCACCGATGCACCAGGTTGAAGATACCCGTTTGGTAGAACACTGAGTCCTGCTGCGTGAAGAAGTTCGCAACTGCCTGCTGCACAGCCTCGTCCGACAGGAGTCGTCGACCCTTCGAGACATTTTTAATGGAACGAAGGCGTGATAATCGCACTGGGAGAGTTCAGCACTATACGGCGGGTGCTCGAGCTGGAGTAACTTCTGACTGACTTGGTAATAGCGTCGCCGTAGTTCACGTTTCTGCATTTACGGAACGCACGTCGGAGAGACACGGATGCCACACTGATTCGTCGGTTACATGTCGGTGCTGCTCACATACCCACACAGGAATCGCGCTACTTTACGTATACGCTACAGGAACGCTCTCAAACGGAAACCCTTAACGCCGTTTCGTAGGAAACCGTGATTTCTTTTGGTATAATAAATAAACAAGCATCGTTCGGATGACTTCTTTTATTACTGACTACCGGTTTCAGTCTGCGTGGTACATCACCTTCAGGTCTGTAGCCGCACAAGTGCAATTTGTGAAAAGAAGTCATCCAGACGGCGTTTGTTTATTTACTGTAAGGATATACCTCTTAATGGGTAGGTTAGGGGAGCAATTTAATTTTCAGATTTCGGTCAATAATTATCCCAAATACTGGTAATGGAATTTTTGTTGCCCCTGCCAGTCGAGCTGGAGTGGGAGGGTGGACGGTGGCACAGGTTAGCCGGCTGTTGAGACGGGCTGTTGTATGCTTTGTTTCTCAGTAAGGTATGTTTGTTTTGCGGAGTGTGCGAGGCTAAATGTGAACCTGCTTAGGGAAGTAATACGACAGCTACGATCCTAGAAAGCGAACTCAGTTCTGCACGCTGACGGGGGAGGTGTGGGCGTACTCGGAACAGCTGCCAGCTGCTGCTGCCGCCGGAGCCTCGCGTCGCCTCCTCGAAGCTGCGAGCCAGAGACGGCCCCACAGGTTTCCCTACTCGACTGTCAGTCGCTTTGTTGTTACGTTCCACGCTGCACTAGGTCTACTGAAAAAGCTCTGGACAGCTGGAAGGCTCGTGCTGCTCCTACCCTGATGGACACCGTGCGGTACTTACGTTCAATATCCCTGGCGCTCAGGTCCGTCTGTGAACAGAAAAAGAGAAATTACAGTTAGTAACCAGTACCGAACTTTTGGCCGGTCGCGCGTTTACTCTAGCACCCAAACACACAATCGTACTTGCTGAGTATCTGCACAGTGCATTGGTAAAGAGCAGGGCAGTGGATAGGTTTCGTGGTCGGCGAAGTATACTGTAGTAGCGGGTGTGGTAGAATCAAGCTGAACAACGTGTGCCACTCGAGCCCATCCCTGGACCTAGTGAGACCGGTTGGAGTGTCGGCGTCTACTGTCTGTGAGACGAAGCTCAGTACTCGATGTGTGTGTGTCTCCGGTTTTTTACAACGCCAGTTTAACCGAACTGTTAAAACTGCCGAAAACAACCGTTTTCTGAAATTACCGATTTTCAGTTTCTTATTCCTTTTATTTTCTGCAATAAACGGAGAAATCGAACGAAGATCGAAAAACTTTGATTCCCTCAGTTTCAAGTTACACAGAATCAAGATATTTAATTAAACAGGCCAATAAAAGAAAACTTAGTCCGTCAAGTGGTAAGTGGATTACTGCTACAAAAAATCACCGGTACTCTTCTGGTGATTGTAATTTTTTGAAACTCTGCTCAAAAATCATGTTGTAATGGGGGATCATACCACTATTTAGGCGTTACGAATAGTCAGTGCTGAAGGGTGAAAACTGAGCCTGAGGAACTCTATTTTTCGTGGTAATTTGTCCGTTTTCTAAGGCTACAAGGAGGTAAAGGCATGTTACATAGCCAGAGGCAGCAGGTCCGTTGCTTTCTATTTTTATTGTAAACTATGAAGGAACTCTTAAGTTTTTTTCCTGTATTATGTAACAAGTTTGTAGTGGCTCCTCTCGTTTTTAATCTTTTAAAGCAGATGTACTTCACTGATATCACATTTCGTGAAATACTTCCAGACTAGTGATAGTACCATTCTGTAATACGAATGATGTCCGACGACGACAGTGAGAAACTACCCCGTAAACCAGATGGAGCAAGTCGTGCAAACTGCACGTACACACACAGCATGTAAGAGGCCACGCCACATGGTAGGAGGTACATTATTGTCTCAGCAATGCTCTACTAATTCTTATGTCATGTGTTTGAAAAATAGCACTGATAGCTTTTCTCATTTTCTATGATAATACAATGATTTAAAGCAATGCAAATTTTACGAATAAGAACTACTCGTTCTTTAAATAAGGGATTATAAGAAACGAACACTTTTAGCACTGTTGCTAAGCTAATTGCTGCTTCGGTTATTTTACCCGGTTATTGGTAAAAAAGAAAAACACCTGTTACAACCGAGACCAAACAAATACCCAGAAATACAGGCTATTCAGAACTAAAATACCGGTATCGGTTTTAACCGGTCGGTTCTTGCCAGTCCGCAGCTCTTGGTCGTGCGGTAGCGTTCTCGTTTCCCGCGCCCGGGTTCCAGGGTTCGATTACCGGCGGAGTCAGGGATTTTCTCTGCCTCGTGATGACTGGGTGTTGTGTGCTGTCCTTAGGTTAGTTAGGTTTAAGTAGTTCTAAGTTCTAGGGGACTGATGACCATAGATGTTAAGTCCCACAGTGCTCAGAGCCATTTGAACCATTTGGTTCTTGCCACGGCCCGGTCTAGCGACCGCCGCTCTGCGAGGAGGCAGGCACGCACAAACTGCTGGCAAACTATCGTACGAAACTTGCCTTTCTGTTGCTTGAAACCGTTTCCCTGCTTCGCAGCCCGCGGGCTGGTGGCTCGCGTCGCTGCCTTTACAACCCGGGTTCCTGGGCTCGATAACGAACGGGTCGGGGATTTTCTTGGCTCGGGTACTGGCTGCTTGTATCGCCTTAATTATCTCGTCTTCATCGTAAAGACGAGCAGGTCGAAGAAGTGGCTTCAAGCAGAAAGAAAGAGTTGCATCGGGCGGCCCAGCATCCTGAGGTGTCGCCTGCCGCAGAATATAATGCCACGCGGTCTTTTCATTTCACTGTTTCTCAAAATACCCGGTTTTAAAATTTGAAACACTTTCTGCACGTGTGTTTGAAACAATTGTGGAAACATTTTTTCCAGTCCGACATAGGTCGCTCAAAAAATATGGTTTCGATTATATTCGAGAGTTTCCTGATGTGAGTAAAATCACTGTCCGTGAAACTGTTGTTCGACGTAAGACGATAAAAATACTCTCTAGGTGATAAATAATGTGAGTTGCGACAATAAGACATTAGTTCCGCTTCTTCTTCTTCAAATAATCGATGTTTCCACGCGCTATGCGAAAGGTGTCATTGGCACGATGAAGAACGGTGCGATATTTTCGGCTGTTTTCTTCTGGATTCATCGACGATTTGTCACAAACGGATTGTTGTTTACTATTCAGAGTTAACAGTTCTTCGAGCCTCTAAAGCAATGGCCGTGACACGTTCAGTGCAACCAAACAGACGAGTCACCATTTCCTTCGAAATGCTTCCTTAGCGAGACACTTTTGGTGTTCCGAGTTGATCCGAAAGCCACAAAACAGCTGAATGCCATGAAGGTTCGACCCGCGCGAATAAACCCTCGTTTCGCCTCCCGTGCACAGGTTTGGCGTCTGCTCGACTGCAGTCCCGCCGAAAGACGTGCCGTGCCGAGCCCCCGTCTTCGACCTTGTCTGGAACGGCTTCTGTGTCTTGGGGACACAACAGCTGACTGTGGTCGAACTTTCTGCAGTTTGCCGGTCGCGCACGAAGAAATTCTGCAAACGATGTGGAGTCTTTTGCGAATAAGATGGATTAACAGTAAATTTTAAATGTTTGTGAAATCTTATGGGACTTAACTGCTGATGTGATCAGTCCCTAAGCTTACACACTATTTAACCTAAATTATCCTAAGGACAAACACACACACCCATGCCCGAGGGAGGACTCGAACCTCCGCCGGGATCAGCCGCACAGTCCATGACTGCAGCGCCTTAGACCGCTCGGCTAACAGTAAATTAAACGACTCGATCCTAGGTATTGCCTTTCATTTAGACCTTAACAAAAATAGTAAAAAAATCAATCAACTAAAACACTGAAATGAATTTTCCGTTTCTTCACATCACAGCATATTGCAACCCTCACTGTAGACAAAATTCCACGCCAGTTACTGAACTGCAGTAACTTCGAGCATAAACATTCCGGATTAAGTGCCCGTAAGATTCGCGTGCCCGGGGTTCCGTAAAAGTTAACTTATTATAGTTCATCCATCCTGGGAATCGAGAATTAGACGATTTTTGCCTGTTTTCGATATCGATACTGCGAAGATATCGGTCCCGAAATTTCCAAGAATTCCGAGAATGTTTTAAGTCTAAATTTATTGTGTAATTTTGGATTTGCTGTTGCAACTTTCATTTATTTTATTAATTTTGGAGTTTTATTAACACGGTATGCTAACTGGCAGTTACGTATGTTGACTTCATCTGCTCTCATTTCTGCTATTATTTCTCGTAAAATTTGACGGAAGTCTCCAGAGAAGAAAACGGCACAGCCGGCGATAAGGCTGTTGTTGCGGGGACATCGGACCTCATCCCGAACAATGGAAGTGCGGCCTTGCGCGAGTTACCGATACTACTTTGCTCTGAAACATTACAGATGCCGTGCCAGTCGTTAGGCACAGACTGCCAGCGCGGCAGTGTGGCGGCCTGCCCTTCGCTTATCACCGCTAGGTGTCAGGAGCACCGTTTCCACAGCGGCAGACGACTCTGTTTCAAAGTAGCTCAGCCAGTTAGCACGAAATATTTGTAAATTACGTACGCAGGCCTCTCTTACGGATCACTTTACCTATTACTGTCAACCAGATCAGAAACCCCAGATTAGTTGCTGAGACTTTTCACAGCTTACGAATGTAATGTAGCTTCGTAATGGCAAAGAAATATGACAAATGAATTGTGCGATATAATTGCAAATTAACAGTTTTGGCGTTTTCCTTTACTTGTATTGTGCACCGTCGCTTCTTGCCAAATTTTGCGATTCTAGGTCAGTAGGAAGCACCCTATCATTTTCGACGACTGAGTTTGCGAGCACCAAGAAATTTCGATATCTTTCGATTGTATTGGCTCAGAGGCTTAAATTTTTACACTGCCGAGGAGCTGTAGACTTTAGTACGTGACATAAATTTCAGTTCGACACGTCTATTCGTTCCTGACGAAAAGGGATCTCAATAGTCGGACAGACGTCAGACAGACAAGGAAGTGATCCTATAAGGGCTCCTTTTTTACTGTTGAGGTACAGAATGCTAGAGATGACAAAATTTAAAGCGACGGCAGTGTGCCATCCCAGTTGCGTGGTATACTGACAGCTTGTGAGAAAGAGTTAGAAGGCCGTCCTTGGGAGACGTCGGTGCCGAGTGAAATTGAGAGGTCGTTACGACGAGGCCGGCCGAGCTTTGGCGAGCAGCCGCTGGCACAGGCTGGCAGGCGCAGCCGTCAATGAGCTAGCTGGCCGGCCGGCCGGCCAAAAGCAGGCAGCGGCTGGCGGCTGCGTCTGGCCGCCGCCTCTACCCCGCGCTATTCCCGTCCCGCGTGCGGCGGAATGCGCCCACCGCGCACCTCACCTCACCACACCACACTAGCCCGAATGCTCTGGCAGGAACTCAGGCGCCAGAAGGGTCGCTCCGATACCGTCCCTTACCTTAGCCAGTATAATCTACGCTCAGAAATAAATTGTTACGCGACAAGATCGGTCGCTTCTCGAAGTGCGACCCCAAAAAACTAGTCAGACTTGGAGATCGTTTTACCCCAACTCTGACTTTCAACTAAGCACATCTTCTTCAACACGATTGAAATATAATTCATCATCTCCAAATATACGTAAAACTTATTTTAGTACATCTTGTACTTTTCGAGATATAACGGTTTAAATTACTCTTAAATTACTTTCCTCCTTTACAACGGGTGTTTCGATATTATGAACAGTTAATGAAATATAACACATATCGGCAGATGTTCATCCAGCGATCGGTTACAAATGTTCTTTATGTGTCAGCATGAAAATCTAATGAAAGGGAGCGGAGCGGACAGTTTTAGATTTTTCCGTTCGAAATGTGCATTTCTACGCCAGTTTGTCAAGTTGAGGTACTCGTTTTTTCGTGTCTAAAAAGCCCGTCCCTTGCTACGTTTCTGGCCTAATTCAATCGAGAGGCGAGAGATCGTTGGCTTTTAGTTTGATAGGATATCGTTGAGAACCGTCCAAAAGAGCGCACAGCAGTCTGCGACGTGTACGGTGTATCCGAGGAGGAGTCAGCGGAATTCAGCGATACGACAGCAACGAACGTTCGGAGCAAAGATGTCCAATAAACGTGGGCTCTAAAGCGCATGCCTAAGTGCTGTGAGCACTTCTTCATCACCGGTACTGTAAAACAAATCTCTTCTACCGAATAGGTGCTCGTAGTTCTTAATTATGTTTGGTTCGTGGGGCGCTCAACTGCGCGGTCATCAGCGCCGGTACAAAGTCCCAATTCTTTTCATTCTCCAATTTTATTCGTAGTTCAATATGGCCACGAATGATGATGATGACGAAACGATCAGGACAACACAAACACCCAGTCCCCGGGCAGAGAAAATCCCCATCCCGGCCGGGAATCGAAACTGGGACCCTGTGATCCAGCGGCTGTAGCTCTTAAGCTATGAGCTGTAGTGCCCACGTTTACTACACTGGTCCGTACTATCTGTTCCCAAAATACGGAAACCAAAGACGTTACAGCAGAAGAGATCTGTTTCACACTTCTAAAGATGGAGAACTGCTCATAGCTCTTACGGTACGGCCTTTAGAGCCCACGCTCAATAAACAATTTTTGCTCCGAATAACGGCTCCTGTCCACTACCCCTGGGACGCCCTGTACACTGATAAGGCAGGACAAATAACGGCGTCCTGGTCCACGTCTGGAACGCGGTACAGCAGCGAGTGCCCGTGCCACCACCAGACAACGTCTACACAAAGGCCGCGCGATTCCCGCAAATTAGCTTGCACGGGATGGCTTTCATGATGTATCTGACACCAGCTTATCTCGCAAGCCAGTGTACGTCTGGAAACGCACCTTCATTGCTAGGACTGCAGTTGGTTATTAAAAGGCCCTCATTGAGATGTGAGCTCGAAAGAGAGGCGTATCTACAGGCGCTGGACGATTCTCTCTCAATTCTACGTCTACGTCATATTCCGCAACCACCTAACAGTGTGTGGCGGAGGGTATTTCTGCTACCACTAACTGATCCCTGTTCCACTCGCGAATGACACGTGGGAAGAATGATTGTCGGTAACCCTCTGTATTACCTATAATTTCTCGAATCTTACCATCGTGGTCATTTCGTGCGATGTATTTCGGAGCAACTAATATGGTGTCCGACTCTACCCGGAAAGTGTTTTCTCGAAATTTCAGTACTAAACCTCTCCATGATGCACGACGGCTCTATCGTACCGCGTGCCACTGGAGTTTGTTGAGCATCTGTGTAACGCTCTCTCGCGAATAAACGACCCCGCGACGAAACGCGCCGCTCTTCGTTGGATCTTCCGCATCTTTTCTATCAGTCCTAATTACTAAGGATCCCAGACAGACGAGCAATACTTAAGAAAGGGTCGAACAAGCGCCTTGTAAGTCACTTCCTCCGGTTCTGTTCAAAATAATCTATTCTCAGTGACCATACTGTCACCGAAACGAGATATAACAGGGAAAAGGCCACAGTGCTGAATTCGGTATCCGCCATTGTTTCGCCGCGGAAGATCGTAACACGGTAGTGGAAAGGCATCTGGACCAGAATGATTGACGCATAAGATTCTACAAGATTATGCGAAATTACTTTTTCCCCTTTTAGCAGCCGTTAATCTTAAATCGCTGGAGCAACGAAAGGTACCTAGCAACTGGAAAAAAGCGCACGTCATTCCCGTTTTCAAGAAGGATTGTAGGACAGATGCTCGTAATTATAGACCTATATCTTTCAGTCTGGTGTAGAATTATGGAACATGTTTTGTGCTCATTTGTTATCAGGTATTTGGAAAACGAAAATCTCTTCTATAAAAATCAACATGGATTCCGCAAACAGAGATGTTCGTCCATGAGATCCACAGCGCCGTAGAGAACGGCGCTCAGGCTGACGCCGTTTAAGAAGGCATTTGACACCGTCCCGCACAGCCGTTTAGCGAGAAAATGCGTTCTTATCGAGTATCGGAGCAGATTTGCGACTGGAACCAAGACTTCCTTGCAGACAGAACTCAACACGTCACTTTTAACGGATGGAAATCGACAGATGTAAAGGTATCCTCGGGAGTACCTCAAGCAAGTGTGCGAGGGTCCTCACTGTTTACAATGTATGTAGAAAGCGTCGGAAGCTTTTTAAGACTGTTTGCAGATGATGCAGTTGTCTACAAGAAAATAAGAACGCCAGGAGACACAGGATTTGCAGATTGACCTTGCAGAGGATTGTGAAATATTGCTCTTACATAGGAAAAGAAATCCACTACCACGACTACACTATTGATGACAATTTGCTGGAAATCTCATCGTAAAATATCTACGAGTAACTATATCAAAAGCGACCTTAAGAGAAATGACCACATAAAACAAATAGTAGGAAAATCAGATGGCAGACTGAGGTTAAGAGCAATAATCTGAAGCAAGTGTAAGTCATCCACGAAGGAAGTGGCTTACCGTGTACTTGTTCGACGGATTCTTGAGTATTGTTCCGCGACCCTCTGCAGATAGGACTGACAGAAGAGATAGAGAAGATCCAACGAATAGCGGCGCGTTACGGCACGGGATCGTTTAGCCGGCGCGAGAGCGTTGCAGAGATACTCAACCAACTCCAGGGGCAGACGCTGCAAGAGATGCGTTGTGCATCACGGAGAAGTTTGCTGTAGAAATTTCGAGTGAGTACTTTCCGGGAAGAGTGGGACAGCTTTTACTTCCTCTCATACACGTCTCGCGAAATGACCAGGTGGAGAAAATTCGAGAAATGAGAGCTGATTCGGAGGCTTACTGACAATCACTCTTCCCACGCGCCAGTCGCGAGGTTGCCAATGAAGGGCTGGATCAGTTTGTTGTAACAGAAGTACTCTCCGTCAGACAACGTTAGGTGGCTTTTTTTCATTTCGGTGAAGGAATTTATAAAGTTCACTGTGCTGTTCTATGAGAATGTAGTTCGTTTGAAGCAATATTAGACAATACAGGAAATCCAACAAAAATTCGCCTACTACCTTGACAATAGCTTATTTCATAAGCCAATGTATTTTTGGAAACACGCCATCATTTTTAGGAGTGCAGGTTACTGCTGAAAGGTCCTCACTGAAGTGTGAGCTCGAGAGAGGCGCGTCTCTCACCGTACATTGGGCGGCGGACGATTGTCTATACACTGGCCTGGCATTCGCATTCTGAGGAGGGAGGAGCCACTGTACTCTGCGTGGATCTCTAATCTCTCTCGTCTCATTGTTACAATCCTTGTGCGAAGAACGTGACGGTGTATGTAGAACGGCCGCTCAGTTTTGTTGGAGTACAGATTCCATATTTATAGATTTCCGAAAATTGCAGATTGTTAACGAAGGTACGAGCATACGAAATAGGTTCCCAGACACTTGAGTGGCTCGAAGATTTCTTTGGTAATAGTACCGTGTATGTTGTTCGACGGCGAGCGTTCATCAGAGACGAGGGTGTTTGGCAGACAGGGTGTGTAGCAATGTGCGATTATTTGCTGAAAACGCTACGGTTCGCGGTAAGGTGTCCAAGATGGGTGACTGTAAGATGACACAAAACGATTTAGACAAAATTTCTAGTTAGTGTGATGAATGGTAGCTAGCTCTAAACGTAGAAAAATGTAAGTTAATGCAAGTGAGTAGAAAAAACTAACCTGTAACGTTCGAGTACAGTGTTAGTGGTGTCCTGCTTGACACAGTCACATCGTTTGAATATCTGGGCGTAACGCTACAAAGCGATACGAAATGGAACGAACCTCAGGATTGTAGTAGGGAAGACGATTTACTGGGTGAATTTTAGGGAGGTGTGGTTCATCTGTAAAAGAGATCGCATATAGGACGCTAGTGCGATCTGTTCTCGAATGTTTGGGATCCGCAGTAGGTCAGATTAAAGGAAGACATCGAAGCAGTTCAGAGGCGGGCTGCAAGATTGGTTAGCGGTAGGTTCGAACAACGCGCAAGTGTCACGGAAATGCTTTGGGAACTCAAATGGGAATCACTGGAAGACAGACGACGTTCTTTTCGAGGAACACTATTGAGAAAGTTTAGAAACCTGGCATTTGAAGCTGTTACGTCCAACACACACTGCGCGCAAGGACCGCGAATATAAGGTACGATAAGTTAACGCTCCTACGGAGGCAGACATACAGCCGTTTTTCTCTCTCGCTCTGTCTGCGAATGCAACAGGAAAGAAAACGACTAGTACTGGTACAGGATGCCCTCTACCACGCACCGTACGGGGATTTTCGTAGTATGTATGTATGTGCAGGATGTGTGGCTATACCCAAGAGACTGTCGCGACATCTAAGTCGCCTTTTTTCCCGAGGACTGCCATCGAAACTCCGCGACCAGGTGAGCCGTGTTACACGTGGGCCACTCCCCTTTTTCGGGAGCTCCTGCGGACAGTCGTGCAGCGGAGGAATGGGCCCGGCATTTGGAGCAGGAGCGTCACGTGTGGCAACCTCGGGAACGGGGGCGGTGGGCGGTGGGCGGCACAGCGCGTGAGCCGGCTGCGCTATTCCTGGCGCCGCGGCTTGCACAGTGTAGGCTGTCCTCTGCTATAATAGGCGGCGGGCGGCTGTTGTAGTAGCTCCTACCTGCTGACCGCTCTGGCTGCTAGAGTTACGTCTGCTGCCTCCCCAGGGCCATATCCGTACCGATACCGACTTTTGAGTCATCGTAATCACCACCACCACCGCTGACAACAGCACCACTCCCCAGTTTAGACGCGTGCGTACATCGGGCAGGCCGCAGTAAAATGACACGCACGATCCCGATTTTGAGTGTATACATATTCGGCACGGAGGCCGCCTGAATCCTGTCACTCCACACGGGGCGACACAGAAAGACGATACAAATGGTTCAAAGGGCTCTGAGCACTATGGGACTTAACATACGAGGTCATCAGTCCCCTACAACTTAGAACTACTTAAACCTAACTAACCTAGGGACATCACACACATCCATGCCCGAGGCAGGATTCGAACCTGCGACCGTAGGAATCACGCGGTTCCGGACTGAAGCGCCTAGAACCGCTCGGTCACCGCGGCCGGCTTAACGATACATTCGTCATATGTAGAATAAGAAAAAGTGATACAAACAATTTAAATATAAGATTAACTTCAAACACAAACTGAAATTAGATATGCTCGACGACTCCCCCTACTTTACAGATTGGTGTCTCTGCGTGTGCTCGTGTAACGTCTGTTTGGAACGAGCTATTGCTTAGTGTACAGATTATACTACGTGTTCTCGAAAGCTGTAAGTGTGGTCCTATGGCAGGACTGGTTTTTCAACTGACTCCGGTGTGTTTAAGGTACACACAGCGGTTGCCACAGACGTGACGAATGAAAATTTTGAAATATATTAAAATTTTCTGATGCCCCAGAAGGGCGAAACACGTCAATGAAAATATTGTTTCCCCTACAACCGAGACTGTTTTTCTTTCGAAATATTATCTATGGTTGCTGTACCAGGCACGCCACGGACTGGGAAGAATTGTATCGCCAAATTTTCCGCTGATGAGATGTACTACTGTGTATTTGTAGAAGTAACTCACTTTTTATCGTATCGAGAGGTCTCAGTTGTCATGCTCCACAGACTGTGCTGCTACTAACTCAGTGGGAACATGGGTCCGGAAAGGCTGTCTCACTATGTCTTATAGAATTCACTTCGTTCAGTTCTTCAGCGTACATTACTCACAAAAAACACAACTACAGACCGTACGACTACATCACACGAAAGTGTTTATTTCAAGATGTGCAGAAAATGCCCTTGTGTCTACATCTGGTTAACTAGTAACTCCTACATTCTCCACCAGCGTGATCTCGTAACATGTGGACGCGAAGTGTCCCGCACAGCTAAACATGCCAGACTTGTGGTTGTGGGGGCATTTCGCACAGCGTCTTGGCACCCGCACCGTGTACTGTCTGTGGACGGTCAGCGCATCCGGGAACCAGTGCGATCGCGGTTTGGCCCAAGTATCAGTCCCAACACACAGCATTTTTAACATCTCACACAAGAAAGAGCTTCTTGTGGTGTGCTGCCACGTTTCCTAGTGTGAAGAGTAAGTGTGGAATGAAGCGTTTTTGGACTCGTGTCCGCAGAAGATAGAACTAACAGCCGCTGGATCACAGGCTTCCGTCGGCCGGTTAGTCCATGTTTTGTACTCCGTGCGTCACTACGCTTTGACAAGAGGTTTAGCAGTAACAGCTCCACTACGAACGAGAACGTGACGAGTGATGGAAATTTGTGCCAAACCTGGACTCGAACTCGGTGTTTCCTAATTATCGCGAACAGTCGCCTGAAAGTATGGGTCCCGAACACTTCAGCAGTATTCTGAGATGGGTCGCATAAGTGTTTTGAAAGCAGTCTTGTTTCTAGAGTAGTTTTATTTTTCTAGTATCGTGCGAATGAACAGAATTCTGTCGGCTTCCTAACCTGCGACTGAGACCGTGTGATCATTCCATTTCGTATCCTTACAAATTTTTACTACCGAGTTGACCGACTGCATTTGCGACTCGTCGATAGTGCAGTCACGGGATACTACGAGTACATTTCTGCAGTTTGTGACGTGTGCGAGTTTACATTTCCGAAGTTGCTAATTTGTGGACCACTTTGAGGTCTCAGTAAGATTTGGGCAGATATTTCCGCACCTTTCTTCAGGAAAGACTTCACTGTAGACGCTAAAAATCTGAGGCCAGTATTTCGTACAGCACGAATAAGACGGGTAGCGGCGCGCTTCCCTGCGGTGCGCCGGAAGTCGGTCCTGCGAGTGTCGATGGCAGGCTGCGTCCTGCCTGGCGAGAAATTTTCGAACGACTCACAAATTTTGGATGCTCAGTAGCTTCGTACTTTCGGTAATAAGCCTCGTTATTGTAACGAGTCAAATATTTTCAAAGGTAAATAACGTAAAAACGGACAATGCCAGCTTTCATTTTATATCCGCAAAAAAAATAAACTTATTTTATATAGCATAGTTTTTATTTCGATTCTGTGGTAGTTTGTCGTATTATTGTAATTAGTTTTAAGCGTAAATTATAGTAAATAGGCAGCATGTTTCAACAATTGACACAAAACCTGTGTTTTGCTTCAGAAATACACGCGTGGCGCCGTGTTCAGCGAGGACAGAGAATCCGGGCTTCGCTCACCCTCAATGACGTGTACTCGTTCGCAGCTGTGGCCTCTGAACGCGGCGTGTTCTCTAAATTGCAGACTCAGCTTTCTTAAAGAGCTCGCACTGACACCGCAGCTACGCCTGAGCGTCTTCACTCGTCTCGTTTCCATCCAGCGTATTCAGTTTACGTACTTCACGCCCGGCCATGTGAGACACTGGGCTGGCCTGCGCTGGGGTGGTATTCCTGAGGACGGCGGCTCGAATCCGCGTCAGGAACAGGTTTCCCTCGAATTGCTCGACGCGAATGCCGGAGTGGTTCTTTTCACAATGACACACTATTTGTTACCCTGCTCCGTCTCTAATGACTTCGTTGTCAGGCTGTCGTATTCTTTCTCTTTTCCTGTTTATACAACAGGAACAGGCAAACGGCATTCACGGATGTTCTCTGTTATACAATTGGCGTGGAACTATTTTCACTGGCTGTGTTACACGGCTCAACAGTCACACTCGTGGTAGTGCTGTATCGAGTACAGTCCAGGCCGGCCTTTGTGGCCGAGCGGTTCTAGGGGCTTCAGTCCGGAACCGCGCTGCTGCTACGGTCGCAGGTTCGAATCTTGCCTCGGGCGTGGATGTGTGTGACGTCGTTAGGTTAGTTAAGTTTAAGTAGTTCTAAGTCTTGGGGACTGATGACCTCAGATGTTAAGTCTCATAGTGCTCAGATCCATTTGAACCAGTTTTGAACGGATTCTAGTTGTCGTTCCCTCCCACTGCTCTTTTCGGCATAAACTCTACACCCGTTGCTATCCGTACCTGTCAGGGAACTAGACACGACCACCAGCAGATCTGTCACGGTTCTTATACTACTAAACGACCGCCACAAATTACCCTCTAAGTTGTGACGTTGCGACACGTACATACAGACCACTGAAAACACTTTCAGAAATGTTAGAATAAAAGAGAGCGATGAAGACAACTCAGAAAGCTAGCCACGTACCACAGCTTCCTCGTACCATTTTTTTCAGCCGCTGTTAAGCGGCCAGACGGCAAATCTATCCATACGGTTTCTTGCGACATTCGTTTGGTCACGACCTCCATTGCACTATGTTTCATTTTTTTTTCTTTCGCCAACACATAATTTTTTACGTCACATAACAATAAACATTTCTCAATGTTACATTCGCAGTAGATCAGAGTACATGTGTAACATTCTGGCCAGACCAATACTACTTCTTCTCCTCCTTCAGAGAAGCTCACTCCGGCCTTACTAACCGACTTTCCAACGAACAAGTAGCTATCTGACAACCCAAGTACGCATCGGAAACGGTGGGGCGGTTACCTGGTGGCAAATGATCGACTGCGGAAGAGGGAATCCAGCAGCTAGAGCCGCCTTACCTGAATCCACACTGGCATGCTAACAGCAGCAAGCAGAAACGACAACGGGGGCCATTATGCAGAATAATGATGATGTCGAGTGTCTCATTGCTGTTAATGTTTTGGACATGTAATGTCTCAGGAATATGAGACACCGAATCTCTCTCTCTCTCTCTCTCTCTCTCTTTCTCTCTCTCTCTCTCATACACATTATTATGTTGAAAGACATAATAAAACTGCCGAGCAACGCTGAAGGAAAATACGTACGCTGTTTTGTTACAGCGCTGTTCAGTAAATGTGTATTCGAAACAGCTGCTCAAAATGATGACAGCCACGGTCACTACAGATCGCAGAGAGAGTTGTCAGTTTGGACGCAGACATTCAAGCATTCCACGATAACGACTTACAGATCGCTTCGACCCTGAGAATAAATTCCGGCCTGATGTCTCGTGGGCCGATCTCTTGTCATGACACGAGGAGGAGGACGACGACGACAAACACGTCACTGGAGGGCAGAGCGGGCTGCGGCGGCTGTCCCTGCAGCTGGGAGACGGCTGGGCAGCAAGTGTCAGCTCCCGAGAAGGCTGCGAGCGAGTGTTCGGCCGACGTTTTGTAGCTGTGTGCAGATGCAATCGACCTCTCCTCAAAGTTCCTCTGTAGGCTTCTCGACCACCTAGTGTATGCTTCTCCCCTTAAAAAATTACTTGCAGCTAAACAGCATTCCTTGTAGATACGAAATGTGTTGCGACTTAACTTGCGTTAGGTATCCTCAGTGCCACAGCAGCAGAATTGTGACTAGTAAGAATGCTGTTTGTTAACGCATATCTGAGAAACATAAGGCACGAAATAATCCTAGCATTAAGAACGAGATAATGGAAATGTGTTGCTTGTAGAAGACAGAGGATGTCTATAGCCTGACGTTTAAGGTCCAACGTTCCACCAAGCAGTCAACTGTCCGTAGCGGTCATCTCGCTGTGGCTCTGTCTCCAACAGTGTCGCCAAGCAACGCGCAAAAATTTTAATTAAAACGGATGATTTTTTCCCGCCAGAGAAACGATTTCAAACTGTTCGCGTCACATCTCGAAAAGTAGTGAGCTCACTGAAAAGGCAGCGTGCTTTTTTTCCGCTGTCGCATACTGTTTGAAATGTATAAGCTTCGGAAACGGACTTTAACTGATAACAAATATCAAGTTTAAAGTCACTATCACGCACAAAAATTAAAAAAATTCTGGTATTCACAAATGGGGTAGATCTCTATAATGTCTCTAAGCATGACAAAAATATGTTCTCGAGCTTAATTAGACCGAATGTCATATTTTCTTCTCTCGATGAAGGCGAAATTCCGCCTCCGGGAAAGTCCGCTACGTGAGAACTGCCGAGCGAAAGGCTTCAAGTTAGGCTGTATATGTTTGGTTTCAGCTGTGAGTAACCGACACAAATAATTTCCCAAGGAAGGCAACGAGTAACTCATTAGCCTACTCAGAGGGCTGTAGCAAGTTTAGCAGATACCAGTTACGTGCGCCTTAACAAGGCATCACTAGCGACGAGTTAGATAAGCTCCACGCATAGGTACCGAAATTTTAACTCTTCTCCGACGAAAACAGCGCACAAATCGACGTGAAGAATATACTTGTTGTTGCGGTCTTCAGTCCTGAGACTGGTTTGATGCAGCTCTCCATGCTGCTCTATCCTGTGCAAGCTCCTTCATCTCCCAGTACCTACTGCAGCCTACATCCTTCTGAATCTGCTTAGTGTATCCATCTCTTGGTCTCCCTCTACGATTTTTACCCTCCACACTGCCCTCCAATGCTAAATTTGTGATTCCTTGATGCCTCAGAACATGTCCTACCAACCGGTCCCTTCTTCTTGTCAAGTTGTGCCGCAAACTCCACTTCTCCCCAATTCTATTCAATACTTCCTCATTAGTTATGTGATCTACCCATCTAATCTTCAGCATTCTTCTGTAGCACCACATTTCGAAAGCTTCTATTCTCTTCTTGTCCATACTAGTTATCGTCCATGTTTCACTTCCATACATGGCTACACTCCATACAAATACTTTCAGAAACGACTTCCTGACACTTAAATCTATATTCGATATTAACAAATTTCTCTTCTTCAGAAACGCTTTCCTTGCCATTGCCAGCCTACATTTTATATCCTCTCTACTTTGACCATCATCAGTTATTTTGCTCCCCAAATAGCAAAACTCCTTTACTACTTTAAGTGTCTCATTTCCTAATCTAATTCCCTCAGCATCACCCGACTTAATTCGACTACATTCCATTATCCTCGTTTTGCTTTTGTTGATATTCATCTTATACCCTTCTTTCAAGACACTGTCCATTCCGTTCAACTGCTCTTCCAAGTCCTTTGCCGTCTCTGACAGAATTACAATGTCATCGGCGAACCTCAAAGTTTTTATTCCTTCTCCCTGGATTTTAATACCTACTCCAAATTTTTCTTTTGCTTCCTGCTTGCTCAATATACAGATTGAATAACATCGGGGAGAGGCTACAAACCTGTCTCACTCCCTTCCCAACCACTGCTTCCCTTTCATGCCCCTCGACTCTTATAACTGCCATCTGGTTTCTGTAAAAATTGTAAATAGCCTTTCGCTCCCTGTATTTTACCCCTACCACCTTTAAAATTTGAAAGAGAGTATTCCAGTCAACATTGTCAAAAGCTTTCTGTAAGTCTACAAATGCTAGAAACGTAGGTTTGCCTTTCCTTAATCTTTCTTCTAAGATAAGTCGTAGGGTCAGTATTGCCTCACGTGTTCCAACATTTCTACGGAATCCAAACCGATCTTCCCCGAGGTCGGCTTCTACAAGTTTCTTCATTCGTCTGTAAAGAATTCGCGTTAGTATTTTGCAGCTGTGACTTAATAAACTGATAGTTCGGTAATTTTCACATCTGTCAACACCTGCTTTCTTTGGGATTGGAATTATTATATTCTTCTTGAAGTCTGAGGGTATTTTGCCTGTCTCATACATCTTGCTCACCAGATGGTAGAGTTTTGACAGGCCTGGCTCTCCCAAGTTCGTCAATAGTTCTAATGCAATGTTATCTACTCCCGGGGCCTTGTTTCGACTCAGGTCATTCAGTGCTCTGTCAAACTCTTCACGCAGTATCGTATCTCCCATTTAATCTTCATCTACATCCTCTTCCATTTCCATAATATTGTCCTCAAGTACATCGCCCTTGTATAGACCCTCTATATACTCCTTCCACCTTTCTGCTTTCCCTTCTTTGCTTAGAACTGGGTTTCCATCTGAGCTCTTGATATTCATACAAGTGGCTCTCTTTTCTCCAAAGGTCTCTTTAATTTTCCTGTAGGCAGTATCTATCTCACCCCTAGTGAGATAAGCCTCTACATCCTTACATTTGTCCTCTAGCCATGCCTGCTTAGCCATTTTGCACTTCCTGTCGATCTCATTTTTGAGACGTTTGTATTCCTTTTTGCCTCCTTCATTTACTGCATTTTTATATTTTTTCCTATCATCAATTAAATTCAATATTTCTTCTGTTACCCAAGGATTTCTACTATCCCTCGTCTTTTTACCTACTTGTTCCTCTGCTGCCTTCACTACTTCATCCCTCAGAGCTACCCATTCTTCTTCTACTGTATTTCTTTGACTCATTCCTGTCAATTGTTCCCTTATGCTCTCCCTGAAACTCTGTACAACCTCTGGTTTAGTCAGTTTATCCAGGTCCCATCTCCTTAAATTCCCTCCTTTTTGCAGTTTCTTCAGTTTTAATCTACAGTTCAAAAATGGTTCAAATGGCTCTGAGCACTATGGGACTCAAACATCTGTGGTCATAAGTCCCCTAGAACTTAGAACTACTTAAACCTAACTAACCTAAGGACATCACACACATCCATGCCCGAGGCAGGATTCGAACCTGCGACCGTAGCGGTCACGCGGTTCCAGACTGAAGCGCCTTTAACCGCACGGCCACACCGGCCGGCCAATCTACAGTTCATAACCAATAGATTGTGGTCAGAGGCCACATCTGCCCCTGGAAATGTCTTACAATTTAAAACCTGGTTCCTAAATCTCTGTCTTACCATTATATAATCTATCTGATACCTTTTAGTATCTCCAGGATTCTTCCATGTATACAACCTTCTTTTATGATTCTTGAACCAAGTGTTAGCTATGATCAAGTTATGCTCTGTGCAAAATTCTACCAGACGGCTTCCTCTTTCATTTCTTACCCCCAATCCATATTCACCTACTATGTTTCCTTCTCTCCCTTTTCCTACGCTCGAATTCCAGTCACCCATGACTATTAAATTTTCGTCTCCCTTCACTATCTGAATAATTTCTTTTATCTCATCATACATTTCTTCAATTTCTTCGTCATCTGCAGAGCTAGTTGGCATATGAACTGTAGTAGGCATAGGCTTCGTGTCTATCTTGGCCACAATAATGCGTTCACTATGCTGTTTGTAGTAGCTTACCCGCACTCCTATTTTTTTATTCATTATTAAACCTACTCCTGCATTAACCCTATTTGATTTTGTATTTATAACCCTGTATTCACCTCACCAGAAGTCTTCTTCCTCCTGCCACCGAACTTCACTAATTCCCACTATATCTAACTTTAACCTATCCATTTCCCTTTTTAAATTTTCTAACCTACCTGCCCGATTAAGGGATCTGACATTCCACGGTCCGATCCGTAGAACGCCAGTTTTCTTTCTCCTGATAACGACGTCCTCCTGAGTAGTCCCCGCCCGGAGTTCCGAATGGGGGACTATTTTACCTCCGGAATATTTTACCCAAGAGGACGCCATCATCATTTAACCATACAGTAAAGCTGCATGCCCTCGGGAAAAATTACGGCTGTAGTTTCCCCTTGCTTTCAGTCGTTCGCAGTACCAGCACAGCAAGGCCGTTTTGGTTAGTGTTACAAGGCCAGATCAGTCAATCATCCAGACTGTTGCCCCTGCAACTACTGAAAAGGCTGGTGCCTCTCTTCAGGAACCACACGTTTGTCTGGCCTCTCCACAGATACCACTCCGTTGTGGTTGCACCTACGGTACTGCTATCTGTATCGTTGAGGCACGCAAGCCTCCCCACCAACGGCAAGGTCCATGGTTCATGGGGGAGTAGCATACTTTATGCTGCATATAAAATTCTTTTCAATCATGAGTGAAGGACTCACTATTGGTGAAAATCGACAGTGCAGAAACATCTTAAAACAGTCGTTTCTGGTGTTAAATCTAGAATGTTCTCAACACATACATCTACATCTACATCTATACTCTGCGAGCCACCTTACGGTGTGTGGCGGAGGGTACTTATTGTACCACTATCTGATCCCCCCTTCCCTGTTCCATTCACGAATTGTGCGTGGGAAGAACGACTGCTTGTAAGTCTCCGTATTTGCTCTAATTTCTCGGATCTTTTCGTTGTGATCATTACGCGAGATATATGTGGGCGGTAGTAATATGTTGCCCATCTCTTCCCGGAATGTGCTCTCTCGTAATTTCGATAATAAACCTCTCCGTATTGCGTAACGCCTTTCTTGAAGTGTCCGCCACTGGAGCTTGTTCAGCATCTCCGTAACGCTCTCGCGCTGACTAAATGTCCCCATGACGAATCGCGCTGCTTTTCGCTGGATCATGTCTATCTCTTCTATTAATCCAACCTGGTAAGGGTCCCACACTGATGAGCAATACTCAAGAATCGGACGAACAAGCGTTTTGTAAGCTACTTCTTTCGTCGATGAGTCACATTTTCTTAGAATTCTTCCTATGAATCTCAACCTGGCGCCTGCTTTTCCCACTATTTGTTTTATGTGATCATTCCACTTCAGATCGCTCCGGATAGTAACTCCTAAGTATTTTACGGTCGTTACCGCTTCCAATGATTTACCACCTATGGCATAATCGTACTGGAATGGATTTCTGCCCCTATGTATGCCAGCTGTCGCACCATGCATTAATCCTCTGCAGGTCCTCCTGGAGTACGTACGAGTCTTCTGATGTTGCTACTTTCTTGTAGACAACCGTGTCATCTGCAAATAGCCTCACGGAGCTACCGATGTTGTCAACTAAGTCATTTATGTATATTGTAAACAATAAAGGTCCTATCACGCTTCCCTGCGGTACTCCCGAAATTACCTCTACATCTGCAGATTTTGAACCGTTAAGAATGACATGTTGTGTTCTTTCTTCTAGGAAATCCTGAATCCAATCACAAACCTGGTCCGATATTCCGTAAGCTCGTATTTTTTTCACTAAACGTAAGTGCGGAACCGTATCAAATGCCTTCCTGAAGTCCAGGAATACGGCATCAATCTGCTCGCCAGTGTCTACGGCACTGTGAATTTCTTGGGCAAATAGGGCGAGCTGAGTTTCACATGATCCCTGTTTACGGAATCCATGTTGGTTATGATGAAGGAGATTTGTATTATCTAAGAACGTCATAATACGAGAACACAAAACGTGTTCCATTATTCTACAACAGATTGACGTAAGCGAAATAGGCCTATAATTATTCGCATCTGATTTATGACCCTTCTTGAAAATGGGAACGACCTGCGCTTTCTTCCAGTCGCTAGGTACTTTACGTTCTTCCAGCGATCTACGATAAATTGCTGATAGAAAGGGGGCAAGTTCTTTAGCATAATCACTGTAGAATCTTAAGGGTATCTCGTCTGGTCCGGATGCTTTTCCGCTACTAAGTGATAGCAGTTGTTTTTCAATTCCGATATCGTTTATTTCAATATTTTCCATTTTGGCGTCCGTGCGACGGCTGAAGTCAGGGACCGTGTTACGATTTTCCGCAGTGAAACAGTTTCGGAACACTGAATTCAGTATTTCTGCCTTTCTTCGGTCGTCCTCTGTTTCGGTGCCATCGTGGTCAACGAGTGACTGAATAGGGGATTTAGATCAGCTTACCGATTTTACATATGACCAAAACTTTTTAGGGTTCTTGTTTAGATTGTTTGCCAATGTTTTATGTTCGAATTCGTTGAATGCTTCTCTCATTGCTCTCTTTACGCTCTTTTTCGCTTCGTTCAGCTTTTCCTTATCAGCTATGATTCGACTACTCTTAAACCTATGATGAAGCTTTCTTTGTTTCCGTAGTACCTTTCGTACATGATTGTTATACCACGGTGGATCTTTCCCCTCGCTTTGGACCTTAGTCGGTACGAACTTATCTAAGGCGTACTGGACGATGTTTCTGAATTTTTTCCATTTTTGTTCCACATCCTCTTCCTCAGAAATGAACGTTTGATGGTGGTCACTCAGATATTCTGCGATTTGTGCCCTATCACTCTTGTTAAGCAAATATATTTTCCTTCCTTTCTTGGCATTTCTTATTACACTTGTAGTCATTGATGCAACCACTGACTTATGATCACTGATACCCTCTTCTACATTCACGGAGTCGAAAAGTTCCGGTCTATTTGTTGCTATGAGGTCTAAAACGTTAGCTTCACGAGTTGGTTCTCTAACTATCTGCTCGAAGTAATTCTCGGACAAGGCAGTCAGGATAATGTCAAAAGAGTCTCTGTCCCTGGCTCCAGTTCTGATTGTGTGACTATCCCATTCTATACCTGGTAGATTGAAGTCTCCCCCTATTACAATAGTATGATCACGAAACTTCTTCACGACGTTCTGCAGGTTCTCTCTGAGGCGCTCAACTACTACGGTTGCTGATGCAGGTGGTCTATAGAAGCATCCGACTATCATATCTGACCCACCTTTGATACTTAACTTAACCCAGATTATTTCACATTCGCATTCGCTAATAACTTCACTGGATATTATTGAATTCTTTACTGCTATAAATACTACTCCACCATTGGCGTTTATCCTATCCTTGCGGTATATATTCCATTCTGTGTCTAGGATTTCGTTACTGTTCACTTCCGGTTTTAACCAACTTTCCGTTCCTAATGCTATATGCGCACTATTTCCTTCAATAAGAGATACTAATTCAGGAACCTTGCCCTGGATACTCCTGCAGTTTACCAATATTACGTTAACTTTTCCTGTTTTTGGTCTCTGAGGACGGACGTTCTTTATCAACGATGATAATGTCCTCTCTGGTAAGCCGTCAGGTATTTTATCGTTTCGCCCAAGGGGGGGGGGTCCCTCTAACCTGAAAAACATATCTTTAAAGATCTCGATATTTAGAAAAATCACAATGCATATGCTCATTAATGTGCATTCCAGTTTCTCAAAAAGTGCAACAACATGCCTGAAGTTAGTTTCTTCAGTGACTGAAAATTTTGACATTAATGTGTAATAGAATCAAATCCGGGTGCACGTGTTTCGAGCAACTTACCTAGGCTTATTACATGTTTGGTGAGAAACAAGCTGATTAGGGTGATATTACATATCTTTCTATTGGCCATCTCCTCCTACTCCAGTCGAGCGTATTATCAGAGGGATTCTCAACGACGAACGTAAAATTAATCACATTGTCTCAGCACAGTATTTATTGTTAGGTTAGTGCCTTTCTTACCAATATTATAATATTCCACAAATTTAGTTCATTCTGATTTGTTGTCCTGTCGTGGTCTCCACGCCTCTTCACGTCCTTTTACTGTGCTCCAGCCTCGGTCCCCCCCCCCCCCTCCCCCTCCCGCAGTACCTCTATGTTGTTAGACTGCCCTTCTTCTTCTGTTCCCTTCTTGTCTCTGCTGTTCATCGCTCAGTTTTCATTCCCATATTTACGGATTCACTACGTTTCAATAAAATGCACGTCTGTAGTATCTTTTCTGGTCATACGGCTTTATCAGTGCGATCCATGGACTGTTACTAACGGAATGTGATAAAAAATGTAAATCGACAGAATAATAGGGAAGAACGCCGGAAGTACTCTCGGGACTCGCCGTTTGTGCTCGCGTTGGCAGCACCTGCAGTTAGTGGGTGTTAACACTTCTCTTGGTTTGGAGGAGTCAACGCTTTATTGATTTGTGAGTCGTAGAATTCGTAAGTTTGGTAAATAAATGTAGTAGCAAGTTTTATTTGGAAAATATATCTTCACCATTGTAAATAATCTCCAGTGGATACAGTACATTTCGTCCTCCACAATTCCTTCAGGAAAGAAATCGTATTCGTAACGCGTGAGTAATAAGAAAATAGGCGCTACAACTTTTACCGCAGACGAAATAATTTCCGTCCTTGTTCGGTGAACGTTCACCCTGGCCAGCTCGCTGTTGTGAGGCGAGGCCACTGTTCGTTGTCTCCTGCGGCCACGTTCCTTCTCGAGTCGAAAGGAGGTGCCACAAGTCCTCTGCAACGTGCTTCGACTTTTCGAGTCACAACTTTTCAGTGCCCTTCGTGTAGTGTTTTTCGTATCGAGTCAACAAAACGGCAACCAAAACTGATCCTTCCGTATACACACAGCTGCAGCTACGTTATGTGGCGATTCGACGAGGTGCCCACAGTTTCAATCGCAGCTTACGAGTTCTTCTTCTTCCTTCAAGGAGTGGGCGATTCGCCTGATCCGGTATGTCTTTGTTGCCGTTCCGCCTGCGAAAGCTGTCGACACAGTATGTGGCTTCTGAAATTCTGTCTGTTCGAAAAGAAGCAGGAAGAGCATGTTTTAAACATTTACTGTGCGTGTGTGCGGGTCACGACATTTTCATTAGAATCTTATTCGGAACTGCAACCAGATGTGCAGCGTAACGACGATATTGCAGAAGTGATACCGATATGAACTAATTCATTGTATATGAGACTTTTCCTTGTTTTGGTGACAGAAAACAGCACCCAGACATGATTCGTGTAGTTCTCGTAATATATTCGTCTCGGAATAGGGGTTTGTATTCTGTCGGTCAGCTTTTTCTTTTCGCGTCTGTCAAAGTCTCCTGTTTTAAAACTATACAGTTGCAGTGGGGGCGCAAACGGCAGTGGTCTCAGTACTGTAGCTGCCGCCGGCTGCCCGGTGGCGGCTAACTTAAACAGGACTACAGTTTACAGGTGAAACGAGTGCCGCCGATGTCCTTGGGCTCCGAACTGCTTACAGTCGAATAAACCGTCCTCTGCACGCGGGTGAGACTGGTTGCAAGGTTATCCCCATCACTACGGTCGTATACAGTCCTGCGGAGTTGTTCCGCCAGAGCGGACAAAGCAGTCACGCCGGCCGCAGCAGCCGCCCGCCCACGAGCCTGTCAGCGCCTCTTTTCCCTGTCTCGCTTCCCTCAGCCAGCGGCCGGCGTCTGCAGCTCACGGAGACTGGGGAGGGGCTGGAGCCGCACCCCCGACCTGCAGCGACCGCCCCGCACTCGTCTGCTGCCGAGGAAAGGCCTGGAGCCACAGACAGCCGTCGATTCTACATCTACATCGATACTCCGCAATCGATCTTATGGCGACTAGCGGAGGGTACTACTTGTCATTTCCTTTCCTCTTCCACTCCCAAATACATCGAGGCAAAAACGACTGTCTGTATGCCTCCTTATGAGCCCTAATTTCTCGTATCTTGTCTTCGTTATCCATACGCGAATCGTTCTGCCGCTTCTCTAAACTTAATCTATAGAGTTCCTCGAAAAGAACGCCGCCATCCCTCCAGGGATTCCCGTTTGCGACCTCCGTAACACTTGCGCATTGTTAAGAGGCTACCAGTAACAAACCTAGCATCCCGCCTCTGAATTACTGCCGTGTCTACCTTCGATCCGACCTGGTACGGATCCCAAGCCCTCGATTATTACTCAAGGATAGCTCGCACTGGCGTCCTATATGCGGCCTCCTTTACAGATGAGCCACACATTCCTACAATTCTCCGAATAAACCCAAGTCGACCACTCGCCTTTCCTGCCACAATCCTTACACGCCCGTTCCATTTCACATCGCTTTGCAACGTTACGCCTATATATTTAAGCGACGTGCCTGTGTCAAGTAGTCACTACTACTGATGCTGTAAGCGAACATTACGGGTTTGTTTTTTCTACTCGTCCACATTAACTTACATTTTCCTACGTTTAGAGCTAGCTGCCATTCATCACACCAATCAGAAATTTTGTCTTACTATCCTCCTACACAATCTCAACTTCGACATGTTACCTCTAGTGCCTAACGGGACCGAGTGTAACGTACAAATGGTACTGCAAAATTTTTACAATCTCCTTTCTTGAACGTTTTGTTTTAGGAGGAAAGCACAGTGTCCATAATGTACTAACAGTGTCTCCCGTAATGTTTACTAAGCGTTTCGAAATCGTAAGTAGTGCCGTAGTGCCTTCATTTTGCCTGTTGTGGTGGATTTGCCTTTTTAAGTCACAAAAACTTACAGGGCATAATACAAAATGTACCGTATCGAATACACTAAAGGTATTATCTAATGCCAAGTAATGAAAGCGTAAAAATTCCGAAACATCGTTGAATGGATAACTAATCTTGTACATCAGAAAATGTGTAGAGGGTGGTGAGATACAGTGTGAGAAGCTTTTAAGCTTGTTGCAGGGGGGATTGTGCTGAGAAATAATTGTCAAGGAAAAAAATCGATACGTCGCGGCGTTTCCGATTTAATTAGCACTGACCTTACCCAACCAGGTAGCTGTCCTCGCAAATTCGAGCAGCGTGCCGGTTTCCTAGGTTGCTCACCTACTTTAAATCTATCACTTCCGGAAAATGCACATTTCAGCTGGTAATGAGCTTTTCGAAAAGTGGTAATTCGGCGACCTACAGCTGTCTGTACATTACCGCATGCACATGCTTGAATTTGCGCGGGCAATGACCTGATTGGCTCATGTCAATGCTAATTACGTCGGAAACGGTGCAACGTATCGAATTTTTTTGGCGATAATTATTTCTCAGCACAGCCTACCCTGCAGCACCCTTACAAGCTTTTCATACTGTTTTTGACCACGCTGCACACGCCAGTTGACAAATAAAAATAAATAAAATAAAAGACGGTAATGTACCAGAGTGCTGTTATAACTGTTGATTGCTACACGTTTAGCAATAGGCCTATTTCGGCATTATCGCCTTCTTCAGGCTGTCTGCAGGCAAATACGCCTCGTTAAAAGTTGTAACATTATAACTAATAACGATTTAGTTTTACTGTTTGCTAGTACTTACTGGCTCTGTCGCTGTCTTGTAATCTTACTGTTGCATATGTCATTTTCAATTGCAGCCAAGTTTTTAAATGTGTACCTCAATCTCTACTAATTGCTGTTGTTCGCAGATGTAAGCTAGGACTTTTATCGCCAGCAGCGTTTTTGTGGTGGTTTTGACAGCTACGATTCACAGCTAATCCAGCGATGCTGTACGGTTACATCCTTTGCTGTGGATCGAGACTCCTCACGGACGGCTGATTATACTTGCACATTTACACGGCAAGACAACCGCAGTAGCCTTTGAACAACACGGCCACGCTGCACTGCAGCTGGGTACTTCTTTACTTAATCCGTGGTTCCAAACACACCAGATGAAAAAGGAAAATGCCATTTTCTGCGCTAGAGGAGTGGGGGAAAAGCGTCAGACTTCGAGGCCGAAAAGACGTCCTCCGCAGGAATGGGGTCGTGAGGCAGAGCAGGGCAACTCGTGCCGTCACGGCTGCAGAGGGACGCCTGCGCCTCGTCTCGGTCGCTTCTGACAGCCAGTCCAAAGGTGCTTTGTGCTTTCGATAGATTTCCCACGCTCGTCTGGCCCTGGCCTACACTTGACTTAACCAGCCCCAAAAAAGTAGATCTCGAAACACATTTTCTACAACTTTAGATTTCGCAGTCAATATTAAAAAATAGAAAGTACTAAAGAAATCAAACAAATCTGTTAAAAGTTTAAGCAAACAAAGTGTTGTCGATTTATCCTCGTTCCTCCACGTCGAGGGGTATTAAAGTGGCGGCGATATTCCTTCATCATTTTTCTTAATATACAACAGGATTTTCTCAATAGTTCTGATTTTTCTTTTCCTTTCTAGATACGCAGTTTTCGGTTTCAACCTAACATTATCGGAATATTAATTATTTTTTTCAAGATTTTCGAACGTCGTTTCCGTAATTTGTTAGACACCATGGATTTAATCATGCGAGGAAGTAATTTCAGACTGTCGAATAAAAAATGGTTCAAATGGCTCTGAGCACTATGGGACTTAACTTCTGAAGTCACCAGTCCCCTAGAACTTAGAACTACTTAAACCTAACCAACCAAAGGACATCACACACATCCATGCCCGAGGCAGGATTCGAACCTGCGACCGTAGTGGTCGCGCGGTTCCAGACTGTAGCGCCTACAACCGCTCGGCCATCCCGGCCGGCAATGCGGCATCGAACTTCATATTAATATCATGAGATGTACTTTGCTTATATCAACGAAATTCGCCTACTGTCTAGGTATCAGTCTACCATAAAAACCCTAAGCGGAAAAGTGTAAATAATCTCACATAAAGTAAGTTTTGTGTACTTGTTATTAAATTTAGTTAATTTCTCAAACTCACCGAATCAATTACACAAAAACTCGCAATTTTAGAACCTTGCCCCCTCTTGCAAAAAGTTCTGCAGCCGCCAACGATCTTGGATAGAATAACGGAATAAACACAGCTGTCATGCGTCAGATTGGCATTCGTTGCAAAGATCGTAAGAAAGCGTGATCTATCGCCTACAGAAGTACCGTCCGGCAAGTTGGTGAATTACTTATTTTCTAAGTTTGACTAACCAAATCTATAGAGCTCACTGAAGAGAGATCTGTGCGATTTTGTCGCGCGTTTAGTGAATCGAAGTGAGCCACAGAAACGCTCGATAGAGAAGTCGCTGTGCTGCTTGTAGATTGTTGTCAAAGTTTAGCGACAGCTCAGCAAATACACCACCTCTGACATGCGTATCGTGAATGCGGAAGCACCCTGTAAGTTTTAGTGAGTGACTCTGTGACTGTGAAACTATGTGAAACAAATGACCGTATCTTTTGAATGCATAAACTTAGAAGCTTGTATTTACTGCACCACTAAGGGACTATGAATTTAAGTACGTGACATAAATTTCAATTTGGCCATTCCTGAGAAAAAGGGTTCTTAAGAGTGAACAGACAGACATACGGACAACAAAGGATGTCATAAGGGTTCCATTTTTACCGACTGAGGCATGGAATTAACATACGGAACTTTAAAAAGCAGGCTGCAACAATGGGCGATTAAGACTGGAGTGTTGCAGAGTGTGCACAGTTCACTCTCATAAAGGAAGAAACCATAGACACAGGCTAAATTTGTGTTATACTTCTGAGTATTACTTTTTGTCGCAATTCACTATGCAATGTAAGTCGTAAAGTTATTATTAACAAATTGCGTTGAAGAAAAACGCTAACCAGTCTACGGCACATCGACTGGCCCGCCACATTAGTCGATCCTAACCCCTTAACAAATGTGTGGAACTATTTCGGACAACGGAAGGAAGGTAGAAATTAAGGTCCCCGCAGTTCGCCGGCTGTGTGGGATCTAATCGCGAGCGAGTGGCTCGATCTCTTCCGTACAGGATAAGAGAAGAAACTCGGGGCCACCACCGAGGCGAGAGGCGGTCTTAACCGGTGACTGCTAAGGCCGACTTGACGTTCACCGCTGCACGACTCGGCTCAGTAGGGCAGAGACTTGCGCGGAGCACCCTCCGCCACGCGCGGCGCTAGCTGGCGCCTGTGGTCCACACTCTCCAGCGAGCAGGGACTGCCTGCCTTTGAGAGTGCCAGTGCAGCACGCCCTGCGTCGTCCCCGCAGTTACGACACTTCGCACAATTAAGTGGTCGACTGTTGCTCGCCGCCACCTACTGTGGAACAGTTGAACGCGCATTGCGACCAGCATCTGCATCTATATCTACATGGATAGTCTGCAAATCACATTTCATCTGGCAGAGGGTTCATCGAACCACCTTCACAATTCTCTATTATTCCAAGCTCGTATAGCGCGCGGAAAGAATGAATACCTGTATCTTTCCGTACGAGCTCTGATTTCCCTTATTTTATCGTAGTGATCGTTCCTCTCTTGTAAGTCGGTGTCAACAAAATATTTTCGCATTCGGAGGAGAAAGTTGGTGATTGGAATTTCGTGAGAAGATTCCGTCGCAACGAAAAACGCCTTCCTTTTAATGATGTCCAGCCCAAATCCTGCATCATTTCTGTGACACTGCCGGCCGCGGTGACCGTGTGGTTCTAGGCACTTCAGTCCGGAACCGCGTGACTGCTACGGTCGCAGGTTCGAACCCTGCCTTGGGCATGGATGTGTGTGATGTCCTTAGGTTAGTTACGTTTAAGTAGTTCTAAGTTCTAGGGGACTGATGACCTAAGATGTTGAGTCCCGTAGTGCTCAGAGCCGTTTTTTTTTTTCTGTGACACTCTCTCCCATCTTTCGCGATAATACAAAACGTGCTGCCTTTCTTTGAACTTTTTCGATGTACTCCGTCAGTCCTACCTGGTAAGGATCCCACACCGGCAGCAGTATTCTAAAAGAGGACGGACAAACGTAGTGTAGGCAGTCTCCTTAGTAGGACTGTTACATTTTCTAAGTGTCCTGCCAATAAAACGCAGCCTTCGGTTAGCCTTCCCCACAACATTTTCTATGTGTTCTTTCCAATATCCGGGCTGTGGACAGCGAAAATCTCCTGCGACCGGGCGCTCGCTTCCTCCGACGACTGCCGCCAAACGTACGCTGCTTCTCTACGCTTGACGGCGGTCACGATTTCGAGATAGTTAGTGAAGTAGCTCACCACTGGTCGCGTAATCGACCCCGGGGTGTTCAGCTCGCGGCGCATACACCCACGAGCGCACGGAAGCTGTTTCAGGTTGTCTTTTCATAAAACTAGGCCCGTTTCCGCTTCGCTGACATCAGACAAACACTCCATAAATAGTAAAAAGGTACGACCTGGCTGACTTTGTTCCCACGTCCCTAGTAGAGCCGCAGAGTACTGCGTGCTACACGCAGTATCCGGACACGGGGGATGCCGCCGGCAGCCCAGCAACAGCGCAGCGGGCTGCTCTCCTGGAGCTGGATGCGGGACCGACGGCACCCCCTCGCTTTCCAGCCTTATCCAGTCAGTTAAAGAGAGACGTACGTACAGTTTTTTTTAATTATTTTATTGGGTTTCAGGAGACATCATTTCACTAGATGCAATTATTGCACAGAATGATACAAACTGCAGATTGGTCTGATTTCATTACAAAATATAAACAATGGTTCAAATGGCTTTGAGCACTATGGGACTTAACTGCTGAGGTCATCAGTCCCCTAGAACTTAGAACTACTCAAACCTAACTAACCCGTTCTCGCTTCTCGCGCCCGGGTTCCCGGGTTCGATTCCCGGCGGGGTCAGGGATTTTCTCTGTCTCGTGATGGCTGGGTGTTGTGTGATGTCCTTAGGTTAGGTTTAAGTAGTTCTAAGTTCTAGGGGACTGATGACCATAGATGTTAAGTCCCATAGTGCTGAGAGCCAGTCCCCATTAAAATAGACGGTAAGGTATTTTTTTTTTAATTTGCTCCGTACTGTACATAGTGGACATCCGTTACACGTGCTGCACGACAGCTCCTGACTGTGATTGTAATTTTCCCAAATATGCTAATTAACTCAAACATAGTGAAGTGAGAAAGAGAGAAAGAAAGAAATATTTCAATCGTGGATACCGAGGAAAAAAAAAAAAGAACAGTTTATCAAGTCGAGTAATATGTTGAACGTTCCGAGAAGACTGCAGACAAAATAAAGACAATGCAGACTAATATACAACACCTGTAAAGAAAAAACAGGATGAGTGCAATGAGTGGAATATAAAATCAAATACTAAGGGGTATCTAAGGCAACATGTCGCTTAGCGGCAACACTATTTAACTTGCGCATTCAAAAATTAAGGAGGAAAGCGGGAAAACGTTTCAGAACGGGACTGAAAGCGAAAAAGAAACACAGCAATATATCTACATCTACATCCATACTCCGCAAGCCACCTGACGGTGTGTGGCGGAGGGGAGAATATCGATTAGTGATGAATAACATAAAGATGAAAGTGAGTATGAACAATTTAAAGGAGTACAATGACTTGCAATAAATGAATTGAGGCTGGAACAGCTGAAGAAGTGGGCGTTTTCTCCCACCTACAGAGCAAGATAAATCAAGGTGGGGAAGCAAGGGAAGCGTTTAGAATCAGATTAGTGCAGGCGAGGGAAGCTGTCGGGGATTAAAAAAAAGTGTGCTGGAACTCTGCCACGAGCTGTACGAAGCGTGTGCCTGCGCAGCAGGGCACTGAAGGAAAATCTCAGAAGAAACTGGCATTTTAAAAGTCGCGCAATAGACAGCTTTTAGAAGAGTGTAGGCTACAGAGATGAATCGTGAAACCACCTACTGTGGGTGTCCAACGAAAGAATACCAAAATGAATAGTCCAGTACTACCTAGGACGAGCAGAAATGTTGGCAAACCGAATTGATGGATCCAATAAATCCTGACTTCAAGCAGCAAACGAACCTAAACTCCGGTGTCTGGTGGAAGAACAAGAACACAGGTCTGGGACTGAACTGCCAACCTTCCAGTTTATAGTCAGCCAGTCACCCCCTGAGCCAGAGAGCAAATGTCGCAAACTGAATTGTGCACCTCTTCCCAGGACTGTACCTAGTTAAAACAACTGCATTTACTTCATTATATTTAAAAGAAACTAAACAATCTATTGCCGGCACTGGGACCTTGCGAGTAAGTAACTCTTTCCATTCACTGCTCAATTACACGGCAGCACACGCGTCCAGCAAATTCCTATCCCCACCGTTAATGCCTTACGAAAGCGGAGCCGCAAAATTCTCTTCCAAGTAATTCCTCTGTTGACCTGCTACCCCCCTCCCCCCCCCCCAAAAAAAAAAAAATAAAAATAAAATAAACTTAGCCGCGTCGGGTTCGAACCTAGACCCTCCGTCACACACGGTAGCAACCCCGTTTGAGAAAGACTCGTAGAAAACAGTCTCGGCGGTGGTAGTGGCAGCAGTGCGCAATTAGCCGATTGTCGACGCAGATGTACTGTACTCACCATGTCGTCAGCGAGAAGAGAAGTTTGGATCGGGCTGCACTGCGGGAAGCCTCAGGTCCGGACTAGAAGTGCGGTGGCGCGCGGGCCCGCCGGCAGTTTTTATCGGCGCGCTCGCAGATGGCGCGCGAGTCGCGGCCGGGTTTCAGGTGTCCGAGTTATAACGAGCGCGCCTCTGGCAGCCCTGGCGACGGAAGGCGGCCGCAGCCCCGTATTCCAGGCCGAGTGGCGAACGTATCGGCGTGGCGGCGATAAGCCGCCACTGGTTTTGCAACCGAATTAGACGTCCCCCTGAACTAATCACCGCAACTTGCGCGCTTGTGGACGCGCGTGGCGACAGTAATTCTTCCCGTTCACGCCACTTACCTCTCCAGAAAAATTCCGCAGCGTGTAATTTGCTCTGTTTCACCTTCGTGACTCAGGTGGCAGCGATTTGAATGTACGTAAAAATTTCAGCACGTAAGAGCAATCTTCTCAAGTGTCTGGCAACTCCCCACGTATGGGCATCTCTGATGACGGCATGCCGACGGCTTCCCGCTCCCTAGGAAGAAATGCTTTCTTTTCTTAATTTATTGGCTTTCGGTACTTACCCATATAGCGATCTCAATAGCGCAGTGTCAGTTATGACGATGACAACGTAAAGACAACACGACAACCAACCCCCGAGAGTAGAAAATCTCCGAAGCGGTCGGGTATCTAATCCGGACCCCTTCGGTTAGTCATCCGCCGCGCTGACCTCACAGCTGTCGAGGCGGACGAAGACATTCTTTGCGAAGGGATCTCGCGTCCCGCTCCGCAGGACAATCACGGTTGTCACTCAGAAAAACGCCAGACCGTGTGGTGGACACTGACTACACGCAAGTGTGCCCAGATCCACTTGTAGTGAAACGTCAAACTGTTCTGTCATTCATCACCAAACCACCATAGGATCTTTGCCGGTCTACTGCTATCTGGCGAATCAAACAAACGTATTCACACGAGTGCCGCAACACATCTACTGTGTGATTTGGCGACGATGCTACAAACTTATATCGACGACGGAAAAGCCTAATGTATCAGTTTGAAGTGAGGGAGGCTTGTCCGGAATCGCCTTAGTCGAAAGTTATAAGCGAAAATTCCTTCTATACCTCTGAATATATGTAGCGTTACTGTTGATGCTAAATTGTAGAGTAGGCAACATTCAGAGGTGGTAGTGCGGACCAAAACAAGGAAGAAAAGTCAAGTGAACATGACCTCCGAATTGGTACTTGTTCAGAGGAAGTGACGTGTTTCACAGTATCGAAGATGAACAGGTGCTCACAGCTCTTCGTGCATGCGGTTTAGAGCCCGTGTTTACTAAACCTCTTTTTTTCTCGTTGAGATCCGTACTACCACCTCTGACAGTTGTCTGCCCTACAATGCCCTGGCAACAGCAGTGCCGGTACCACTGTCGGAGCTGTCAGAACGATTTTCGCCCATAACTTTCGACTCGGTCGTCTCCGGACCAGCGGCCCTTTACCCGTCACTGAGAGCATCGTCACTGAGAGCCTGTAACATCACTACGGAATCATGCTGTACGTCAGCACTGTAAATGTTAACAAATATTTCTCACCAGATGCGCACTGACGGGCGCAGTTTACAGCCCTAAAACCACATCACCGCCGCCATTATCAGCCGCCCAATGGTGCGGTTGTTTGGAAACTGGGCACGTTTTGGGAGGGGGGGGACTTCACTTCCCAGCCAGGTCTCCCAATTTAAGTTTTCCGAAGGACATGAAACGGAAACCGTAGATGAGAAGGGAGTGAGACAGGTTTGTTGCCAATTTCCAGTATCATTCGACCTGAACGTTGTCAAGGAGGAATTTCGAAAGGAAATAGTTCGAGGGGAGGAAATAACAACTGTAAGGTTTGCGGTGACATTGTAATTTTGTGAGAGATGTCGCGGCAAAAAGACTCGGGAGAGCGGTCCGAGCAGAGTGGATAGGGTCTCGAACACAAGCTGTGATGTGAGCATCAAGAAAACTAAACTGAGGGTAATGGAATGCAGTTGAATTAAAGAAAGCGACGGTGAGGGAATTAGATTAGGAAGTGAGTCATTGAAAGAGTAGATGAGTTTTACTATTTGAGTGTAAAAGAACTGATGATGGTCAAAATAGAGAACATATAAAATGCAGATTGGCAATAGGAAGAATATCGTTTGTGAAAAAGAGGAATTTATTAACATCTGACATCAGTTTAAGTGTCAAAAAGTCTTTTCTGAAGATAATTTGTCTGTGCTATTGATTTGTATGGAGTGAAAAGTGTCCTGTAAGCACTAAGGAACAACAAAAGTGCATACACTAGTTACGTGTATTCTGATCAGTAACAACAGACACCGGTCATCACAGCTTGTGTTCAAAATGATCACCGGCAGTGGCAACACACGCTTCCAGTTTAGTATGGAACGACGGCTGCACACGTACTGGTATTCCAGCGAAGGTGTCCGAGTAGGCATATCATCGGGTGTAGTTGGTATCTCCTTAGAGATAGCGTTTTTCAGCTCTCCCCACAGAAAAAAGTCTACAGGCGTCAAATCAGGGGAACGGGTCCTCTGCGTCCAATCCAACAATTTGGAGACAATCCGTGAAGGCGTGCACTATTCGCTGGACAGCCATCATGTTAATACCACAGGCTCCTCTTAGTCTGCAGAGGAACGTCTCTGGAAGATGGTCTGTTATGGGGCTGTGATACTTGTGCGCGTTCAGTGTTTCCTCTATGAAAAGAGGGCCTGTGAACTGATGGTTCACTATCCCACACCACACCACACGTTTATATACTCTGTGGACGCTGACGTTCCACGTGGTGAAGCCGACGGGGATTGTCAACAGACCTGTAGTGCGTGTTTCGGCGGTTTACCTCAAGTGACTGGTAAAACTGGCGTCATCACTAAACAAAATAGATACCTAAGGAGTACCCTGTCTTAGTGCACATGTACAGAAATTAAGACGATCCTAATAATCGCTTCTATGCAGCTGTTGATGGAGAGAGATGCGACAGGGATGGAACGTATATCGAGGAGAATGCGGAGGATACTTGCCACTTCCTCATGTGACTACGCAGGAGCTAACGTGCGAATCAACTGCAGTAGCACTAAGAACATTAATTTCTCCCTCTTCTGTCGTCACTCGTTTGCTTCTGTTACGTTGTCTAGGTGTTACATTACCACTTTCACTTAACTGGTTGAAGAGGTTCATAAATAACTGCCGAAATGGTTGACGTGTATTGGTATATCTTGCCACGTACACAGTACAAGAACGAACTGCATTCTTCCTACACTCTCCATACACAATGAGCTTATCGGCTTTTCCCAAGGAGCACACAGGCACACTGTAAGGAAACATAACCACATCGTATGTAGCAGCTACGCAGGTTGAACGGCACAAACAAGTATCGGTGTGGAAACTTTTCGAAATACGATATCTCGTAAAGGATTCGTACTAGAATCCTGCAGTAAACACCAGTGACATTCTAATTTACCCTACTTTTAATTTGTTAATGTCAACAGGCATTGTTCCATTTAAAAAGTCTACATTTGTGCAAAAAACACACTTTCTAAGTATTATTACGATCTGTTTATTGGCTAACAATACGAGTCCCTGATTACCCATGCAATCTGTGAAAACCGAACATCAATAGTACTTTTCATTTCCGCAACATTTGCGGTGCAAGTTTTAGGTGACTCATCCTGTATGTGCGACGACCATAGGTCCACTCTTTCAGTGCCGTCGCACGCCGAGCCCGACCTGTTGCGGAAATGGGTTCGTGGGTGACGGCACGCCGGCAGCGTGTGTGTGTGGAGGGTGCTCGCGCGGCCGCGGCGGTTAAGGCAGCCGCTCGCGTCAAGCGGGAGAGCCGGGTTCGAGTCCTGGCCCGGCACAATCTTTCCGTCGAATCATGTAGACGACCAAATGCCTTTTAATTGCACAGGACAGACTAGCATGGAGAGCTGCATCAGTCCAGTCTTAGCACCCCACAACAACAACAACGTTCCCTCAAACTACGGTAAGTATTTGGAAATTTGTGGTAAGGTCTTATGGGACCAAACTACTGAGGTCATCGGTCCCTAAGCTTACACACTACTTAAGCTAACTTAAACTAAGTTACGCTAAGGACAACACACACACACACACACACACACACACACACACACACACACACACACACATGCCCGGGGAAGGACTCGAACCTCGGACAGGGGGAGCCGCGCGGACCGTGCAAGACGCCTCAGACGCCGCGGCACTACGGTAAGTAAATGGCAGCACGGTTTGAAGCGTGAAGACTGCCTGTTACCTCTTGGACAGCGTTTCCCCCTCTCTTGTTTCTGAGTCGAACAATAAGGAAACGAAATATGTACGTTTACTTATTTATCATAGCAAGGTTAGGGCCTCGTCATCAGGCCCTCTCTTACATCTGACAAGACGTCCTACATAGTTTACATTATGTTCGTAACGAGACACATTTTGCATGAGGTCTTACACTGCATTTGGAATGCAACACTTAGAGAGAACGTTAACAGTGGAAAAGAGTAGTAGCTATAGTAGGAATTTCGTGAAAATCAACCACTACATTTTATTTTGCACGAACATTTATCTGTGACCAGGATATGTTCGTGCAAAATAAGAACATACCGTACAGCTGCACAATAATAATATGAAAATTTGGAGGAATCAGAAAATTATCTTTACAGTAGGAGAGTGACGTACTCTTTGGACCAAATCGACACGACTAGCGCCGCAGACGACAATACGCCTTTTCCTAAGAAAGTCGTGTGACATGGGAAGAGGAGGGGAGGAGGAGAGGTTCAAAAATGGTTCAAATGGCTCTGAGCACTATGGGACTTAACTGCTGAGGTCATCAGTCCCCTAGAACTTAGAACTACTTAAACCTAACTAACCTAAGGACATCACACACATCCACGCCCGAGGCAGGATTCGAACCTGCGACCGTAGCAGTCTCGCAGTTCCGGACTGAAGCGCCTAGAACCGCACGACCACCGCGGCCGGCGGAGGAGAGGTGTGACTTACAGATGGGGTAGAGGGAAGTTGGTCAGTGTGACTGCCTGTTGCATTTTTATGGCAGTAGACTATCGAGTGTTACTCGGATAGCAAAATATGTGTCACACAATTGGCTTAGAAGCTCTCTGACTGGTCTGTTTCCAAGAAATTGTCACGGCTTAGGAAAGGGGATGGGGATTGACGTGGCTTAGGGACGGGGTAGAGGAGGGGGCAAGTGGGAGCGGGGTGAGGGAGGACAGTGGGACGGTCCCGGCCGCGTGCATTTGCTCCACAGGGTACATTACCCTCCTGCTTTATAGCACCAGACAGAGAATACTCGCGTCGTTATCGCCACCACCAATCATCATCATCACAGTTGCAGCAGCTGCCACTCGACATCGACCGCTCGATATATTTCTTCTAGACTTTTCCAAGCACTGCGGTTTTCTAATGTCGTCTCATCCCAACTTCTGTTAGATCGTCGTCTCAGGGTTTCCTCATCTCTGGGAACACGGCATAGAACTTCATCGATCCAGCTGTCATCCAGTGGACAGGCTATATTGACCGCCAACCTTCATCGTATTACGTCCGGTGCTGCACACACGCTACTCCCTGGTCCGTTTGTTGCCCTCTCCCCAGAAACTGCCAAAAGGCCTGTCTCCACTGCTCGTTGTACAGTTGTCGCATCGGAAGTCCACTTCTTACTTTCGGAAGTCAAAAAGTAATTGCAAATTTTCCTTATCAGAATCATCGGAAAGTTAGTTTTGAATACCTGTTTAGTTTGCCCCGTGCCTGGCAGGGCATTTTAAGTCTCGTCTTCGCTGTCCTCAACTGCTCAAAATAAGAGAGAGAGTCAGAAACCGATTATTTGATGAAAGGCGTCCGTTATGGTCGGCCATCTTCCGTGTGCTCTTTGCTGTTATATCTGATCGACTTCCGCACGTTCACGGCTGCGCTGGTTGCACGCCTGTGGTCTCTGAGGCGAGAGTGCCTTCGGCGGATATCTTGGGAAGGCGCGGTCGCTGCACGCGGCTTGCGCCCTGGAAGGATAACAGAGAATTCTGCATCAGGATATTCCGTGTTTTGTGCTGTGTGTTCTGCTCGTGTGTGATATGGTGAGCTAACGAACGTGGCTGTATTAACATACACTGAGGCGAAACCACGCATGAGAGCAGCAGTGGGCTTGTATTGAGGAAGTGATGATAACGAGCAGATCCAACTGTCTGTTCTGCAACAGAACTAATATTCTCCACATTCGGCTATCTAACGAGTTGCACTGGAACAGTGCCGCTTCGGAGAGAGAGAGAGAGAGAGAGAGGCACTCCCCGTCACGATCGATGTGGGACAGATTCCGTGTTGTTTCTGATTCGCAGTTGGGTCTAGTGAGCCCATATCTCATTCACCAAGAGGTTTTGCATTTTATATGTTCTCTTTCAAATCCACTTCACGGAGCAGGTCTTTGTCCTGAGAGCACAAAGTAAATCGTGTAACACTGATCTGATTGTTCTGTGTGGAATGCTTTTGCTTTTTAGGATCAAATAATAACCGCGAAGTTAAAGAGAACTGCTATTTCGATCCTTTCGTCAATTTAATTAAAAATTATTGGTTTACTTCCGCAAGACGGCAGCAGTGAACAGGCTTACACTGATGCTTTATGCAGGGGTAGTTACTGAACTGTTAACGTGTTTTACTTCTATGACAGTTGAATTGGAATGACGTCTGCTCCGAGCAGTTTATTCGAATATCAAGCATTTCTCAGCATCAGTCAGTTATTTTCAGATCGCGGAAGGTAAGTTTGCCTCGAAAGATCAAGGACGACATCTGTTTCCTCATATCGTTATCATGTTACGTTACTAGGTCACCGAATCTGCAGTAGATCATTCAGTGATGAATTGTTCCTGTGAATAGTCAGATCGCTTGATAACATAATTTCCTTTGAGCTTTCTTCACTTGTATAGGGTGCATCTTTAATCAGGGCAATTTCAAGTGCAACTGCATTGCTACTAGCGAAGACCCTTCAATTTTACACACACCATAGGGTGAGTATTTGTGTTGTTTCCTTACATTCAGGTTGGACATAAGCGACCTATAAATTTTGAAACTCATTTATCTTTACAAACATTCGTTTATTATTCAAGATCACAAAAATTATTTACACCGTCCAGTCATTTTAATGTCGCCACATTTTGCAGCGCAGGCCAGTGAGACCTGCAGGGGGAGAGTCACTGAGGGTGCAGAAGGTGCAGACAGCGATGTGGAGCCACACCGTGGCAGGCTGCGCCAGGTCTCTTCCGTCGAGATGGTCTGACAGATTCACTGATGGCCAGAGGAGCACGGTAAACCCGGCCCGGTGCTCTTCGAATCACGCACGAGCACTGCGACCTGTGTGACACGTTGGATTTTCCCGCTAGCAGATGCCACCGTGCCGAGGAATCATACTGCGATGGTAGGGGTGGAATGGTCCCCAAGGATTCAGGTACACTTGCGTTGATTCGTTGTGCCTTTCAGATCACTCAGGGACTGAGACGAAAACCTTGCCCAGACCGTAACTCCCCCTCCTCCGACAATTGTCGCAGGGCCGATGGAGCATGGAACGTGGCTCATCTTAAAAGGCTACCTGTCGCCGCTCACACACATCAGACATTCACATCGGTACCAAACGTTGTATGTCGATAGAGTATCAACCGAAACTCCGATTTAGTTCGTACTACGTGCTGCCGTCCAGCAGAACGGGCGTAAACGATAATTAAAAGTAACACGAGAACTATGGAACACAGGAAAAGCGCAACTGAAAATAACATGTATAGCTTCCTTGAGTAAGTTGGTTGAGCGTTAGATCGTCCTTGGATCATACCCCAACTGTGACAATTTTTTTACTGTATTATGCGTGAATGCCTTATATAGGACTATTAATACTTTCGCACGTGTGATGCAACTGTTTTTTTTCCGATTGCTTATGTTTGATCTGTGTCCGGGAGGCTCCATTCGGGGAAGTTCAGCCGCTGAGTTGCAAGTCTTTTTTCAGGCGACGCCACCTTGGGCGACTTGCGTGTGGGTGATGATGAGAGGATGATGAAGACAACGTAACACACAGTCCACGAGCGGAGAAAACCTCCAACCCGGCCGGGAACGAGACCCGGGCCCGCTGCACGGTAGGAGAACACACGTTACTACTCAGCTTAGCGGGCGGACTGTTTGTTCTGTGAAACTACAAATGCACTAGCTGCTTCATCACGAGTGGTCTCTGTTCTGTCGCACATGTACTCTATAGGTTTGCTGCTTTTAACTAACTAAGCGAAAGCAGGCTGCCGAAAGAACATTACAACAAACTCGGAAAAGTCCTTTTACACGTCAGGAAAAATGTTCGCCCCATATAACAGTTACACGCGCAAGCGGTTAAACTAATTGTCATCAGTGGGCTTTGGAGACGGGATCTTTGGCACGATGATCTCACGCTCTACCAACTCACCACGCGAGAGTTACAAAACCTGTCACTCACAGTTACGCCTTTCCTGTGCTCCGTAGTTCTGGCTTTACTTTTAATTACCGTTTACGTATGTTCTACTGGATGACAGCACATAGCCCCAAGTACATCGCAGTTTTGGTTTGTACTCTATTTACACACAACACTTGGAACCGATCTGAGTCACTGACGTCTGGAGGTCTGGGTGCCAGTGGACGTCCGGCCTCCGTCGCCGAAGAACGGCAGTCGGCACGGCTGCACGAACCAGGCCCCTGCTGCTGCGGAGGCCGCAGAGGCACTGCCGGTGGGCCTCGGTTCACCTGGGTGGTCAGCTGCACGCCCATTCGCGCGCACACGTCTCCGCAGCCGTCGTCCACCATGTCTGTCATTTATTGCTCGTGATTGTTGTTGTTGTGGTCTTCAGTCCAGAGACTGGTTTGATGCAGCTCTCCATGCTACTCTATCCTGTGCAAGCTCCTTCATCTCCCAGTACCTACTGCAACCTACATCCTTCTGAATCTGCTTAGTGTAGTCATCTCTTGGTCTCCCTCTACGATTTTTACCCTCCACGCTGCCCTCCAATACTAAATTGGTGATCCCGTGATGCCGCAGAACATGTCCTACCAACCGATCCCTTCTTCTAGTCAAGTTGTGCCACAAACTCTTCTCCCCAATCCTAACAATACCTCCTCATTAGTTATGTGATCTACCCATCTAATCTTCAGCATTCTTCTGTAGCACCACATTTCGAAAGCTTCTATTCTCCTCTTGTCCAAACTATTTATCGTCCATGTTTCACTTCCATACATGACTACACCCAATGCAAATACTTTCAGGAACGACTTCCTGACACTTAACTCTATACTCGATGTAAACAAATTTCTGTTCTTCTGAAACGCTTTCCTTGCCATTGCCAGTCTACATTTTATATCCTCTCTACTTTGACCGTCATCAGTTATTTTGCTCCCCAAATAGCAAAACTCCTTTACTACTTTAAGTGTCTCATTTCCTAATCTAATTCCCTCAGAATCACCCGACTTAATTCGACTACATTCCATTATCCTCGTTTTGCTTTTGTTGATATTCATCTTATACCCTTCTTTCAAGACACTGTCCATTCCGTTCAACTGCTCTTCCAAGTCCTTTGCCGTCTCTGACAGAATTACAATGTCATCGGCGAACCTCAAAGTTTTTATTTCTTCTCCATGGATTTTAATACCTCCTCCAAAATTTTCTTTTGTTTCCTTCACTGCTTGCTCAATATACAGATTGAATAACATCGGGGATAGGCTACAACCCTGTCCCTTCTCAACCACTTCCCTTCCATGCTCCTCGACTCTTATAAATGCCATCTGGTTTCTGTTCAAATTGTAAATAGCCTTTCGCTCTCTGTATTTTACCCCTACGATCTTCAGAATTTGAAAGAGAGTATTCCAGTCAACATTGTCAAAAGCTTTCTCTAAGTCTGCAAATGCTATAAACGTAGGTTTGCCTTTCCTTAATCTATTTTCTGAGATAAGTCGTAGAGTCAGTATTGCCTCACGTGTTCCAATATTTTTACGGAATCCAAACTCATCTTCCCCGAGGTCGGCTTCTACCAGTTTTTCCATTCGTCTGTAAAGAATTCGCGTTAGTATTTTGCACCCGTGACATATTAAAGTGATATTTCAGTAATTTGCACATCTGTCAACACCTGCTTTCTTTGGGATTGGAATTACTATATTCTTCTTGAAGTCTGAGGGTATTTCGCCTGTCTCATACAATTTTGCTCACCAGATGGTAGAGTTTTGTCGGGGCTGACTCTCCCAAGGCTGTCGGTAGTTCTAATGGAATGTTGTCTACTCCCGGGACCTTGTTTCGACTTAGGTCTTTCAGTGCTCTGTCAAACTCTTCACGCAATAACGTATCTCCCATTTCATCTTCATCTACATCCTCTTCCATTTCCATAACATTGCCCTCAACATAGAGTATACCATGCAGTTGGCGAGGTTGAAGCAGCCGGCTACCCTGACCACTGCCTTACGACATGTGGTTCGTGTGGGACGCGAGAACGGCAGGAAGGTCACCTTCTCGGTAATGGAGGCTGTAGACAGAATACAGCTAAAGTCAGTGAATCTCCCCACCGACTTCGGAGCCCCGCGCGACTTACTAAAGAAAGTCTTTGAAAGTCGAGGCGAGAAATTCGACCTCAATGACATTTACGCACAACCCATTGTGGCAAATGGACGAATTACGTTCGACTGGAGTAAGACTTGGCCTAACAATCACATCCATACGTACTTTCCATAATGACCAAAATTACCATTGACCAACTTAATACTCACAACAGCAGATTAGGAGCTGCGTAAGGAGGTGGAGGAGAAAAGACTGGATGTGCTCTGCCTGCAGGAGCCTTACTACAAAGCTGGAAAAATAGCATTTGCAAATGCGACCTGGCGGGTTGTCAGCAGAGGGGAAGACCCGAAAGCGGCGATAATAATAACAAAGTCCTGAGGGCTACGATACTCTCACAGTACACAACTAGTCACTGCAATATCGTGGAGCTGCAGTCTCCCAAGGGAGTAATCACACTAGTTGACATGTACTTCCAATACGGCGACAACATCGAGAGACATCTTGACCACCTGACTACAGTAACAACGGCGTTGAAGGGACGAAAAGTGATAATAACTGCTGACATCATTGGAAAATCCCCCCTGTGGTACAGCGGTACAAGGGACACAAACGGAGAAAAGGTAAGAGAATTCATCAGAATTCATCATGGTCTCGCAACTAGTGGAGGCCAACAAGCCCGGCAACCCTCCTACCTACGCTGCAGGAGGAGGACTAGACACAAACATTGATGTGACCTTAGTAACACCAAACGCAGTCAATATCATCCAGCAGCGGAAGGTTGAAGAAAATGCCACCACTGGCGACCATAATCTCATAACTTTCACCCTAGGTGATAGAGAGTGCCACTGGGCCATGGGGTGGGAGGTGCAAATGAATTATAAAAGAGCGGACTGGGAACGCCTAGCGAGGGAGTGTGACGTTACTGCTTTGCCAGAGGGTGACATACACCAGGACATAGACGTGAACGAGAGAGCTGAGGAACTGGTGAGTGCAATAACTAGAGCGGTGAAAGCAGCTGTACCAACTAGGAGGAAGGCCATGGCGGCAGCTAAGGTTCCAAAAGGAACTAAGAGCCGTAAGAACAAGAAGCTGGGAGAGCTATGTCCAGAATCAATTAGCCTTAGACCCATGGGGCACACCTTATAAATTAGTTAGAGAAAAGATCCGCTCTCCTATGGAGTTGTCAACAGTCAGGCATGGGGACGGGATGACGGAATCCTGGCAGGAGACTGCAGAGGTCCTCCTCCAGTCCCTGTTGCCTGATGATAGCGTGGATGAGAAAACTGATAACAATGACACGGCAGTCTACCCCTTCTCTGAAGAGGAGGTGGCTGCCCACATAAGATCACTAAAGAGAGGTAAAGCTCCCGGGCAAGAAGGCGTTGTGGTGGAGGTGGTGCAATTCTTAGCCCCACAGCTAATTGCACCACTCACTCACCTATATATTAGGCAAAGGAACTTCCCGAAGATCTGGAAGATTGCAAATGTTGTGATTGTCAAAAAAGGACCTGATAAAGACCCGAGAGAAACAAAATCATATCGACCCATATGTTTGTTGGACCTACTTGGGAAGATATAAGAGAAACTACTGGCTGCACACCGAGTGCTGAGTGGGATGAGCAGCATGCACTTCGGCTTCAGGCCTGGGCGATCGGCATCTGATACAGTCGCACTGGCGGCTGAGGTCTGTGGCTCTACCCCGCACAAGTACGTAGTTGGCATCATGGTAGATATCAGTGGTGCCTTTGACAACCTGTGGTGGCCTTCGCTCTTCTCCTGCTTGCGGGAGAAAGAGTGTCCAGGGTCGCTATATGGCTGTCTGAGGAGCTACTGCGAGGCTCGGGAGGTCTGGCTATCATCCCCTAGCGGGAGAGTGGGAAAATCGATAACAAAGGGATGCCCCCAGGGTTCCGTCTTAGGTCCCCTGTTCTGGGACATCCACGTGAAGCCGCTACTGGACACCTTGCAACAAAGTGAAGAAGTGTTAGAGGTGATAGCCTACGCAGAAGACCTCCTCCTGTTGGTTGGCGCCCGTAGTCGCGAGGACATAGAGCCCAAAATAGAAAATTTATCCATGATAAATTGCAACTGTGGTGCCAAAACACAAATATGAAAATTTCACCAAGTAAACCAACATTCCTTCTACTAATCGGACAGCTGATCAGAAATCCAACTGTGAGAATCGGGGGCTCACCAGTTCTTCGGCGACATGAGACACCAAACCTAGGATTCATCATTGATGAAAGGTGGAACTTCGGGAAACACATTGACACCGTAACCCAGAAAGCCCTCCAAGCACTAAACAATCTCCACTGGACATAAAAGATTTCATCTTCCCTCTCACCTCATAAAACTATATCCCAACAGCATCCTAACATCAATAGTGGGTTACAGCTCGGGAGTCCGGGCACACAGGCTCACGAGGGTAGTGCCCGCCATGACAGTGAGAAGAGTTCAGAGAAACATGATATTGAGATCTGTGGGGGCCTACATGACATCTCCAGGGGGAGCCCTATTAGTCATAATGGGGCTCTGTCGCCTGGACATCAAAATTCGAGAACAGGCGGCATGGTTCTGGGCCAAAAAAAGGAATACCGCGAAGATAGAAGTCCTATTAAGCATTGGTGTCGAGGATAAGGGTGAGATAAGGCGAAAAGGCGAGCAGTTACGGCAGGAATTGTGGGGAGCGGAAGAAACAGGTCGCAGAACATTCGAACTTCTTCCTAATTAGTCATATAGGTGTAGACCAGATGTGGCTTAAATTCAGAGAAATAGTATCGGCAGCAATTGAGAGATTTATACCAAATAAACTAACTGATCCTCCTTGGAACACAAGACGGGTTAGAACACTGTTGCAGAAACAGCGAAACAGACATGCCAAATTTAAACAGACGCAAAATCCCCAAGATTGGCGATCCTTTACAAAAGCTCGAAATTTAGTGCGGAGTTCAATGCGAGACGCCTATAACAGTTTCCACAACGAAACTTTGTCTCGAAACCTGGCAGAAAATCCAAAGAGATCCTGGTCGTATATGAAGTATGTTAGCGGCACAAAACAATCAATGCCTTCTCTGCGCGATAACAATGGAGATACTATCGAAGACAGTGCTTGCCAAAGCAGAGTTACTAAACACAGCCTTCCGAAATGCCTTCACAAAAGAAGACGAAGTAAATATTCCAGAATTCGAATCGAGAACAGGTGCCAACGTGAGTAACGCAGAAGTAAATATCCTCGGAGTAGTGAAGCAACTCAAATCACAATAAAAGCAAGTCTTCCGGTCCAGACTGTATACCAATTAGGTCCCTTTCCGAGTATGCTGATGCATTAGCTCCGTACTTAACTATCGTAAACAACCGTTCGCTCGACGAAAGATCCTTACCGAAAGAGTGAAAAGTTGCACAGGTCACACCAATATTCAAGAAAGGTAGTATGAGTAATCCACTAAATTACAGGCCCATACCGTTAACGTCGATATGCAGCAGGATTTTAGAACATATATTGTGTTCGAACATTATGAATTACCTTGAAGGAAACGGGCTATTGACACAAAGTCAACATGGGTTTAGAAAACATCATTCCTGTGAAACACAAATAGCTCTTTATTCACATGAATTCATGAGTGCTATTGACAAGGGATTGAAGATCTATTCCGTATTCCTGGATTTCCGGAAGGCTTTTGACACTGTACCACACAAGCGGCTCGTAGTGAAATTGCGTGTTTATGGAATATCGTCTGAGTTATGTGACTTGCGATTTCCTGTCAGAGAGGTCGCAGTTCGTAGTAATTGACGGAAAGTCATCGATTAAAACAGAAGTGATTTCAGGCGTTCCCCAAGGTAGTGTAATATTCCCTTTGGTGTTCCTTATCTATATAAACGATTTGGGAGACAATCTGAGCAGCCGTCTTCGTTTGTTTGCAGATGACGCTGTCATTTATCGATGAATAAAGTCATCAGAAGATCAAAACAAACTTAAAAACGATTTAGAAAAAATATCTGAATAGTGCGAAAAGTGGCAGTTGACCCTAAATAACGAAAAGTTGGAGGTCATCCACATGAGTGCTAAAAGGATCTCGTTAAACTTCGGTTAGACGTTAAATCAGTCTAATCTAAAAGCCGTAAATTCAACTGAATACCTAGTTGTTACAGTTACGAACAACTTAAATTGGAAGGAACACACAGAAAATATTGTGGGGAAGGCTAACCAAAGGCTGCGTTTTATTGGCAGGACACTCAGAAAATGTAACAGACCTACTAAGGAGACTGCCTACACTACGTTTGTCCGTCCTCTTTTAGAATACTGCTGCGCGGTGTGGGATCCTTACCAGATAGGACTGACGGAGTACATCGAAAAAGTTCAAAGAAAGGCAGCACGTTTTGTATTATCGCGAAATATGGGAAAGAGTGTCACAGAAATGATACAGGATTTGGGCCGGAAATCATTAAAAGAAAGGCGTTTTTCGTTGCGACGGAATCTTCTCACGAAATTCCAATCACCAACTTTCTCCTTCGAATGCAAAAATATGTTGTCGGCACCGACCTGCGTAGGGAGGCACGATCGCCACGATAAAATAAGGGAAATCAGAGCTCGAAGGGAAAGATACAGGTGTTCATTCTTTCCGCGCGCTATACAAGATTGGAATAATAGACAATTGTGAAGGTGGTTCGATGAACCCTCTGCCAGGCACTTAAATGTTATTTGCAGAGTATCCATGTAGATGTAGATGAAGATGTAATGTCAGGGAACGACTGGGCATGAAATACTTCGAACCTACCCGAGGACTGATCCATTTTCTCACTGGTCATGGGCCCTACCTGATATATGTATGTCGGTTTGAGAAGAGGACCAAGCCCGCGTGTGAATGTGGGGTATCAGAGGGTACTTCCGATCATGTGGTCTACGAGTGCCCCCTTTTCAATGATGTAGCATCCACGTTACGTGACCAATTACCCGACCATGACACCTACCACTTACTCAGACGAGAAGACACTTTTCAAGCTCTTAACAAATTGGCTAACGAGGTATCACGAAAAGTGTTAAAAGAATACCTGAGGGACATTGATTAACTAACAACCTGAGACATACCTAATACCAGCTGAATCCAGTGCCCTATTCCCATACCGCCTGTGCGTGGACAGGCCGACTTTCCTCACAGTCTGGAATCCGTCGTGTAGAGGACTAGGAGGAGTGGGGTACAACACCTCCGATATAGGACAAGCACCGGATATGACTTAGATTAGAAGTAGCTAGTAGGACTTAGGAAATTAGTTAGGAACCTTGGCCTGCCCAGTGTCAGGGTCACGCTCATCGGGATTAGCTCGATGAGCAAGGCTCTACAAGTAGGTTTACAAACTACTGCCACACCTGCCGCGCTGCAGGCAGCAGAGATTAGTTATGCGTAGGTCTTATACAGTAAATATTAATAATAATAATTTAGTTGCCCACTGTTAATCTAGTTATGGCTGTAGCTCACTCATTAAATTTGTAATCAGCTGCAATTAATGTTGTATAACATTAAGACTCACTAATCACTTAAGGAAGTGGGTTAAGACTGTATAATTATTATAAAGTTGTAAATAAAGAATTTTTTTAAAATTGTTCCACCTTTAATCCTTTACTGCATGTTGACGTTGAACGTAACCGGTGATCACATTAATGTTGCTGAACCGTGTATAATCGTGACAAATAGTTTCCGCTAGCCATCTTCAGATCAAACATGATAAACTTTGCTCTGTCTAATCACCAGGCTGGCACGAGACACACTGTCATCAATAACTTACATTCCGGTGCTTAATAGCAGTCATAGCCCAACCTTTCTGTAAATGTACATATCTAGCTGTTTTAGGTGAAACTATTTAGCACGACAATCGACAATTTTTCCGACCTTGACTATCTAAGGATCCAAACTTTTGACGGCTTCGTTGTTAACTAGCGAACCCGGCAAAGCTTTGCAATTGGATACATGTCCTAAACTGACAGTATTTCGCACGGTTTTAATCTGCGAACGAGTAGGATTACACAGTTTCAGTCGATTCAGTTTTTGTAGCAGTGTTCTAATTGAAAGCCATAAATACATTCCTATTTTGTGTAAAACTCTCAGGAAGAAAACAAAACAGCACATTGTTGTGTATGCAATTTTTGTTTAAAATTATACATGAGGGTAAACAGTATATAAGAGAGGAACAATTCGTCCAACGGTTTAAATGTCCCGCTATCTTAGTTAAAACTGAGTGTGAGAAATAAAACGAAACCGTTCAGTTTCACAGTACAGTACAGTGTTTTTCTTTCTCGTAGTCCGCTTTAACAGAAAATTTCTTCATCGTTGGTTAAAAAGATATATAGCGTATTATACAGAATGTTAAAAAAAAGAAGAGAAAAAAACAAAGATTTGTATGTTGTGCGGGAAGGCAAACTGCTCGGTTTTCAAGTAGGAACTCATATCCTGAAAAACACGGCTTGGGCGCTGGAGAGAGTCAGAATCTGAGAACAAACGGTTGCGCAAAATTGCATGAGGAACGTTTTCCACACGGACAGACGCCACATCGCGTTTGTGGCCATCGAGGGACGCCTCAGAGAAGCTGGAAAGTTACACGTGCGTATTCTCTGCCTGAGACGCGTCCATTGCACAGTAAAGTTGTAGCACTCTGTGCTCGGTACTTGCGAATGCTGCCCCCAGTCGGCTGTTTGTCCTCTGGCAGGTGCGGAAACGCGATGCGGGCCGTCCACGCTCGGCCCGAACACTACAGTTGGAGAACTTTGAAGGAGGACCCAGCCACCAGCACCCGGTATGTGGCACAGGCGGGTAAAGGTGCCGTGTGGCGTGTTGTCGAGGAACATCTGCAGAAAGTCCGGCCATTACGGGAAGAGGACTACCCACGACGGGTACAGTTTGCACGGTGGCATTTACAACAGTGCACACTCCACCTACAGTTCCCGAGCTTGATGCTATTCACGGATGAAATCACTTTTTTACTACAGACGGCATATTAAGCTTGCACAACATGCACGTTTGAGCGGACGAAAATCTGAGTGCGTAAGTGATTCAAAATCACCAGCACAGGATCGCTATTAGCACCTGTCCGGGATAATTGGTGACCATACCATTGGGCCATATCTGCTGTCAAACAGATTAACAGCAACGATCTACGTCACATTTATTAGAGATGTTTTGCCTACCCTATTCGATTTGCCTCCACTAGGTGTTCGGAAGGGCAAGTAGCTGCAACACGACAGAGCTCCAGTACACTTTGATGTCGATGTGCGGAATCACCTCAACGTCACAAATCCCAATCGATGGACAGGTGCAGGTAGACCAGTTCCGTGGCCAGCATGACTGTTTTCTGTGGGACGGAATGGAGAGTTTTGTGTATGGAACACCTGTAACTCTCAGTGGAGACCTTATTGCCCGGGTCCACGGAGCGTGTGAAATACTTCAAACACAACCGCACGTATTGGATCATTTGTACGTGAGGCTCAGTACCGCCCGTCTAGGCTCTGCCCTGACGTAGGAGGTACGCAGTTCGAAGCCCGTTTGTAATGTAGACAGCGCGATGTGCTACTCATGCTGGGTTTATTGAAGTAATGTGGAACACACGCACACCTCAGACGTCGACGCTCTCCAGCCGTGCGTTCCTGGTTATGGGTTCCTTCTTGAAAATCGATCAGTGTCCCTTCCCGAACAACATACTAGACTTTGTCGGTGTTTTGTTGGGACACCTTGTATATTTATATATTGAGTGTGTTCAAAAAAAGTGTCGAATACTTTGGGGGTGGTAGTATTAATCGAAACAAGAAAAATAGGTCGAGTAAACATGTGTCCGGAAATGAATACTTTCTGAGATAAGTCCAATAAACATGGGTCCGAAAATGCATACTTTCTGCAATAAACACGTGTTTACAGAAGGTGTTCAACGTGGCGTCCATTCATGACAATGCACCCCTCTACCATCCGGCGTAAGGAATGACGCACGCTTTGAAGTATACCCAGTTGTTGTTGTTGTTGTTGTTGTATACCTGCTGATAGCCGGCCGTTGTGGCCGAGCGGTTCTAGGCGCTTCAGTCCGAAACCGCACTGCTGCTACGGTCGCAGGTTCGAATCCTGCCTCGGGCATGGATGTGTGTGCTGTCTTTAGGTTAGTTAGGTTTAAGTTGTTCTAAATCTAGGGGACTGATGACCTCAGGTGTTAAGTCCCATAGTGCTCAGAGCCATTCGAACCTGCTGGCACGCATTTGAAGACGCGACCCAGTAGTGTCCGTACATCGTTGATCCGTGTGGTACAGACCAATCCCTTCAAGTGTCCCAATTTACATCTGCCCATACAACACGACTATTACCGCGCAACTGACTGCAGACCGCCTAGACTTCTGTTAGTAAGACATCGTAACACCTTGCTGACTCACTTGACTGAACTCCAACGCAACGACTAATCCGGCGGTCCTGAAATGCCTGCGTCAGATGTTCGCACACATTATGACGAAAGTGTGCTGGTGCGCCATCATGCGTGAACCACATTTGTATTCGTCGGTGCAATGGCACAGCCTCCAGCAAGGCAGGCAATACCTTAATGAGGAAGTTAACCTTTGTGGTAGCACATGTAGCCCTGTCAATCTATCACCAAGTACGCCTGTCCACAGGTTGATTGAGAACCGTTGTCGATGCCTTCCTTCCTGAATTGCTCGGGGCTTTACATCTGCTCATACAAGCTGGTTGTCGAAGTTCACAACAGTATCTCTCGTGAACCCTGCGTCATCGGTAAATAAAATCTTGGATGTCAACTGTGGATTTGCGCTATACTTCTGTTAGAGCTAGGGTCAGAACCGCCGCCACTTGTCGAGTAGTGGGTTTCCATTGCTAAGAAAGTCCTGGAAGAGACCATCTGTAAGTACAAACAGAGCAATAACTTACAGTAAACACGCAAGTGAATCCGCAATTGGAAGAAGGTAAAACACCCTGATACGTACCCAGGGTTGACAGTACTGTAAAATACGGCACACAAACGCGACGAAAACTAACGTAGGCTACAACACGACTAGTGCCGCGCAACTGACTGCAGACCACCTAGACATCGTAACACCCTGCTGACTCACTTGACTCAACTCCAACGCAACGACTGTGCTAATATCCGCAACCGTGTGTCGCGCACCCCTTCCTATAAACACGTGTTTATCTCGGAAGGTATGCGTTTCCGGATCCACGTTTAATGGACTTATTTTTCTAGTTACGACGAGTGCTACCACCTTTCAAAATATTCAACACTTTTTTTGAATCCATGTATGTTATTTCTATTTAAGGATATATAGCTTACGTACGTCCAAATGTCCATTAGATTAGCATGCAAAAAATTTGAAGTAAGTGCGTCAAGAACGTTTCAAGATTTTAGCTCAGAACGTTTCCCCTCGATGTATTAAGAGATTGTAGGCAATGTCCCTCTGAACGTTTATGCGACTATTGTGTAAAAATCGGTGAAGAACTTTTCCGAGATTCCCGGTGAAAATATTAAACATATTGTCTCCCTAGTACAGACTTGTACAGTGTTGGTCGTGCTTTAGTAAGTGACTTGAAGGCGTATTGGACTAGGTTGGTCCGCACACGCACAGAGTGAGCCACAGCCAAGTGGGTGGCACGCCCCGCCGGTCGCCTGACACTGCCCACGTCGTGCTTGCTGCCGCCCGCTGCTGCTGCTGCTGCTGCTGCTGCTGCGTCCCGCTACTGGCCGTGGCTGCCGTCCTGCGCTTCCTGTAAGCCTGTCCCCGAGACACGCGGTACTCGCAGCTATCGGAAAAAGTAACTTCAACACCGAGCAGAGGACACTCCCGAGGCACGTGTTGTAAAATTTTATTCAAATACGGCGACTGTTTTCGAAGATATTGAACAATTTTGTTTGAATTAATGGCGATTAATACAAAAATTTTAAAAAGCCGCACTTTTGGTCGTTCCTAAAGAAGTAACAGAAAGTAATACGAAGTACGACATTATTATCGCAGGGAGTTAATCACGCCTGCCACATTTGTAAAAATAAGTTTTATTTCCGACGTACTTTTGACATCACCGGTTTCAGTTGTCCCAAACGGTCATTTGCAGATCAATGAGCAGCGAATTGTTGCACTGAAGATCCAGTTGCCGGGTGCGTGTACAAATTTTTAAAATGATCGCTAGCTGCAGACGGGAGAGGAACGGATCACGACGTTAGTCACAGTCGGTGAATGGAGCAGACAAGGCGGGGCGCCGGTTCTACTACATTTCCACACCGAGCCGAGCCGCGCCGGAATCTGCGACTGCAGTGCGCGATGCGGAACCGTGGCGTGCGAAGGCGAGGCTAGCTGACAAGTCTGGCGACTCCTTCGGGTAGCGGGCACGTCACGCCCATCTTAAACAGCCCCGTTTCGGAAGCCTCAGCCATAGCGTCTGCTCGTCCCATCTGCATCTGTGAAAGCGACGCTGTGACAGGCCTCGCTGCTGGCGGGACAACTCGCCGGCGAACCGCAGCGTGGCGGGCCGCGGGCCGCAGCCAGCCGGCTGCTCTCCTCCGTGTGGACGAGCGCGGGCCCCGGGCCGGGTCGCATGCAGCCTGTCGCGCTAGCACTCTCCCCCCCAGTGCTGCCCTCCGGCTGCCGGCCGCACTTCCACGGCTGGAACCAGTTTTGCCGATTTGGATCTCGGGCTCCTGTGCTACTGGGACCCGCTCGAGCGCAGCACGACTTATACTGGTGAGCCAGTACCTGCGTGACGTCGCTGTCGCTTCCTGACTTGCGCAACGGCAGCAGCCGAGTGAGTGTGCGAATCGGTGTGCCGGAGATCGGACGGCGCCGGTCCCTCGGCCTCCAGCGCCACCGCCTCAGCTGCTCAGCCTCGTCACGGCCCGGGCGGTGGCCCCAGCTAGGTCACGACCCTACACTGTCACCATCTCAAAACTAAAACGGACAGGTAAAAATATAAAAGTTAAAATTCCTGTTAACTTCTCTGCTCGCACTCGGCGAAACGTGATTCCGGGGAAAACTCACACTGTTTTGGCACTCGTTTGCATTTGCTACCTAGCTTCCGAGCTGTTATGTCCTTGTTTAACAGTAATGGCAAAGATGTAATTCTTCATGAGTAATAAAGAGATTTCAGTCATTGTAGAAATTAACTGCTAATACGATATATGCAAAGTAATACATTAATAATCACAGCAGAGCAAAATAAATTACTAGCCCAGTCAACAAACACCAAAAAACGTCTCATCTACATCTACGTGATTACTCTGCTATTCACAATTAAGTGCCAGGTAGAGGATTCAATGTACCACCTTCAAGCTCTCTCTATACCGTTCCACTCTCGAACGGCGCGCGGGAAAAACGAGACTTAAATTTTTCTGTCCGAGCTCTGATTTCTCTTATTTTATCGTGATGATCACTTCTCCATGAGAAGATAGCGTCGCAACGAGAAACGCCCTTGTTTTAATTATTGCCACCCCAATTCACGTATCATATCTGTGGCACTATCTCACCTATTTCGCGGTAATACAAAACGAGCCGCCCTTCTTTGAACTTTTTCGATGTCATCCGTCAGACCCACCTGATGCAGATCCCACACCGCACAGCAATACTCCAGAATAGGGCAGACAAGCGTGGTACAAGCAGTCTCTTTAGTAGACTTATTTCACCTTCTAAGTGTTCTGCCAATGAATAGCAGTCTTTTGTTGGCTCTACCCACAACATCATCTATGTGATCGTTCCAATTTAGGGTATTTAGTTGAATTTATAGCCTTCAGATTTGTGTGACTTATCGCGTAATCGAAATTTAGCGGATTTCTTTTAGTACTCATGTGAATAACTTCACATTTTTCTTTATTCAGGAATGGCGCCATTCCCGCCAGAGCACTGCGGCTGCTATACGGGTTGACGGACAATCAGTTTGCCGCACCACAAAAACATCTTATCTAAGCCATTTTGCAATTCGTTTTGTTCATCTGATGACTTTACACGACGGTAAATGACAGCATCATCTTCAAATAATCTAAGAGGACTGCTCAGATTGTCTCCTATGTCGCTAATATAGATCAGGGACAATAGAGGGCCTATAACACTTCCTTGAGGAACGCCGGATATTACTTCTGTTGTACTCGATGACTGTCCGTCTATTACTACGAACTGTGACCTTTCTGACAGGAAATGACGAATCCAGTCGCACAACTGAGGCGATACTCCGTAGGCACACAGTTTGGTTAGAAGACGCTTGTGAGAAACGGTGTCGAAAGCCTTCTGGAAATCTAAAAATATGGAGTCAATTTGACATACCCTGACGATGGCACTCATCACTTCATGAGCATAAAGAGCTAGTTGTGTTCGCAAGAATGATATTTTCTGAATCCGTGCTGGCTATGTGTCAGTAAATCGTTCTCTTCGAGGTATTTCATAATGTTGGAATACAGTATATGTTCCAAAACCCTACAGCAAATCGACGTTAGTGATATAGGCATGCAATTCAGCGGATTACTCCTATTTCCCTTTTTGGGTATTGGTGTGACTTGAGCAATTTTGCAGTCTTCAGGTATGGAACTTTCTGTGAACGAGCGGTTGTATATAATTGCTAAATATGGAGCTATTGCATCTGCATACTCTGAAAGGAACCAGACTGGTATACAATCTGGACCGGAAGCCTTGCCTTTATTAAGTTCAAAAATGTGTGTGAAATCTTATGGGACTTAACTGCTAATGTCATCAGTCCCTTAGCTTACACACTATTTAACCTAAATTATATTAAGGACAAACACACATACCCATGCCCAAGGGAGGACTCGAACCTCCGCCGGGAACAGCCGCACAGTCCATGACAGCAGCGCCTAAGGCCCCTCGGCTAATCCCGCGCGCCTTTAATAAGTGATTTAACCTGCTTTGTTACACCGAGGATATCTTCTTCTATGTTTCTCATCGTCGCAGTTGTTCTTGATTGCCGCGCGGGATTAGCCGAGCGGTCTAAGGCGCTGCAGTCATGGACTGTGCGGCTGGTCCCGGCGGAGGTTCGAGTCCTCCCTCGGGCATGGGTGTGTGTGTTTGTCCTTAGGATAATTTAGGTTAAGTAGTGTGTAAGCTTAGGGACTGATGACCTTAGCAGTTAAGTCCCATAAGATTTCACACACATTTGAACATTTTGTTCTTGAATGGAAGTCGGGAATATTTACTTCGTCTTCTTTGGTGAAGGAGTTTCGGAAAACTGTGTTTAATAACTCTACTTTGGTGGCACTGTCATCAGTGACTTCACCGTTGTTATCGCGGAGTGTAGGTATTGATTGCGTCTTGCTACTGGTGTGCTTTATATATGACCGGAATCTCTTTGGGTTTTCTGCCAGATTCCGAGACAGAGTTTCGTTGTGGAAGTTACTAATAGCATCTCGCACTGAAGCACGCACTATGTTTCGAACTTCTGCAAAACTTTGCCAATCTTCGGAATTTTGCGTTGTTTTAAATTTGGCATGCTTGTTTCGTTGCTTCTGGAACAGCGATCTGACCCATTTTTTGTACCATTGGGGATCCCATTTTTTGTACCATTGGGGATCAGTACCATCACTTATTAATTTATGTGGTATATATCCCTCAATTGCCGTCGATACTATATCTTTGAAATCGTTACATATCTTTTGTCGGTTGTGGGTGTTGGCGGTATTGAGCCTAGCAGCAACTGCCTTATGGTCGCTAATCCCTGTATTCGTCACGATACTCCCTATTTGTCCAGGATTATTTGTCGCAAGGGAGAGGGGGGGGGGGGAGATTCGTGTAGTCGCAGGTTTTTGTACAGTACTAGGAAGGAATGCCGTTAACAAAATAGTAAAAATCCTAACCGATTTGTTCGAACGTTGTGCTTGGAGAGGGGGGCGGGGGCTTTAAAGGTAATTTTTCCTCGAAGAAATTGATAACAGCGACTTCTAGCGAAATGTTTCCCAGAACAAAATTGAACCACATTAAATTTCCTACAAAAAAAGCTCTTATTTTTTTTCTGGGATTATTTTTTCTGCGTTGCAGGGGATGGAAAAATCACGGATTACTAAAAATATTGTTTTAACTGTATAAAATTAATATTTATATTGAAACAAACCGTGTGTACCACAGGGCAGCAGAACCGTGTTACGGGGTCTTAGGGACGTGTGGCTCAGAAGCCGGGTCGCCGGACTGTGTTCGTGCTCCGCAGACTGAAGGGCGGCCGGCTCATTCCCGACTACTGGCTGTCGCACAGGGCCTCCACACCAAGCTGTATCGGCCACTGTGGGGTCGCTCATTTCCCACGGAGTGCATAGACACCCCACGTGGAATGCAGGTACGACTTAACAGTAACATTAACGCAAGAAACACGTACGGAGAGAATCTACGTGAAGCTCTCGGCACTGTTCTGCACTGCTAGAGGGCAAACTGATTGTCCGTCAACCCGTATAGCAGCCGCAGTGCTCTGGCGGGAATGGCGCCATTCCCCACCACGAGAGCTGCTCGCTTTTCAGTTTACAGACAGACCATACCTCCCCTGCTTTCCTGTCCTGTTTTCTTATGCCAGAATACAAAATAAGTTCACCGATCTCGTGTTTACATACTGGAATTATTTTCAGATTACCGACTGCTTATTTGCAGTGAATTTCAGTGTAAAATAGCTCTTCAGCTCGAGCTGTCAGCTGTCAACCACACTGGAGAGGCCGTGCTAAGTCTAAAGTGCTGTCAATATGTATTCGACAACGTCCATTTCATTGTTTCCTCTATCACTGACAGGAATACTTTTCATAGCGTGGGGGTTATCCAATGCATCATACAGCCCAAATACTGAACAGACCCAGAGGCTTAAATTGTCACCCTGTGCAACGGGAATAGGTCTCCTAGGCGTTACAGAAACTTCAGATATTTGAACACAAGTCCAGCAATGCATCGCAGCAGGTTACTGCTCTAGACTTGAGCATCTACATGATTACTCTGAAATTCACACACGAGTGCCTGGCAGACGGCTCGTAGAACCACCGAGCTATTTCTTTACCGTTCCACTCTCGAAAAGAGCGCGGGATAAACGAACACTTCAGTCTTTCCGTGTGAGCTCTCATTTCTCTTATTTTATTGCTATAATCAATCGTCCTATGTAGATGGGCGCAAACGAAATGTTCTCGCGTTCTAAGGAGAAAGTTGGTGGCTGAAATTTCACGAGGAGATCCTACCGCAACGAAAAACGCATTTGTTTTGTTGACAGCCACCCCATTTTGCGTATTAAATCCGTGGCGCTCCCTCCTCTGTTTCGCTGTAATACAAAACGAGCTGCCCTTCTTTGAACCTTTCCGATGTCCTCCGTGGCTCCCACGCCGCACGGCACTACTCCAGAAGAGGACGGTCAAGCGTTGTGTAAGCACACTCTTTAGCAGACCTGTTGCATTTTCTAAGTGTTTACCAATAAATCGCCGTCTTTGGTTTGCTTTCCCCACAACATTGTCTAATTAGTTGAATTTACAGCCTTTAGATTTGTGTGTTTTACGCTGTAACCGAAATTTAGTGGATTTCTTTTAGTAATTATCTGCAAGACTTCACACTTTTCTTTATTTAGAGTCGATTGACACTTCTCGCAACAAACATCTTATCTACATCGTTCTGCAATTTTTTTGATCATGATGACTTTACAAGACGTTAAATGACAGCGTCATCTGTAAACAGTGTAAGGCGGCTGCTCAGCTTGTCTCTTAAATCGTTTATGTAGATCAGGAAGAGCAGAGGACCTACAACACTTCCTTGGCAACCGCTGGATATCACTTCTGTTTTACTCGATGATTTTCCGTCGATTACTACGTATTGCGACCTTTCTGACAGGAAATGACTAATCCAGTCACACAACTGAAACGATACTCCACATGCACGCCATTTGATAAGATGTCGCTCGTGAGAGCGGTGTCAAAAGCCTTTCGGAAATCTAAAAATGTGGATCAGGTTGATATCCCGTCTGATGGCTCTCATTACTTCGTGAGAATGAAGAGCTGGTTGTGTTTCACAAGATTGACATTTTCTGAATCTCTGTTTGCCTTCGAGGTAACTCATAATGTTCGAACAGAGTTTATTTTCCAAGATCCTTCTACCAATCGACGTTAGCGATATGGGTCTGTAATTCAGCTGATTACTCCTATTTCCGTTCTTGGGTATTGGCGTGACATGTGCAACTTTACAGTCTGCAGGTAGTGATCTTTGTACGAGCGATTGTATACGATTACTAAGTATGGAGCTATTGTATCAGCATATTCTGAAAGGATCCTGAGTGGTATTCAATATGGACTGGAGGCCTTAGCGTTTTTAAGTGATTTAAGCTGCTTCCCTACACCGAGGATACCTACTTTTAAGATACTCGTGTTGGCAGTTTTTCTACATTCGAATTCTGGGATATTTACTTCGTCTTCTTCGGAAGGAATTTCGGAAAACTGTATTCAGTAACTCTGCTTTCGTGGCACTGTTAACTGTGACATCACCATCGTTATTGCGCAGTGAAGGTATTGGCTGTGTCTTTCCGCTGGTGTACTTTACATACGACCAGAAAATCTTTGGATTTTGTGCCATATTTCGAGATAGCGTTTCCTTGTGGAAACTACGTATTAAAAGCATCGTGCACTGAAGTTCGCGCTAAATTTCGAGCTTTGGTAAATCATTGCCAATCTTGGGGATTTTGCGTTCTTTGAAATTTTTTATGCTTCCTTCGTTGTTTCTGCAACAATGTTCAGAACTGTTTTGTGTACCCTGTGTGTTCAGTTTATTAGTTTGTTTGGTATATATCTCTCAACTGCCGTCAGTACTGTTTCTCTGAATTCAAACCCCATACGCTTACATAGTCAGGTTGGAAGGAGTCGAGACTGACTCATAGGAAAGCTTCAACCGAATTTTTATCAGCTTTTTTTTAAATATATTTATTTTGCGTTTGTTTTTGGTGGGTTTTAATTTTACTGTATTTAGTCCACCTGCAACAACCTCGAAGTCACTAATGTCTTGTATCTGTCATGATGCTCCTTACTGCAGTCCCATTCCATCGGGCATACTCACTCCCATCTCGGATGATACGAGAATGCTGCGCACGTGTGGTAAGAGCCTCCGCATAGATTATCCCTGTCTACAAGTCCCAGCACTTCCCCAGTGGAAGGGATTGGTGCAATCCACCAGTTACACAATTAATGGTAAAGGAAGTGCAGTACCTTTCATCATTAATTGACCACCATGTGCCTACTGCACAGTTACACAGCTCTATAATACGCAATGACTGATACCAGAAAGGTGCGACTTTTACCAGTCGAACACCTATCTCACCATATCTACAAAGGTCATTGGCAAAAACCACAAATTAAACGAACAGGAAAATATTTTAAAGAATAGCTCGCTAAAAAACAGCAAATGAGTACTCACTTAAGGAACTGTGAACTTATTTTGTCTTTTCATTGAGAATACTGGACAGGAAGAATGCTGGGTGGCGTATAGTCTGTCTGTAAACTGTAAAGCGAGCAGCGCTTGAGGTGGAGCAGTGTGCTACGACTGCCATTCAGGAAGACTGACAAGCACTTTCGCCTCTAGCAGAATAGAACAGTGTGCGGGGATTTACGTCAGTCGCGTACAGTGGAGGACAAATACTCGCGGGCACGTCTGCACACTGCTTCGAAAGTTCTTCGTAATGCGTGCAATAGGCCAGGGGGTCGATACAACCCTTCTTGCGACGTAGGGGGCAGACACACTGGGGAATCGCCTGCTCGAAGAAGGGAAGTTTGCGAACACGGTCTGGTGACCCACCTCTCCCCGTACGTCCTCCCCTCTCCACCCTGTTGCACCGCCGGGAAACAATTTACTGCTTAACGCGGCTCTGCTGCACCCGGTTTTAGGCTGCAGAGGCGTCGCGATGTCGGGGTGGCAGGTGGCGCGCCCTGTCCGCGCCGGCGGCGGCCGCTCGGAACCCCGCAGCCTCGTCCTCGTCCACACTGCTGTCATAGCTGCACTCTCTTGCTAGCTGCTTATTTGTAACAAGTCTCTATGTGCTCATACAAATACGAGTTAAGTAAACGTCGCGTTAACTCGTTCCCTAATCACTTCTGCTCCTGTCCACCTCACCATTCTGTAGTCCACCTCTCCTTACCGTCGTGTACAAAGCTGGACACAACGTAACATACTTCGTTTAAACATTAATTTATACCGATTTTACACCGGCCAAACAAGTAATCTGTAATATTTCCATCCCCTAAAACGCGGAAACTCTGAGTTCCAGAGAAAATGGACACAGCCCCTTTTTGGTAGGAAATCTAATGTGGTTTAATTTTGTATCGGGATAACCAAAATTAACGTGGCCTTTAAATGCTCTCCTTCCAGACATTCACGCTCACCTGTCAGAGTTCTTAGTACGTCATTTGTGACACTCCCTCTTGCCACCGTAAAGAAAAATTGCAGCTTCACGAGTCTTTTTCACTAATTTTTCTTCATTGAAAAGGCTATACTGGTAATCCAGTTTGTAGTGCAGCACAACATACCAGAAACGGCGTGGGTGATCGATGAGGTCTGGCAGCCCCGGTTTGTCGGCTCACTTGACGGACCTCGCGGTCGCTGTCGCTGTCGATGTTCACCGTGTCGAGCAGGGGCAGTTCGCGTCCACTGTGCAGGGGCTTCCAGCTTCTGCAAAGTTGTCTCCATCTACGAGAAGAAGCGACCATAGGTTACCCTGGTGTGGAGGTTAGACGAATGTATTTCTTATAGAAATGTTTGCATCTACGTTCGACTTCTGCTCCTGAACTACTGGATCTATTTCAACCAGACTTGTTACACACGTCGCTTCCTGCCTGTGAAGAGGCACTCCTGTACTGAGAGTAAGAGGGGTGAGGGTGGGGAGAGGGCGAAAAGGCCGCCGTCCTGACTGTATCTGAGAGTGAGAGCACCCACTCACTTACAACAAACTTTGCACATAATTTCAAACTTTCACCAAACTTTTTTTTCGCTGAAACCTCCAAAAATATAATGAAAGAAAAAAAAGTTTATAGCTTACTGAATTTTCGCTGTTCGTGCAGTCAAGCTTCGGTATCAGGTATGACGTTTTAATTTATTACTTCCTTACTACTAACTCCATCCGCAACACACGTTCCAGAGAGTATCCACAATAACCACTAGATGTGGTGTACAATCTCCAACAAATTTAACATATTCACAAGTACCTTTACCTTTAATCCAAATAAATACAGTTTCATTAACAGATATCTTACGTCTATTACGTGTATACAAGGAGAAGGGTGAGGGTGACATATATGATGATTTGCCGAAGTCTTTATTTGCATTTTCAATAACATGATATGTGCGGTAGGCTATAATGTCTCTGTCTACGAAACTTTCCAATCCTGATACATTGGGTACACCTGTACCACCTCGTACAACAGCGACAGTTAGCAAGCCATTACCATGCGAAAATGTATCATTCAGATCAATACTAAAATTCAGTCTACATCCACAGAAGACAGCGGGTCCATCTAGTAGTGCGTGTGCAGCGACAGATTTTATAGTATTATTCTTCTTGTCAGCAGCAGATGTTGTCATTTCAACGTCTTCAATTGTTACGGTATCTTCTGTAAGGCATCTTGGCAGCGTTCAATGCGGTTACCTGTGCAGCAGCAGCAGCGCGAATGATCCGCTCCGCGGGCTGCGCTCGCTTTTATAGAAACGCGATAGCGCGTGACCTTGATTTCACAGTGCCAGCCGCGCGTTATCCCGGACGGGGGCACTAGCCATACTAGGTGCTCCCGTCCGCTGTGCGCTAAGTCCGCGGCTGGCGCGCTGCCAAGATGACGTAGGGCCGCCTTATCGGCGGGGTCAAAGGTCAAGCGCTCAGTGCTCAGTGCAGTTGAGGAGATAAGACGTCACTGACACAGAGATGAGTGAAGAACTAGGAGCGAAAACTACCCAGACTGTGCTCGTCCAGCGTTCGACAATAAGAACACTAACTACTTGCGTCGAACTTTAGGCACAATTTAATCAATTCCTAAATTGTTTCTCGCTTACATGCTTAACGTCAAATATTTAACACAATAACCCATCTGTAAAGTAATTAGAACTCTGAAACTGTTTTATAGAGGAGAGTTGGATTCTTGAAGAAGTCTGGGTCTACCGTTTGCTTACTGTCTGCAATGGTGCAGTCAGTGGCTAAGAACTTACATCCCGTAGCGGTGGGGATAAAGAGGGACTCGTGTAGAAGCCCAACTCAGGAACGCCTGGAGCAATTCCAACCAAATTTGTCCGGTACGTGACTTCTTACTGATATAAAAATACTGTGGGGGCAAGGTTTCCCACTAGCACTACAGGTGGGGCTGCATTTGAGAAAGGGCAACGTAAAGGTGTCGATGTTGTAATCGGCGACTCCAGAAGAACTACAGAAGACAATTGTAATGCAGAGCTCCACGAAACTGAAGAATGGTGTCTAAGTGTCAAACTGACACTAGATCCTCACAAAATTACCTACCTGCTGCTGAATCACAACCTAAAAGGAAACCCTAAAACCAAACTAATTGATGTCACGATTGGAAGAAGCGCAGTGACGACATATATTAAGCTGTTCCTGGACGAATGTCGTAACTTTGCTGATCGTACAGAGGAGGCAGGCAGGAAAGGTACAAAGGTGATGAACAAAATTATAACTATTGCAAACAGGCAATTTAGGCTTCCTTCGAAAACAATCAGACTGTATCACCAATCTGTATTAGCATCAGCCGTAGGGTACGGCGTGTGTGAGTGCCTGGAGCCACGAGAAGTCAGCCTCATTAGTGAGAACACTTCAAGAGGAGTGCTACTAAGATTAAGAGCGCCTCGTAATTCTAGCAAAGTTAACAAGAAGATCGCATATTACAACTGTGGCAAAACGAACAGGATATTTCAGATACAGGCAGGAGAATGTAAGAATTTCTGCCTAAAATGAGGGAGAAACTAGAAAAGTGGTTCGTTAACGTGTCGAGTGGACTGATATGTTGCCCGACCGGCCACGGCCCTCGCAGTACGGTTCTCCAAAGAATCGAACGACAGCTGCGACTGCGGCAGAGCGGGACGCTGCTGGGTTCCAGGGCAGTCAGGAAGGGCGAGCGGCCGAGGCCTGCCGAAGCATGTCAGCAGAGAAGCGTGGACTCCGAAACGTAACAACGAATAGTGGAATCATTTTTATGCTGGAAACGCTGCTGACGTGTTGCCCTGCGCCCAAGGAATCCAGCGGACGAAGGCTGCTGGCCGGGGTAGTGGGTAGTGTGGGAGCGCATCCAGCGGCGGAAACAGTTTAAACGCATCAAAGTAAATGAACGAAAACAGAAGAGATTCTGTCGTACTAACGGCACTATTAGTAGTTGGCTAATTGGTTACGAGTATTTTGTAGTTTGTTGTGGTAGAATTAGTTCCAGTATTACAATTTTTGTAGTATTACCTTTTTTGTATTAACTACCAGGAATAAATAAGTAAAATATGTATTTATTATTTTCCACGAAAACGTGAATTCTACGACTTATTCAAGCGTCTTAGACAATAGGCTTTAACCGTGAAGAATAAATACGTAAAAAAAATCATCCAACGCATTTCAGTCATAGCTCCTCATTTACATCACTTTTCACTTACTCATTTAATTAACATGTTCACTTTTACTACACTTTCAGTTCTTACCTTCCACCGACAGTTACATTACTTTCTTCTTCTTCTTTCGATTTCGGCCATCTTTGGACCACGTTCAACAATTCACTTGCCCGGCTTTTTGATCTTTTTTTCTCTCTTCCCAATATTTCCTCATCATTTTCGAGTGGTTCCTCCTCCGCTCTTCCGACCATTTCCTGTTATTATTCTTTAGTTTCGTTTCTTCTGGAAAACACTTAATTTCGTTCACTATTTGTCTAAACTTTTCCCTGTCCCTGATTGACTCACGGGTGACATTAAAATAGGCCAAATCGTTTTTCACCATCTGTATCCATTTATTGTTGGTTTTTTCGTTCCTGTTACTATGTTCAAACACTTTTCTTGTTAGTCTGTTTCCATCCATCCTCGACAGGTGACCATAAAACGTTAGTCTGCGTTTACGCATTGCCTCACTCACTTTCTCAATAGTTTTGTATATTTCCTTATTACTCTTTAGCTTGTACTCTTCTCCAATCTTTCTCGGTCCTAATATTTTTCTCAAAATTTTCCTTTCTTTCTTTTCCATGTTTTCTATTTCCCCCTTTTTGTTAAGAGTTAGGCACTCCGATGCATACAGGCATTCTGGTCTAATGACAGTTTTATAATGTCTTAATTTAGCTTGAATTGAAATGTTTTTTTTGTTATATATGTCTTTGGTTTTTTGAAAAGCAAATTCCATTTTCCTTGCTCTCGCCTGGTTTGCACTCTTGTCTAAACCATTCACTTGAATTATTTCACCTAAATACTTAAATTTTTCTACTCTCTTAATATTGCCGTATTTAGTAATAAGATTTTTCTTGTTATTTCTATGATTAGACATATACACGGGTTTTTCAAATGAAATCTGCAGTCCAGCTCTGGCCGAAACTTCTTGTAGTTTCTCCAGGTAGTTCTGAGCTATTTCTTCGTTTTCTGTAATTATTGCCAGATCGTCTGCAAAAGCTAAACAGTCCACTTCTATTTTTTCTTTTTTTGTTCCAATTCTGATGTCATTCTTGGTGCCTTTGAGTTCTTCTTTCCATATTCTCAATATCTTTTCCAGTACGCAGTTGAAGAGGATTGGGGATAAACCATCACCTTGTCTAACACCTGTTTTAATTTCGAACTTCCTTGAAATTTCACCCATAAATTTAACTTTGGCCTTACTGTTTGTTAGCGTCTGTTTGATAATTTGAATTGTTTTCGTATCGACCCCAAATTCTTCCAATACTTTCAGTAATGTTTCTCTATCTACCGAGTCGTATGCTTTTTTGAAATCTACAAATACTATTGCAAATCTCTGGCCTCTTGAGATTCTGTAACGAATTAGTGTTTTCAGGTTAAATATTTGTTCAACACAGGATCTACCGTGTCTAAAACCTGCTTGATATTCACCTATTTTTTTATCCAGAACTGGCTCCACGATTTGAAGTAATTTCCTTGACAAAATTTTGTATCCTACTGGTAGTAGCGAGATCCCTCTATAATTATTAACATTCATCTTATCCCCCTTTTTGTGTAGTGGGTGTATCAGGGCACACTGCCAGTCTTCAGGAATTCTTTCTTCGTCCCAGATCTTCTTAAACATATGTTCCAAAACTTGTGGGAGGTTGGTATCCATTATTTTTAGGATTTCTGGTACTATGGAGTCTTCACCTGGGGCTTTATTGTTTTTTAGACTGTGTATTATGTGTTTTATTTCTTCAGCGTCTGGAGGTTTTGACTCGGTATTAGTATTTCGGTGGTTTTCAAAACTCATTTTATCTTTGGGTGGTTCACAATTTAGTAGATTCTCGAAATATTTTGCTAATATTTCACAATTAGTCTTGTTTGTCAAACCTAGCTTGTTCTCTTCATCTTTAAAACATAAATTTGGGGATTGGTATTTGGTTAGCTGTTTTCTAAAAGTTTTGTAGAAATCTCTAGAATTATTTCTTTTAAAGTCTTCCTCAATCTGTTCTAGGTTATCCTGAAATTGTCTTCTTTTTTTATTACGGAAAAGCTTAGCTGTTTCTCTTCTCTGGATTTTAAAATTGTCAACCTTTAATAATTAAAATATTAAATACAACTCGTTTCAATTACAATTTTTTCTATTTCCACGAATAGGTCTCGAGGAGAAAAAGTGGATTACCGAATAAAAGAGTAGCGTGCAGTTTGAAACAGGCGTACTGCTGTTCACATCCTCACAAAGCTCAATGTTACAAGAGAAAAGCTATCGAGCTGGTTAAGCCCCCCCCCCCCCCCAATCCCGTAGCTAAAATACATTTGCTTGGCACATTTTTTTATTTCGTTTCTAGACAAAGTTATTCAGTGTCGTCGAGAGGCACTCTGTTCATAGGACGCAACAGAAGGTTTCGCTGAACTTTCAGGAGAATCTTCAATTAAAGGAGCAGAAACTATGCTGTTTACACATGGTCTCTGGAAATGCTTCTTTTACATATTAGAATTGATGCTGTACAATTCTTCACAGTATATTATTCGTATGAAACACGCACGCAACAAAAGAATGGACCGTACCACCAAACCACACGAAATGCTTTCTTACATGAAATGTCCGAAATGCCTTCTCAGTAAAAACCTAGAAAAGCTGTAGTCCTGAGGTTCATCACCAGAGCCCGCATCTCGTGGTCGTGCGGTAGCGTTCTCGCTTCCCACGCCCGGGTTCCCGGGTTCGATTCCCGGCGGGTCAGGGATTTTCTCTGCCTCGTGATGGCTGGGTGTTGTGTGATGTCCTTAGGTTAGTTAGGTTTAAGTAGTTCTAAGTTCTAGGGGACTGATGACCATAGATGTTAAGTCCCATAGTGCTCACAGCCATTTGAACCATTTTTTTCATCACCAGAGTGGTTCCATGGCGGGTAGATAGAACTACAGGCGGACCGATTCCATGGCGTCCACGTTCTCTGGGGTTTTAGTTGTGGAGGTATTTGGAAGGTCTCGTGTATCTAGCTAGCTCCGGTACACGACGTAGAGTCCGCCTGCTTAGCTGAGTGGTAACGTGTTTGTCTCCCAAGAAGTGAATCCAGGTTCGGTTCCCGGCCGGGTTGGAGATTTTCTAGCTCGTGACGCGCAAGTCACCCAACGTGGCGTCACCTGAAAAAAGATTTGCACCCGGCGGCTGAATTTCCCCGGCTGGGGCCTTCATTTTTTACAAGAGGCAGAGAGTCTTTGAGCTCGCACTGTGGAAAGCTGCGAAACCATACGAAACACATCAGAGATTGCAGACCGAAATACCTCACAAATTGCGTACGGATCTCGAGATAACTCGTGTTTTCTACATGCCGTCTGTACATGCCACCTGCTGTGATTTATTGTAACCAGTGATGGATATTGAAAAACCTCAAGGGGGCGCTAAAGATATCTTGAGCTATATTTACTTGTACCGTAATAAAAAAATAATCAAGTCACATGAAAAGTTTAAGAAAGTTTTTTATTCACATATACAAGACAGTGCCAGCTTATGATATAAAAAATTACAGTTGTGGTTCTCTTCCTTAAATGATGAATTTCATGTGCCTATTCTTCCTGGCAAATTGGTTAGTTACATCGTCAATAGGACAATCAATGAAGGGGTGAGTGTTCAACAGAGATAAGCCATAAGTCGATCCTCCTCCATTGTCGACCTCAACCACGTCTTTGTAACGCTGCAATGTTGAAAAACTTCTTTCTAATGTATCAATAGATGCAGGTAGACAAGCAAATATTTTGAACAGTGTGTACGAAGTAGGATAGTCAGATCTACAGTAGGACAAACAGACAACGCTTGCATAACAGAATACGATCATTAAGGGCGTTTATGCTCGTTTACTTGTATTGAAGAACCTCTCCCATTAGCCTCTATTTAAGTAAAAAACTTATCTCGAACAAATGCCAGACAGAATAACGTATCGAGATCACCAGAATGGCCGCAACTTTTCTCGTAGGTAAGTGTTAGCTATCAATGTACAGTCGTGGACTAAACGAGCGAGACCCCTCGCCTTTTCGTTATGTTGATCCGCACAGCTTTAAAGTCTGCTACACAGCATAATAGGCAAGGCGACGAAGTGCTACCAACATATTATGTACAGGCGTGAAATTGAAGAACTATCCGAATTTTGTCGGACTCTTTTCAATCATGTGTAAGAATATATTAATGCTGATTAGTGTGTTAAACACAACACGTAAATATAAGATATAAATGAAAGAAGAAACGCTAATTAGTATGATCTGTACTAATAAAAATGAATTTCTGCTTATCGATATAATAACTGTTTTAGTAAGACAAAGTATCCCACATCGTTAAGAATTAGGAATATATTACGCGCATTCGGCCGCGAAAAGGTCTGTGCCACCGTTCAGACCAGTCATACTGAATTACCGTTGCTGACCTACCATGAAAGTGTGCAAATTTAGCAATGCGTTAAGATTCATAACGAAATTCAGTTAGAAATCATTCAGTGCCACACTTAAGTCAATTCAGTTATTGACAGAAGCGGAAAAAGTAGGCAGTAACACGTATGAAAGTTTCATATTGACATCCACAGAGCGCCGGTACAGAATAAAGGTAACAATAAAACGTATTGGGGGCGCGAGAATTTCTTAAAATTGCTTTACTGGTAGTCTATCTGGCCTGCATCGAGATTAGAACCGAAAACAAACCAGACCTCCCTTGCAGTAGCAAACACCTTTCACTACACTAGCAGACAAACCAGGCAAACAGTCCTCTATTATTACCCCAGACATGAATAAGCCGGCAATTTCGCGATGAAAATGGCAAAATGATGCAGTTTCCGTTGCGCAGAGCTTTCTGGACTGAAAACAGTATAACAAAGTTCGGATAGTTTTTCAATTTCACGCCTGTGCATGGTATGTTGGTAGCACTTGGTCGCCTTGCCTGTTATGCTGTGTAGCAGATTTTAAAGCGGTGCGGATCAGCATAACGAAAAGGCGAGGGGTCTCGCTCGTTTGGTCCACGACTGTACCAGACAGAAACGGGGACGCGCGTGCTACGTAGGAAAGTACAACTACTCGATGAGTCGAGTCGACTGACGAAAGAAGCGAACAAATAGCGTACGGGCCCACTGGAGCTGGTTGCTCGTTGCAATGCTCGAGGCCCCGCAAGGGGGGGGGGGGGGGGGGGGGGGACGCCCACATATGTATCCGCCACTGACTGTAACTAATTCGTCCACTTCGGAGTTTACACCGGTAGTCAATGTGTCGAACTTGATTGCTTTCACGTACTCATTGCGTACTTAACATTTTGATTTGACTTTGATAGTAACTGTTTTCGTCTTGAAGTTTCTCTGCGTTAAGACATGGCCCTATTCAGAAAACAGAAAGAAATGAACGAATCTAAAATATTTTCGGGGATTTGTGACGATTATTTTCAGATGTTCCTAGTGACAATGAACATCCGTAATAGTGAGGGAATGATTGTTTTATGGTACTGAGACGTTATTAGACCTGTAGAGAAGCGTAAGGTGGTTGTGCTTCCAAGTGAATCCGACAATAACGGTGAAGATGATTCCGCTTTTGTCAGTGATTCGTTCCGTCATAATGTTAACCCTTTGGAGCCTCGTGTGCCGTCTCGAATGTTTTAACAGTCGCTTGCGGCAGCATTCTTGAACATGCTCTATAAATTTGAATATAACACTGCTCGAGACAGAAAAGTTTCCATTCACAAATCAGCACGGATTTACAAAGCTTCACTCCAGAGAAAATCGCTTTGCCCTTTTTGTCGCTTGATATCCTGCGAACTGTGGATGAAAGGCAACAGGCAGATACCGTACTACAAGATATCTGCAAAGCGCTTCACACGGTGCCCACCTGCAGGCTCTTAACGAAGATTCGAGCGTACGTATTAGATTCCCAGATTACTGAGTGGCTCGAAAACTTCCGAAGTAATAGAGACCAGTAGGTTGTCCTCGGCGGCGAATGTTCTTATCAGAGACAAGAGGTCGTCTGGAGCGGCCAGGAAAAGTGTGACAGGACCAGCCTTGTTCTGCTTCTGTACACGTAAATGATCTGACGGAGGGCGTGACCAGCAATCTGCTGAAGCCGCTGTTCTATACGGGAAGGTGTCGTCTCTGAGTGACCGTAGGAGGACCCAGGACTTATTTAGACGGAATGTGATCACTGGCAGATTGGTCTAAACGTAAAAAAATGTAAGTTAATGCAGATGAGTAGAGAAAACGATCATGTGATGTTCCAGTACAGTACTGGTGGTGCGCTATGTGACACAGGCACGTGGATCAAATATCTAGCCGTGACGTTGCAAAGCGAACATGTAAGTTCGCTATCACCGAAAAAGAATGGTCGACTTCGGTTTATGGGGAGACTTTTTCGGAAGTGTAGGTCATCTACAAAGCGGACTGCGCGGAGAATACTAGTGCGACACATTCTTGAGTACTGCTCGATTGTTTTGAATCCCCACCAGGTCGGATAAAAGAAAGATACCGGAGAAATTCAGAGGCGGGCTGCTAGATTCTAACCGGTACGTTCTGTCACCAGTCAGAACCCAAGTAACACGAAATGTTTCGTAAACTCAGATGAGAATACGTGGAGGGAAGGTGACGTTCTTTTCGCGAAACACTGCTGAGAAAGTTTAGAGAACCGGTATTTGAGGCTAACTGCAGAACAATTGTGCTGTCACCAACGCACATTTCGGGTAATGAACGGCAAAGAGAAGACGAAAGAAATTATAAATCCTGCAGAGGCAGACGTTTTTCCGTCGCTCCGTCTGCTTAGTGGAATAGGAAAGGGAATCAATCACTAGTAGTGGTACAAGATAGCCTTTCTCGGTACTACGTACGGTGGGTTGCGGCGTATGTATGTAGATGCACGAGGAGCATTCAGTGAGTAATGCAGAACGTTTTTTTTTTCTCGGCCAGTTTCGGTTTTAAAAAAGCGGAATTTGTTGTGAGACATCATCGAATATTCATGAAGTTTCGATAGGTAGCCTTCAAAATGGCGTCTGTATCGGAGGTGCCTTCCAAGCAGAGAAGCGTTTCTCGCTTTCTTTTTACGGAAAACAGGAGCAGCACAGATATTCTCAGGCGCTTGCAGAATTTTTGCGGAGATGTGACAGTGAACAAAAGCACGGTGAGTCGTAGCGCAAGGAGTCTGTCGTCATCGCAGTGGCGCGCAAACCTGTCCGAGTGCAACGATCAACTCTGAAGTGTATTGTGGTGCTGCGCCCTCAGGAAACTGAAGAAACGACTGCAACGTGTTCGTTGGTACAAAAGTGAAAACGAAATTTCTCGTGTCTGGTGTATCAGCTAGGAGCGGGCGGCCAACCACACGTCACGGCTGGCCGCTAAGCGCACAAAGCGCTTGCCGCTGTATCCTGGAATGCTGTGTGAACTGAATACCGGGACGTGGCAGTCATTCAGTACTACCGCCAACAGAGTTTGATTCTTTGGGATGCGGGGTATCTTTTTGGCCAAGAAGAACCAAAAACCGACAAATCTTCACAATATGCTTTAGCGATGACAATCAGATGCACTTTGCCTAGTTGTAAATATAATCGGAGCGCTCTACCTGAATAATGGAGCATTCCGATTACGCGTATTATATTACGTACGCAGGGATACGAACAAATCCTCCGATGGGCAATCGGAGCCCACCTTACGTTAGTATTGCGCAAGCAGTTGAAAGGATGCCTGGCGGTGGGGTGAAACTAGTCATCTGATTTTACTGAAGCCGGCATCTCAACTCTCAATGACGATTCATGGGTGACCCCCGCCCTACATAATTACATTCAATAATCTCTCCCAAAAATGAAGTACGGGATATTTTAAAGTGGTTCTATAAATTACTGAAATGATAGCGAGATTTAGTACGACAATGAGATTTATTGATTTGAGGCATGAATGAATCCAAACTTCAGATATTATGACGATGCAGGACTAATCCAATTCATGGCACGTAAAACAAGTTTCGAAACTTCCTGGCAGATAAAAACTGTGCGCCGGACGGAGAGTCGAGTTCGGGACTTTTGCGTTTCGCGGGCAGGTGCTCTGCCGACTGAGCTACCCGAGCACCTCTCAGCTTCACTTCCGCCAGTACCTCGCCTCCTACCTGCCAAACTCCACAGACGCTCTCCTGCGAACCTCGCGAGGCTGTCACCACTCCCGGAAGAGACGCGCTGTGAGGACGGGTCGCGAGTCGTCCTCGGCTACATCTTTCGGTGGACCACTCGCTTGCAAGTTTCTTATCAGCGCGCACTACGCTGCACAGTGGAATTTCATTCTCAAAACAAGTTTCCATAAATAATTAGTTAGCAAAATTGAAGGGGTCGCCTGTCAAACTCGTGTAGTTGCCTGTCCTCTACTGTGAGAGGAATGGTTATCCAGCCACATTTGCTAATTCGCTAACTTGTGCTGCAGTGATCGAGTAACAGGACTCAACTATAAAGTCGGAGATGCAAATCAGATCCGCCGTGGTCACTGTGGGGGCGTCATATTGAGTGACAGTGTCCCTAGTTTAGCAAACGCGGCGCTCTACACGTGTGCAGCGACGGGCTGCAGTGCGGGATGCAACTGGATCTGTCGAGGGCGACGTTCCGGTAGGACGCGATGTCGAACCTCAGCCGTTCTGGCCGGCGGTCCCCGTCAGCGCTTACCGGAACTCTGTCCGGCCTACCGAGACAGCGGTTGCTCTTATGGCGGCCGATCTCCGGTCGCTGCTCCACGTCTTCTCTCTCCGGCGGTCCGGCATAGAGTGTACGAGTGGTCAGTTCTCTGCACAAAGCCCGGAAAAGTCGGAATGCACCGACCCCGCCGAGACGCGGGGCTGCCAGCAGTGGTCGGTCGCGGGTGCTAGCGCTAATCACACGTGTACGAATAGCGGCACACGACCCCTCCAAAAACACCGCGAAAGACACCACTCCAGCTCAGAGGCTTGCCGCCAAAAAATAAATTACAGAGGACAAACCGAAAGGATTTGCCGTCTCTCACAGTCTCACAAACCGAGCTGGTTCGCGTCTCTTCGTAACCGCTGGTAATGATTCTACTCAGACTTCCGTTTTGTTCAATTACTTCTCTAAACGTAAACTGGTACATTAAGGTAAGTGAATTACTACGACAAGTTTTTACGGGAGTAACAAAGCTGTTTACATTTTAAAGTCACTAACAGACGTTGTTAGAGCATATCTGGCACCTTTTGTAGCCTCTCTGAGGTCTGACTCCGCCGCTGTGACAGGTGCGCCTTTCGCCTTAAAACCCTCAGCTGGCAATCGTTTCGACCACGGATGTCTGGGAATGCTCCAGATAGCTGCTTCCCCTGACGCCAGATCAATCTGCCCGGTGCTGTACCCCGTTAAGAGAATTAACAAAAATTCCATTAATTGGTGTTGTCATGTATTGTCGATTTATTGAGTTACCCGTTGTTAAGCTGAGGCCGTTGTAAGCCATCTAGAGCATTCCTAGACAGGAAAATAGAAGCACAATGCAATTGGCCGCTGTAGACGGTAGCATTTAGGTTATGCGAGGTAAACAGTAGCGAAAGTAGACATAATCTAGAAAGAAGCTGTTCTGAAGAAACCAACGTTTCGGCCGCGGTTACCGCGGCCCCCTTGTGCGTCTACTGATGTGCTTCAGCCGTGGAGAGTAGTTTATGTAGGCTGGGCAAATGAAAGTGGCCTGGACGAGTGGATACCATCTCTGAGGGGGAAAAGACCTGCAGTTACTCCCAACAGGATGGAGCGACTGCCCGTATAGCCGGCCGAATCTTGCAGCACATTTACACAAACTTCACGCCTAACAGAGTCGTTGGCGAAGGTCAGTCAGGTCGTGTCCCTATCTGGCCGCCCAGGTCACCTGGTCTGCCAGTGTGCAATTACTTTGTGTGGCGAGCCTTAAGTTTAAGGTGTATCGCATTAACGCTCATAGTCTTCAAGAACTGCGACAGGACATTTCCGATGAGGCTGCAGCAATTACAGCAGTCCAGCTTCGATCCGTCTTCAGCAACTTGCTATCGAGGGCCCAAAAGTGCCAAGAGATGAATGGTGGTCACTTTCAACATCTACTACAGTCACGTTAGTACTGTGTTTGCTTTCCTCTGCTGTGTTTCTTTGTACTCTGGATCTCTGTTCTCTGGGCCATTTTTATTTGCCCCACCCTCTATTTTGTCATTGCCCCTCACTGAAACGTTATTACAGCATAATTTTAAAAAGGTCGTACTTCTGGTTGGGCACTTGGGGAGGAAGGAGAGGGAACTTTGTTATAACAGGTCGCCGCTGTGGAGGGAGACCGTATCTGCCGCTGTCTGTCGCTTCTCGCACTGTCTGTTGCGACTGGTGCTCGTCGGCGAACGAGACGTAGGCTGGAGGCAGGCCGCTACTCGCTTCACGTGTTGCCGGTGCGCCAGCCTGCATCCACATTCTCTGTTCGTGTCGTTGGGGTGTGTTATTGTTTCTGCGGATTCTCTGACCTCGCATTTCGTCAAAGCTGGCTGCTGAGCCAGTACGCGAGTTTCGTTAAATTTAATCTACGATACTCATAAAACTTGAAACTTCCTGGCAGATTAAAACTGTGTGCTGGACCGAGACTCGAACTCGGGACCTTTGCCTTTCGCGGGCAAGTGCTCTACCATCTGAGCTAGCGAAGCACGACTCACGCCCGGTACTCACAGCTTTACTTCTGCCAGTATCCCGTCTCCTACCTTCCCAACTTTACAGAAGCTCTCATTCTGGAAACATCGCCCAGGCTGTGGCTAAGCCATGTCTCCGCTATATCCTTTCTTTCAGGAGTGCTAGTTCTGCAAGCTCCGCAGGGGAGCTTCTGTAAAGTTGGGAAGGTAGGAGACGAGATACTGGCAGAAGTAAAGCTGTGAGTACCGGGCGTGAGTCGTGCTTCGGTAGCTCAGATGGTAGAGCACTTGCCCGCGAAAGGCAAAGGTCCCGAGTTCGAGTCTCGGTCCAGCACACAGTTTTAACCTGCCAGGAAGTTTCATATCAGCGCACACTCCGCTGCAGAGTGAAAATCTCATTCTTCTCATAAAACTTTTATGTCAACTGACTCTGTCCGCGGAAGACTATGCAGTTATACTTTAGTACCGAAAGACGCACGTGAACTGCAAATATGCGGGACAGCTGCTCCAGGGTACGAGTTTCAGTTCAGAGGTTAACTGCTAACTTCGTACGCCGTCTAGACGCTGACGTGAGGTGCCATAGCAGACGGTGGTCGCACACGTGCACGTCTTAGCAGAGGCAGCAAGCAGTCTGCCCTCGCCAGAAGGGGTGTCCACTCTTAGGGCGGGGCGAGGTCACGTAAAACACTGTTGTTGCTAGCCGTACTAGGAAGGGCAGGCACGTCTGGCTTTCACCCGTAGGCTGTTGCCACCGAGCACGGAGATGGTTAGAGTAACGGCCAGGAACATCCCTACCTGCAGAGGGGGGGAGGAGGAGGGGATCGTGAACGCGGAGCCGCACGCCGGACCGGCCGGGGCGAAGCCGGTGATGTGCCGGCGCGGCGGTCTGGGGGCCGACCGGCTGCTGCGCGGCGCGGCGCGCTTCCCCGGCCACAAGAGTCCCCGCTCACAACGCTCGGACGCCAGCTCAGCGCCGGCCTCGAATAAGCTCAGATTCGAATCTCTCAATGTTTGTTCTTCACGGTGCTGTTAGCCCCGACGGACTGAGACACTGGTTGTGCGAATGCTTAGAAATGACCTGCAGTGTAGCAGTTAGTAGTAGTTTGTCTGAAAGCGCTAAACAAGCGTTGTCAGTCATTGTGGTCTCTCCTACAAGTATACTTTTCGAATCCCGAAATCCGCACCTGTTGTAGGAGCACTGCGGCAGTGCTCGGTGCTGACAGCAGCAGTCGCCTGCGGCCGCTGCAAGGATGTCTTTCTGCACTGACACTCGCAAACCGCGGACTGACCCGAACTGCCCTGTAATTGTCACACGCTTCCTCTAACCTGTGCCGGGACACGACAGCGTGCTCAGCACAGACGGTCGCGGCACAATTTGTCCTCACGATTGGCGGTACTTTTGCTTACAGCCTGTGCTGACTCGCGTACGTGCATTGGGGGATATTTGAAATCCGCGAGCAAACGTGGACGACACTGTGGGAGGACGACAGCAGCGTGGCCGCGCCAGCGAGGGCGGCGTCGAGAGTTGGCGGGGGGCCTTCCTGGCAGAGGGCGGGAAGCGAGAAATATCGCCAGGGTGACGCACGGGCCGGCGAAAGCAAACAGCTCGGCTCGCGGGACCTTTCCACGGCCGGGCCTCTCCCTCACTCGTGCACGGCCGGCCACGTGGATAACGCGCGCACAGTTCCCAAAAATACAGGAGGGCAGTGGCGCCACTCGCGCTCTCTGTTTGCTCCGGGAAAGGAGCGTCCAGAGAAAATCCTGTGTAAGGCACTAGCAGGCCTCAGCGATAGGCTGACAACGGTAGGTATTTTGTCGATTTAGCGAGAGCATTTGATTCTGTGGATCGCGCAACGCTTTTATATAAGTTGGAACATTATGGGTTTAGGGGAAAAGCTCAACAATGGTTCATATTCGCACAGTAGGAAGCGGAAGGTTCACTTCCAGTGTCAACATACAGGGAACAAGTTTGAATGTCACTGCCGTCATGTAAAGTGGGCGGCGTGACACGGCGTTCTGTTGTGGGTCCGTTGCTTCCGTTGATATACCAGGTGAAGAAAAGTTCGCGCACTCGGACTTCGCAGTGAGATTCCTCACATACTAGCAATACAAAAATGGCCTCACAAAATTTCGTCCTGCATATATCTCTGGCATTAAATGGACGTTAAAGGTTGGCAATCTAGCAACAGTGTAATCACGTGTACGATAACTACGTCTGTCAGAAAATAGTATCCGTGCTGGGCTGTCGGTGCAGTGGATAGCGCTTTAAGCTAGCAGGCAGGAGGTCGGGGGTTCGATTCTGGGTCGAGGTTGACTTGTTGAAGCCTTTTGCACGTCGTGGACGCGAATTGTACCGCGTCACTGTGTCTACTAGATTCCAAACCGGTTGTCTGCTCATCCTCTTCCAGCGGTCCAATGGAAATTATCTGCAAAACCCGTTGCTAGCCCTACTGATGACGTAAGGGCCTAGCGAAATGTAATGGACCTGAACGTGGCAAGAATAGTAGTTGGTATTAATCGATGGGAGAGCTGAGGCAGAGTACACATAACGCAGGTTTTGAATCTAGTAGACGCAGTGGTGTGAAACAATTCGCGTCCATGGCGTGCAAAAGGGTTCTTTAAGAGCTGACCAATGAAAACGATTGTACTTCAGTTTCTGTGTTTGCAATACGTAACTGCAAATATTTTGTAGAAGACCCACTGTAATATCTGTATGACGATTGAAACGCTAGATACCGTTCCACGCAGACTACTTTTAGCAAATAAAAACAACTCAACCTCGACCCAGAATCGAACCATCGACCTCCTGCCTGCTAACCTAAATCGCTAGCCTCTATACCAACAGCACAACACTACTGCTATCTTATGACAGAGGTAGTTACTGTACACGTTATTTCAGTGTTGTCAGATTGCCAACCTTTAACGCCCATTTACTGCCCAAAATCTGCACAGAACGAAATTTTGTGAGAGACATTTTTGTATTGCTAGTATATGAAGACTCGTGTTGCAAAGTCCGACTGCGCAAATTTTTCTTCACCTTGTATAAATTATCTGCCAATAAACATGACAGGTGTCACAACTGTTGTTTTCTTTGCCCGCTGAGACGAGTATTATTTTGGAAGACGTGGAATGTAGGTAATAGGGTACACAGTAACAGCAACATCAGCTCGCGGCTTCCAGACTCATTCTTAACTGCAACAACTGCTGCTGAACTCTCTTAAAAGCGAAATTTTATCGTGCCAAAGTGGGAAAACAGTCAGTGACGTTGATCAAAAAATTCTTAGTACTGAGAGTACACGGAATGCTATCTTGGGAGTACCACATTTAACATCTAGCACAAGAACTGAGCTCTGCTGTCCTCACGTGCAGTGTGTCCGACACTGAAACACGGAGGCTTACTGTTACCCTATCGTCTCGTACGGCGTTATATTTTGTGGAGCCCTGTGCAGTCGGCAGTAATATCCTAAAGCCCAGAAACGACCGGAGGGGGAGCCCTAGGGCGCGGTGCCAGTTTGCCAACTTGGTCTAGGTCGCTGTTCAGCTGTCCCACAATTCTAACGCCGCCGTCCCCGTAAATAGGACTTTACAACTTTGGAGTGACATAGAAATTTATTGAGATAACTTACAGAATCGGTAGATGTGTCATTTTGTCGCACTCGGGCTCAAGCTTGTGTCACGTCGTGCATCAGCACCCCATTCCGACACCAGGAGCGCCGCGCAGTGCAGTGCACACTGAAATTGGCTGCTTTCACTGGTGCGGAGCATCTCGCTGCCTGTTGTGGTGTCACGAAACGAACTCTGAAACAGCGATTCGGAATACATTTGCCGCCGAATACGCTAAACAATTTCTAAGCAGGCGTACAATTTCCTCTAGGCTCAAGAACTTTGTTGAGACAGGTTGTTAACTACGACGTGATAAATCAACAGGTCATCCGCGTGCCGATGATTATGTCGAACAGGTTAAGGAGAGGTCTGTCCGTAGTCTGGCATTCCACAAAAGACTGTTTGGCGAGTACTGCTTCACGATGGCACAGCACATTAGTGGTGCGGATAAGCTGGCTCGTAGGGCATTCTGGTGGACGGAAGACCACGAGACGTTCCTGAACACAATAATTTTCACCGATGAGTTAACGTCTAGTGGCACGATGAACACTCACAGCTGCACAATATGTAGCAGCGAAAATCCACATGTAACTCCCGAAACACATTTGCGACAGCCCCAAAGTGTATGTGTTTAAATTGTAGACCGCTTTCTTCTTCGTGGAGAAAACTGTAACTGGTATTGTGTATCTAGATATGCTTCAAATCTTATTAGTTCCACAGATCGATGAAGATGACCGACATGGGACACCGAGACGGTGCACCAGCTCATTTCTTCACAGAAGTCCGAGGTATCCTCGATAATCGCTTTCCAGGCCGGTGCATTGGCTGTGAAGGGCCAATCGCATGGCCACCTCTCTCCCCAGACATGACACCACGGGATTTCTTCGGACTTTCATTAAAGACTGTGTGTATGTTACTCTCCTACCAAACAATTTAGCCGATTTGAAAAATCGAATCTACGCTGGCACTGCACATGTTACGCCCGATTTGCTGCAACGAGTGTGAGAAGAAATTGATTATGGGTGGAATGTTTGCCGCATCACAAATAGCATTTACATAGAACCAAAATCGTGCTTGATACTTTCATGTGAAACTTGAGGTTGTTTGATACAAAATGACACATCTACCGATTCTGTACGTTAGCTCAATAAATCTCTATATCATTCCAAAGTTGTAAAGACCTTTTTAAGTTACCCTGTATATTGCGACGTGGGATTCTTTTGTTGACACTACCGAGTCATTCAGAAGAAAGTGCAACACTGATTCAGTGAACATTAGACGCAGAAGAGTTACACACTCAGATAACAGTTGCTTACGCCTTGTGGAAAAATGTGTGTACAATTCATCAGGTTTCATCTTCATAAGCCTTCCAGCAGAATTGAAAATACTGAGTGATAAACCTCAAGTATTCGAATCCAAGTTGAGAGTTTTCCTCGTAACAGATACCCTCTACTCCATACGTGATTTCCTCGCCGCAGTTGATAACTTTTTCTGTAATGCGTTATTTATTCGTATAGTGTTTTTTCGTTGTTTATTAATTCTTTAACTCTTAGTTTATAAATCTTCTAATCAGGATTCTATAAAGTATGTTCTGACTCGTTGCATGGCCATGTAGCATTGGCTTTCATGATCACAAGGCAGCTGGTAAATCACAGTAAATAATAAAATAAACGGACTGCGCTGTTGGCATTACTATTGTTTTTAAATTCGTCACTTTGTGCTGACAGAACAAGGGGACATCATAAATTGACCCAGGAATTTGTTTAAAACGAGCATTTAAAACATAAATGTTGAGAGAAAAAGGGAAGTAAAGATATCCTTGGATGATTTTCTAAAATTTTCGTTAAGTCTTACGTCGACAAAAATGATATATATCACTTCGATTGACTTCTGGTAGTAAATCACCTTCCGAAAGGTCTGCTTGCCAATGTTTTGAAGAATTTCGTCGCCCTCTTGCCTTGGTCAGCGATGGGTTCCAGCGACGGTAATCAAAAACGGCTCTTGTTCCAAAAAAATTGGACGCTGTTGCGCAGCGTGGCCTTACCGAGAGTCATACAGGTGTTATTAGGAACATGGAGGACAGCAATACACGGGATATCTTCACGAACGCTAAGCTGTGAAGAACACGTATCTCCTCCCTGATGATTCCACAGATTTTTACCCGAAGTTCAAAAACACACTCGTTTCAGCTTGGGTAAGGAGATGCTCAAAAAATTCGACCGGGAAAATGTAACACACACACACACACACACACACACACACACACACACACACACACAACATCATAACAGGAGATGAAATTCTGACGTATTCACACAAGCTGAAAAATAAGCAGCAATCAGCTGTGTGAGTGTTCCGAGATGAACCGAAAAGAACAAAAAAGGTTCGTCTGCGACGCAGCGCCAAGAAAATCAGCGCTCGTTTCTTTGCTTACACAGGTTCCGCTAGTCACTGACGTAATGAGGAAGAACGAGCGGAAACGTCGCCTCATCCTTCATCCTGACGATAAAATCTCTCTCAGCGCGCGTCAAACAGCCGATTATGTGGCAGGCGAACATCAAAGTGAAAGATAAAGACCCAGAGTTTGTCTGAACAAATGCCTAAATACGTAAACATTAAAGGAGAATCTTTTGAGCAACAATTATACGATTCGTGCTAAAGAAGTTTTTGTTTTATTGTCTTGTAAAATCTTAAAATACAGCTCTCGCCGATCGCACGAGGCACACGACGCCAGCAGGGAGCGTGCAACCCGCGTGCCCCCGAAGCGGACACTGCTGGCTTTGTCCTGCTGCACGAATGCACGACTGCCACCTGGAGCGTGTAAACCACGCGCTCAGAATTTTAGGTGTCCGCTCTCACACCATGAGCAACGTTCTACAAAGCGTTCCCGCCGCACCGGCAGAGCTGAAGAATCGGCCGCGCTAGTCCTCGGCGAGCGATCGCCTGCATACGCCAAAATATGCCACACACGTGTTACTCCAGCGAGCCTTAAGCCGCCACCTGCTTTCGGCAGTTATTCGATTACTGAAACTGCTGATATATACTCCGCTAGCCACCAAGCGATGTGTGGCGGAGGGCACTATTCGCACCAAAGTCATATGCCCCCACCCCCTGTTCCATTCGCGGATCGTGCGAGGGAAAAATGACTGTCTGAAAGCCTCAGTACGAGCTCTAATTTCCCTTATCTTTGAATGGTGATCATTGCGCGATTTGAAAGTTGGTAGTAATAATATATGCTCTACATCAAAAATGGTTCAAATGGCTCTGAGCACTATGGGACTTAACTTCTGAGGTCATCAGTCCCCTAGAACTTAGAACTACTTAAACCTAACTAACATAAGGACATCACACACATCCATGCCCGAGGCAGGATTCGAACCTGCGACCCTAGCGGTCGCGCTGTTCCAGACTGTAGCGCCTAGAACCGCTCGGCCACCCCGGCCGGCTGCTCTACATCCTCGGCGAAGATCGGATATTAGAATTTAGTGAGCAGCCCTTTCCGTTTAGCGCGTCGTCTATCTGCAAGTGTGTCCCACTTCAAACCTTCTATGAGATTTGTAACGCTCTCGCAATAGCTAAATGTACCAGTCACGAATCTTGCCGCTCTTCTTTGGACCTTCTCAATCTCTTGAATCAGACCCAGCTGATGCGGGTCCCATACAGACGAACAATACTCTAAGACTGGACGAACTAAAGTGTTGTAAGAAATTTCCTTTGTTTAAGGACTGCATCGCTTCAGGATTCTACCAATAAACCAACATCTACAGTTCGCCTTACCCTTTAGTTGTGTAATCTGATCGTTCCGTTTGAGATCATTTCAAATAGTCACACCCAGATACTTGATGGAAGTTACCGCTTCCAACGACTGGGCATTTATTTTGTACTCGTACATTAATGTATTTGGCGGTTGTGACTGATTCCAGTCATTGCCACGCAATGGTGTAGTAAAAATGGAGACTTTGGGCACATCATTAGTTTCTTACGCTGAGACTCATCCTCGAGCGTTTGCAGCACGCTTTGGTCTGTGCTCTTCATCCTAAAAACAGCCTCACACAGCTGGTGACGTCATCTATCAGCCGCTGTGCACTGCGCTGACTGCTGCACCGCCCCACCTGGAGATGACGACGTTTCACCAAAATAAGTTGAAGCTGAAGGCAAGGTAATGAAAGTCCATTCCACGTAAACATGGCACAGAGCATTATGGAGCCACCACCAGCTTGCACAGTGCCTTGGTGACAACTTGGGTCCACGGTTCTGTGGGGTCTGCGCCACTCTCCAACTACACCGTCAGCTCTTGCCGACTGAAATCGGGACTCATCTGACCAGGAAACGGTTTTCCGGTCGTCTAGGGTCTAACCGATATGGTCACGAGCCCAGGAGAGGCGCTGCAGTCGATGTCGTGCTGTTAACAAAAGCACTCCCATTGGTCGTCTGCTACCATCGCCCATTAACGCCAAATTTCGCCGCACTTTCGTAAGGGATACGTTCGTGGTTCGTCCCACATTGATTTCTGCGGTTATTTTTCGCAGTGTTGCTTGTCCGTTAGCGCCGTTAAGTGAAGGCCATTGGCCACTGTATTGTCCACAGCGAGAGGTAATGACTGAAATTAGATATTCTCGGTACACTCTTGATACTGTGGATCTGGAAATGTTGAATTCGCTAATAATTTCCAAAATGGAATGTCCCTTGTGTCCGTCTCCAACTACCATTGTGCATCCGTTGTCTGTTCCCGTCGCGCAGCATAATCACGTCGGGCACCTCATCTCACACGAACCACCGGAGTACATACGACAGCTCCGCCAATGCACTGCTCTTTCATACCTTGTGTACGTTATACTACCGCCATCTGCATGTGTGCATACCGCTGTTCCACGAGCTTTGTGACCTCAGCTATATGTGTGATATCTCCTTTCGGACGCCACACATATCATAGCAATATCTAAGCCTTGATGGCAGTTGACGGTGTCTTCAAAGTGGATGCGCGCTAGGTCGACCTCACGCGAGGTGCTGCGAGCGGCAGCAATGGTGGACAGGGACAGGGGGCGCTACGGAAGTCCAGGTAGCGAACGAACGACGGCTCGCGTGAAACGGGAAATCCGCGTTCTACTCCCGGTCTGGCACAAATTTTCACTTGTTGCCATCGAGTTATTTCAATGCCCTCGTGCGGTTGACGTCGGTATTTCTCTTTCTACGTGAAATATGTGCTAACAGGTCTTGAGAACTTGGGCACCAACTGATCCTGCACTATTAACACTTAAGCATACACGTTGCATTGGCACTTCATCAGAGTGGAGCCATTCCGGGTTTTTCCTACAGGAAATGTTGGTAATGGTAAATATCTGAGTTTCCCTCGCTTTGCTAAGCAGATAAATTCAAACGATGAACGAAAGGCTTTAAAAGAGTTTGGAAGTAAGCGTCAAAATCAGTCATAATTAGGCTAAAAATGTATAAAAAAATAGAAAACAGAAAAATACCGCAAATTACCGATGAAGTCAAAAGACCAGTATGCATGTCTTTGTACTCAGGGCAAAGAATGACGCAAGATTAGCATTACTGTCGGCAAGACGGGTTGGGTTCGAATGTCTCTGTTCTATCACTGTGCACCGTCGGCGGACTTGGGGTGGTATGACACGAACTTTAAATGTGGAAACCATTCTGCACTTACGTACTTCACAAGCGACCAGACGGTGCATCCCGGAGGGTACCCTATACCACTACTAGCCACTCCCTTTCCGGTTCCACTCGCACATAAAGCGAGGAAAAAACGACTATCTATATGCCTCCGTACTAGCCGTAAATTTTATTATCACAATTTTATCTTATCCGTAATGGATATGTGGTCGTGGCTGTAGAAAATCAATGTTAAAATGTCTGCTCAACCACCTATTTACAGTGTAAAAAAATTAAATCTGGTGCGTTTCGAAGGTCAAGGTTTCATCTTCAGAATTACTGTACAAGAAACATCGAAGAGCGACTAATATAAAACATAAACGAGTTCAAAAAAATGAAAAAAATAAATGTGACGTGGGTACGACTCTTACCTGACCTTGCCTTCGCGATCCTTACGCGAAATGTACATTGCCGACTATAGAATCATTCTGCAGTCAGTCGCAGATGCTGGGTCCCTAAATTTTCTCCTTCCTGTTTCGCTAAAACAACGCCATCTTCCCTCCAGGGATTCCCATTTAATTCACGAAGCATGTCCGTGATACTCCCTTGCTGATCAAACCTGCTGGTAACAAATCTAGCAGCGCGCCTTTGGATTGCTTCGGTGTCTCCCTTTAACCTGACCCAGTGGGGACCCCAAACATTCGAGGAGAAGTGAAGAATGGGTGACACTAGTGTTCTATACACGCCTCCTTTATAGGTCAGCTACACATTCCTAAAATTCTCTCGATAAACCGAAGTCGGCCATTCATCTTCCCTGCTACCATCCTTACATTTCGTATCACTCTACAACGTTACGCTCAGGTATTTAATCGACGTGACTGTCTAAAGCAGCACGCCACTAATACTGAATTCTAACGTAACAGGATGACAGGATTTTTTTTGTCTGCATTAACTACATTTTTCATTGTTACATTTTGGGCAAGCCGCGAATTACTACACGAAATAGTAATTGTGTCCAAGTCGTCGTGCAGCCCCCGCACACTACAGCGTAGTAATAATAATAATAATAATAATAATAATAATAATAATAATAATAATAAAAACAGCCGCACACGGCTCGCCAGATGATTTGTGTGTACAGAGAACAGCACCAGTCCTGGCACATTTGCCGGGGCACTCGTAACCATACGATCGTCTCTCCATCAGCCACCTACAACGGACAGATGCGTGTGAGGAATTACTGGGGGAGACAGTAGAATCACAGAATTCTTGGCATAGCAGGACCCTTTTGGTTGACATTCTTTGCAGCTTAGCGGTACTTGACGGTATTCTACGCCCTGTTTTGTTTCTATTCGTGGCAAGCCTCCTGGACTTACATTGCAGCAAAATAATGCCCACGCGCACGCTGCGACAGTCTCTACTGCTTATCTACAGTCTCTACTGCTTATCTACCTTCGCCAGCAAGGCTGCCGGATCTCTCCGCAGTTGAGAACATTTGGAGCATAAAGACTCGTTCAGCGTACTGCACCATCCAACGTGACTAGACATGGGTCGTTCGCGAACTAACAGGTCCAAGGGAACGGTTCACCAAAATGAACGGAAGGAGCGACTCTTGGCGCCTTCCATCCTTCAGTCTCCTATGCTACTAATTTTCAATTTTTCATAAATAGCATATACTAAACACAAATGAACTGTGAACGAGTAAAAATGAACGGTTCCCAAAAACGAGAGATCATCAGTGAACTGGTTCCCAAGAATGAACCAGTTTGCCCACTGATACGCCCGCTAAACCCACTGGGCAGAACAGGCGATTAGGATTGTGGAAAGGGTCAAATAAGGTTGGGCTCAGTTTCACCTTAAAATTGTAATTTATTGTAATTTAATAACACATTTACAACCAAAGAGGCAAATAGCCGAACTTTTACGAGTTTCAAACTCCAAATCTTTCATGGCTGAAGGCCTCCAAACAATATATCTTAAAAATCAACAAGGTAAATTTCAAGTTACAATTACAAATAAAATAATTAAAATATATATATATATATATATATATATATATATATATATATATATATATAACACAGCTAGGCCGAAAGCCTCAAGACAAGGGTGGATAGACAAACATAAACAACATGCAATACAAACGGCTGAAGGCCCACAGTAAAATTTTCAAGTATATTTTAACTGAAGTTCAGTCTTGGTCACAACACTTATGTCTCAGTAACATAGGTGACCGGTTTCAGTTAATTATATAACCATCTTCAGACCTGTGAATTAATTTTAGAAAATACTAGAGACCAATCTTAAGATAAAATGAAAAGTATCTAATGACGACAAAATTTTTAACAAGATAAAATAAAACTTATTATACCCCTGGCTTCCTTGGAGGATGTCTAAAGGTGAATGCCTAGGCAGTTTCGTCGAGCCGTTGATCTTCACACATCGCTCTCGAATTATTGCTCGTACGTTTAATTAATTACGCCAACAATATCCTAATTTACATAGTGTTGTTATTATAGTATTCATTCCGAAGACTGGTTTGATGCACCTCTCTCCATGGTAATCTTTTCTCTGCAAGCCTCCTCACTTCCGAGTAACTACTCCAACTTACATCCCTCTGAATCTGCTTACTGCTCTCATCTCTTGGTCTCCCTCTACACACGCTTGCCTCCAGTACTAAATTGGTGATCCCTTGATGTACAGGATGTCTCCTACCAACCGATCCCTTCTTTTGATGAGGTTGTACAACAAATTTCACTTCTCCCCAGTTCTATTCAGTAACTCCTCTTTATTTACATGATCCATCCATCTAATCTTCAGCATTCTTCTGTAGCACCACTTTTCAAAAGCTTCTATTCTCATCTTGTCTAAACTGTTTATTGTCCGTGTTTCATTTCCATAAATGGCTACACTCCATACAAATACTTTCAGAAACGACTTCCTGACAAATCTATACTCGATGTTAACAAATTTCTCTTCTTCATAAACGCTTTTCTTCCCATTGCCAGTGTGCATTTTATGTCCTCCCTACTTCAACCATCATCAGTTATTTTGCTTCCCAAACAGCAAAACTCATCTACAACTTTGAGTGTCTCATTTCCTAATCTAATCCCCACAGCATCACCTGATTTCATTCGACTACATTCCATTGTCCTCGTTTTTCTTTTGTTGATGTTCATTTTATGTCCTGCTTTCAAGATACTGTCCATTTCGTTCAACTGCTCTTCTAAGACCTTTGCTGCTGCTGCCAAAATTGCAATGTCATCGGCAAACCTCACAGTTTTTATTTCTTCTCCCTGGGCTTCAATTCCTATTCCAATTTTTTCTTTAGTTTCCTTTACTGATTCCTCAATATACAGACTGAATAACATAGGGGGTAGGCTACAACCCTGTCTCACTCCTTTGTCAACCACTGCTTCCCTTACGTGCCCCTCGCCTCATATAACTGCGCTCTGGTTTCTGTACAAATTTAAAATAGCCTTACGCCCCGTATATTTTACCCCTGCCACCTTTAGAATTTGAAAGAGAGTATTCCAGTCAACATTGTCAAAAACTTTCTCTTAGTCTACAACTGCTATAAACGTAGGTTTGCCTTTCCTTAACCTATCTTCTCCGAGAAATCGTAGGGTCAGTGTTGCCTCGCGTGTTACGACATTTCTCTGGAATCCAAAGTGATCTTCTCCGAGGGCGGGGTTCTACGAGTTTTTCCATTCTTCTGTAAATGATTCGTGTTGGTATTTTGCATCCGGGACTTAATAAACTGATAGTTCGGTAATTTTCACGCCTGTCAGGACCTCCTTTCTTTGGAGCTGACTCGTACGTCTTGCTCTCCAGACGGAAGGGTTTTGTCATGGCTGGATCTCCTAAGGCTATCAGTAGCTCTAACTGAATGTTGTCTACTCCCGGGGCCTAGTTTCGACTTAGGTCTTTCAGTGCTTTATCAAATTCTGCACGCAGAATTCCTCTCCGTCATCTTCCATTTCCGTAATATTACCTCAAGTACATCGCTCTTTTATAGACCCTCTTTACACTCCTTCCACCTTTCTGCTTTCCCTTCTTTTCTTAGGATTGGTGTTCTATCTGATCTCTTGTTATACATACACGTGGTTGTCTTTCCTCCAAAGGTCGCTTTAATTTTCTTTTAGACAGTATCTATCTTACCGCTAGTGATACATACTTCTACGATCCATACTTTTGTCCTCTAGACATTCCTGCTTAGCAATTTTGCACTTCCTGTCAATCTCAGTTTTTAGACATTTGTATTCCCTTTCACCCGATTCATTTATTGCATTTTTTATTTCTCCTTTTCGATTAAATTCAATATCTCTTGTGTTACCCAAGGATTCCTACTAGCCCTCGTCATTTAAGTCCCATCTGCTTAAATTCCTGAGTTTTTGCAGTTTCTTCAGTTTTAATTTGCAGTTCATAACCACTAAATTGTGATCAGAGGCCACATCTGCTCCTGCATATGTCTTACAACTTGAAATCTGATTCCTAAATCGCTGTCTAACCATTATATAACCAATCAGAAACCTTCCGGTGTCCCCACGTCTCTTTCACGTATACAACCTTCTCTCATGATTCTTAAACCAAGTGATAGCTATGATTAAATTATGCTCTGTGCAAAATTCTACCTGGCATATTCTCTTTCATTCCTTTCCCCAAGTTCATATTCACCTACTACTTTTCCTTCTCTTCCTTTTCCTACTATCGAATTCCAGTCTCCAATGACTATTAAACTTTCGGCTCCCTTGACGAACTGAATAATTTCTTTTATCTCATCACACATTTCCTCAATCTCCTCCTCATCTGCGGAGTCATTGTCGTATAAACTTGTACTACTGTGGGGGGTGTGGGCTTCGTGTCAATCTTGGCTAGAATAATACGTTCACTATGCTGTTCATAGTAGCTTATTCGCTTTCCTATTAATTTTTTCAGTCATTATTAAACCTACTCCTGCATTACCCCTATCTGTTTTCTATTTATAACCCTGTATTCACCTGACCAGAAGTCCTGTTCCTCCTGCCACCAAACTTCACTAATTCTCACTATATATGACATTGACCTACCCATATCCATTTTTAAATTTTCTAACCTACCTGCCCGATTAAAGTATCTGACATTCCACGCTCCAGTCCATAGAATGCCAGTTCCTTTTTCCTGATGACGACGTGCTCCTGTGTAGCCGCCGCACGGAGATCCGAGTGGTTGACTATTTTACCTCTGGAATATTTTACCCAAGAGGATGCCATCATCATTTAACCATAAAGTACAGCTACATGACCTCGGGAAAAATTAAGGCTGTACTTTCCCCTTGCTTTCAGCCGTTCGTAGTACCAGCACAACAGGCCGTTTTGATTTACTAGGCCAGATCAGTTCATGATCCAAACCGTTAGCGCTGTAAGTATTGAAAAGGCTGCTGCCCCTCTTCAGGAACCACACGTTTGTCTGGCCTCTCAACAGATACCCCTCCGTTCGGTTGCACCTACGTTACAGCTATCTGTATCGCTGAGGCACGCAAGCCTCCCCATCAACGGCAAGGTCCATGGTTCATTTAAATATTATACCTAATTAATTATATACAAGTTTATGGTGCCCGTTGCCTTTGGCAGTTTGCGACAATACGCCGGCACTTGGACTAACGTATGTGCACTTTTGAAGAGACTTCATATGACCTAACAGTTCTGCATATAATTAACCATGACTATGTCTGAGGTTGCGAGCAATTGACTATTTACGAATTGTCTTGCACGCCTTCTTGCAGCAGTTTATCATAGATCGCTGGAGCAACAAAAGATACCTAGCAATTGGAAAAGAGCGCTTGTCATTCCCGTTTTGAAGTAAGACTGTAGCACAGAAGCACATAATTATTGGTCTATATAATTGATGTCAATCTGCTGTAGAATTATGGAACATCTTTCACGCTCAAGAATTATGACGTATTTGGAGAACGAAAACGTCGTCTGTAAAAATCAACATGGATCTCGCAAACAGAGATCCTGCGAAACTCGGCTCGCTCTGTTCCTCCGTGAGGTCCACAGCGCCGCAGACAGCGGCGCTCTGGTTGACGCCGAGTTCCTCGACTTCGGGGACATCCCCACGCTGTTGTTTAGTGAAAAAACAAATTCGAGCTCACCGAGTATCGGACCAGATTTGCGACTGGATTCAAGACCTCGTTATAGATAGAGCTCAACACGTCGCTCTTAGCGGATCGACAGAAGTGAAGGTAATTTCCGGAATGCCCGAAGGAAGTGTGATAGCACCGGTACTGCTTACAATGTGTATAAAAGATCTAGTAAATTCGAAGACTGTGCGCAGATGACATACAGCAGTCTATAAGAAATTAGCAACTCCAGAAGACAGTGTCAATTTGCAGAATGACCTGTAGAAGATTGACGAATGCTGCAATCTCTGGCAGCTGGGCCTAAACGTAAATGAATATAACATATTGCTCGTGCATGAGAAAAGAAATGCAGTACTGCACAACTACACTATCGATGACAAATTGCTGGAAACTAGCTACCGCAAAATATCTAGGAATAACTATCCAGAGCGACCTTTAGTGGAATGACCACATAAAGCAAATAGTAGGAAATGGAGGAAGAATCTTAAGGGAACGTAACTCACCCACGAAAGAAGTTGTTGGACCGATTCGTGAGAACTGTTGATCAATGTGGGACCATTACCAAGTAGGATTGATAAAAGAGATAAAAGGGAACTAATGAAGGGCGGCGCACTTCGTCACGGGATCGTTTAGTCGGCGCGAGACCGTCACAGAGATGCTCAACAAACTCCTCTGGCAGTGGTCACAAGACAGGTGCTGTACTTCCACGGAGAGGTTTATTACTGAAATCTCGAGAGCAGTTGCGAGGAAGAATCGGTCAAGATACTACTTCCTCCCAACTACATCTCGCGAAAAAAACAGAACGACAAAACTGGATGTATTACGACTGACACAGAGGCTCGCCATAGGCCAGCAGGACAGGGTTGGGGGAACCAGCTGGCGGTACCAGGTGTGGCCTCCGCGCGGTGTGATGTAGACGTCTTGTCGATCGTCTTCCGCCCCACTCTGGTGTGTCTAATGTTCCTCATTTCTGATGGCATCGCATGTTTGTTGTTCGTTGTGCGTGCGTGTGTGTGTGTCGCGTATCTGTGATGTGTCTGCAGTTCCCGCAGAATAGGATAATGCGTCCGGGAGATCCCATCTCCCTGCACGAGTAAAGTGCCGTCTGACTTGGACTCTTTGGGTGTAGGGACGTGCGATTACGTCGGCATCGTGTCGAGAATTGTTCAGTATCGTGGGCAGGATCAGCGTGTTTCATTCTTAACCGTTCCGATGTGTTGTCTCTCCATCCGTCATCGCTTGACCCGCATTCATCTTGGCCGGTTTCCAACCGCCAGAGTTTAAGCTGGCGCTTGCTGTCCGGACACGCAGAGTTTTAGAGCGCTCTCCCTAACTCACGGACGATCCGTTTGAAATAAGCTACGCACGACCAGAATCCCGTGCCAGCTGGATTAGGCGAATACCAATCAGGTTTCTGTTCACATCGCAGGACAACATCTGTAAGAGATCACCTGAAGCTTGTCACGAATAAATGAGACACGAACTTCATGTTCTACATACACTTCAGCAAAACCTCTTACACTCTCGACTTGGACATTTTATTTGCGAAACTCAGCAGCCTAAATTTCTCGTCAAGTGCAGTGGCAGTGGATTTGTTCACACTCGATGTCTGACGGGCGCCATAAATTCACAATGTTGACAGGCAGCGTCAGGGTTATCTCACGGCTTTGTATATCAGTGAGGTATTACCAGTTTTTTTTCCCTATTGCAGGTACTACACGTACGCTGACGACCTCTACTTGTATCTAAGTGCAAAACCAATGAACCTGAAGACAGCTGTCGAGAATCTCATTGGCGATCAGTGTTCTCTGTCAAAATGGGCAGAGGACGTAGCGCAGCCCAACCGTAACAGTAGCCGAACTGGTTGCGCATTCTAGCTAGACTCTTTATCCCCTGACATCTTTAACCCTAAATGGGACAAATATCAACTTCTCTGCCTCAGCAAAAGTGTAGGACTAATATTAGATAAAAATCTAAATTGGACGCAGCACGTAACTGCAATGTGCAAGAAGCCTCAGCAGCTCTGCGTGCCCTACAAAAAAATAAAAAAGCTCTTCCATATTGACACGAAAAAGAAGCTTGTACAAACACTTACTCTTGCAATTATTGCTAACAGCGATGTTATCCTGCAGAACCGTTCTCGGGAAATCTCACGGTGCCTCGAACTGGTTATGAATGCCTGCGTTTCGTAACATCTCAGATGTTCGAGTCTTTGATCATATTTCACCATTATTTGCACAACTATCCTAGCTGCGTGCAGCCAAGCGCAGAGATTTCCATGTCCTCCGTCTTCTCTACTGTCTTATTAAAGTACCCTCTCCCCCATATCACTCCTCGACCTTAACGCTCTTGTTTGATAAACAGCAGAAATTCTCGTTCCCATGAGAACAAAATCCTGTCTGTCCCACTCCATCGTTCAGCCACTTTCTCGAAGTCGCCCTGAGTAGCTGGAACGCGACTCTGGAATAAACTCCCGCACTGTATTCGAGAGCTGAGATAACATGTCCAGTTTCAGAAGGGAGTTAATGTCTTTTCCACTAAGGCAATACTAATAATTACTATTGTCCCTGTACCCAAACGTTACCCTCGTGCAACCAGATCTTTCTCATTTACCAGTATTCTTAGCTGGTGCAGTCTCCTTAAACTGCCTTTGCCGCACGGGGTAGCCGAGCAGTCTAGGCGCCTTGCCACAGTTCGCGCGGCTCCCCTTGTGAGAGGTTCGAGTCCTACATCGGACATGGGTGTGTGTGTTGTCCTTAGCGTTAGTTAGTTCAAGTTAGATTAAGCAGTGTGTAAACCTAGGGACCAGTGACCTCAGCAGTTTGGTCCCATGGGAATTTACCATAAATTAAAAAAAAATATTTAAATTTCCTTTCCGCAGAACTCGCAATATCAGAAAGTATCTATATTGAACACCTATAAATTATTTTTATTTCTGACATAGTCATTACTGTTATTATTATTATTAATTTCACCACCATCATCATCATTATTGGCAGCAGCAGTAGTAGTGGACGTACTGTCAGTATTAACTTCATTAGTTGGTACTTATTCACATTGTCAATGTAGACACTTGAATCATTCTAATACTATTTGTCGTATTACTACCGCTGTTTCTTAGGTAACTATGATGTAAAAAGGGTACTGTACGTGTGTTGCTGCTCTCTAACAACATCACGTTGAATGGAACAGTCGTGCAGCAGGAGCCTCAGCACGCCTGCCACTGCCACCGCCACTGCCAGTCGCTTTTCCTTCCGTCTCTTGCCGCAGGCGGTTTGCGTGAGACGAGTGCAACCGCGCTGGTACTTCACACCATATTTTCATCTCCAGTGATTTCATCCCCACGTGATTCACCCGTTTCATTTCACTTGACTTCAGTGCATTCAGTTCATTTCGTAAGCAGCAGGGACAGCCACGGTTTCCCTTGAGGCGCTGTTCTGTTCCATTCCTACACAACCTGAGGCGCACTCTCCCGGCCTCTATCTTCACGGGGTCGCCGTGTTAATTACTGGATTTGTCGGACGCCCTTTCTTTGCCACACTTTCCCCACAGTTCTAGAATACTGGACAACAGTGTAGCACCGTACACAATGTAAATACTAGCAATGGGATACTTTTAGAGCCCGTCTATGTCTGCTGCGTCCCTTCTGTCTTTGTAGGACATTTTTTATCACTCACGTTCTTATTTTGTGTCCAACCTACCTCGCTGGGTGAATTTTGAAGGAAACTACATTCCAATACTAACAGACTCAAATTCGGAGTTCGCCCAGTAGTCTGCGACCTACTCACCACTATCGCGACACTTTTACTAACTCGACGTAAGAGTGAAAACAATCGTAGATTCCTTGTGCCATCGCAGTTGACTGTAAATAAATTCCAGAACTCACTACCATAAAATGATTTCCTTTCGCTTATTGTAATTCCAGTCGTGGATCGCGATTTTTATTTCTGATCAGATTATTAATTTCGGTCGGTAAGGACCATCTTCAGACCTCTGTGCTAATTTTCTGTTTCAGTTTGCAAAGTAATTTAACTTTGTCGTCTGCCTGACTTTGCACCAAGTTTGCCAGTATCTTGAAATAAGACAGAAAATTGTTTTATCTATTTATTATGCCTGATGTCCATTTATGTTAATCTCACATGCTGGCATTAAAGGACGGATGTTGGCTCACCACATTACATCTTACGCAAGTTCACAGTTATTGTTAGTTGCAGAGTCGGCTATACTGCCTGGAACTGTGCGTCATACTACCCCCAGCCCCCTGTTTTTAATGTACCTACACCTCACAACGTTATTTTACACCCCTAGGTTAAATCTGAAGATGCCACACAAGGACGGAACGCGTCATTGCCGATAAACAGATAAAACAATTTGCGACCGAGACTGTCCTATTTCGAGAAATTCATAACAGGCTGGTGTACCGGGCGCCCAGCATAGAATGAAACCAAGTTTACCAATGACTGGAAATGAACATTCTGAGCCGGGACTCGATTTACAGTAAAGCAAATATTTTCCTGGATCGCTGGAAACTTTTTCGTGATCGTGTCAGAATTTGATTTCCTTTGGATTTTGTGATGTTTTTGTACCAGTTGCCCCCTGTATTAATTTGTCCAAGCACGTGGAAGAAGTTGGGCAAAGCGAGGCACCGTGTGACGTATCAGTGGTGACGGCTGCTGAGACACATGTGACGTCCCGAAGTCCAGGGAGCGCAATCGCGCCACTGCCGGTGACCACACTGTTGAACGGTGAAGTAATTTTAACCACTACCGTTACAAAGTAACGTCCACAGCTCGTGGTCGTGCGGTAGCGTTCTCGCTTCCCGCGCCCGGGTTCCCGGATTCGATTCCCGGCCGGGTCAGGGATTTTCTCTGCCTCGTGATGACTGGGTGTTGTGTGATGTCCTTAGGTTAGTTAGGTTTAAGTAGTTTTAAGTTCTAGGGGACTGATGACCATAGTGCTCAGAGCCATTTGAACCATTTTTACAAAGTAACGAGGGACGGCAGTTTCTAAATATTCTTGACAAGGTTATTTTGTCAGAATGAGATTTTCACTCTGCAGCGGAGTGTGCGCTGATATGAAACTTGCTTCGGTAGCTCAGTTGGTAGAGCACTTGCCCGCGAAAGGCAAAGGTCCCGAGTTCGAGTCTCGGTCGGGCACACAGTTTTAATCTGCCAGGAAGTTTCAAGGTTATTTTGATTCAAGGATGTAAGTTTTGTGAATTTATGTTAATTAACCTATACTATAAAAAACAGCGTTAGCTTTGAAAGAAGCATGTGGTTACAAGAAACAAAGCGTCATTCGATAGCGAAAGAGAAGTGCCATGAAATGATATACGCAAACACTTAGTCATTATTAGCAATTTTAAACCGAACTATACCATATCACTGAGCTGTGTTGTGGCCTTCAGTCCAAAGACTGGTTCGATGCAGCTCTCCATACCTCCTTATCTTCTGCAAGTGTCTCCGAATAACTGCTGCAATCCACATTCTTCTGAATCTGCTTACTGTATTCATTTACTCGTCTCCCTCTACGATTTTTATCCCCCCCCCCCCTCTACACACACCCAAGCACGCGCACTTCTCGCCAGTGCTAAACTGGTGACCCCTTGATGTCTCAGAATGTGTACTGTCAATCTGTCCCTTCTTCCAGTCAGGCTGTGTCACAAATTTCTTTTCTCCCCTATTCTGTTAAGTACGTCCTTATTATTTACGCCATCTACCCATATAACCCTCAACATTCTTGTTAGCACCATATTTCAAAATATTGTATTTTCTTCTCGTCTAAACTGTTTATCGTACATGTTCACCTCCATAAATGGCCACGAAAGACTTTCCAAAACTTAAATCTATATTCCATATTAAAAAATTTCCATTGCCAGTCTACATTTAATATCCTCGCTACTTCAAGCATCATCAGTCATTTCGCTTCCCAAATAGCAAACCTCATCTACTACTTCGAGTGTCTCATTTCCTAATTTAATTCTCTCAGAATCACCTGATTTAATTCGACTACATTCCATTGTCCTCGTTTTGCTTTTGTTGATGTTCATCTTATGTCCTGGTTTCAAGATACTGTCCATTTCGTTCAACCGCCCTTACAAGTCCTTTGCTCTTGCTGTCAAAATTGCAATGTCATCGACAAACCTCAAAGTTTTTATTTCTTCTCCCTGGACTTTAATTCCTACGTCAATTTTTTCTTAAGTTTCCTTTACTGATTGCTCAATGAACAGATTAAACTACATCCGGAGTAGGCTACAAACCTGTCTCATTCCCTTCTCAAGCTCTGCTTCCCTTTCGTAGCCCTCGCCTCATATAACAGCTCTCTGGTTTCTGTACAAGTTGTAAATAGCCTTTCGATCCTTGTATTTTACTCCTTCTAACTTCAGAATTTCAAAGAGAGCATTCCAGTCAACACTGTCGGAGATTTTCTCTAAGTCTACAAATTCTGTAAACGTAGGTTTGCCTTTCCTTAACATGTCTTATAGGAAAAGTCGTAAAGTCAATATTGCCTCGCGTGTTACTACATTACTCCGGAATTGAAACTGATCTTCCCCGAGATCGACTTCTACCACTTTTTCCATTCTTCTGTAAAGAATTCGTGTTAATATCTTGCAACAATGGCTAATTATACTGATAGTTCGGTAATTTTCACACCTTCAGCACCTGCTTTCTTTGGAACTGTAATTATTACATTCTTCTCGAAGTCTGGGGATATTTCGCTTGTGCTATTAACATCTTGTACATCAGATGTAATAGTTTTGTAATGGCTGGTTCTTCCAGGGCTATCTGTATTTCTGATGGTTTTTCGTCTACTCCTGGGACGTTGTTTCCGCTTACATCTGGATACGAGAGCACTATGTGACGAACGTCGATAAAAGGCAACACTTGGAATGGCCATCACGCCTGAGGAGACACAATTCATGGGATAGCGATATCCGCACATGCAGATGGAGGCAGTGTCACGTACACAAGGTGTGCACTGGCGGAGATGTCGTCTGTACTCAGGTGATTCGTGTGAAAATGTTTCCGACGTGATCATGGCTGCACGACGAAAACAAACTGAGAGTGCAGAAGGGCAGTTGGAGCTAGACCCAAGGAGCATTCCATTTTGAAATCATTAGCCAACTCAACATTCCCAGATCCACAACGTCAACAGTGTGGCCGATGGTCCCCACTTAACGACCTAGAACAGCGGCGTTTGCGTAGAGTTGTCAGTGCTAACAGACGAGAAACACTGCACGAAACAACCGCAGAAAACAATGTGGGACGTACAACTAACGTATCCGTTAGGACATAGCGGCGAAACTTAGCGTTGATGGGTTATGGCTCCAGGCGAGCGACGCGAGTGCCTTTGCTAATAGCGCGACATCGCCTGCGGCACGTTTCCTGAGTTCGTGGACACACCGGCTGGTCTCCAGAGGACTAGAAAGCCGTGGGCTGGTCACACGAGTTCCGACTTCAGTTGGTGAGAGCTGACGATAAGGTTCGAGAGTGGCGGAGACCACACGAAACCGTGGACCAGAGTTGTCAACAATGCACTGTGCAAGCTGGTGTTGGCTCCATAATGGTGGGGGCTGGTTCCTCTAGTTCATCTCACTCGAAAAGGCTATGTCCGGCTACCTGAATACCATTTGCAGACAGTCATGGGCTTCACGTTCCCAAACAACGGTGGAATTTTTGTGGATGACAAGAAGCCGTGTCACCGCGGGCCGCAGCTGTTCGCAACTGGTTTGAAGAGCATTCTGGACAATGATTTGGCCACCGAGATCGCCCGACACGAATTCAGTGGAACATTTATGGGATATAATCGGCAACACTTCCGCAGTTGTGGGCGCCTATGAGAGGCAGTACGGCTCAGTACTTCCGACGACTCGTCGAGTCCGCGCCACGTCGAGCTGCTGGAGGAGAAGGCCCGACACGACGTCACCAGGTGTTCCACGACTTTGGTCGTCTCACTGTATGTGCAACACACATTTAGTTGTGAAAAGCGTTCAAGTGTACCTCACGGTATAATTCCAAGTACACCAAGAGCAATCTAGTGTACCAAAATATAAACATACAAGTGTGCAGCTCTTAGGTATGTCACTGTAAGTGTGTCGAATCGCCGTACGCACAGTACGCAATATCCGACTCGATACCTGAGGCAATAATTAGGATTTTCTCAGACCAGAATTACTAATCGTGCATTGGCGAGGAAAGCAAGCGGCGAAGCAAAAACCGTGAAAATTTTCCAGTGTGCGTGTGTCAGTGGTGTTACCGGTGTGACTGGAAGGGGGCGTGGCCGCGCTGTAGCACACAGGCGGCGTGTGTGCGCGCACTCAGTCCGTGTCCCGCCCGTACAACGTCGAGCGTTCTGCTGCGGAGGAATCATTCGCGAGCGAGGGTTCCGCAATTGTGGTCGGCAAAAGTCGACTCGGGCCGGCGCGTGTTTTCTGTCCCGCCGCTGCCAACGTCGGCGATCTAAAAATAGTGCACGTGTGCGCACAGTCGCCAGAACAGTGCCCGCTCTCTCTACCCAGATACATCACGAGGAGAAACTAGTAGGAATGGTGTGCTCACAGGCGTGGGGAATGCCTTTCCTCTATCTGGAGTACAGAAATTGGCAGCTAATATAATAAAGAGGGCGGAGGGCGCTGCTGGCTCTCCGCGTCACCCCCTGACAGCCGTGAAAGCACACGCGTAGCGCCGACACCGCCTGGGGACGGCTCGGCCTGTCGCACGCAACCGCCTTTAGCACTCGCAGAGAATGTGCCGGGGCCGTTTTACAAAAGCAATGAAAAGTAGATTTCCGCGATACGAATAAAAAATGGTTCAAATGGCTCTGAGCACTATGGGACTTAAACATCTGAGGTCATCAGTCCCCTAGAACTTAGACCTACTTAAATCTAACTAACCTAAGGACATCACACACATCCATACCCGAGGCAGGATTCGATCATGCGACCGTAGCGGTCGCGCGGTTCCAGACTGTAGCGCCTAGAACCGCTCGGCCACTAGGGCCGGCCGATAAGAATACACTGTTGTGAAAAATTAAGGCAACAAACCGGAATTTTGCAACGTTGCGTTGATTTTGCCTCAAAACAGCATAATCTGATCTTAGTAAAGTAGAAACAATGTAAACAATACAGAACATAACAATGCAACATGCGTAACGGTAGAGAAAAATGTTCTTCGATTTTTCCAACTTAATGCATTTACACACACATTCAGGCAACTGGTTAACGCGCTCAGTAAGGGGCGTGACCACCTCTGGCAGTAATAAAGGCCTGACAAACGATGGGGCAGGCTGTGAATGATGTCATTAATCTAATGTTCCTGCGGCGATCGAGAATGGTTGGTGGATGCTGACTTGATGCAACCAGTCCGCGTAGTGCATCCCGGGTGTGCTCTATGGCATTCGAATCGGGAGAGCGAACAGGCCACGCCATGCGTGCAAAATCTTCCACTTGCAGGAAAACATCGACCGCCCGTGCCCTATGAGGTCGACCATTATCCTGCAGCAGTATGAAGTCTGGGCCCACAGCACCTCGCAACAGCCACACATGACCTAGTCACGAGACTTGGCAGCAGTCAAACCTAGCCGCTTTAGCCGCACAGCCTCGTGCAGACATTGTCGCTGCCCACACGGTTAGGGACCCTCCTCGATACCGGCCTCTGTCCACAGTGTTTGGGTCCCGAAATCGTGTTCCACGTCCCCTGCAGATGCGAGTCCATCGAGTATCACTCTCCAGGCTAAATCGGAAACAGCATCGGCCCACTCTTCGACCGCGCAGGTGGCACGTTGGAGGCTCCACTCTAGACAGATACACAGCAGGTCTCCGACAACGAAGGCCACTCTGCCGAAGCCTTCTGTACACCGCCTGGCTCGCTGCAACGCGTCGACTGGATGCTGCGAGGTCTGGCGCCAGTTGCCGTGCAGCACTAGGGCTGTAGCGTCGTGCCCTTACAGCCAAACAGCGCTCCCCCCTTGCTGATGTTACAAGTCGTCGGCCCCGTCCTGGTCTGTCGCTACACCTGAAAAGCAACACAACGATCCACATTAGGCCACCGGAACATATCAGTTTGCGACTGCCCTGCTTCCATTCTCCCCACAGCCCTCCACCGCCGAGAGGCTGGTAGGCGGCTTCTCTGTGCCTGTGGCTGTGTACACACCGATACGGGACTACCCGGCAAACACTGTCCCGTTTGATAGCTGCCCTGACGTCATCGCCGGCGCGGTTGTCCGTAGACCAGGATCCCATATTTTCCTTGCAGAACACGATCGCACGGACTGGACATCTGTCGAACAGTTTGTCCGATTATTTCGTGAGCTAGACGCAGGACGGGGAAATGCTGATTTACTGCTGTAATTTTGGACACCAGTGTAGTTTAAATGCTTCTCAAAAGATTCGGCTTTAAAATTTATGTAGCCTACGTAGTTATGTACGCTTTCGAAGAAAAAAAAAGTCCGCTCGCTGCGATATTCGTATCTCGAAAACACGTTTCTCAAAGGACTCGACAACTTACGGACTTGAAATCCGCTGTCCAGCCTACTTTTGTTTGACGCAAGGCAACAAAAAGAAATCGTAAGGCAATAAATCGAGTGAATGAAGGGACTGAACTGTGCGCCCCGCCGTGTGACAACCGGCATCGTGACGACAGAGAACGATGCGACATGTCGGGCTGTTTTCCGGATTTGATCGATAAATTGCGACAAACAGGTTGTTGTATACCATTCAGCACTGACATTTCTTCGGTCTTCTATAACAGTGCTTGCAACGTGCCCAGTGTACGTAAAGGAAAGAGTGATTTTTTTCCTGCTCTCGGTTCATCTTTGAAAATCCGAACACTCGATTGCAGGTTAGGTTCTTATTTCCTCGGTCTATTTTTTTCGTCTTTCTTTTTGGATTTTTCTTTGAAGATTCGAACAATGCTGTTTTTGAGCTTTTCTCAAACTGCACGGAATTAACTGGGAACGGATTTTGTACACCAGTTGCGGACATTCTCTTCAGATTGGCCAGGGTTGACGGAAGCTGTTGGAACGTCTCCTTTGTGCCCTTCTTCCTTAAACTCTCACTGTAAACAAACGGCGCGGACAGTTTGTGAGCCGCCTCTCGCTATCCCGGATTCGGCCGAGACAGGGCCAGACGTCGGTCTTCCTGGGTCCAGACGTCGCGCGCCGCCTGCTCCTGCCTCCAGCGTTACGCCGCGTGAGAGCGTGTCACGACTGAGAGCAACACCGACTCAAAGGAAGGCCTCGGCGCTTGTTGGTGACGTCACGTCAGCTAGGCATACTCATAATGGTGGTGTCTCCCTCTCTGGCACAGGAACATGTGAAACTATTGGCGGTAGTTGACCGACACACATTGTTCTGAGAGATTTCTGCAATCAATTAATTGTGCAATTCATTACACTTCTTAACAAATAGTGTACTCCTGAACTTAAATTTCCGCCTGTTTTAAGGATTCACATACAAAAACAACTTCATGGTCTAGCAGCAACAGAATTCGTGCTTCTTTACCTTACTTGTAAATCTGAGGAACTTACGTTTGTACTGGGTTGCTTTTACAAGAAACTGTGAAAATATTGGTGCTCTTCTTTAGGTATCGAGGTTGACTATGGGGTGAGGAGCACTGAATGTTAATGAAATATCTTGCGATTGTACACGTTGGGGGAGGGGGTGGGGGACAGAAGAAGAGGCAAAAGAGAGATACTTGTTTTATCAGATAAAAATTTTTTATCTTATAAAGTTTCTCCTTTCAGTTGAAAGAGCGGAATATTTATCTTTTCTAATGCGTATGTTTAAAAAAGTTTAAGCTCAGCAGTATTTTCGATGTATGAAGCTATTTTGTTTCCTGTTTAGAATTCCTTTCGTTGAAAACGACTGTAATCTAATGACTGGCAGCAGTTGGACATTTACACATGTAAATTAGTTCACTTTCCAGTGACGATGTCAAACGAAAACAAATAAATAAATAAAAGAAACGAGTTAATTCTAAGGGGGTTGTGGTAAGCTTCGATAGCAAAATGGATCAAGTAAATATAGTTACTCGAATGTAAAATTTCCGAAGCTTGCAATGGGGCAAAGCATCTTCTCGTATTGATCTACGTTTGTTTCGACAGGATTCAGTAATACAGAACTATGATATTAATTTGTAGCTTTACAATAGTAACAAAATCTTTCATCTAAATAAAACTGCAGAATCCAAAACAATACCAAACATTTTGTCCAAAAATAAGAGATTTATAGTGATAAGCACGCCCAGGCGTTTCTGCCTGCAACAGACCTGGCGTTCGCCGTGCCTAGCTGACGTGACGTCACGAACAAGCGCCGAGGCCTTCCTTTGAGTCGGTGTTGCCCGAACCCGGCGAGCGGCGCGCTGGGCCGCTCCGCACTTCCCGTAGCGTCGCGCCGCAGTCTGAACGTCGCAACGAGAGAGACTGCGGCAGGCCCTCACTCCTCGTCCAGCCCGCCCCTCCTCAGAGATGTCCACGTGGACCCTGCTTGCTTATTCTTTTTTACTTACTTTCTCGGTATTTTGTTTTCGTGTTACCTAGTTACGAGAACAGACAAAATTTTGCACGTGAATTGGCACCATTATCGCGGCATAACATTTTAACGTAACCTCGAGTCTGTCAGTGTAACTGAGCGTCTTCTGCACGGGCACGAATCCCGCCCCTAACTACAGACGTCACGGAGGGCTTCCCTCAGTGTCGGCAGACGTCGTCAAACTGCGGCTCGCGGGCCCAGTCGCTTCTCAGCTGCGTCTTATAACGGTACGCATCTACAGACTGACGGCAGAACCCAGAAATCTCAATTAACGTCGAGAGCTTCTTAAGAATGCAATTCTCCTGCTCATTGACCAACAAAAATCCTTACGGAGAAAATAACTTTTTAAGACGTGCTTCATTTTAATTGACGTCGGCTGCGATGCAAGTAAAGTCGGTCGCCTGCCTCAGGGGCAGGAGGGTGGGTGGTGCGGCCACTGCCGGGCTGCTGGATGTGGGAGGCGGAGCTGTTGTATCCTCTGTCTGTCTGACGGACGTGCGCGACACCCACCGACCGGCTGCTACGGCATAAACTGCGAAGGGAAGTAACACGATTTCGTGAATCCGTATTGGAGAGACGCTCATCTTCAAATGCGGTACATATTTGCGGCTAGAAACATGAAAGTAAATTAACGCTGTTGTAGTACAACGCAGTACCTACGAAAAATGACATTCGAAAGAGCTAGTAAACCTTTATGATCGTGCCTCGCATTGCACAATTCATTTAGATATAAGTGCAATTACCGTCATTAATCGATTAATCGTCCTTTCGCGCCCACTTCGTCAGGTAATGACAGTATCACAACTGTGACGTCGTCGAGGGTGGCAGCGATCTGAAACGCAGAGCAGTCCACACGAACTTTTCTGACTGGTGTCGATTTTTCACGGCCAGTATTTGGGAGCTCGCGGCCGACTTACCGCATCCTCACTAAGCTAACCTATTGGGGCTCGTAACACATTGCTTCATGTAGATTAACATTTAATAACGAGGTCCGTTCGTATGCTGCCCGAGGTGCCACCCCGCCATGGCCGGCCAGTGTGGCCGAGTTGTGCTAGGAGCTCCAGTCTGGGACCGCGCGACCGCTACGGTCGCAGGTTCGAATCCTGCCTCGGGGATGGATCTGTGTGATGTCCTTAGGTTAGTTAGGTTTAAGTAGTTCTAAGTTCTAGGGGAGTGATGACCTCAGAAGTTAAGTCACATCGGGCTCAGAGCCATTTTAACCATCTGAACGCCCCGCGATGTTAGTATTGGCGACCACTGCCTTAGAAAACACAGCTGAAAAAGTTAGGGTGCAGTTATGAAGGACTACGACGTGCCTTCCCCCAGACTAGAAAAGCGTTTCTGAAACTTTACCTCCTAGCTATGAAGAGCAATGGACGACTAGGAAGACACCTGGAGTTGGCAGATCAGAGGTGAATTTATCAAGACGAGTCTACAATGATACAGATGATATTCTGTGCGGCTGTGGAGAAGACCAGACTGTTTCTCATATGACGACTGTGTCCAGCCTCTCGGTCACAAGATGAACTTTATCGAGGAGCAGAACCCGCCATGATCTGGGCAAAAGTACTATAGTCATAACTGTGCACTATTATTGACAGGAGAATAAATAAAATAACAAAGCATCATGGTGTTAAAGGCCTTGGGAAGGAGAGAAGGAATCTATATACAATATCTACATTAGGAAAACCGTGATAATTTTTAAAGAGAGAAAAAATGTTCTACATACTATTCTTTGGCCATCTGGCACGTGTTCATTCGGTGTCCAGAGGAATAATGCTATCGCTCTGCTGTGCTATGCTGCATCCCTCGATTACAGGTTTTGTAATTTTTAATTCTGCACTACACTACTGCATAACATTACTCTAGACAGCACACTGCACAGAACCGAGCAAGATTTCTCATCTGTCCGGATAGTTACGCATTGAGGCGCCGAGGACCCTGCCTCACCCGTGGTGTAGAGATCGAGAGATTGCTGTCAGGATCTCAGGAAATCCTTCCCGACCCTCCCCGAGGCGGAATATTCTGCAGTGGCACGTCTAATTATCACGATATATGGCCTCTCCTCTGTTGTCTCTCAGCCCGTGATCTTGCAGTTGATAAGTCTAGCTGTCAGGGAATTCAGTTTGCTCCACAGTCCCTTGTATTATAGACTGTTCCACTTCCAAACACGTTCCTGTCCCGGTCTGTCACATCTCGTCTGATGACACACTCCCAGACGATGTGGTCCGTTGTGCCGATTGCTCACACCGCTGTGCTGTGTCGTCGTATTTCAGTAAGTATGTGTGACACGGGCCGTGTACTGCTGCCACGGTCGGAAGGGACTACGGCACTCGGCATCTTCATTCACGTCAGCAAGGAGCTCATAAGTTCTCCTACCTGTTTCCGTCCTGTACCATACGCCTTGCCGTTCTCTATCAATGTACGCCTTCATTTCCTTATTCGATGCGGCTCTTTTGCCAAGTGTGTCCTTTATCTTACCATATTCACGCTATCTGAGCTAATACTGTGCACCTGTATTCCTCACGACAGGGTCGGCGTCGTGTTAAGCCACCAGTGCGCCAGCTCCTCCGTGCTGGCCGCACAGCCTACGCTGCGACCTCCCCACGTCTCAGCCCCAAACGCTCGACCCGCAGCCTACAATAGCGAGCAGCACTGCGTTTTGGTACATTCTTCTCGCAGCTCAGAACTTCCTTGTCAAGCTATTGCCATTTCGTGTAGGATTTTCAAAAAGCCTCTCTGGCAGACGATTTAAACATGTGTACTGAAAGTTTTGCTTTTCGTCGATGACGTACCAACAGACTTCCTTTCTTTTCACAAGTTGTCTGTGTGATAATCTCGTAGGTGGTTAGAAGAAGACCTCGGACAGTCCATCTGTGTTTCAGCCATTTGAACAGGACAGGATACCGTAAATTATCAAACGCTCCAGTTATATCGGTAATTATAACTACGACGTACTGGTGGTCTGCGGTGTTCAGAATATTGGCTGCGTGATTTATGGCATCCTCGGTGCATTTTCCCTTTCACGGAACTGTACTGCAGGAGGCCCGCGCCCACTACCTGTCTGGCTTTCCCCGTGCTCTGGCTAGAGCATTTACCGAGCAAGTCGGCCTCTAAGATTTCGATTCCTTTGTGTCTTCATCTTCACCTCTTTTTAATATAATAGTTTTGGAGATTTACATAATTCTCGGTGTCCGTCCCTACAAAAGACATTAGTTTAATAACACTGTTGTATGCGATACAACTTGGTCCAGTATTCTATCGAACCCCGGTCACAATTACCAGCCTGCACACTCTGGTGCAGTAATACAGATGGAAGAAGCTGAGGGCGCTGTGTACTTGGCCCGCCGCAGAGACCGCGCTCGCCGTCGCGTCGCGGGCTGGTTCAGATGGTTCAAATGGCTCTGAGCACTATGGGACTTAACATCTGTGGTCATCAGTCCCCTAGAACTTAGAACTACTTAAACCTAACTAACCTAAGGACATCACACAAATCCATGGCCGAGGCAGGATTCGAACCTGCGACTGTAGCGGTCACGCTGTTCCATACTGAAGCGCCTAGAACCGCACGGCCACACCGCGTCGCGGGCTGCCGCCGGCCAAGCCGCGTCCGGGCCCCGCAGACCGCTTAAAACTTAAATCTCGTACTCTTCGTACAATTCTCGGTTTTGCAGCCGTAATATCCTACCTCGAGCGTCTCTCCGTGGTCTGTTTGAGACTGAACGACGGAAGCGGAGTGAGGCGCGCACAGTGGGAAACTGCGCCACTCTAGTGGCTGCCACGGCAGCACGCGTGCGGATTACCCCCGGGCCTGCGCTCCGCGTCTCCAACTTTCTTCTGTCAGTATTTTTAAAAGTATAGTTCGAATTAAACCATCTACCGTGCTAATTAGCCTGTCAGTACTAAGCTATCACCCGTTTACTTCAGATGTCATTTTTATAACAAATTTCTGGTATATGCAAAATGAAATTTTCACTCTGCGCCGATAGGAATGTTCTTGGCAGGTTAGAACTGTGTGCCGGACCGAGACTCGAACTCGGGACCTCTGCCTTTCGCGAGCAAGTGCTCTACCGACTGAGCTTCCCGACCGCGACTCACCACCCGTCCCGTCGTCCGCAGAGCACTTTCCCGCCAAAGGCGGAGGTCCCGAGTTGGATTCTCGGTCCCACACACAGTTCTAATTTGCCAGCGAGTTTCAACTTTCTGTAAAGTATTCCTGACACTGACTGTACGCGGACGATCTGCAACGTACGGTAAGTGAGGAAAAATTCACGAGCCGTGGTCGCAAAACTGTCATTTTACTGGATAACCGGTTTCGACACAACTATGCTGTCATCATCAGATGTTACGCTTTAAGATGGCACAGTCACGAGCAGGCTTTAAAAAATTCCAAAAATTCATTTTAATCTCTTATAATGCCCCACTACAAAATACCATTCGTTTCATTGAAATTTGATGATTAGGTCGGGAGTAGTTAATTTTTTCGTCGTGCCTGGCAACTAACTCCCACGCCGACTTTTGCTCTGTCTTTCTGAGGATTGACTACATACAGTAATTATTTGTATTCCGGCGTAGCAAAAGAAGAAGTGCAGTTGAATGATCCAGAATCTAACTCGAGGTTTTTATGGCAGTTGACAGAAACGTGGGCGAAAACCCCTAAATGGTGGCGTGTCAGCCACTTCTTTTGATACTGGGAAGGTTCTGGATACTGAAATAATAAGTTCTGTGACATCTGTGGCAAAAATCCCACTAAGCAAAATGTGTGCAGAAAGGACTATAATGATTCTAGTAGAGCCATGGAACTGGCTGGTGTTGTCAACATTTTCAGAAGGTCTAAGGAGTCGAGAGGTGTCCTGTGTACACACTATCTTGGGAATGGGAACGGTAAGGCTTATCAGAAAGTGGTAGAACAGAAAAAATAAGGGACTATAGTCGAAATCAATAAACTGGAATGTATAGAGCATGTAAAGAAAAGAAAGGGATGACGAATTGTGAAGATATGTACGGAAAGAAAGTTAGGTGGAAAACATGAGGTGACAAAGGTTGACATAGACAGGATACAAAATTATTATGGTACGGCAATTAGGGATAACTGTAAAAATGGAGAAGCATTGATAAGAGCTATCTGGGCTATATTGTTTCAGCATCATCTTTGTGACAGGGACCCGACAGGTGGTGCAACTCAGCTACAGCTTCCTATTATAAGCACAAACATTCAGTTCCGGAGACTATTTTACTTGCTGCCAAACCAGTTTTCAGAGATCGTAGACAACAAGAGCTGTTTAAAAGGCAAGTTTGGTGTTCATCATGAAGTGATGTGCTTTAGTGTTGCTGTGTGAAAAAACAAAGGGTGATGTGAGTACTGAAAGGGGACTGGATCGTATCTGCTGTGGCGAAATTTCTGCAGCTAATCCTACAGAGGAGGCCAGGGTAGACAGTAGATCAAAGAAAAGGATAAGATAAAGAGGTTGAAACTGAGTCACAGTATAGTCCTGGAATATTAAAAAGTGTGTGTGTGTGTGTGTGTGTGTGTGTGTGTGTGTGTGTGTAGTAATGTACATTATTTTCTTGTATGTAAATTTTAATACAGTTTCCTCAAAACTACATCTATCGATATTCTGATACTCTTTTCTCAAAAAATAACGCTGACAAAGACAGCAGGCTTTCAGTATCTCTTATTAATAAAACAATGATCAAACAGATAAAAATATGGGACATGTAATGACACCGTGGACAAATTTATAAGGTTCAAGGCGTTTAAAAAATCTAATTTTTTTTTTCAGAACGAAAAAGGCGTTCCTGATGACATATACAAAATACAGAAACCAGTTTTTATGTGATGTGAGAATATTGTTTCATCGGTATTCTGTGAACGTTTGGAGTCTCTGTCTCTACCAATTTCTTCATGAAGTGTACCTGAAATACGCTCATTTTAACATTGATTCCTTATGGACGCTCCTTCGCAACTGTGTCCCCATAAATTCTTTTAAACTACGAGATCCGATGATAGCATAGCTCTGTGGAAACGGGTCATCCAGTAAAATGCCTTTTTCCGTCGGTTTGTGAAGTTTTCTTCAGTTAGCAAATTTTGTGTAAGGTTAGAATGACGCTACTGAGAGGAGGAGGAGGAATCACTCGGTGCACCGAGACAGGCACGGCGTACAGCGCGGGCCGGGTGTGTTCTTGGTGTACCAGTACTGTATCTGTTACATATACGCAGCGTGGTACGTCTCACTTTGTACGCGTACGTTTGTGAAGTATTTTTTGTCTGTTGCGTAATTCGTGTGGTAATCAGTAAGGTTTCTGGCATCCCAGAATTAAATCTCACTGATTATTTCGTCTCGTCCAGAGCTTTAGCGTACTAATTACACAGCCTCTGACCGCCTCACCTCGAGAGCAACGGACTCCCCACCAACGTGTTGCTCCTACCCAGAGTGGCCGCACGTTTACAGAATGCCTCAGTACGGCAGAGTGCAAACAGGCCCCTCGCGTGTCCTGCGCTTTCAGTACAAATGAGGACAACTACGTGTCATCTACAGAGGAGGGACAGCGCGCGTATTCCACTGGACACATCGGCCGGGGTGGCCGAGCGGTTCTAGGCGCTTCAGTTTGGAACCGCGCGACCGCTACGGTCGCAGGTTCGAATCCTGCCTGGGGCATGGATGTGTGTGATGTCCTTAGGTTATTTGGGTTTAAGTAGTTCTAAGTTCTAGGGGACTAATGACCTCAGCAGTTGAGTTCCATAGTGCTCTGAGCCATTTGAACCACTGGACACCGACTGCAGCCGCCACGTGCACTTCATCCGCCGCCGTTGCCTTGCTGCTGTGCTGCAGTACGCACAATACGCAGATATTCGTCGTTTGCAGTTTTGGCGGCCAGCAGTGTAGACAGCGAGCAGCGTTGTGTGTGCCCACGGCAGGTAGGTAGCGTCCTCGTAACGTGTCTCGGTGAACACCAGGTTCTTTGCCTGAGTGTGACTTGTCACCGGTTACCGGCGGTCGAGCGCCGAGTTGAGCCACAGCTCCCAGTGTACTGGGACGTCCCTGTAGCAGTTTCGAATACTTTTCATCGAAAACTCATAGCCTGGTGTGCGACTGCGAGTTTTTCCTCACCGCTGCAGACAACTGAAAAACACGGGAAGTACTTTTCACACATTTCTAAACAACAATGGGACGGAAAAAAAGCCTTTCGTGACGATTCGTTTTCAGTTGCTAACGCGTGTGTTCGACTCGTTTTTCTGATTCGGATTATGAGAGGGATTTGAAAAGTGAACAGATGATTCTTCCCCCCCCCCCCCCCCCCCCCCCCAAGGAGGCTAAGCGAGACAAAAATCGAGTTACCACAAAGAAGCGAAAGAGTTTACTGCTAAATGTATTACCAGCTAACGAATAAACACCAAATGGAGTGAACATTAGCTACGGACACATACAACTGTGTTTGTGTCAACAGTTAGAAATATACCAGAAGAAACAAAAGAACTTGAGCGAGATAATACAGACTTACTGGATCGCCTCCCTTGCTGTAATACTGAGTTACTTTGAATGAAACATTTTAGAAGATGCAGCACGGTTCTTTTTCTGACTGTCAACGGCAAGTGGTTACGAAAGCACGGCGTACCAGTTCGTCACCAGAAGATACTGCAAGGGCTGCGACTCTGCGTCAGCAGCCTCGGGCAGTTAAGCGTCGTATCGCGGAAACCCAGTCAGACAGCTTGTCACAAGGGTTGGGTGTTTAACTGTCGCTGGGATAAAGACCAGCATGCTGAGCAATCCTCAATCCTCCTGCAACCCAAAACGTCCTGAGATATGTTTTCAAAATATCCCGGAGAGGCTGACCCAGTGAGCAATAGCAAAATACCTGTCCACTGACCGCCACATCCCAAATATGTACGAGTTATCAGACCTACATTTGTCTCAGGATGCACCCCTATAGAAGCGTTGCTATTGGCTCCACCAAATTAGGCGGATGCTTCGACAACTCAAATGGGAATCCGTGGAGGGAATGCGATTTCCCTTTCAAGTAACACTATTGAGAACTGACATTTCACTGCGGAAGGATTCTAATGACACCAACATACATTTCGCGTATGGACCACGAAGATAAGATACGAGAAATTAACGCTCATACGGAGACATATAGGCACTCCTTTTCTCCCTCGTTCCATTTTCTGGTGGAACATTAAAGGTACCCTTCGCGACGCACCGTAGGACGGCTAGCGAGGTATTCATATACGTGTAGATACAAATTTAGTCCACCTATTAAGATGTTAGTTCATTCATTTATAGCCACACAAAAATCTTACGTATCGAAAAAAAAGAGACGGAACTTCTGCTGCTGAATGTCGAACAGTAGAAACCTTCGTATTAGCCCCTTATTTTCTCATTGCGGTCACTTGACGAGACGTATTTAAGAGAGTGTAATATGTTTGCCCACAATACTCAGAAGGATCGGAATAGAGGTCACCTCTCAACTCCCCTTTCGTTAGAGTGTCGCTTACCTGCCGTATTCTCACGAATCCTCCAGTCTTAGATATACGGCATTTGAAGCCAGCTGATTTCGACGAGTAAGACATGTCCCCGCGTAGTTACAGACCCGCGCTAACTATCTCGAAATCCCATCAAGTTCCGACTGCACTGTTCCATTAGTTAGAAGGCCGTCCAGCCCTGCACCCACCACTGACAAAGGCAGGCAGCTATCACAACGAGAGAGGAAATGCACAACTATGCAGAGTACACATGGACTGCACAAAGAAGTTCAGAACGATAACACCTACAATTCATCGAGATCAAATGACTGTCTAAAAATATCCCTCTGTTCATGACCTAATCTCCTTTGATATTCCTAAGGTTACCACGCTAGAAACACGTCGATGTTATGGTGTCCGAGTCTTGATTGACCACAGTTTCTCTCTCTTTTTCTCCCTCTCTTTCCTCGTTATTTTTGTAACATGCAACGAAGTGAAACTACGAACTATAAAAACATCGCTAACGTTACCTGGTAGAGGGTAGTTGCGCCTGAGCAGCGGAGGCGCGCGTATCGCTGGTGAAGCGCGCTGCCTGTGCTTGGCCAGAAGAAGAGCTGTGAAGCTGTGCTCTGACTGGGCGTGATGCTGACGCAAATTGTAGTGCGTCGTTTTTACGACACAGTAAAATTGTCGTGTCCTCGCGTCACAGAATGGGCATAAACGGACAGAAGAAGAAGACAGACCTAGAGAAGAAGCCTTCGACACCGCAACCGCAACCCAGCATTAATGCGGATCGAAAGCGCGAAGAGCATCGTGTACCTGTGCCCCCTCTGTACAGTCAGTGCAGTAGAGGGTCGTGACATCACAGCCAGCTGGCGCCACCGTCCAACTGCAGGCAGCGAATGTGGCCGACCAGCGCGCACTGTGGGGGAGACGACCGCGCCGAAACAGCGCGAGGCCCCGACCACCGGGCCGCTTTCGATACGTGACGAGAAGACGGTCCGAGGAGGGCTGTCACGTGCCGCGCGAATAAGAGGAGGCCGTCGCTGTACGTCGTCATAGTGCAAACTGCGACGGATGGCAGCGACATCTTCGGGTTAAGGAAGCTTTTAGGCTTTCCTGTGACTGCCGAAGCTAGGCATGCACCCTAAGCCACAGTGCTCCAGGTGTCGAGCATAAGTGCAACGCAACTCGCCGCGGTGCGTAAAGTGCGCGCACCCGCGCCTGTGACAGAAGAAGAAGAGAAGAGGCGCCGACTTGTGTGCTCGTGGCAAACTGGCGTGGCTGCCTGGCTTTCGCCAGTGACGGCTGCTGCGCCGGAGACGAGGCGCAAACCGAGAGGCAACGCCACGGCGCCGCTAGCGACGCCGAACGACGACGAAACCGGAAGGAGAGAAGCCTGCTCCCACTGCCCGCGAGCGGCCGCCGGCGGTAGCGCAGCAGGCGCCGCGAGAGCAGGAGGTGCGCGCCGTGGTGGCGGCCGCGGCCTCCAGAGCCGCCACGGGCGCCGACGGAGCAGCCCTCAAGGCCACCCCCACTGCACAGGCGCAGGGGGCACGCCACCAGCTGCGGCAATTGCGCTCGCAGCTGGCGCACGACATCTGTGCGGACGCCGCAAGCGAAGAGAAGACGCCAGCCGCCGCTAGCCTGACGGGGTAGCCGGCGGAAGGATACACCGCGGCGGACACACCGAAGAGGAAGACGGAACGTGCCGCAACGACGCCGAACTCCATCGGCTCCGAGCAGTGGCCTGCCAGGACTCTCGAGGGCACGGGCCGGGCCGCGTCGTCCGCTACGCGGGGAAGACCCGGCCGCGGCCCTCACTGAGACCGCCAGCGCAGCCGGCGAGCGAGGGACGGTGCCGCTGCGCGACCGCGCGTCTCCGGGCGCCCGGCTTCGACGCCCGCCCACCACACACTCGTGGGCCACCCGGGCCCTCCCCCGCGCCAGGTCACCACTGACAGCGCGGCAGGGGTTCCCGTCACGGACTGGCCTCTTATGACGAACACTTGGCATGACATGCTATCCGACTGCACGATACCCGCTTCTAACTTAACCCATCCTTGCATGACATATCGCAGTCAGCAAGACATCCGCTACCGCTCTTACTGAAACCGCGCGACCGCTACGGTCGCAGGTTCGAATCCTGCGTCGGGCATGGATGTGCGTGATGTCCTTAGGTTAGTTAGGTTTAAGTAGTTCTAAGTCCTAGGGGACTGATGACCTAAGATGTTAAGTCCCATAGTGCTCAGAGCCACTTGATTTTTGTACTCTAGCCATCCCTGCTTAGTCATTTTGCACTTCCTGTCGATCTAATTTTTGAGACGTTTGCATTCCTTTTTGCCTGCTTCATTTACTGCATTTTTGTATTTTATCCTTTCATCAATTAAATTCAATATCTCCTCTGTTACCCAAGGACTTCTACTAGCCCTCGTCTTTTTACCTACTCGATCCTCTGCTGCCTTCACTATTTCATCTCTCAAAGCTACCCATTCTTCTTCTACTGTATTTCTTTCCCCCATTCTTGTCAACGCTCTCCCTGAAACTATCTACAACCTCTCGTTCTGTCAGTTTATCCAGGTCCCATCGCATTAAATTCCCACCTTTTGGCGCTTTCTTTAGTTTTAATCTACTGTTCGTAACCAATAGATTGTGGTCAGAGTCCACATCTGCTCCTGGAAATGTCTTACAATTTAAAACCGGGTTCCTAAATCTCTGTCTTACCATTATATAATCCATCTGATACCTTTTAGTACCTCCAGGATTCTTCCATGTATACAACCTTCTTTCATGATTCTTGAACCAAGTGTTAGCTATGATTAAGTTATGCTCTGTGCAAAATTCTACCAGTCGGTTTCCACTTTCATTTCTTACCCCCAATCTATATTCACCTACTACGCTTCCTTCTCTTCCTTTTCCTACTGACGAATTCCAGTCACCCATGACTATTAAATTTTCGTCTCCCTTCACTACCTGAATAATTTCTTTTATCTCATCGTTCTAGGCGCTCAGTCCGGAGCCGCGCGATCGCTACGGTCGCAGGTTCGAATCCTGCCTCGGGCATGGATGTGTGTGATGTCCTTAGGTTAGTTGGGTTTACGTAGTTCTAAGTTCTAGGGGACTGATGACCATAGATGTTAAGTCCCATAGTGCTCAGAGCCATTTGAACCATTTTTTAATCTCATCATACATTTCATCAATTTCTTCATCATCTGCAGAGATAGTTGGCATATAAACTTGTACTACTGTAGTAGGCGTGGGCTTCGTGTCTATCTTGACCACAATAATGCGTTCACTATGCTGTTTGTAGTACCTTACCCGCATTCCAATTCTTTTATTCATTATTAAACCTACTCTTGCATTACCCTATTTGATTTTGTATTTATAACCCTGTATTCACCTGACCAGAAGTCTTGTTCCTCCTGTCACCGAACTTCACTAATTCCCACTATATCTAAGTTTAACATATCCATTTCCCTTTTAAAATTTTCTAACCTACCTGCCCGATTAAGGGATCTGACATTCCACGGTCCGATCCGTAGAACGTCAGTTTTCTTTCTCCTGATAACGACGTCCTCTTGAGTAGTCCCCGCCCGGAGATCCGAATGGGGGACTATTTTACCTCCGGAATATTTTACCCAAGAGGACGCCATCATCATTTAATCATACAGTAAAGCTGCATGCCGTCGGGAAAAATTACGGCTGTAGTTTCTCCTTGCTTTCAGCCGTTCGTAGTAACAGTACAGCAAGGCCGTTTTGGTTAGTGTTACAATGCCAGATCATTCAATCATCCAGACTGTTGCCCCTGCAACTACTGAAAAGGCTGCTGCCCCTCTTCAGGAACCACACGTTTGTCTGGCCTCTCAACAGATACCCCTCCGTTGTGGGTGCACCTACAGTACGGCTATCTGTATTTCTGTGGCACGCAAGCCTCCCCACCAACGGCAGGGTCCATGGTTCATGGGGGGGCTACAGATGCAGAGCAATAAATTTACATATGCCAGATTATAAGCCCATGTGGGACCACAAATTTATCTGTAACCACTCACCTTACAGTTTTTTATAAAGTGTCTGGAGAAGTGACTACGAAAAACTTATACACCCCTCTTAGGTAAAGAGTGTTGTATTGCCAGGTTTGGGGTTGCAATATACAACTACTGAATGAATCGCTTGCTTGTCCCTGTGCAAGACTGCCTAACTGTTTTAAGCCCTGAATAAAACGTTCTCGGTTTTCCAGCCGCGTCAATTCGAATAAACTGTCAAGATGGAGAAGCACGGCAAGCTACCATTCTTGGGTGTTTTGGTTGAGCGGAAGGCAGGAGGCCAGCTTGGTCACCCAGTGTACCGGAAACCGACACACACTGGTCGGTACTCGAACGCCAATAGTTTCCACCGCCCTGTACACAAGAAAGCTGTCCTGAACACGTTGGTTCATAGAGCCAAGATTATCTCTGGCGACGACCACCTACAGTCTGAATTGCGGAACTTAAAACGTGTTTTCGGGGAAAATGGATACAGCAAAAGAGACACGCTTTCAAGGGGCGCCGACGAAAGACACCTGGTGAATCAGTAGAAGAGGCCAAATGGACTGTGTTCTTGCCATACTGTGGAGCAACTAGCAGCAAGTCAGGACGTCTGCTGCAGAAACATGGGCCAAGACCAGTAGTCCGGCCCGCCCCCAAGATACGAGATATGTTGCGCCCTGTTAAGGACGACATTGCTCTTCGAGTGTCCGGTGTGTATGGTGTACCCGGTGAATGTGGCAGCATGTACATTGGACCGACAATTCTCACGGTTGCGGAGCGTTGCACTGAGCACAAGCGCCATATAAAACAAGGGGAGCTTGACAAGTCGGCCATAGTGGAGTATTGCCTAGAAAACGGACATAAGATACAGTTCGAAAATACAAAAGTGTTGGCTCATGCTTCTACATATTGGGACTCCGTTATAAAGGAAGCGGCCGATATTCGCTTAAACAACAACAATTTCAACAGAGACCAGGAATACACACTCAGCAGGGCATGGGGGCGGGAGTTGGACATCGAAAGAAAGCAGAGACGGATGCGCGACGCGGGAGCGGCAGTTTCAAACGTGGCTCCTGGCCCTGGCGCCACCTGACTTCACCGGTGCTGCCACGCGCAATAGCTCCGCTAGCTGGCCGGGTCGACTTAGGCGCGCGCGCGCCACATTGGATCGATCTGATTGGCTGCTGATGATGTCATCATGCCTATATAAGCGAGAGACCGGAACAGCCCCGGCAGTCAGTGAACTCCTGACGACGATGGAGGAGATGGCCATCGAAAGCTCGAGGGTTTTATTCGAACTGACGCGGCTGGAAAACCGAGAACGTTTTATTCATGTATGCCGTCGCGAAAGACTCAGAGGACACATGTTTTAAACCCTAACAAACAGTCCTTACAATGTGCTCCTCTGTACTCTCTACCAATCACAACCATGTGATCCTGCTAACAGTTACCTTACAAAACAGTTGCTGGGCGGATTTTTTTAACATCGTCTTGCACTAAGTCTACTGAGGACGTACGAATTCCTACAAGTTGACTGCTGTCTCGGATGATTTTCTCTAAAGTTCTTCAAGGTGTGAGTTATAACGCTATATATCTGCAATAGTTAATAGCAAAATTCTCCATACCACAGCCAAGAGAGGTCTTCCAACGGATGTGCAGCGAGTCATGCCCACCAAACCGATGGAAAATCTACTTTGGCACACTCCTTTAGATGAACGAAGATACACCATTTCCTGGTCGCATTTTGAACATAAATCGAGTCACTGCTTTCACAGCTACTTTGATTGTAAGTCACTGACAGGGACTGTGTGTACATTTGCTTGAAAAATGTTTGTGTGTGTGTGTGTGTGTGTGTGTGTGTGTGTGTGTGTGTGTGTGTGTGGTCGTCTGTGTGCGTGTGTAAGAGAGGGTGTTCTGTTCACGGAGTTAGTGCAGCATTGCCACCAACCGACTGAAAACCATTTTGGCCTCCTCCTTTACATGAATGAAATGCAGACGAAGTATACCATTCCCCAGTCACATTTTGGACATGAATCGATTCTTCGGTTTCATAACTATTTTCATTGTAAGTCGCTGACAGAGTCTTGAGATGTACTGCAAACCCTTTGTGTATATTTGATTGACAGTTGTCATGTTCACGGAGTTAGTGCAGCATGGTGCGTAATTTTGTATGGCAGACACCATTGCTATGCATTTGTCTGTTTCCTCATAAATGTGTTTTCCGTTGCTGGTGATCATGTTATAGGACTGACGCGAGCATAGCATAATTTCTGAACCATAATCGGACGTGAACGATGAGCGCTATAGCATACTGGAAAACTATATTGTGCATGTATCACAAAGAATTTGTTTTTCTTTGGTGTAGGAGGAACTAGTTTTATTATCTTAAAGTTTGTCACAAAATTGAGTGGGATATAAAACTTGCAAGGCGGATGTATGTAAGATGTATCCTGCATTAGAGCGTTGCATTCAATACGACTAATACCCCGGAAACCTTCTTGGTACTGACTCCAGACACTAGGACAATTCTCCAGAATTAATAGCACAGTGATATAAGAACCTTCAACATCGCAGCGCGTCAGCAATCGTTGGTCAACATATTAAAAAACTAGAAACCCGCCACGATTGCGAAAAAAGCACCTAGTGTTAACCTAGGTTTCGGCGTAGATAACTACACCTTCTTCAGAAAAATGAAACCCACAAGTGCCTAAGAAGACCTTTGTCAATGATTAAAAGAACACCATGGCTATACGTGTATAAACGAAAAAAAAAGGAAAACACAAACAGTACTTATGTAAAAAATCTAAACCGTTACTTAACTTAATGGTGCAACCTCCACCTCACACCGGTCTATGTTCGATGGGCCATGACCTTGTCAGTGGTGGGTGGAGGACTAGACGGCCTTCTAACTAATGGAACAGTGCTGTCGGAACGTGATGGGCTTTCGAGATAATTAGGGGAGGAACGTATCTTACTTTTCGAAATCAGGTGGATTCAGATGCTATAGATTGAAGACTGCGGAATTAGTCAAAATATGGCAGGTAAGCGATTCTGTAATGAAAGGGAGTTCAGAAGAGAGCTCTATAGTGTTTCTTCTAAACATATTACAATCTCTCACACATGTCTCGTAAAACGACTGCAATGAGAAAAATAGGGGTTAATCCAAACGTTTGTGCAGAGAAAGAATCAGCAGCAGAAGATCACACCTCGCGAGCCATCATACGGTGGGTGGTGCAGAGTACCCAGTACCACTAGTAGTGACTTCCAGTCATCAGCAGAAGCAGAGTGGCTATATGCCTCCGTATCAGCGCTAGTTTCTATCTTCGTGGTACGTATATGTTGGTGGGTCGGTTCTCAATAGTCTTCCTTGAAAAGAACATCGCATTCCCTCCAGGTATACCAATTTGAGTTCTCGGAGCATCCGCCCAGTAATTTTGTGGTGGCCACTAGGAACGCTTCCATGGGAGTACATTCTGAGGGAAACCTAGGTCTGCAGACTCGTACACGTTTGAATGTGGCAGTCAGCCTTACCGGAATATTTTGAAAGCACATCTCAGAACGTTTTGGTTTGCAGGAAGTAAGGGGGGAAGCATATCGTTCAACATTCTGGTATTTGCCCTAGCGACATTTGAGCGCCACGTCCTTCTGAGAAGCACGGGACAACTTTTTCGAATACGGAATCATTAATAGGTGTGTGACAAGGCGAGCAGTGGGTTGTCGGCCAGGAGCGGTGGTACAGTGGTGACGTGTGCGAGGAGTTCTGCGACCCAGTGGGGGAGCGGCAGCTGTTGACAGGTGACCTGGTGGCGGGGGTGACCGTGGCAGTAGGGGCATCGTGGGAGAGTGGAACGTCCCAGCAGGATTAGTTCGGGAGCAATATACCAGAATTCCGAGTCACTTACTTCCACCACCATGACAAGACAACCGAGAGACGGGATGCAATTACAGTTGGTTGCCTTCGGCTATTTGACGACGGTTACCACCCATTTTGGTATCGGAGGAAGTGATTGCCGAGCCTGTGGGGGCCCTCCAGAGACGTGATGGAAGCGTCTCTAATGGTTATCTAACGAGTAGTAATCCAACCGCAGCCAAAAAACTATTCACCGTGCAAAGTGTTCCCAGGATCGGTTTACACTCTTGCCCAGGAAAAACAGAACATGTTGAACGAGCAGAGATAGGATGTCCATATTCACAGGACAGTTACATTATTATGTTCTGCAGCAATGATTAGCATTTTAGTCACCTCAGTTCAGCATGTGTCCCGTTGCCTAGTAGGCACAAGGTCTGATATGGGCCCTGATAACTTGTCCCTGCATAATGGCATCGACGCGAATGAGGTGCAGCCGTCCGTGCCGTGCTGCATTCGCCTGGCTCCAGAGTTCGTCTGCGACAGTTTGCATTGGGTCGCAGTGCGGCACCTGTTGTTTCGGCATATCCGAAACGTTTTCGATTGGAGACAAATCTGGTGATCTGGAGGGCCAGGTCAAAAGACCGACATCCTGCGACACCAAGAAGGCATGTGTTCACGCTGCAACATGTGGTTGTGCATTGTCTGGTTGAAAAATGGCTTCGGGGGGTCGTGCGGAAAGAGTGTGGCTGCGGGTAGCACGGTTCACGTAGATCGCAGTGTCCTGGACACGCACCAGCTGTGACTTGTGCCTGTGCCCAGTAGCACACCACACCATAAGGACTTGTGCTGAATGTCTGCCATGCCGCTCCTCATCTACAGTGAACCGAGTTGCGGCGATCATTTCCAAACAAACAGAACCTGTATTCGTACGAAAAGACTGTGCGATGGCATTGCTGTCCACAGTCGTTCCATACACTACTGCTATCTACCACGTTTATGCACATTCCTCAAAGCTAGACGGAGAATTGGACGACGCACACATGACCTGTGCCATCACAAAAGGCGAGGACTGTCACCCCTCATAGTGTACCATGTGTTACACTGTTCCACTGTTGCGGTAGAGCCGAGGAGACAGAGATCTATCCTGCAATGTCGTTCAGATGAGGTGTCGATCTTCTCTGGGGTTTGTCGGGGTGGTGCAACCTGACCCATCTCGTCATCTACTACGGCCTTCCATGAACCATTCTACACACACCCATTGCACTGCTGAAACACTTTATCCCACATTTCCCCAGATGGATACATCACTTTCTCAAATCCCAATAAGCCCCCTTTCAAACTCACAAATTTGATGGCGAGACATCCTGGACGTGTGCTCAAGTCACACTGATCTATTATCTTCAGTTTATAGCGACTACGAGAGCCGCAGGCACAGCTTACCGGTAGTTGGTGTTGACCGCGAACCCACAGGCCGACATGGTTCAAATACTAATAATTTCTGCAAAACATACTAATGTACACATCCTGTGAATATGAGCGTCGAATCTCTAGTGAGTTAGAGGGTTCTGTTTTTTTTTCTGAACGTGAGTGTAATTAGTCAATAAATTTGATACCAATGATATGCCGCCGGGAGGGTTGGAGCGACCGCGACAGTATCACCGATACGTTTCGAGAGTTGGGGTGGTAATCACACTTTGTTTTCGTTGCGATGCGATTTTGTAACGGAATTTAAGTCTCCCGCCTACACTGGTAGAGATCATCATCGTAGTAAAATAAGCTACAGCACAGAATTTATAAAATGATACATAGTACAAGCCTGATATTTACAACTCCTCTGTGGTGCTACCTTTAGCGACATCGTAGGTGACGAGGCACTTGGTTACTTTAAGAGAGAGTGAAAGTGAGGAGCATCCTGTGACAGAGGTAGGTAGCACTCCGCCGAGGGCCATAAATGACTTTAGTATTCCAGTTCCGTGATACAGGACGTGGCAGGTAGTAAGGCGACAGGAACATATTTTTGTACCTGATGACAGAATGTGTAGCCTACGCCACAGTGGTGAACAGGATTTACACAACAAGTAACGATACTTTAGCGATGTGAAAACGCCTGTATGGGCCGATTTCTTCTGTCATCGAAAATAACTGTATGAATGACATGAATCTGCATTTCAGGAGAGAAATTCGAGACGTATTGCCAAAACAACATCCACATTTTGGATTCGGTAAAGTGGATTTTTTAAACAGAGGAGACCATTTCAGGGGTGGAACTGCAGTTAGTGCAAGTCGCGCCGCACTGTGCCTCGGCCACCAGCAGGAGTCGTCGCGAGGGGTCGGGCGGCAGCGGGCGGCGGCTGAGGTCTGTCGTGGGCGGCAGCTCCCCACACCACACCATACACTCGCTACATGCTGCTCGACTCCACTGGAGGTCACTGGTCAGCCCTTTTTTTTTTTCGTCATGAGACGCCATGTTCAAGTAAGATAACGAGCATTACATTCGTAAAAAGTATCGTACGATATATTTCTCGTCTTTCTGTTGGTTACTTGCGACTTGTAAACGGGTATAAGTGTGTTTCATTCCTAAATGATGTTGCTACATGAGTCCTGTGTATAGGAGCAGGGATTTACATCCACCCTTCCGCCGCCTCTACCGCGCTCTTCTCCGCACTCGTGACCGGGACACGCTTACCCGCCACCGGCAAATTCGACGACACGTCCGCAACCTGCTTACTGCGAAGACACGCCGTGCTTGGCGCCAGACGTGTACACAACTCAACACCACGCTCCCAATAAGCTCTTCCAAGTATTGGTCTGCTTTCCACCGCCTTACTGGGAACCGCCCCACCTCCCAGTACCCTCTCCTCCTTGATGACCGTCCCTTTCCTGTCAGCCTCAGTAAGGCCAACCACTTTGCCTCCCACCTCTCCGATGTTTTTTCCATCCCAGACGATCCCCACTTTGATTATTCCCTCTTCCCTGGCGTACGAACACCTCTGCTCCTAGCCTCCAGTACTGGGACCACACACCCCCATCACCACACAGGACATCAGCCTCACACTCTGCACTAAGCGCAACACTGCCCCACGGCACGGCCGCGTCACCTACCGCCACCTCCAACACTGCCCTCCCTCCTTCCTCGCAGTCCTTGCCACCCTCTACAACGTAATCCTTGCCACCGGCTCCTACCCTGACCTGTGGAAAACCTCCCGTACCCTGATGTTCTCCAAACCCAACAAGCCTCCATCTCACGCCTCTTCCTGTCGCCCTATATGTATCACCTCGGTGTTCAGAAAGCTCTTGGAATCCATCCTTACTCGGCGCATCCATCACCACCTCCACCGACACCACCTCCTCCCCAACACCCAATGTGGCTTGCGACCTTCCTTCTCTGCCCATGACCAACTCCTACAACTCCCTGATCTTCTTTCTCTCCACTCAGCTCCCGTCGCTCCACCATTTTTGTCTCCCTCGACCTCGAAAAGGCCTACAACCGTGTCTGCCATCTACACACTAATATAATGTCTGTTACACTTTCACGACTAAACCGCTGAACCGATTTTGTTAAAATTTGGTATGGATGTAACTTGAACGCTGAGAAAGAACGTAGGTTACTTTAGAAAATGTGTAACTGAACATATTTACTGATTTGAGGGTACAACGCGAAATACGGAACAATAATTACTCTTTGAAAAAAGCTATTTACTCTTTGGCTTTTGAACTTTATCATATTTTTGAAAATGCTTTTACTGTTGATATGTTCTAAGCAATACGATTTGACGTAAACAATACAATGTATATTTAATTCTCAACATGTTTAATCCATTGCGAAAGTAACTCCCTCTTGTTTTCACGACTCTGCCTCTGAACCGATTCCGATTGAGACGACGGTGGCGCGATGGTCGTCACTGTCGTTGGCTGTCGATTATTCCGCGCCGCCGCAAGTGCGGTGAGTGGCGCTGTGCGCGTCGTTTACGACATTGAGTTCGTACGCCACCTGGCACTGCTGAAGTGTTTTGGTGGAAACACGACAATGAAGTCTAACGGTAAGCCCGACAACTATATTCAAAAATACTGCTACACCGAAGAGCCAATGAAAGTGGTACACCTGCCTAATATCGTGTGGGACCCCGCGAGCACAGGACGTGGCACGGACTCGACAAATCTCTGAAGTATTGCTGGAGGCAATTCCTACCATGAATCCTGCAGGACTGTCCATAAATCCGTAGGACTACGAGGAGCTGATCTCTCCTGAACAACACGTTGCAAGGCATCGCAGATTTGCTGAATAATGTTCATGTCTCGGGAGTTTGGTGGCGAGCGGAAGAGTCTTCCTGGATCCACTCTGCAGCAATTATGAACGTGTGGGGTGTTTCAGTGTCCTGCTGGAATTGCCCACGCCCCTCGGAATGCACAATGGACACGGATAGATGCAGGTGATCAGACAGGATGCTTACGTACGTGTCACCTGGAAGAGTCGTAACTAGACGAACCAGGGGTCCCCCCCCCACGCCCCACGGTTGTTGCTGGCCCAGCATTGAAATATGCAGCGGTTTGCGGAAGGGTTGCACTTCTGTCACATTGGACGATTCTCTTCAGTCCTCGTCGGTCCCGTTATTTCAGGATCTTTTTCCGGCCGCAGTGATGTCGGAGATTTGATGTTTTACCGGATTTCTGATATTCAGGCTACACTCGTGAAATGATCGTACGGGAAAATCCCCACTGCATCACTACCTCGGAGATGCTGTGTCCCATCGCTCGTGCGCCCACTATAACACTACGTTCAAACTTAGTTAAATCTTGATAACCTGCTATTGTAGCGGCAGGAACCGATCTACCAACTGCGCCAGACACTTGTTGTCTTATATAGGCGTTGCCGACCGCAGCGCCGTATTCCGCCCGTTTACATGTGTCTGTATTTGAATACGCACGCCTATACCAATTTCTTTGGCGCTTCAGTGTATAAGCCTGCGAAGCATGACTCTGATTTAGCGCATAGTTGTAAGAGAGCTCAAGCTGTGAAAGTTCCTCCGATCCGACAACCCTCAGAGCAATCTCACGTCCGGACCTTGGGTGCAGACCTCCAGGCGTCCATCAGAGCTGCAGAGACATGAGGATAGTCAGAAGATGCCTCTCGCAGCTTCTGAGGCGCTCCAGGACCCACAACGACGGCGCCATCTGATGGCTGTACGACAAACAGGGAGTCGCGCCTTTGTACGTGGAACGTGGGGTGCTTTCGGTGAGAGAGCATTTAACTGTGATCTACTAACTGACTATGTTAATCGTAAATTAGTCATCACAGAGGGTTGGTTCAAAAAATGTAGTCAGCATAAAGTATCAAAATGGAATGACGGAGCGGTTGGCAAGATCAGAGGGAGAGAAACCCCTAAAAATTCTGCTTCTGCAAAAAGGAATGAATGGAAGCATTTTCTTACATATAATTAGAAAATATGACGCACGCTTTCAGATTCGACATACAGCAAAACAACAGAAACACATTCATTATGTGCCTACATACCGGCAATGCATACTTTTTTTTTTCACATACTGCTACTGGTATGCGAGCGAAGCAGCGGGTAACAGGTAGTGTGTGAGTAAAGCGTTTCCAGACCCGTGCACATATAACATGTTTCCTTCCTTTACGAGTGAGCAAGTCCCCTCAATGTCTGGCCACACCTTTTTGTTACGCTATGTATAGGAGGCTCTAACAAATGCCTAGATTGCGCAGTTAAAACATGAAACTACGTAAGGAGGCTATCGCAGGAAAGTTGTCGTCCGCCACTTCACGTTTCTCTGTATTTCCGTAACACTGCCGTGTGTGGAACAAACCTGTGACCTTTCGTGCTGCACGTATTTGTACAGTTTCAGCATGCTCCGTCAGTCCCATTTGGTACGGGCCCTGCAAATTTGAGCACAATTCTTCGTGTTGCTGCAAGTCTTTTTCCGCCCAAGTATTTGCATGAGTTGACAGATTCCAATTCTGGAGTACTGATTTTATACTCACAAGACAGCACTGATATTCGTTTCCTGAGTGCACAAATTCATATTCCAGGGCATGTAAACGAAGTTGACAATCTTTCCGCCAAAAGCTCTGACGAGATATGTGTGCAGCTTTTCACAGATAGTTCTCCAGGCATTCGGCAAACCCAAACCACCAATGAGATGGCGACAGGGCACAGCGCGATTCGTCGCTCCAAACCACCCGCGTCCTGTGGCGCCGCTCTCTACGCCGGCTCGAGCGTCGCTCAGCTTTCACGACGGAAGTGAGGAGCTGCCCGGCCGTTATCTCTCCTTCTTTCTGACTCCCTACGCACACTCATTCCGCTACCTGGAGGACTGCTGGAACTCGCCAGTCATTCCTTCTGCTGACATCTAGTCGCCAAATCCCACCGAGACACCGCACTGCTACTGTCAGCTACACTTGACGGACACAGCTGTGACTGCCCCTCGCGTGTCCCGGCCAGCAGTGTCGTTGCCGCTGCTGGATTCTCAGGTCTTGCTTTCAGGAAACGCTCCGTGACCCGTCGGCTGGTGAAGGCGATTACGAGACTTACATCAGGCAGTGAATTACGTACTTTCCGGTAGCGACGCTATTTTACGAAACGGCAAGCGGAAGGAGCCTTAGGTCTAGGGAGCAGACATCTACACCTACATCGATATTCCGCAAGCCACAGTAGGTTGCGAGAGACACTGGCCCGCTACGAGACGCAGGAGCCAGCAGCCCTAAGCTCAGTCGGCTTCTAAGGCTCAACGCATAGAGAGAATGGCCAGTGCTCTCTGACGTGGATTCTGACACATTATGGCAGAAATTCTAGCTTCTGGTTTAGTATGTGACTAATATACATTGAAGTGCGGCGTGATGCAGCGTGTTAGCCATTTATTATAACTTTCCAGAAAAAACGTTAATCAACCGAGGAAAAACCGTTTCATTTGTATTATTGGGTTTGTGCTTAAGTTCGTAACGTATTTCCATATGTTTAATAAACACAACAGATACACGTAACAGAGACTTTAGTAAAAAATAATTATTCTTCACTATCTACAACAGTCTGCCAACGCTGGGATAACTTCCGATTCCGCGACTAAATAAATCACGTGGTTTCGTGGCGAAGAACTCGTCGAGCCCTCTTCGGAGTCGATTTTCATTCAAAAAGAAAGTTCCCCGAAGGTTCTTCGATAGAGAACGGAAAAGGTGAAAATCTGAGGGCGCAAGATCAGGCGAATAAGGTGGGAGTAGAATGACTTCCCAACACAAATCCGGTACAGAATTTTTTGCCGGCCTAGCAGAAAGCGGAGGGCGCAGTCTTCCTGGTCGCTGTTCTCGGACTACGTCTGCAAGACGCCTCAGCCGTTGACGGTAAATGTCAGCAGTGATGGCTGCGCCTCGGTAGCAACTCGCAGTACACGACACTGTAGGCAGAACGTTACCTCTTGTGGATGCGCGGGCGTTACTGTTCCTTGTTGTTGTTGTGGTCTTCAGTCCTGAGACTGGTTTGATACAGCTCTCCATGCTACTCTATCCTGTGCAAGCTTCTTCATCTCCCAGTACCTACTGCAACCTACATCCCTCTGAATCTCCTTAGTGTATGCATCTCTTGGTCTCCCTCTACGATTTTTACCCTCCACGGTCCGCAGCTCGTGGTCGTGTGGTAGCGTTCTCGCTTCCCGCGCCCGGGTTCCCGGGTTCGATTCCCGGTGGGGTCAGGGATTTTCTCTGCCTCGTGATGACTGGGTGTTGTGTGATGTCCTTAGGTTAGGTAGGTTTAAGTTCTAGGGGACTGATGACCATAGATGTTAAGTCCCATAGTGCTCATAGCCATTTGAACCATTTTACCCTCCACGCTGCCCTCCAGCACTAAATTGGTGATCCCTTGATGCCTCAGAACATGTCCTACCAACCGATCCCTTCTTCTAGTCAAGTTGGGCCACAAACGTCTCTTCTCCCCAACCCTATTCAATACATCCTCATTAATTATGTGATCTACCCATCTAATCTTCAGCATTCTTCTGTAGCACCACATTTCGAAAGCTTCTATTCTCTTCTTGTCCAAACTATTTATCGTCCATGTTTCACTTCCATACAAGGGTACACTCCATACAAATACTTTCACAAACGACTTCCTGATACTTAAATCTATACTCGATGTTCTTCAGAAACGCTTTCCTTGCCATTGCCAGTCTACATATCCTCTCTACTTCGACCATCATCAGCTATTTTGCTTCCCAAATAGCAAAACTGCTTTACTACTGTATTCCTAATTTAATTCCCTCAGCATCACCCGACTTAATTCGACTACATTCCATGATCCTTGTTTCGCTTTTGTCGATGTTCATTTTATATCCTCCTTTCAAGACACTGTCCATTCCGTTCAGCAGCTCTTCCAAGTCATTTGCTGTCTCTGACAGAATTAAAATGTCATCGGCGAACCTCAAAGTTTTTATTCCTTCTCCCTGGATTTTAATACCTACTCCAAATTTTTCTTTTGTTTCCTTTACTGCTTGCTCAATATACAGATTGAATAACATCGGGGACAGGCTACAACCCTGTCTCACTCCCTTCCCAACCACTGCTTCCCTTTCATGCCCCTCGACTCTTATAACTGCCATCTGGTTTCTGTACAAGTTGTAAATAGCCTTTCGCTCCCTGTATTTTACCCCTGCCACTTTCAGAATTTGAAAGAGAGTATTCCAGTGAACATTGTCAAAAGCTTTCTCTAAGTCTACAAATGCTAGAAACGTAGGTTTGTTACTTACGTTATCGTAAAGACACAATTTCTCGTCAGCAGTGACGATACCGGGTAGGAGTGGTCGGTGTGTTCACGAGCCAGACGATGACGAACAAGCAGAGATGCACATATGCCTACCCGCTGATTTTTGTGATTTTGATTTAGAGCATGCGGTAGATCCAAGTTTTGAACCTTGTCCATTGCATGCAGATGTTGCAAGATGGTGGAATGATCACAGTTCATCACATTTGCCAGTTCTCGAGCACAACGACGTGGATCATTGTGGATTAATGCGTTTAAGCGATCTTCATCAAACCTGACGGTCTTCCTGAACGTGGAGAGTCACTAAAACGATCCTCCTTAAAACGAGAAGACAATTTTCTGGCCGTTTTGCGTCCAAAGCCTCACTCCGTGTCTCTCTACCGAACTCAACAGAAGAATGTGTCGGACATTTTCTCACTTCTCCGCTTGGCACTCCTTTTCTAGTCTCCACAGTTCCACTCACTCTCTCCAGATGACAAAATGACAATACGTAAACTCAAATAACAACAATGAACTACCAACAAAAAGTGACATTCGATAAATAAACGCATAAATCGGAATACGAAAATCCGAAGCAAAAACGCTACGAACTTATGCACCAACAGAATATTTTAGTCGCTTTGAAACGATTTCAATGTATCCTCCTTGAATATTCATTGTTGAAGTTAGTAGTCTCTAAGTTTGATATAGTTTTTTTCCTTCCCAAGTAACACATTTAAGATGAGAGCATTGCGGATCTAGAAATTATGTGTTATACTGGAAATATCCAGAAGACATACTTTTGTTATAATACTTAGAACTGCTAAACAATGAAAGCATGGTAAGGCAGTTTTACAGTATCGGTAGCAGGTTTTCTAAAACGAAACTTCCGTTAATACAGAGACTCGCATTTTCGTGGGATTACTATTTAAACATAAAAAGATTATGAGCCATAGTTTAACTGACATTTCAATTGAACAAACGCAATTTAAAGAAAGCAAAAAAAAAAAAAATGGTCACAGCGAGAATTGAACTGCTGACAGTATGATCCAAAATGTTGAATGCTAGTTACTGAGCTGCACGCGACATTTCAAGAGACAGGCTAAATATTTTGAAGATGTCAGTGCCCAGAAATTTTCCGAGTCGGATTTTTTCTTTCCATAATAATATATCTGTAGATGTGATATGCTATAGACTGAAACAGTTCTCCAATAGTCTTCAAAACAATAATCCAACTCCACACAGCAATACGGTGGCCAAACCCCGAAGGGGATGTCCCGACCAATAAATGCCGTACGATCATTTCATTTCATTACTGGGAACATACGAATCGAGAAAGACCTGTGTAAAAATATGCCGCCGCGGCTGATCTACCAACCGCGTGCGATTTCGCCAGTGGTCCGTTGTCCCTCTCTTTCTGCCTGACAGAAACCCACAATACCTCCACTTGTGGGACCAGTTGCAAGCTCTCGTGATCGAATCCTCGTACAAGATGCAGGGTGTCTTGTGGGTGTAGGCCCCTCTGCTATGTAACTGAATTTCCTGTCATGAGATCCTCTCCACCACAGAGCTGCCAATTACAAGATAGGGGAAAGGGGAGGGGTTAATTAAATGATCAATTCAATTAAGTAGTCAATCAAAATGATAGAGTGATAGAGGGCTATTGGAATAACTCAGGCCTGAAAATGTACCTGTATCACTGTTGGGGAGAAGGGAGGGTTGGGGGTTTGCTGAGGGGTTGGGTAGAGAAGTGGGAGGGGTTGGAGAACTTTAGGTGGAGGACCTGTCAATCAAAAGGAAGGATTATCCCTAGGGGTCCATAGCTTGTCAATCAAAAGAGAACAATAGATTTGCCTCTCAGTGCACACTAGCCCCCGATGCAGGCAACCCGCACTAACAAATTGTCCTCGTGTCCTCTTTGCCCCACTACCCGTACTGTCACTGGTTGTGGAACTGTACGCAATACGTCACTGCTACAGCGGGTCGACGCACGTACCGACGCTAATACGGGGCAGTTCGAGCACGTCACACGAGGAAGAGTTTCACACGGAGCTCCGCTCGCACAGCTTAATGCGGAGCTCAGTGCATTGCGAGGCAGCGACGTTAGCTAGATCTGAACTCGGTCCACACAGATGAGTGACAACTGTCAGTCTGGAGCACTGGTTAATCTGCCTCCGGTTTTTACACGGTTTTCTACGCCCTTATTGGCAAATACTGGGCCAATTCCTAATCTCTGCCACAGAAAATGTGGCACACAAAAGGGAAAAATACAATTACAGACAGAAAAAAAGTTTACACCATTCGGAAATTGGTGGCGCCTTTCCTGAGGTCAACTGATGACAGGGAGCACGTCTGACCAGTACTAATTTGCCAAATCTCGAAGGCGACCGATACAGAGGAATGTACGCAAAGGAAGTGGGGAGTTTGACAACACGGCTAAGCGGTTTCAGCTCTGTGTAGACAGTTCCGGTTATCAGTTTGAATAACAGTGTACGAAGGAATTGTGCCATAGAGCTGATTCCACGGATTTAGAACTTTGTCCGTAATGTGGGGGAGGTGGTGGCAGGGACGGTGTGAGGACGACGAGTCGCGGTTTGGCGACTTGGACGGCGACCCGGACGCGCCAGCCCAAGTTGGGCAGGCTCGCGGGGCCTGCAGGGGGGGTGTGAGTGTGAGTGTGGTGACGAGAATAGCGCCAGGCCGGCCCGGGCTGCGCCGGTTCAAGGCCTGGCAGGCGGCGCGCCGCCGCTGACCCACATGGCTCAGCGCGGAACCCTCGCGGGGTCGTTCTGTTGTCCGTCTGTCCGTCTGTCTGTCCCGCTGTTAAGAACCCTTTTTCTCAGGACCAGTTTATACGTATCGAGTCGAAATTTATGTCATATACTCAGAGCTACGCTCCCTCGGTGCTGTACAAACTGAAGGCTTCTAACTCAATGCAGTCAAAAGTTACGGCCACCTACGTCACATACTTAGACACTCGCAAACTCACTCCTCGAAACCTGTAGGGTACTTCCGATTGGCCTAGAACCGTGTGACATTTGTCAAAACGGAAGGTTTCAGAGCAGAACCAACGTGAAAAATATGAAAAATGTAAATTTGTAGTTGTATCACACGAAAAAAGAATTTTTTGTCACTTCTTATCTGATGTCTGTTCGTCCTGTCGTCAAAACCTATACGGTTCTTTCCCTTCACGTAGGATCACGAAATTTGGCAAAAAGCGAGGTTTCACAGCACAAGTAAAGAAAAAAATACGAAAATTGTTCATCTGTAATTACATCACACAAAAACATATTTGTTCCGCCATTTGTTGTTCTACGTCAAACTTGAGTTAAAACAGTCAGTAGTTCTGCATTCACTCTGACTGGGTGGCATTGCTAAAAGACTAGTCTGTGAATGGTTGTCTCACATGCAACTTGAAACGCGATATTTACGTGCAGTAATGCTCCTGGATATCTGACGATGATTAAATTCCGAACCGCGTCATGTGAGCAATAAAGTCATTCGTTGCCTGGTGTTTGACTTTTACCAGTGTGACCCAGTCAGCCTGAACGCAGAACTACTCATTACTGCAATTATGGTCGCCAGCTTGAGAGGCCCCTGCTTGGAACCTCTCACAGAAATAAACCCAGTTTGAGTAGAAAATGTAATGACAATCATAAAAGTAAACTCAGAACAGAAAATGTAATAGCAAACTCAATTAAGGCAAAACCAATGGGCATTTATTAATGTTACACCTTGTAAAGCCAACATTTCCTGTGTAATTCCATTAATCAATATCCCGTGTTGTGTGTGTGTGAGAGAGAAAGATATTTGCACAATTTAAGTACTGCAGCAATCGATAGCGTCTGCTGGACAGAGATGTAAGGGTATTCCAAAGAGAACAACAGCTAGTCGAAACTTCAGATCTTCGTCAGGCAGAGATGAGTAAGATACTTCCTGGCAGATTAAAACTGTGTGCCCGACCGAGACTCGAACTCGGGACCTTTGCCTTTCGCGGGCAAGTGCTCTACCAACTGAGCTACCGAAGCACGACTCACGCCCGGTACTCACAGCTTTACTTCTGCCAGTATCTCGTCTCCTACCTTCCAAACTTTACAGAAGCTCTTCTGCGAACCTTGCAGAACTAGCACTCCTGAAAGAAAGGATACTGCGGAGACATGGCTTAGCCACAGCCTGGGGGATGTTTCCAGAATGAGATTTTCACTCTTCTCCTGTAGTGATTCTCCAACAGAAAGAGGTTCCTACTCAATGGTAATTCATCGTTTTATTGCTTTATAACTTTAAGTATTTTCTTTAATGTACGTAGCCCTCTAATTACAGCTTTGTATACAACTTGTAGGTCTAAACCGGTCACCTTGATAAATAAATCGTGATCAAGACTGTTTTTAATAGTAAATATATTAATTCATGCTTCAGCCAATAGCAAATGGCTCGTCGGCGGACACATGTTACTTACCTAGTTACTTACATGTTCCATGCAGTACATGAACGATTATTTTCTCGAAATGGTGTGAAACGAGTCAGTTTACAGGATGTGTGTGCTTCATTAGCGTTAACATTAATGAACACATTACTTTTTAGTCTTAATCATACAACTACACTTCAAAACAATTGTTGTTATTATTATTAATTCTTCCTTAAAGAGAGGGCTGAAAAACAATAATTTTTCATGGCATTTTCTTCTGTCTTTTTTCTTCTCAAAAACCTCTCATATATTAGTTGTGTTTCTTCTTCCTCTCTTCTGTGCTCTTGTTTCCTGTTTTCTTCTCTTTTCATTTTTTATCCTGTCTGTCACGTCTTCTATGGATGTGTTCAATTTCTTGACGTCTTCCATGGTTTCCTTTACCAGTTGATTTTCACTTATGTTTAAAATCTTTTTCGTCAGTCTGGTTTTGTTCATCCTATGCATGTCTGTAGAAGTCTGCCCTCCTTGATTTTCGTTCTTCCCTTGATCACTGTTGTTTTTGACTACTGCACTACAGTGTCTAAATCTGGCATCCATGGAGATACTTCTTTTGTTGTATGTCGGTATGCTTTTTTGTAGATCTGTGATCCTTTCTTCATTCGATGTCGAGTGCAGTCCTGTTTTCTATGTTATCTCTCCTTAGTATTTGAAACTTTCTACTTGCGTCATCTTTCCATAATTCATCGCCAGCGGGTGTCTGTCTGTGGATTTTGTGTCCATGTACTGCGTTTTTTCATATGAGATTTGCAGTCCTGCTTTGTCTGTCATTTTATGTAGCGTCTCTATAGCTTCTTTGGCTTCTTTTTCGTTATTTGTTACAATCGCTATAAGCTGTCTTACAAGCTGGTTTTTGATACTTCGTTAGTAGACTTTCGCGGGATAGCTTACCTCTATATTCAAGAGTCTGCAGGTTCACTTTCTTCAGTATCTCTGTGACACTCTCCCATGGATCACACAAATCTGCGACCATTCGTGCTGCCCTTCTCTGTATACATTCGACTTCTTCTGTTAGTGCCGGCCGCGGTGGTCTAGCGGTTCTGGCGCTGCAGTCCGGAACCGCGGGACTGCTACGGTCGCAGGTTCGAATCCTGCCTCGGGCATGGGTGTGTGTGATGTCCTTAGGTTAGTTACGTTTAAGTAGTTCTAAGTTCTAGGGGACTTATGACCTAAGATGTTGAGTCCCATAGTGCTCAGAGCCATTTGAACCATTTTCTCCTGTTAGTCCTGTTTGACACGGATGCCACACAGTCGAGCAATATTCTGAAATTGGTCTCCCAGATATTTGTATGCGTTAGCTGATTCCAACTGTGACTCATTAATTTTATAGTCATAGGATACTACCTTTTTAAGTTTTGTGAAGTTCACAATTTTAAATTTCTGCACATATAAACCAAGCTGCCAATCTTTGCACCACTCTTAAATTTTATGAAGATCTGACTGAATCTTTATGCAGCCTCTTTCAGACAGTATTTCATTAGAGACAACTGCATCAACTGCAAACACTCTGAGGTTACCATTAATATTATCTGCAAGGTCATTAATATACAACATGAACAGCAAGGGTCCCAACACACTTCCTTGGGGTAGATCCGAAGTTACTTCTACACCTGTCGGTGACTCCCCATCCAAGATAACATGCAAGTCCTCTCTACCAAGAAATTCTCATTCCAGTCACAAATTTCACTTGATAACCCGTATGATTGTACTTTTGACGATAAACGTAGGTGCGGAACTGTGCCAAATGCCTTTCGGAAAGCATGAAATACTGCATCTACCTCACCGCCTTGATCCATAGCTATCGGTATATCGTGTGAGAAAAGTGTGCTTTGGGTTTCACTTGACCGATGTTTTAGGAATCATGCTGGTTGGCATGGAGGAGACCACTCTGTTCGATATACCTCACTGAGTCTGAGCTCAGAATATTTTCTAATATTCCACAACAAATCGATTTCAAGAGTAATGGACGATAGTTTTCTGGATCACTTCTTCTACCGTTCTCGTAGACGGCTGTGACGTCTGCTTTCTTCCAACTGCAGGGCACCTTTTTTTGTTCGATGCAATTTCGATAGATTACAGTTAGAAGAGGAGCTAATTCAGCCGCAAATTCAGTACAGAATCTGACAGGGATTTCGTCGGGCCCTTGAGGTTTGTTGAATTTTAGCGTTTTCAGCTGTTTCTCGACAACATTGACAGTAATACTTATTTCACTCGTCTTTTCAGTGATACGAGGATTAAATGGAGGCGATTCTCCTGGGTTTTCCTTTGTAAAGGGACATCTGAAAACAGAGTTAAGCATTTCAACTTTTGCTTTTCTACCGTCAATTTCATTTCCTGTGGAATTCGCTATGGACTGCACACTATCTTTGGTGCTACTAACAGCCTTTACATACGATCAGACGTTCTCTGGGTTTAGTGAAAGATCATTTGACGATATTCTGCTACGACAGTCATCGAGGACTTCATTGCATTGCTCTCTTTAACAGCCAAACGCCTTTCATTCAGTATCTCTCTATCTGTATCCCTATGCTTTGCTTTATGCCTATTACGCAGTAATCTCTGTTTCTTTAGGAATTTATTTTCAGTGAGTGTGTACTATGGAGGCTCCCTCCCATTATGAACTGTTCTACCGGATACATACATATCGAGTGTACAGTCAACCACACTGTTAAACTTGAGTCATAGTTCCTCTACATGCTCCTGCCTTGTTCTGAAAGTTTCAATTTCCTCTTTGATATATGACAGTAATGATTTCTTTATCTAGTTTACTGAACATATACAGGGTGATTTTTTTCCACCGTGTACAATTATTTGGGTAGCCCAATCACTTGAGACAATAAATGTATCACAGATATAAAGAGAAGAATAGCCTTGGCAAAGCAAGCTTTCGAAAATATAAGGAATTTACTAACAGACAATCATATAAGCCTAGAAAGTAGGAAAAAGTTTGCCAAAACTTTTGTCTGAAGTGTCTTAACATACGGATGTGAAGCGTGGACTCTGGGAAAGGCAGAGAAAAAGAGACTGGAAGCAATGGAAATGTGGATATGGAGAAGAATGACGAAAACAAGCTGGGTAGATATAAAAAGTAATGAACAGGTCTTAAGAGAAGTGAATGAGAACAGAACGTTGGTAAATTATATAGGAAGAAGAACATCAAAAATGACAGGGCACATAATGAGACACAACCAGTTTCTAAAGAATGTATTTGAAGGAAAATTTTTAGGGAAAAACCAAGAGGCAGGCCGAGAGCAACGTATTTTAACAACATCAAAGAAGATATGGAAATAAAATCGTATAAAGAATTGAAGAGGATGACAATGGAGAGAGGGACGTGGGTGAATCGACAAGGCATAGCCTTTAGTTTATGATAATGTACAAACTCTAGACTGATAGAAGAGAGAATGCGGAACAAAAAAGGTGTAATGGACTTACGTTTGGAAATGCATAGTTTCCATGCTAGAGGACTTTTATTCAGTCATACTTTGTTACAGAGACTGCGATCTAATATGTGTTGTACCGTGCAGCCACAGTTGCAGTATGCATGGTTTCCTCCTAGAGGGTGGTACTGTTCCTCATACATCGTGCCCTAGCGCCCTCTCGTGCCATAGTAATTGGTAATGTTCTGTCCGACTCACGTCTCTTGCTGACTCACCTTTTAGTGGATGCCATACAGCGCTGTACACAATGGTTCCGTATTCGAATCGAGAGCTTGCCGACACGGTGATTACTTACGGAAAGGCAAATGGCGACGGACGGCGAGCAGAAAGGTTGTATAAGGAGACCTATCCCCGCCGACAACAACCACAGAATTCAGTGTTTGTAACAGTGTTTCGCCTTTTGTCTGAGACAGGGTCGTTTCAGGAAGCAGGAAATTGTGAAGAACGTACTCGAAATGCTCGGACACCAGATCTGGAGGAAAATGTGATGAACACTGTGGAAGGCGACCGCCGCGTCAGCTGCAGGCAGTTGGCCCCCCCAGTACAGGCCGAACCAGACGACCGTGTGGAACATTGTCCACGACAACTGTTACTGCCCTTGTCACTCACAGCGTGTGCACGGCTTACTAGTGGCAGACTGTCCACGTCGGGAGCAGTTTTGTCGCTGGTTTCTTCATAAGGCAACCACGATTCCAGGATTTGTGTCATCCATCCTATTCACAGATTGAGTAGTATGTTAAACTTTCACAACAGTCCCTTGTGGGACAGCATGCAGAACTCCCACGGTATGGTGACAGCGAATCGTCATCGGCGTCGGTGCAGCCGGAGTGTGTGGGCCGGGATAACTGGCGACCGTAGTTTGGGACCAGTCTTCCTTCCACGCCGCCTACAGGCCGGAAATATCGCTGTTACTTGCGAGGGACTTTGCCTCCTCCGCTGTAAGAAGTGCCGTTGATGATTCGAAGGGCTATGTGGCTGCTACATGATGTGCTCCAGCCCACTTCGCAGTTAACGTCCGTACGCATCTTTATCGTGTCTCCCTGTTCGGTGGGTCGGACGAGGGGATCCAGTTGCCTCGCCTACCCGTTCACCGGATCTCAACCCGTGCGGTTCCTGGTTACAGGGCCATCTCAAAAGTATCGTGTATGCAAAGCCCATTCCAGATGTGGAGACACTGGAGCAGTATATTAATGCTGGCTTTGGCACTGTTCGGGTGTGAACGTGTGGGATGGAACATGCTACAGCGAGTACACACAAGCGTCGAGGAACATGGGAACCATTTTCAACACATGCTGTAACAGTCCCTGCGTGGCACAGCGCGCGTTAGACCGCAGTCTCAGTAACAATGTGTGATTGAATAAATGGTCCGGATATAAGTTCATTAGAACTTTCTTGTTCCGTATCCTCTCATCGATCAATCCTTTGAGTTTGTACACAGTGGAGAAAGTCACCTTGTATATCTTTCTGCTTATTGTATTTGTCTTTACTGACTACTTGTCATATGATAAACCGATGTTTGTGGGAACGTTTTTGTTTTGTTGTTGCATACCTTCACCTGTGCTAGTTTTCGCTATTAGTTACTACACACCGTGTGCAACAATTATATTCACACCAAACTGAAGTCCATTTGAAGAACAGGTGCACAGAGTCGCCATGTTAATTGAAAGTTGTAGTCCTGGTGCTAGTAGTCGGAGATGAATGCGATACGGTGATAACACAACTTTTTTGGGCCTTGGCGCCTCTTGGGTCTTGAATTTGGTACGATGATGGTTCTTATATAACCAAACAGGTAACCACAAGTAAAATTATAATTTATCTTCTATTTAGAAATAATTCTCATACTGGAAATGTAAGTACTATAATCAAACCTCTTAGAGAAACTCCAACACTAGAAAATATAAATAAAATTTTCTTGGGAATTAGTAACTAGTTCTCTGGAGATCGACTGGACCTAGTAAAACATAATACAGGGTGCTTCAAAATAAATATCAGGGCTTTAAAACTTTGTAGCATTTATTGTATTCAACATGCAATCGAATGAAAGAGCAGCCCAGACAGTTTTTCTCACAAGTGTTCAGCGTGAGCACCATTCGTCACACAGCACACGTCGAGTCGATAGGTGAGCTCTTCCCAAGTCCTGATCGGTGCGTCTGGAGTAGTTGTTGCAACAATTGCGTCAGTTCTGTCCGGAACATTAGCTGGAAGTGGAGGCACGCACGCACGCACGATCCTTTTGAACCCACAGAGGTAAGAATCGCACGGTGTCGGACCGGGTGGCCGCGGAGGGCACGTGGAACGAGCTCTGCCGTCCAACCCCTTGCGACCAAGCCAGCGGGCGGGTGCGACGTCGTTTTACCCATCGCCTACTGAGCTATGTTGCTGCCAAATAAAGTCCTGTGTTTCACTTTCTTCTGACTGAGGGAAGAACAATAGTTCCAGCGCATCTAGATAAGACGCATTGAAACGCCCGCTAAACTCGCTGGGCAGAACAGGTAATTAGGATTGTGGAAACGGCCGAATAAAGTTGGGGTCAGTTTCACCTTCCAATGCTAATTTATTTTAATTTAATACCGCATTTACAGCCAAAGCGGCACATAGCCGAACCTTTACCAAACGCAACTCTTTCACGGCTGAAGGCCTCCAAGCAAGAAATTTTAACAAATCAACAAGATAAAAGTCCAATTAAAATAGCAATAAAATAATTAAAAAAACATCTATCACAGCTAGGTGGAAAGCTCAAAGCAAAGTAGATAGAACAAACATATGCAAGGTGCAATACAAATGGCTGAAGACCACAATTAAGTTTCAAAATTTTAGAATATATTACCATAGAGCTTTAAAGCCAGAAGGCCACAATGTTTAAAAACAAGTAATCTTAAAATCAACAAGATAAAAATGCAATTAAAAAAGGCTAAGTGGAAAGCCTCAAGGCAAAGCAGATAGAATGAACATATGCAAGGTGTAGTACCAATGGCTGAAGGCCACAATTAAGTTTCAAAATTTTTAAAATATATTACCATAATCTTTTACAGGCAGAAGGCCGCAATGTTTAAGCTGGAAAGATAATTTTAAGAATAAGGTTGCAAGGCTGAGAGCCAAAATTTTTTAAAAAATACGTAACCATAAGCGTTAAATTTTAAATAGCTGAAAACAGATAATTAAACACCGGTGGGAAAGACAGTAAAGACAACGGCACTCAGAACCTTCGACGGGGAGGTCGGTCTGCCCTCGTTCACTTAGGTGAGACAGGTGGTGGGCCCAACTACACTCGATCCGTCGGAACCCAACCAGGGGACAGCCACGGACCGACCGACACAACGACTTGCTTGCCATCAATCAGTACATGAGAACTCAAATACCAAAATGTATGGGCGTGATTATCCACAATCAGCAATACAAACACTCGGTGTTGCTCGCAGGAAACCTCCCCAACAGCAGGCCACCGGAAGGAACACCCAACATGAATGGACGTGGCTTGCGTACTTGAAACCACTACTCAACTACACAACTTTGGCGTCCTGGGTCGGTGATCCACGGAGCTCGTGGCGATCGGGCAGCTCCACACACGCTCCTACACTGCGCAGGGAACGGCAGCGGACCCAACCGACTGCACCGCACCGAGATATCCTTCCTGGTCCGCACCAACCGACCGACTCCTGCTGGTCCGTCCGCGGCTGCTGCTCCTCGCGACTGCACTGCTGGTGCGTCTCCCACTCACTTCCAGACACACGACTGCGGAAGTACTGGCTCGGACCCGACCGTGCACAGGAAACACGCCCACTGGCTGAACGACATCCATGCACCAGGAAAGGACCGGCCCGAGTTCCACAAGATGGTAATAGAAGGGGACCAGGAGCGCTCAGAGAACCAGCCAGTTACACGTCGCCCGATGAGGCGACCGACCTCTCAGAGCCAGTATGCCGACAACATTTAAAATAACTTGTCAAAGGAAATCACGCCAACTACACACACAACCTGACAAACACTTGCACGAAGACCAGACGATACCCAACAATAACTAAGCACGCACGAAGACAAATCGGGAGTCGATGCACACACACACACAGCCGACTCATGATCGATCGGCGAGCCAAAACGCGTCGTCCGGTAGGACGACCGACCGACGATCCACCGAGACAGTGGCCCGGCTCAAGTGATGCGTGGCGGCAACGGTCGGGCGAGCCGTGTCGACGCAGACCTCACTGCTGCTCCAACCCGACTGCACTGGTGCCGCATTGCAACTCCCCGACTGGCAGCCAGAACTCGCGACCCGAACTCACTATCCGAACTGCCTTACGACAGACAACGACGGGGAAGTAATAGCAGCCGGGCAAAGGTACTACGAGAGGGGATACAGCGATACGCGCTGCTAACGCCACTCACGGTCAGGCAAAGCGGCAACTCAGTGACAGTAGTGATTTAAATCGACGTAGTGAGGTGGAGGTACGTTAAAAACAGGGTGTGAAACACATGATGGCGGGAACACGAGCCACGCACGGCTCACCCACCAGTTGCAGTTACTTCACCAGTAAAGAAAGGCCCATAAGCTTTCCGCTGGGATTTTGTACAAAAAAAAAAGTCAATTTAGGAGTCTCGTTGGAACTGTACCATCTCGTGGGGATTTGCAGTCCTTCAGATGCGCACATTTTGTGCGTTCACATGTCCACTAAAGGGACATGGCGGTTCACCACTGAAGACTACTCGATCAGAAAATCTTGGTCCTGCAGCAACGTTTCGTTTGCAAAGTTGGCTGGGATTTGCTGGCCTCCAGATTCACGCTTCCACTTAGATGAAATGTCCATTCACCACTGAAGACAACATAATCCCGAATATCTTGTGCCTCTACATAGCAGTGAGAACATTTGCGTATGTTGAGAGCAGCAAGGCTATCACGTTAGGAGCGCTGACAAGACTGCATTCTACGTTATTCTGCGTTATTTTCGTAAACAGGTTCTGTTAGGGAAAGAATTTTCGTGCATATGAGCTGAGACATCAAGAAAGCGAGCGTTAACTATTTCTCAGACAGCATACAATTTCTACGAGGTCGACACATTTCTTGGTTTTTACATAGTCACGTGACTTGAGTGTAAGATTGAGAACATTGTTAGATGCATTTGCGAAGATTTGTAGCTACTCTGTCACCAATGCTAAAGACAAGTGCTGTCTGGAAGTGTCTCGCATGTGGGGGCTACGCCTTGGAGTTCTGTGATGTCAGTATAACAGTGGCTGTATACCTGAAAATAGATGCCACTTTCACACGTGTCCGGCGGTCGCTCGAGATGGTGACAGCGCGCGCGTCCCCGGACGGTCGTGCCGGCATCGGTGCCTAGGTGAAAACGTATTTGGATAGGAATTTCTCTGGTGTCAAGTACGAATGGGATGTCGCCGCCTCACGACTGAGGGGGATTAGGTCACAGGAGGGATGACAGCGCCCTCTGGTGGCAGTAATGTGTACTAGGTCAGTTGAAGGCTAAATCTCGTGGTAGAGACATTGCTTACAAAATAAAAACTTGCCGAGAATAAAATTACAGGCATTACCTCTCGCCACAGACAACGCAGTGGCCGATGGCCTCGATGTAGCCACCGACAGCAGCTGCATTTGTGTACAGATGTCACTGCTAACACAGAACCGACACTGCGTGAATTAAGTGCAGAAATCAATGTCGGTCTCAGGAGGTGCGCATCCGTTAGGACCGTGCGGTGAAATTTACCGTTAACGGACCACGGCAGCAGATGCCTCTGCTAACAGCACGACACCACCTGCAGCGTCTCTCCTGGGCTCGTGACCGTGTCGGTTGGACCCTAGACTACTGGAAAACTGTGGCCTGGTCAAACGAGTCCCGATTTCTATCGGTAAGAACTGATGGTGGGATTCGTTTGCAAGCTGGTGGTGGCCCTGTCGTGGTTACGGCTGCGTTCACACGGAATGGACAGCGTCCTCTGGTCCAAATGAACCTATCACTGGCTGCAAATGGTTACGTTCGGCTGCTTGGAGACTATTTGCAGCCATTCGTGGACTGCATTTTTATGGATGACAGTGTCACGCAGTTGTTCACGACTGATTTGAAGAACATTCTAGAAAATCCGAGTGAATGTTTATGCCACCCACATCGTCCGACACGAATCCCATCCAACACTTATGGGACATAATCGAGAGTCAAGTTCGTGGAGCACGAGGATCTGCACCGGCAACACTTTGCAGTACGGCTGAGTATTTCTGCAGGGGACTTGCAGCGACTTGTGGAGTCCGTGCCACGTCGAGTCGCCGCACTGTGCCGTGCAGAAGGCGGTCCGACATGACATCAGCACGTGTCCCACGGCTTCTGTCACCTCAGTGTATGGACCGCTCAGTGCGCGACTGTAATAGGAAAAGATGTACTGTGAGCCGAGCAGTCTGCAGCGGCCTGCGGGGTATTTACACAGATGTGGATGCTGATCTATCGCGGAGTAGTCGATGCTGGTAGGTGTAGCGCGTGCCCCCGCGGCCAGCCTGGGCTCCCGTGCTGCGCTGCGCTGCCGACCTACTCCGTGTCTGGCACACACCGGCCGTCACCCTGCGCTGCTAAAAGCGCGACCACGTGCTGGCAGCCGGCGCCCTGGCTCCTGCCTCGAATCTGGTGCAACAGACAGCTCACACACCGTAGAAAAGCCGCGGCACCTGCACACGAGCTGGATACTGGGACAAGTCCGCCAGCAACTTTACCGACTGAGGGGACATCGGACTCGTATTCTGCAGGAAGCCACTCCGAATCTCGGCCCGGCCATCGAGACTTCAGTTTTCCATTATTTCATTACACTTCTTAAGCTGACTGGTGGGACGATTGCTTTGTAAGGGCACGGAGACGCCTCCCCCGTCACTTCCTAATCTGGTCTTGCCGAGTCTCTAACGACCTAGTCGTCGACGGGACGTTAAACCCTGAACCTGCTTTTCTGCAGCAAATGGTAAACATCCCAGCCTTGATTCTTTAAAGCGTGTGACGCGCATGTATAAAACTATGTGTCGTACGATCGCACAGTTTTGTAGGTCCATTCGGTGGTATATGTGGACCCTGTCCGCAAAATTTGTTGTGTGCAGAGTTAGCGGTGAGGAAATAACACATCAAAACGCCGTCCCTGAAGCTACAGTTTTACACGGTACAAACAGCCAAAATGTGGTAAGCGGTAAACTTCTTTCCTTTGCTCGCTTTCTGGGAAGTTGTAAGCGAGAAAAAGTTTGAAATTATGTGTAAACTTTGCGGAAAGTCGTCCTCACTCCCAAATACTGCACACTATGTACAGTCCGCGTAAGTTGTGCGCCGTGACGCGGGCCGTTCCAGGAGTCACGTACGTGACATTGTAACTGTAGTACGTGACTTGCCATGTTAAACCTGTAACAAAAGATCCTCACTCTTCGTGAGTAAATTACGACAGCATTTCACATTTTTGTGTTCGGCCAATAGCTGTGTCAAATACTGAAAATCAGTTCTCGGTGCCCCCTGGACGCTGTTGGATAAGCAACTTGCGACTGCGACCGTACCCCGGGTTACGCACTTAAGCAATACGGACTCCTGGTGGCACACATCGTACCGAGTCCTAACGAGAACGAAGAACGCTGCTACAGCGCAGCACGAGTCCCGCAGTTGACACCATCTGCAAAACCCAAACGCGAGTCATAAAACTCGAAGGTAAAAATGTGACGTTAATGCCACATCCCCGCGAACGTTTATTACGATCTTTTGTCGCTATGTTGTAACGCTCAGTGTAGGAAGATTTCGGTATGGGAGACTAGCGAGCAGGTAGGATCACAAGGCAAACTCATCGAACGGCGCCCCAAATGCTCACACAGCATGGAGAACGGCTCGGCGAGTTAAGAGCCATATCGTATCGGGGAGTCACCTACAACAGTGGGTGCCAACAAGCAAATATTTCATTACTTATAATTACTGTTTAAATATTAATGTATAGCTCCAACAGTGCCCCAACGTTACTTGCACTGAGAACTTATTAATAATAATTTCAAAATCACTCAATTCACCAGGAAGTGCTAATTATGCATTTAAGTGCTTTTTGATGGAAAGGATCGACCAACCACACGTGTGCCCTGAGAGGAAAGGGCCAAACTGGTTACACAGCTCACTGCTAGCCTACCATCGATTTCCGAAGAAGTAATACATGAATCTGTGTACAAAATTCAGATCTCATGTAAAGCCGGAAGAGTTTACTGTAAAAATAGCTTCGAATGACGTACTTGTGCGATGTTGTATTAATGCACGGCACTCAGTGGTCGGTTTTCGCGGTCGCAACACGCATACTACTCTGTGAAACGTACCTCCAGGTTAAGATGAAATTAATTATTAAAGTTGCTTCGGAAAGCATATTTGTGCAATATATGGATTCTAAGAAAGTGTGAATCATTTTTGTGAGTTTTGCGGTGCTCGGGAACTAATGATTAATGAGCAGGTATCGTATTATGAAGATGGACAATAGAATGAGTAGTAGGGAGATGGCGACCTCGGTGCAATTTTGGCATCAAATTGGTATGCATGTTAATTAATTTGATCAATTACTCACCACCATCCCCACCCGCCCGCTACCACGTCCACAACCACCCCTGGATGACGTCATGTGTTTTTCTCAGCCTGCTCCTTGCACCCAGCCCTGTCCCCCAACCTGCGCTATTCGCGGCAGTTTCGAATTTTGGCGAGAATTTCAATTTCCCACTCCACCCCCCACCCAGGAACTGGTACAAAATTAAAATTGACAGTGCCCTTTCTGGTACTTTAACCCTGGTCCTCCTGAGCAGAAAACCCAAGTGCACCCCTCTAACACAATTAAACCAACAGAGGCACTTGGCAATAGTGGGAAATTAAATATGGCGGTGCCCTTTCAGGGACTCGAACCTTGATTCTACTGAATGGAAAACCCAAGTGCACCCACTCCCCCATCACATGGATATTGTCCAGATCAGCGAGAGGAAGTTTAGGTTAGTGTACTTTATGTATATTGGTCAGGGAAATAAAATAAAGATCGGTCCAAATTACGTAATTAATCATAAAAATCAGGCCCAATTACACAACTATAAAGATAGCGCTACACACGGACGGCGTAAAGGCGCAAACATCACAAAAATTGACGATCCCATAGAACTGGTGTTATGCTGCTGGGAAAAAATTTCGCAATATCACTCGAAACTAGCGACAGACACACTCAAACTCTGCCCTACACCTACAAGCTGGTGGGAAAAAGCGGGGGTGGGTGTAAGGTGCTATCTTTATTCTTTTTGGTGGGAAATGCACTAATCTGACGAGATGCCGGTGTTGGACAGAGAGAAATTTAAAAAGTGTATTACCTGTAAGCATACAGTATCTATCGCTGTTTGACGTCAGACGCCTACTCCAAAACCATCCTGCAGCCCAGGTAATCGAGGCCAGTACATGCTGTAACAACTGATGGAGAAAAATGCGTGGCAGTTCTAATTACACTTCGAAATTGTCATGAAAAAAAAAAACAGCACTCATAATGAACGTATCATAATGCAGCACATGTACTGGGGAAAATCGTCCTCCTAAAAGACTGCAAAGGAGAAGGTAGTTGAACGTGCATTCTCCTTGAAAGATGTCCACAAACTGCCGAAAATCGAGGCCCTCTTCCTCCCTCCCTCCCTCCCTCCCTCCCTCCCTCCATGCACCTACAGGGGGCCCAGGCATTTTCAAATAGCCAGCTACTCCACCTCGTGACACGTGTTGCCCACTGTCCACCTTGAGGTGATGGCCCTTCGCTGATAGAAAAGCAGGTATAGTTAACTAAGCAATTAGGATATAAAAGGATGGCTGTCCCGAGTTCAACCTGTTCGTCTGTGGTTAGGGGGACGTACCTGACAGACTAGGCAGGTTGGTTGGTTGGTTGGTTTCGGGGAAGGAGACCAGACAGCGAGGTCATCGGTCTCATCGGATTAGGGAAGGACGGGGAAGGAAGTCGGCCGTGCACTTTGAAAGGAACCATCCCGGCATTTGCCTGGAGCGATTTAGGGAAATCACGGAAAACCTAAATCAGGGTGGCCGGACGCGGGATTGAACCGTCGGCCTCCCGAATGCGAGTCCAGTGTCTAACCACTGCGCCACCTCGCTCGGTAGACTAGACAGGCCCGCAACGCCTCCAATAGGCCTCTCGCTTCGCGATGGAAAACACTTTCATTTAATGTCAACAACTCTTTCCTACAATCTCTTAAAAGTATTTTTCTAATTCCAGAGAACAGTCCAGTAGGTCCGGAGCACTCGGCTTTCCACCATCTGGACGCCACCTTAAGGCGACGCTCGTACACCAACACAATAGCGAGTATAGTCAAGTAAACAACAGGAAATCAAAGGACGGCCGCCTCAAGTGCAACTTGTTCTTCCAAAATACAGCGACAGAGCCCCCACGCTCCGCCCCTCGGCAGAGAGCGGCTGTGTCCGGCGACCGCCCACAGCAGATGCGGACCCGCTGCCACCTGCTTTGCGGCCGCTGGGCGCACTCGGCCCTACACGGTATGCCTTGGGGCATGGCTAGACAACACAAAAGGGAAATTTAGTACCGTAACCCAGCTCATCCGGAGAACGCTCCAGATGGCTACTTCAAAAGTTGACTGCACGCGAAACAGAGAGCCCCTTCTGCCTAAAGCGAGTGCAGCCAGACGCCGCCATCCCTCAGAACCGTGATAAATGACTGCAGTCCCGACCGAGGGAGAGCCTCAGTCTGTTAGGGAACTCGCCCGCCGTCCTGTGCTGCACTATTTAACATGACTCCTATAATAAATCAGCTATTTAAAAAAAAACACAATAGCGCCAATAATAAGGGAAAAAAAAGGTTCGACTATTTTGCACCGAAAATTACAGATCACCGCAGAATGCCCTCGTTATCTCGAAACAGTCATCAGGGTAAAGAAAAGCGATAATTTAAACTCCAAAGAAAAAAACTTCTATATTATTCAAATTCTTTCAGCATGTTCAACAAACTACACGACCTGAGAACATCTCTCACATTCAGTGTCTGTAAATAAACCATCATGTATGCGTGTATTACAAACATTTCAATCTTCCACACCATTGGCTCACATTTCACAACAAAACACATTCATTTTACGTTTGACTACAACAAGCTATAGTTCAAGAGAACATAGCTGTTTTGTACACTGTGGAAGGCCCTCTTTTACCAATGGGATGCTATATCATACTAGTGTTTACGAAAAAAATCGTGAGAGCCTGTCTTGTCCTGTGAGGGCGGGACATTGAAATTTCGTTAAAAGATATCGCCACAACGAAAAGAAAAGAAACGCCTGTCAAGAATCATTCTGTGGTGCGCTAGCCATCTCCTCCACCCACCAGATGGCATGTCATTGATATCAATTTGATAGGATAAGTAATTAAATTGATCATGAGAGTCAGTTTGCAAGACGAGTAATTTTTTTTCACTAGTCGGATTACACTGACCACGTAGGTCAAATTGGAATCTATGGAGGCAAGACAACGTTCTTTTCGAGGAACACTACTGAGAACCGACATTTGAAGCTGACTGCAGAAGGATTCTACAGCCCACACTATACATTTCGCGTAAGAACTGCACTACTAAAAACACAGTTGTAGCCACTACGTTACGGTCGCTCTGCATGAAAAAGCGGTCTTGAGTCTACCAGGCACACACACACGAGTAGCTGATAGTGGTACGATTTTGGGTAGAAACGCTGTCTGCGATTTGGAATCAAGTCTATCCATTCTACCACGTACTTGGGTTGGATCCTCTAGAGACGTCTTTTAATGATTACAGCCACTGGTGAATCATATTCGTGGCACTCTCATATCTCGAAACGAGTCACCTTTTTTTGAACCTCTGCTAAAGATCCTATACAGCAAAACGTCCAGCGCTATCTTTTAGACAGTCCCTCTGCATCTTGGTCGTGACCGAAGTCACTTCCGCAGACCGGTGTAAAGTTTCATCACCTGTACTGTAGTATGACCATATCTAACAGACTATCAATCACACGAGAGATTTCCTGGATTGTTCCTCCATAAGCAGTTTAATACATTGTTTTTTCGGTTGTAACATACCCAATCAGTGTACACCACCATACACTTTGTTTTTCTACCGTGACTTAGAGATTAATGTCAGCTGCTGCTAAACTGACATTAACACATTTCGAGCCTCTGGCTCTCACAGAAACCTAAACACCGCTACCGCTATCACAACATATGCTCGTAGAAATAAAACACAGAGGCGATGTTTCTCATTGACAAAAATGTGGGAGACACCGCAACATATGGAAACTGGAAGAGTCTGCGGTATTGTAGAGCGCTTCCAACCGCTATTCGAAGGTGGTGACCTGTACAGTTAATCTCACCTTCCCATCGACAGGGTAGCGGATCTCCCGGTGTTCCACTTCGAAAAGCATCGTTCCTTCATTTTGCAGTCATGTACATCATTACTGTTGCGATGTTGACCATCGCCGAAAGGTGCTGTTCACAACACACGGCGTGAAGTTTCATCGCCTATACTGTACGGGAAGCTTATCCCACAGTCGCAGGAGAGGGCCCCTGTTTCGTTGCTTGATACACCACTTTTTCCGCTGTAACGCGCTTTGCACACTGCCATACTTTTTTTTTCAACCACGATTTCCACATCTGTGTCAGACTCTAAGCTGACATTAACAGGTTTTGGTCCATTGGAGCCACCAGAAAACTAGACATCGCACGGTGCAAATCATGTTGGTGCTGCTAATCCCACAACACACCCACACGCTGGGTGATTTAAATACAAGACAGTCACTACATAAGGAAACTGGAAGAGTTCTGAGGTATTGTGGAGCATTTCCAAACTGCTGTCCAAAGGTGACTGACGACTACATTTCAATACCTGATGTCGTTGTGTTCCGTTTGATTGATTCCTCACATTGCAGCCATGCTCGCAATCGCTGTCCCCAGAAGGTGTTGCCTCCTGCACCAAGACTCTTTCTCCATCTCAAACAAGCGATGTCAGTCAATCATTGTGTGGTAATCAACAGCGTACCAGTGGACTGTTGGGAGAAAGCTCACCATCGATGTACTGTAATAATAAGGATCATAGTTGATAGTGCCATCAATTTTAGCAACTTTATCGTAATTTCAACACCGACCAATGACGCGGCAGCATGCGTCCCAGTTTCTGTATCGTCGTTAAACAGCCCCTCCACTACCTTGTGAGTACTATCGACTGTCCGGTACATTCATTCATTGTTAATTCTCGAACATATACACCAAAGTATACCAGACAGTGACCAAAATGTCTCTAGCACTTCGGTCACAGTGCATAATTTATGATCTTTCTCTGTGTGGTTGGGAGTCACGGGGTATTCTCGCGTACTCAGGGTAAAGTTAGAGACCGAAAGATCTCCTAGCATTGTCTCTGACCAACGCTCCCTGCACCACTGGCACCGATTTAACCTGCAGCTGACCAGAAGCATACCGCCGCTACATTCCACGTTTCGCGTAGCAACAGTGCGAACTCAGACTGTAACTGCTGTCCCACACCCACCCAAGAGCACAAAATCACTCCAGGTGCGCGAATGTCGAGGAGGTTAGCACCCGTTATCAGTGTATACTAGGTATGAATCTGTTGTGACGATGGAACAGACGGTTAAGAACAAGAAACGGGTGGTTTTCATGCATGATGGAGCTCCAGATGGATGGAGTTTGCTGCATTTTACATAAATCAACTGCGCTATCAATTCTAAAGTATTGTTCTGTGCCTGGAATCATTGCCAAGAAGGTATTGGTAAGAGAGAACATAAATACATGCAGTCCTTAGGTTACAAGGTTCTGCGCTTAAAACACGCTATAATGTTAGATCGTTGCGGTTTCGACCTATTAGTCGTATGGAATACAACGCTGTTACTATCCCAACGTAAGAAATATATTTTCAGTGCATGACATACATTCTCTTTGCAGGTTTCTCCACGATAAACTATGGTGATAAACTGTAAGATGAAAAACTACTTCCTTAAAACATCGATTCTTTGTGATACATGTGCAATATAGCTTTCCAAGAGGTGTATAGCCCCCACTATTCACATCCGACCACGGTTCAGAAATTATACAATGGTTGCATCAGTCCTATATAAAATGATCTTTAATAACGGAGAATGCCTCTTACAAAGAAAGAGGCAAATGCATAGCGGATCCACAATATACCACGCCCCGAATATGATTTGAAGACGGATCCGCCGTGCGTTATATCCGGAGCGATTTGGGATCTGGGCCCACAATATACCACGCCCCGAACAGGCTTTTAAGGTGGATATGCCGAGCGTTATATCCGGAGCGATTTGGGATCTGGGCCCACAATATACCACGCCCCGAACAGGCTTTTAAGGTGGATATGCCGAGCGTTATATCCGGAGCGATTTGGGATCTGGGCCCACAATATACCACGCCCCGAACAGGCTTTTAAGGTGGATATGCCGAGCGTTATATCCGGAGCGATTTGGGATCTGGGCCCACAATATACCACGCCCCGAACAGGCTTTTAAGGTGGATATGCCGAGCGTTATATCCGGAGCGATTTGGGATCTGAACCCACAATATACCACGCCCCGAATAGGATTTGAAGGTGGATCCGCCGAGCGTTATATCCGGGGCGATGTTGGGATCCGGGTCCACAATATACCACCTCTGGAATAGGATTTGAAGGTGAATCCGCTGCGCGTTATATCCGGAGCGATGTTGGGATGAGGATCCACAACGCATCACACAGGAGGACCAATGACGCGTTACATACGGAAGTAGGATCCACCAGCGGGAAGAGCACGTCATGGGAGCCATCTGCGACACATGCACAGACACAGACATACATAAAACAGAGCAAACGTGCTGCAACTGTAGAATATGCGGTTGGAGTCGACGGGTTGCATTCGAGTACAGTGCTATACTTTGCCGTCCGACCAGATAAATAGTGCATTTGCGCTAGGTGTTGGCAGCTGTACTACATTTACAAGCAATTTTGGAACACGGAACGATAAGTGATGTCGTGATCGCATGGATAGAAGTGATATAAAATCGGTAAAACGACGGAAAATAAATAAATTGAGGGAAATATATAATTTGAGACAAAATACGCGGAAATACGGGGAAATTGAGGGAAGTAGATGTCCTCGGTGTAGCAAAGCAGCTTAAATCACTTAATAAAGGCACGACCTCCGGTTCAGATTGTATACCAGTCAGGTTCCTTTCAGATTATGCTGCAAGGTGGCGCTATTTTACAATTTACATACCGCGTTTACATCCAGTACGACATAAGTAAGCCCCTTCATTGATAGAAAAGACAGGTTTGTGCTCGTTCATTAAAAACATGTATGTGACTGACATCGTCTAGTACACGTAATTTCTTGTATAATGTCTGCATGTTGGGAACTGGGGAATAAGCAGCGCTGTGAAATTAGTGGTAAAACGGAAGGACACAGGAAGCTCACACATTCCTTCGGACAATAGGACGGCACTGCCGCTTCCGTCGCTAATCCTGGGACCCGCCTGTGAGCTAGGCCACCTGCAAAACCGGAACGCGTGTCCGGCGGTCCAGCGCGAGAAGGCGGCGTGGTCGGCCAAGAACACGTGGCAGCGGGTATTCGCGTACTTCCCTACAGACGCAGAAAGAACTTCCAGAAACTTCGATCTGGACTCTAAACTGCGATTGGTCGGCCTTGAGAAACGAGCGCCTTTCGGAAAGATGATTCGCCACCCAAATTTAAGGGGGAGAAAAGATTTTGAGCAGTGAAAGAGGAGAGAAAAACAAGCGGAGTCGTTGCGACGTTGTGGAGCAGAAGAGTCGTCTTGGAGGTCCACGGAAGTCGACGGACGTCTTCGGCTGTAATTTTGGTGAAGTACAATTTTGCTATTATCTCGCTGAGGCGAGAAATCCTACGGTTATAGCTTCTGATCTTTACGGTGATGTTGCTTATGCACCGGCGTATGGGGAAGTGAATTTACATTGGTGACTCACATGTTCCACTCCGTTCTGCACTGAGGTTTCACACTGCTCATTGAGATAGTGGTTCCTTCCTGCTATTTAGTACACGGGGGATGTCCGTTACTCCGCACCTAATCACAGATCGCGAGTACATCAGAGGGCAGAGCCAGACAGTTTAAGGGCCAGTATTAATACATGGAGAGCCTGAGATTTGTACTATTTACTTGGTTTCTTTAAATTGTTTTTATGGTGAATAATTATTGTGGCCAAGATAGACACGAAGCCCACGCCTACCACAGTAGTACAAGTTTATATGCCAACTAGCTCTGCAGATGACGAAGAAATTGATGAAATGTATGATGAAATAAAAGAAATTATTCAGATAGTGAAGGGAGACGAAAATTTAATAGTCATGGGTGACTGGAATGCGGTAGTAGGAAAAGGAAGAGAAGGAAACGTAGTAGGTGAATATGGATTGGGGGGAAGAAATGAAAGAGGAAGCCACCTGGTAGAATTTTGCACAGAGCACAACTTAATCATAGCTAACACTTGGTTCAAGAATCATAAAAGAAGGTTGTATACATGGAGGAACCCTGGAGATACTAAAAGGCATCAGATAGATTATATAATGGTAAGACAGAGATTTAGGAACCAGGTTTTAAATTGTAAGACATTTCCAGGGGCAGATGTAGATTCTGACCACAATCTATTGGTTATGACCTGTAGATTAAAACTGAAGGAACTGCAAAAAACTGGGAATTTAAGGAGATGGGACCTGGATAAACTGAAAGAACGAGAGGTTGTACAGAGTTTCAAGGAGAGCATAAGGGAACAATTGACAGGAATGTGGGAAAGAAATACAGTAGAAGAAGAATGGGTAGCTTTGAGGGATGAAGTAGCGAAGGCAGCAGAGGATCAAGTAGGTAAAAAGACAAGGGCTAGTAGAAATCCTTGGGTAACAGAAGAAATATTGAACTTAATTGATCAAAGGAGAAAATATAAAAACGCAGTAAATGAAGCAGGCAAAAAAGAATACAAACGTCTCAAAAATGAGATCGACAGGAAGTGCAAAATGGCTAAGCAGGGATGGCTAGAGGACAAATGTAAGGATGTAGAGGCTTGTCTCACCAGCGGTAAGATACATACTGCCTACAGGAAAATTAAAGAGACCTTTGGAGAAAAGAGAGTCACTTGTATGAATATCAAGAGCTCAGATGGAATCCCAGTTCTAAGCAAAGAAGGGAAAGCAGAAAGGTGGAAGGAGTATATAGAGGGTCTATACAAGGGCGATGGACTTGAGGACAATATTATGGAAATGGAAGAGGATGTAGATGAAGATGAAATGGGAGATATGATACTGCGTGAAGAGTTTGATAGAGCACTGAGAGACCTGAGGCGAAACAAGGCCCCGGGAGTAGACAACATTCCATTAGAACTACTGACGGCCTTGGGAGAGCCAGTCCTGACAAAACTCTACCATCTGGTGAGCAAGATATATGAGACAGGCGAAATACCCTCAGACTTCAAGAAGAATATAATAATTCCAATCCCAAAGAAAGCAGGTGTTGACAGATGTGAAAATTACCGAACTATCAGTTTAATAAGTCACGGCTGCAAAATACTAATACGAATTCTTTACAGACGAATGGAAAAACTAGTAGAAGCCGACCTCGGGTAAGATCAGTTTGGATTCCGTAGAAATATAGGAACACGTGAGGCAATATTGACCCTACGACTTATCTTAGAAGCTAGATTAAGGAAAGGCAAACCTACGTTTCTAGCATTTGTAGACTTAGAGAAAGCTTTTGACAATGTTGACTGGAATACTCTGTTTCAGATTCTGAAGGTGGCAGGGGTAAAATACAGGGAGCGAAAGGCTATTTACAACTTGTACAGAAACCAGATGACAGTTATAAGAGTCGAAGGACATGAAAGGGAAGCAGTGGTTGGGAAGGGAGTGGGACAGGGTTGTAGCCTCTCCCCGATGTTATTCAATCTGTATATTGAGCAAGCAGTGAAGGAAACAAAAGAAAAATTCGGAGTAGGTATTAAAATCCATGGAGAAGAAATACAAACATTGAGGTTCGCCGATGACATTGTAATTCTGGCAGAGACAGCAAAGGACCTGGAAGATCAGTTGAACGGAATGGACAGTGTCTTGAAAGGTGGATATAAGATGAACATCAACAAAAGCAAAACGAGGATAATGGAATGTAGTCGGATTAAATCGGGTGATGCTGAGGGAATTAGATTAGGAAATGAGACACTTAAAGTAGTAAAGGAGTTTTGCTATTTGGGGAGCAAAATAACTGATGATGGTCGAAGTAGAGAGGATATAAAATGTAGACTGGCAATGGCAAGGAAAGCGTTTCTGAAGAAGAGAAATTTGTTAACGTCGAGTATAGATTTAAATGTCAGGAAGTCGTTTCTGAAAGTATTTGTATGGAGTGTAGCCATGTATGGAAGTGAAACATGGACGATAAATAGTATGGACAAGAAGAGAATGGAAGCTTTTGAAATGTGGTGCTACAGAAGAATGCTGAAGATTAGATGGGTAGATCACGTAACTATGAGGAGGTATTGAATAGGATTGGGGAGAAGAGAAATTTGTGACACAACTTGACTAGTAGAAGGGATCGGTTGGTAGGACATGTTCTGAGGCATCAAGGGATCACCAATTTAGTATTGGAGGGCAGCGTGGAGGGTAAAAATCGTAGAGGGAGACCAAGAGATGAATACACTAAGCAGATTCAGAAGGATGTAGGTTGCAGTAGGTACTGGGAGATGAAGCAGCTTGCACAGGATAGAGTAGCATGGAGAGCTGCATCAAACCAGTCTCAGGACTGAAGACCACAACAACAACAACAAATGTATTAAAATCACGGCATTTATCCTATAGTAGTGTTTTCCTGTACCACTTAATCTTGTCTCTTGTGTACATTTTATAACTTATTCATTAAAATCGGGACTGGATTTTGTCGGCTTATCTGACATTCTATCGTATCCACAGGATAAGATTAGGAAACGGGTAGGTTATCACATGCTAATTTACATAATTAATTAGAATAACGTACTCCTACTGGGGGACGTATAAGCGTCTGAGCGACTAGCGTTAAAATATCGATTGCGCAAATTATCACTTGTACGTACTCGTGGCAAATCTCCGCCATCAATAACCAGTAGAAGTTGTAATATACAGCCGCTTGCTCACAGAAAGTTCCGCACCTGAAGACTGGAAAATTGCTCAAGTCACGCCAATACCCAAAAAGGGAAATAGGAGCACTGCTCTGAATCACAGGCCCATATCCCTAACGTCGATTTGCAGTAGGGTTTTGGAACGTATACTTTGTTCGAACATTATGAATTACCTCGAAGAAAACAATTTGTTGACACGTAGTCCGCACGGCGTCAGGAAACATCGTTCTTGTGAAACACAGCTAACTCTTTATACTCATGAAGTAATGAGTGTAATCGACAGGGGATGTCAAATTGATTCCATATTTTTAGATTTCCAGAAGGCTTTCGACACCATTCCCCAAAGCGTCTTCTAACCAAACCGCGCGCCTATGGAATATCGCCTCAGTTGTGCGACTGCATTCCTGATTTCCGATAAGAAAGGTCACAGTTCGTAGTAATAGACGGAAAGTCATCGAGTAAAACAGAAGTAATATCAGGCGTTCCCCAAGAAAGTGTTATAGGCCCTCTATTGTTCCTGATCTACATTAGCGACATAGGAGACAATCTGAGTAGCCCTCTTACATTATTTGCACATGATGCTGTCATTTACCGTCTTGTTATGTCATCAGATGACCGAAAGGAATTGCAAAATGATTTAGATAAGATATCTGTGTGGTACAAAAGGTGGGAATTGACCCTGAATAAAGAAAAGTGTGAAGTTATTCACATGAGTACTTAAAGAAATCCGCTAAATTTCGATTACGCGATAAGTCACACAAATCTGAAGGCTGTAAATTCAACTAAATACTTAGGGATTACAGCTGCTGAGAATTCTTCCGGGTTGTATGGCCGCGGTCCGTGCAACTCTTCTGTCCCTGACCGCTCTTTTCAGACACTGTCTTACCTCTAGTCAGTTCCAGTGGGAAGATGAGTTTTATGAGCAGGTCGATGGTGTGGCCATGGGTAACCCATTGATTCCTACGATCGCTAATTTTTACATGGCAAAATTCGAACAATTAGCTCTGGAAAAAGCGAATAAGAAACCATGTCGATGGTATCGATACGTGGATGATACATTTGTGGTTTGGTCACATGGCAAAAAAGCTTCAAAACAATTCTTTTGTTATTTAAATAGTATAAATCCTAAAATCCAGTTCATCATGGAAATGGAGAAAGACAATGCAATATCCTTCTTGGATGTCTTCGTTATGAGACAGACTGATGGCAGCTTGAAACATAAAGTCTTTCGGAAAATTAGACATATGGACAGATATTTGCATAAGGATTCCAATCATCATCCACAACAGAAAAGAGGTGTAATTTCTAGTGGATAGAGCTAAAAGGATTTGTACGCCGAAATGCCTGGACGCCAAGCTAAAACATCTGAAGCAGGCTTTTGAGAAGAATGGGTACGCTAGTAAGGAAATAAATAGAGTTTTGCGACCGAATAAGAGGAGGCCTAAGGACAACGTTAGGACACAGCAATTGAAAAGCACGGCTTCTCTGCCCTTCATCAAAAAAGTAAACGATGAAATCGACAAGATTTTAAGGAATCATAACGTTCGACCGATTTTCAGACCAACTGAGAAAGTAGGCCAAGCACTTCGTTCCGTTAAGAATAAACGTCCCCCTCAGTCTGCAAGTGGTGTATACAAGATTCCGTGTACGTGTGGTAAGGTCTACATTGGAACTACAAAGAGAAGATGAATACACGGTTGAAGGAACATAAAAGTCTTTGCCGAGTAGGGAAAACAGACAAGTCAGCCGTGGCGAAACATGCTCTCGAGTCAGGTGATCACGTGGTGAAATTTTCGGAAACTGAAATTTTATGTACTATAACGAACTATTATGCACGGCTATATAGAGAAGCCATCCAAATATATAAACATGGGGATAATTTTAACACAAAAGAAGAAGCCATGAAACTCAGCGATACATGGACAGTGGCGCTACAGAATCGATGAGAAGTTTTTATCTTTGACCTACTATGATCGATAGTTATATTTAATCTTTGACAAGGTTTATCTCTGCTATCACGTGAAATCCAGACCACGCCCACTTTCCATGGTATTTAGGCCGTTCTTCGACGACCAACTCGTCAGTCGGCAAGACTCAGCGCAACCAGGAGCACCTCCGAAGATGTCCAACGTAGCCTTGGACGAAATTTCAGGGATAGAAATGTTCCATGGACCCCGGCCATACAACCTGGAAGAATTCTCAGCAAATGAAACATCCGGTCGTGAAAGCCTTCACTGTATGATTAGGGATTACAATTACAAATAACCTAATTTCGAAAGATCACATAGACAATGTTGTGGGTAGAGCAACTCAAAGATTGCGATTCATTGGCAGAACACTTAGAAGCTGCAACAATTTAAGTCCTCGTTCTTCCCGCGCGCCATTCGAGAGTGGAAGGGTAGAGAGACAGCTTGAAGGTGGTTCACTGAACCTTCTGCCGGGCACTTTATTGCGAATATCAGATTAATCACGTAGATATAGATGTAGATGTCTTCTGATTGGTGCAGAACAGTTGTTGTACATGGGAATGGGTATTCGACACCAAAAGGAACACGGGAAAATGGCGAGATGGAAGCACCGTGAACCTGGGAGGCAACATTCTACTGTAAGGTCTACTGACGTAATAGTGACATGCGCGAATTGACTGCTGTCTTCGATGCTTTCCTGCAAAAATGATGACCGAGAGTGGATGGAGTGATCAGCTGAGATGGCGTTGTAAGGAGGTAGGGTTTAATAGTGGACTGATGATGCATTCTAGAGAGAGAGAGAGAGACATGTCGGTGTATGTCACTTGACCATTTCTTCCGTTGTTCTGTCAGGATGCACCAGTTGTGTGACACAACCTGCGTTCGACTCGACAGCTGAGTGTTCTATGTGTGGCTTAGACCACCGTCTACTTGCGATCGTTAACGGCAAACCTCTCGGACATCAGAGGACTTCCCTCCTGTTTCGACACATTCCTCTAGACGAACGAAAGTTTATGCGACGCACTCCATCTCCCTGAAGCATCTTGGGTATAAAAATGAGTCTTCAGTTTCATAACTGCGGTGGATCTAAGTTAGCGACAGCTGTTTGTAAGGTACTATAATCCCCGTGTATACATCTGCTTGACAGATGTCCTGTTTACGGACTTAGTGACGGTATGACGTGTAATTTCACATGTCAAATACCGCTGCTATGCATTTGCCTCTTTCTTTGTAAGAGGCATTCTCCGTTATTAAAGATCATTTTATATAGGACTGATGCAACCATTGTATAATTTCTGAACCGTGGTCGGATGTGAATAGTGGGAGCTATACACCTCTTGGAAAGCTATATTGCACATGTATCACAAAGAATCGATGTTTTAAGGAAGTAGTTTTTCATCTTACAGTTTATCACCATAGTTTATCGTGGAGAAACCTGCAAAGAGAATGTATGTCATGCACTGAAAATATATTTCTTACGTTGGGATAGTAACAGCGTTGTATTCCATACGACTAATAGGTCGAAACCGCAACGATCTAACATTATAGCGTGTTTTAAGCGCAGAACCTTGTAACCTAAGGACTGCATGTATTTATGTTCTCTCTTACCAATACCTTCTTGGCAATGATTCCAGGCACAGAACAATACTTTAGAATTGATAGCGCAGTTGATTTATGTAAAATGCAGCAAACTCCATCCATCTGGAGCTCCATCATGCATGAAAACCACCCGTTTCTTGTTCTTAACCGTCTGTTCCATCGTCACAACAGATTCATACCTAGTATACACTGATAACGGGTGCTAACCTCCTCGACATTCGCGCACCTGGAGTGATTTTGTGCTCTTGGGTGGGTGTGGGACAGCAGTTACAGTCTGAGTTCGCACTGTTGCTACGCGAAACGTGGAATGTAGCGGCGGTATGCTTCTGGTCAGCTGCAGGTTAAATCGGTGCCAGTGGTGCAGGGAGCGTTGGTCAGAGACAATGCGAGGAGATCTTTCGGTCTCTAACTTTACCCTGAGTACGCGAGAATACCCCGTGACTCCCAACCACACAGAGAAAGATCATAAATTATGCACTGTGACCGAAGTGCTAGAGACATTTTGTGCACTGTCTGGTATACTTTGGTGTATATGTTCGAGAATTAACAATGAATGAATGTACCGGACAGTCGTCTATTTACATTCGCGATAGTACTCACAAGGTAGTGGAGGGGCTGTTTAACGACGATACAGAAACTGGGACGCATGCTGCCGCGTCATTGGTCGGTGTTGAAATTACGATAAAGTTGCTAAAATTGATGGCACTATCAACTATGATCCTTATTATTACAGTACATCGATGGTGAGCTTTCTCCCAACAGTCCACTGGTACGCTGTTGATTACCACACAATGATTGACTGACATCGCTTGTTTGAGATGGAGAAAGAGTCTTGGTGCAGGAGGCAACACCTTCTGGGGACAGCGATTGCGAGCATGGCTGCAATGTGAGGAATCAATCAAACGGAACACAACGACATCAGGTATTGAAATGTAGTCGTCAGTCACCTTTGGACAGCAGTTTGGAAATGCTCCACAATACCTCAGAACTCTTCCAGTTTCCTTATGTAGTGACTGTCTTGTATTTAAATCACCCAGCGTGTGGGTGTGTTGTGGGATTAGCAGCACCAACATGATTTGCACCGTGCGATGTCTAGTTTTCTGGTGGCTCCAATGGACCAAAACCTGTTAATGTCAGCTTAGAATCTGACACAGATGTGGAAATCGTGGTTGAAAAAAAAAGTATGGCAGTGTGCAAAGCGCGTTACAGCGGAAAAAGTGGTGTATCAAGCAACGAAACAGGGGCCCTCTCCGGCGACTGTGGGATAAGCTTCCCGTACAGTATAGGCGATGAAACTTCACGCCGTGTGTTGTGAACAGCACCTTTCGGCGATGGTCAACATCGCAACAGTAATGATGTACATGACTGCAAAATGAAGGAACGATGCTTTTCGAAGTGGAACACCGGGAGATCCGCTACCCTGTCGATGGGAAGGTGAGATTAACTGTACAGGTCACCACCTTCGAATAGCGGTTGGAAGCGCTCTACAATACCGCAGACTCTTCCAGTTTCCATATGTTGCGGTGTCTCCCACATTTTTGTCAATGAGAAACATCGCCTCTGTGTTTTATTTCTACGAGCATATGTTGTGATAGCGGTAGCGGTGTTTAGGTTTCTGTGAGAGCCAGAGGCTCGAAATGTGTTAATGTCAGTTTAGCAGCAGCTGACATTAATCTCTAAGTCACGGTAGAAAAACAAAGTGTATGGTGGTGTACACTGATTGGGTATGTTACAACCGAAAAAACAATGTATTAAACTGCTTATGGAGGAACAATCCAGGAAATCTCTCGTGTGATTGATAGTCTGTTAGATATGGTCATACTACAGTACAGGTGATGAAACTTTACACCGGTCTGCGGAAGTGACTTCGGTCACGACCAAGATGCAGAGGGACTGTCTAAAAGATAGCGCTGGACGTTTTGCTGTATAGGATCTTTAGCAGAGGTTCAAAAAAAGGTGACTCGTTTCGAGATATGAGAGTGCCACGAATATGATTCACCAGTGGCTGTAATCATTAAAAGACGTCTCTAGAGGATCCAACCCAAGTACGTGGTAGAATGGATAGACTTGATTCCAAATCGCAGACAGCGTTTCTACCCAAAATCGTACCACTATCAGCTACTCGTGTGTGTGTGCCTGGTAGACTCAAGACCGCTTTTTCATGCAGAGCGACCGTAACGTAGTGGCTACAACTGTGTTTTTAGTAGTGCAGTTCTTACGCGAAATGTATAGTGTGGGCTGTAGAATCCTTCTGCAGTCAGCTTCAAATGTCGGTTCTCAGTAGTGTTCCTCGAAAAGAACGTTGTCTTGCCTCCATAGATTCCCATTTGACCTACGTGGTCAGTGTAATCCGACTAGTGAAAAAAAATTACTCGTCTTGCAAACTGACTCTCATGATCAATTTAATTACTTATCCTATCAAATTGATATCAATGACATGCCATCTGGTGGGTGGAGGAGATGGCTAGCGCACCACAGAATGATTCTTGACAGGCGTTTCTTTTCTTTTCGTTGTGGCGATATCTTTTAACGAAATTTCAATGTCCCGCCCTCACAGGACAAGACAGGCTCTCACGATTTTTTTCGTAAACACTAGTATGATATAGCATCCCATTGGTAAAAGAGGGCCTTCCACAGTGTACAAAACAGCTATGTTCTCTTGAACTATAGCTTGTTGTAGTCAAACGTAAAATGAATGTGTTTTGTTGTGAAATGTGAGCCAATGGTGTGGAAGATTGAAATGTTTGTAATACACGCATACATGATGGTTTATTTACAGACACTGAATGTGAGAGATGTTCTCAGGTCGTGTAGTTTGTTGAACATGCTGAAAGAATTTGAATAATATAGAAGTTTTTTTCTTTGGAGTTTAAATTATCGCTTTTCTTTACCCTGATGACTGTTTCGAGATAACGAGGGAATTCTGCGGTGATCTGTAATTTTCGGTGCAAAATAGTCGAACCTTTTTTTTCCCTTATTATTGGCGCTATTGTGTTTTTTTTTAAATAGCTGATTTATTATAGGAGTCATGTTAAATAGTGCAGCACAGGACGGCGGGCGAGTTCCCTAACAGACTGAGGCTCTCCCTCGGTCGGGACTGCAGTCATTTATCACGGTTCTGAGGGATGGCGGCGTCTGGCTGCACTCGCTTTAGGCAGAAGGGGCTCTCTGTTTCGCGTGCAGTCAACTTTTGAAGTAGCCATCTGGAGCGTTCTCCGGATGAGCTGGGTTACGGTACTAAATTTCCCTTTTGTGTTGTCTAGCCATGCCCCAAGGCATACCGTGTAGGGCCGAGTGCGCCCAGCGGCCGCAAAGCAGGTGGCAGCGGGTCCGCATCTGCTGTGGGCGGTCGCCGGACACAGCCGCTCTCTGCCGAGGGGCGGAGCGTGGGGGCTCTGTCGCTGTATTTTGGAAGAACAAGTTGCACTTGAGGCGGCCGTCCTTTGAATTCCTGTTGTTTACTTGACTATACTCGCTATTGTGTTGGTGTACGAGCGTCGCCTTAAGGTGGCGTCCAGATGGTGGAAAGCCGAGTGCTCCGGACCTACTGGACTGTTCTCTGGAATTAGAAAAATACTTTTAAGAGATTGTAGGAAAGAGTTGTTGACATTAAATGAAAGTGTTTTCCATCGCGAAGCGAGAGGCCTATTGGAGGCGTTGCGGGCCTGTCTAGTCTACCGAGCGAGGTGGCGCAGTGGTTAGACACTGGACTCGCATTCGGGAGGCCGACGGTTCAATCCCGCGTCCGGCCATCCTGATTTAGGTTTTCCGTGATTTCCCTAAATCGCTCCAGGCAAATGCCGGGGTGGTTCCTTTCAGAGTGCACGGCCGACTTCCTTCCCCGTCCTTCCCTAATCCGATGAGACCGATGACCTCGCTGTCTGGTCTCCTTCCCCGAAACCAACCAACCAACCAACCTGCCTAGTCTGTCAGGTACGTCCCCCTAACCACAGACGAACAGGTTGAACTCGGGACAGCCATCCTTTTATATCCTAATTGCTTAGTTAACTATACCTGCTTTTCTATCAGCGAAGGGCCATCACCTCAAGGTGGACAGTGGACAGCACGTGTCACGAGGTGGAGTAGCTGGCTATTTGAAAATGCCTGGGCCCCCTGTAGGTGCATGGAGGGAGGGAGGAAGAGGGCCTCCATTTTCGGCAGTTTGTGGACATCTTTCAAGGAGAATGCACGTTCAACTACCTCCCCCTTTGCAGTCTTTTGAGAGGACGATTTTCCCCAATACATGTGCTGTATTGTGACCCATTAATTACGAGTGCTGGTTATTTCATGACAATTTCGAAGTGTAATTAGAACTGCCACACATTTTTCTCTATCAGTTGTGATAGCATGTACTGGCTTCGATTACCTGGGCTGCAGGGTGGTTTTGGAGCAGGCGTCTGACGTCAAACAGCAATAGATACTGTATGTTTACAGGTAATATACTTTTTAAACTCCTCTCTGTCCAACATCTCGTCAGATGAGTGTATTTCTCGCAAAAAAGAATAAAGTACTTTACACCCCCGCCTTTTCCCACCACCTTGTAGGTGTAGGGCAGAGTTTGAGTGGGTCTGTCACTACTTTCTAGTGGTAATGCGAAATTTTTTCCCAGCAGGATAACACCCCTTGTATGGGATTGTCAATTTTTGTGATGTATTGCGCCTTTAAACCGTCCTTGTGTACCGCTATCTTTATAGTTTTGTAATTGGATCCCATCCTCTTCGCCATTTCTATTGTGTTATGTCCGCACTATAATACAACAATTATTCCGTGATAACCAAATTTATTTGACCTTCTGTCACTCAAAACAAAACTTAAGTTCGACTACACAACACTTCGCTGGCTGTAGCGCCAAGGAGAAATCAGAGTCACTAGTAGAGAATGCAAGTTCAAACCACTGCCAACCAGTCGGTACCGACGCGTCGCAAGTTTCCGGCCGGGGAGGCCACAGTACGGTTCGGTCGTCGTGAATCCAGCAGCCGGCTAGTAACACAGTCATCGGCGAGGATTGAACTGGTTAGACGGGCTCAGGGAGCTCGCTTAAATCCGCAGGTCCGGCCAATCAGAGTGTCGGTAGATGGCGCCCTTATACGGTCGCTCACTCTGGTGGCAAGGGCAGCGCCGCCAGCGTAATCCGTATCGATAGTGGTGTGTCCGCTGCCGCTAACCCCGCGACGACGCGTTCACTGGCGCCAGTTGTGGACATCGTGTGCGGCGCCAGCGGTACTCGCTGTGTGCCGCGCGTGTTGTAGCACGCCGCGCCGAGTTGACGGCTGCTGTGCGGCGGCCGATACGACACTAACCTTCCTCTCCCGCATCTGGCCAGTTTCCATGTGTTGGGGGGGCTTTCCATCCAGTCGAATCTGGGTTCGAGTCCCGGAAAGGCACCTCCATTTTTAATTTTCCGTCAGTTCCAAGCGTCTCTGGTGGTACAATTGTGCTGGAGGGTGCATTTGGGCATTCCGTCCTGGAGAACCAGGGTTCGAGTCCCAAAAAGGAAACCGCCAATTTTAATTTCCCGCCAATTCTTGGGTGGGGTGGGACGTCAGCACACCCCTGGGAAATTCAAACGAAAATTCGAAATCCCCACCAAAATTCGAAATTTTCACCAATAGAGTAAGTTGGGGGAGGAGGAAGGTGGAGGAGGGGCCTGGGGCCCACATGCAGGCTGATAAAAGCACGTGATGTCAGCAGGGAGTGGGGCTGGGCTGGGGCAGGGGTGATTAATTGATCAATGTAATTCATTTGCATATCAATTTGATATCAAAACTGCAATGACAGCGCCATCTCCCTACTACAAGAATGACCCTAGAAATCGCCTTTTACTTGATTTTGCGATTGAAAAATGAAACTAAATTAGTTGACACCCGGATATTTTACGATTCTCATTGTGCTCATCATTGGAACCTACGCACTTGCCACATTATTTTGCACTTTTTACTGCAGAAGCGTTAGAGCTGGCGACCGATGCAGAAGAAACCAGTTGCAGCAACGTCTATGAGGTGCGAGGTAAGCAAGTTGTCTACAATTCAAAACCTAGAACTGGAGGCGGACGTACTGGACCTTCATACGTAAATCACACGTAGTATCCCCATGTACATAATGTGACAGACGATGTTTTGAACATTCATTCCTCTGTCTGCTGCGAGAGTGTTACACTTGGGTGTGGTAGTGTTACATGTGGCATCTGTGTGCGTGGAAGTGGCAGATACATTGTTAACAATTTCTTTGTAGCCCTCGTGTGACACTGGTGCACTTTGTGTGGGGAAAAATATCTTTAAAACAGCCGTTAATTTAAATATGATGCATTAAACCCTCATTATAATATCAAAAAGAGTGAAGCGTTTGTGTGTGGGACACCGTGTTAAGAAGTCTATCGAATGAAGGATGGCGCAAAAACCTAACAAACCAGGACTAAGCCTCCAATTAAAGTGAGGCCTGTTATCCAAAACTAAACCTGCCAAGATGTCGCCGTCACAGTCACGCTGGCTGTGCGGGTCATGTCACGACCATCGCTTCAGAGGAGCGAACAACAGTGAACGCTGAATGGTATACAACAATCCGTTTGCCAAGTCATTTGTTGCTATCAGGGAAAAAAACCTGAAACGTAGCGTTATTCTTCTTAGTAACATTAGCAATTGTTACACAGCATATTGAAGAACCAATTACTCGACGAAAAAAAAAAACACTGAAAAACGTCCAACAGTTTTGTGAAATGATAAGTCCAAAAGTAAGAAATAAAATAGATTAGCGAAAAATTTGACGCGCTTTTCAATATTGCTCGAAATCATGCACGACAAATAAGGTGCCAACTGAGAATATAAAGTTCGATATTTAACTTCTCATTTCAAAGAGTGCTAGAGGATACTTGTATTGAGATATTAACACCATGTGAGATCAGGAGCGGGGCAACGGCAGTGTCACGCCACACTACAGGTTGCATACATTCAGTGACAAGCATACAAACAGGGGTAAACTTGATTAATTTATGACCTTAACCTATTGTTCAGCTAAGAGGTTTATGACCCCCTGAACATTGATTTATGACCCTCTAGGAATAATCCCCCCTTCCGAGAAACACCTCACCTCTCCACCTCCCCCAACCCTTTCAGAACTACCCTCCCAATACAAGCACTTTTGATATCAAATTAATTGAGTAATAAATAAAATCGATAAATTAATTACCCCCTCACTCTCCTGAGAAATCCCCCCAGCCCACCTACCCCGCTGCCCCATCCCCCTCTCCTCCCCGTATGGTAATTGGTGGGATAAAGACCCACTCTGTGCTGGAAACGAAGGATCTCACAAGAGAAATTCAATTACACAGCATATATTTATACAATTAAGTTTTCAAGATTTGAATCTCTTTATTTGGTGGTAAAAGCTCACATCCAGCAACTGCATGTTGTAATTACATCCTTACACTGCTGTAGACTGGAGGCATTGTCTTGTTGGGAAATTTTATGTGTGCAGTCACCTTGACATGGAGGGATTGACTGAGGTAGTTCACAGAGGACATCCCTCCTCCCACCCATCGCCCCCTCACTACACCTCCCAGAAAAATTGTCTGGTAAAAGACTCACTCTGTGCTGGAGAGGGAGGATCTAATGCCACGAAATTCAAATTAATGTCAGTAAAGCACTGATGCGTATCCTTTACTTAATCAGTCTGTGGAAGACAGGGATCTCCAACTGGGATAAAGCTCACACCCGAAGCCCCCATCCCCACTTCCCATGACACAGTAACTGTAAGCACCGCGAATTAAATGAAGTGCGGTGTAGTAGCCACCATTGGGGGTCTCTTGCATGTGTGTGTATCGTCCTGGCGCTGCCAAAAACATCAAAATCTGCCAATTCCCTAATTACAGACAATTCCACTGAATACCACCGATCATGGAGCTGATATCACCCTCCTTCGATCTCACGACCCCTAAACAGAGCATCAAGTGGCGCCATTCTGTTAATTGAGAAACTCCAGACTCACTTTCTGTCTCTCTCAAGAGGCCACTTCCTGTTTGTCTTTGTGAACCAACGTCTCCAAACACACAGACAGAGGTTTTCATCTTTCCAAAGAGTGCTGTGTCACTATCATCAAACAACACGTGGGTATGTCAACAATATGACCATATACTGTACGTATAGAAAACTATCGAAAGAAGTGAAAAACGGCATCAAATCGGTAAAATTCGAGGAAAACCTGTTGTAATCACGAGAAATTGATGTGAAGTACATAAAATTTAGGGAAATAGGATGAAATATATAAAATCGCGAAAACCTAGCAAAATTACTGAAGTTGACTGAGAATACATAAAATTAGAGACAAAATACCATGAAATGAATACTGACCAAAATCAATAAAATTGTGTGTTCTGGAAGGATGCAACATGTACACATCTTAATAGTGACAATAGAAGGCATTCTAGAGACGTAGTGTCAAGGCAAAATGGCCACATTATCCCGCACATGAGCAATACAACCGAACATCAGGCCATGAGCTCTGTGTGTAAGAGGAAGATGACCAGAGGCTGTGGTAAACTGCAATAAGACTGTTACATCTCCTCTGGCTACTGATTGTGGTGTTTATTTCTACGTATCCGTTTTCTGGTGCCGACGATCCATTTACAGGACGGTTGTGAACAAATCAGAATTTCTGAACCATAATTGGGCTTGAACTTCGTAAACAGCAGGCGCCATACACCTCCAGAAACCTATCTACTGCTTCTGTGGTGTCCAAGGTGAGTGTTTTATCACCTTACAGTTTGTCACCATAGTTTATTGGAGAGAAAGTTGCAGTGAAAATCATGTCATGCGCTGGAAATATAGAGTTCCGTCCACCTTCTAAGATTAGGGCTCTGCTCGGCTCTGTGAAGGATGATTTGGGACTTAAGAAACCCGGGGTGTACAAACTCCCGTGTCAATGTGGGAAAGCTTACGTTGGCCGTTCTATTCGCACAGTGGAACATGGCCGTCACACGTGGCTACAACAGCCGGAAAAATCGGCCGTAGCAGAACACTGCCTAAATGAGGGACACAAAATGAAATTTGAGGAAACTGTTGTGATTGCCAACATTTCCGGTTTTTGGAATAGTGTCTATAAAGAGGCGAGTGAAATTAGGTTGGCTGATAATTTAATCAACAGAGACAATGGGTTTCCTCTTAGCAAAACGTGGAATCCTGTATTATCTCGCATCAAAACTGAACGTTCTTCGGTGCGACCCTGAGTGCGATATATCGTTGCCAGCAGTGTTTCACTAGGGCGGCGCCAGCTCCCTGTCTTGGAAGGCAGAAACCGTGATGGGCGGCGCATGCGTCGTGTACTGAACGGTGGCCTATATAGGACGTCGAATTGCAATCTTGCGTCAGTTATCAGCGGCACTCATCAGCAGAAGCAGCATTTCCTGAAGACGGCGAACAGTTGGATCGCCGAAATATCAAATTGATTTTAGGATCCGGCAGCAAACCCGAAGAGACTTTCAAAAAATATATTCCTTATGTTGGAATATTAACAGCATGGATTCCACACGACTAATAGTTTATAAATCACACAGCTCTAGCATTATAGCATGTTTAAGTGCAGAACCATCTAGTCCTTGGAATATGTGTATATTCTACAATCATTTTTCTCTTTCCGATACCTTCCTGATATGGACACAAGTCACTGGAACAATACTTCAGAATTATTAGCTTCAAATTCTGTCCATCTGGAGTTTCATCATGCGTAAATCTCACCTTTCTTTTCAACCATCTGCTACATCACAACATTCTCATATCTACTATACACTGATAAGGTTTGCTAATCTCCTTAACATTGAAAGGATACAGTACCGCCCGACATTGAAAATAGGTACAACATTCTTCGTTATTCTTGTCAGAACAACATAGTTTTTGTAATAATAACTCAATTTCACTTAATACACCGAAGCCGGATACCAGTGTAGGAAAGAATGACAATTTATTTAATTGATCACATGTGCACTCCCACAAAATAAATCCCTACATCCAATTTGGTGAGATCTGCGAAATGAATGAATGTATGGTCGTCTGCTAACGGCAGATAGTGAATGTTCAATATATGATCATCTTTGAGACGGTCCTTTGGTCACCTTTGGTCTTTAGTGGAACCAAAGAGATGAAATTTACCCGAGCTTTGAGCGCCTGAAATGTGGCTGACCAATGGGTAGCATGGTCTTCCCCCACCTCGACAGACGTGCGAGATGACCTGAAGAACGGTCACGTTTCAGCATTCTGGCGCTGGATCTTGTGTTGGTAAGACCTGTCTTAGGTGTGCTCCGTCAAGACAAAAGAGTGGATAGAATGGTATCCATGTGGAATACTTAAGAGTAGTTTGGAATAATAATTTCTCTATTTCAGGAACTTTTGTGGGGAGAATTAAATGTCAGGCAGGTAATATTAAGGGGATTGTAGTAATCTTCGGAAGTGACCAATGGTCACAGTGGAACCACGTGTAGCAATAAGTTGAAATACTTCCGAGTGCTTAAGTTAAGCTGAATTACTGGCGTGTGTACTATAAGTTGGAAATATTTAAGAAATGGCGTGTGCAGGACTTGAAATTAGAGACGAGTACTTCCACGTGGTGAGTACTGTGTGAGTCTCAATCTGTGTGTGAGACAAAAGATAAAGGGAAGTACTCGTCCATGGTATCAGTTGGGGACTCGCGTGTGTGACGAATATGTTCTTAATATTACTTTGCGTGTTATGTTTCCGTGTGACGCTTGATTCAAACTATAATACTCTGAGGGTGAAGCAAGGTGAGTCAGCCGTCTATCCAGAAACGCCACTCGGCTTGCATTGCACAGGAAGACTTGCATACATCCTCCATAGTTCATGGTAGGAAAGAAAAGTTACGAAGTGGGGCAGTGTCGTGTGAAACTGGGATGAATACTAATTGAAGTGGGAAAGCCGAAAGTGATGTGATTATAACGTTGTGACTATTCCTTGTGTTGTATTCCATGTTGCCAGAGATAGGTTCAGAGGTAGTGGGTTATGCGTGTTCCTTTTGTACCGCTCGGTCTGGAGGAAATTTTCGTGATGGTGGGTGTAAGAGTCGAAGTGTGAGATATAGCAAAAGATCCACCATCCTATCCAGAAAGTGCACTGTAGTGTTAGATAATTACGAGACCATAAGATAGAGAATCACCAATGTAAAGCCATGCCCACTGGGCGGAGTTCCTCATGTGTAATTGTTGTAGAAAATGTAATGGTGTGTTTAGGTTATAGAATTTAACGGAATAAAAAAGACACTGAAAAGAAACAGATTGGTGGCCTTTTCCTTCGAATAGTATGTTGTCATGATACCCAGAATTTACAATGTGTGCGCCATTCATATTCAGTGCGATGGCCACGTGTTGATCAACGCCGTTGGGTAAGAAAGAAAATGTGGTATTGTCAGTGCGTAGTGAACAGTCAGAGTTGTGTAAATTACTAATAGACAGATGTGCGTTAGCCGTTTCCGTTGCGTAATATTCAAACAGGAGAATAATTTGTAACTTAATTGTGAGTACTAGAGCTCATGTTACGCGATAAATGAGTCCACTCGCATGGCAGACCACTCATCTTGCAGGCCTGACTGCTTGATGCCACAGTATGAGCAAGGCATGTGGGTGCCTCTCAACATGCATGCATCTGGAGAGATCTCGCGCACTTAGATGGGCGCTGTGAGTAAGACTGGTGCAGAGCAGTGTTAGCTGAACAGCAGTTTCAGACTCAACTCACTGTGTTGCTTCACGAGATGTGGACTGTGGCAGGTATAGCACCCTCATACATAGGGTCAGTTCCAAATAATATCGGCTACACTGTCGCAGGGAGGGATGGTCAAAGACAATGCTGGTTGAATTTTCAATCTCCAACTTTAAGCTAAGAATGTAAGAATGCTCTGTGACACCCATCCACATAGCGACACATGGCCAACCATAATCGTAACTTCTGTATTATGATCGAAGCGTTAGAGATAGGTAGGTAACCTAACTCCATCAGTACAGGACGCTGTCTGCTATACTACGGTGTACATGTCCAAGAATTAACCATGAATGGACATACTGCGTAGTCATCTATCAACATTTGCAATCTAGTACATGGTTGAACGAAGAACGAGAAAATGGGAAGCGTGCTGCTGTGTCACTGACGGAAAAACTGGTAAATTGCTAAAACTGATCCCACTATCAACTGTGGTGCATGTTACAGCACGTGGTACCATAATGAAGGTGTCATTCATCCACAGGTGCACTGCTGATTACCATATAATGATCGACCAACACCAGTTGTTTGAGATGGAGAGAGTCTTGGAGCAACACCATACATGTGATCGCATACATGACCGCAATAAGAAGAATCAATGCTCAAGGTCACTTCAAAAACGAAACACTGAGGCATCTTCTACCGGATCAATGTGGATAATGAGTTTCGTCAACCACCTTCGGATAACTGTTTTGAAATGCTCCACAATGCCACAAACTCTTCCAGTTTCCATTGTCACACTGTCCTCCACATTTTTTCTACATCTACATCTACATCCATACTCCGCAAGCCACCTGACGGTGTGTGGTGGAGGGTACCTTGAGTACCTCTATCGGTTCTCCCTTCTATTCCAGTCTCGTATTGTTGGTGGAAAGAAGGATTGTCGATATGCTTCTGTGTGGGCTCTAATCTCTCTGATTTTATCCTCATGGTCTCTTCGCGTGATATACGTAGGAGGGAGCAATATACTGCTTGACTCTTCGGTGACCGAGCGAGGTGGCGCAGTGGTTAAACACTGGACTCGCATTCGAGAGGACGACGGTTCAATCCCGCGTCCGGCCATCCTGATTTAGGTTTTCCGTGATTTACCTAAATCGCTCCAGGCAAATGCCGGGATGTTTCCTTTCAAAGGGCACGGCCGACTTCCTTCCCCGTCCTTCCCTAATCCGATGAGACCGATGACCTCGCTGTCTGGTCTCCTTCCCCAAAGCAAGCCAACCCAACTCTTCGGCGAAGGTATGTTCTCGAAACTTCAACAACAGCCCGTACCGAGCTACCGAGCGTCTCTCCTGCAGAGTCTTCCACTGGAGTTTATCTATCATCTCCATAAGAAACACCGCCTCTATCTTTTATTTCAGCCATTCTGTGTGTTGTGAGATCAGGATAGTTTACACTATGCAATGTCCATAGTTAACACCATGCAATGTCCAGCTTTCTGTGAGAAACGTGTTAATTTCGGTTTGGCGCCTGTCACAGACCTCGAAGTCCTGGTGGAAAAACAAAATGGATGGCAGCGTACAAAGTTTTAGTCATACACAGCTTGGATGTGTTACAGCAGAAAAAACAATGTATCAAACTGTTTATGAAAGAACAACACATGAAACGTCTCTTGCGATCGGTGGTCTGTGGGATGTGGTTCTCCTCCAGCAGAGGTGACGTCGATCACTGGCCACCTGCTCCAGTGGACCAGTACCTGTATGTTTAGTACGGTCGCGATCAGCATGCAGGCAGTATTTGTTTTCGATATATCAGAAGAGAGGGGTGCATAATACCTTATCGAGTTCTCTACTGGCTGCCATTAGCAACGTTTCTATAATTCGTAGTTCTCCTCTGTAGGATGGTACAGAATAACAAGGAGGGAGGGAATATTTGGGTGACAAACATGAATGCTCACTGAGAGACATAAATCTCCTTTGGACTGCACTACCTGTACGTAGTTGGGAAGCGCATAGCAATGCAGTAGCAAAATCCTCTGCCATCTTCCAGTTCCCATATGTCGTGAAGTATTCCTAATTTTCTCGATAAGAAACACCACCATAACTGCTCATACTGTCTTTTCTGCTACGTCATGTTGTAGGAGAGAGCTTTGCTTGACGCTGGCCTTACACACTGTACATGGTTGGTGGAGCTACCACAACGTATTCCCTTTTCCACTGGGCTGTCAAAACACGGTCCTGTCGCATCAACTCAGCTCACCCTGTTTCTCTACAGGACGCAGAGGGCGATAGATATAGCACTCTCCGACTTCCGCTCAGTTCCGACCTAACTGGAACGATCACATGGAGAAAGCTGCAGGGAGGGTGGGTTACAGACTGAGGAACTGTTATAAGATGCAGAGAGACTGTCTGGAGTTATGGCTGGAGTTATGCTGTCTGGGGTCCTTAGCAGATAGAATCGACAAAGGTGACTCGTTTCGAGATATGAGCGTGCCACGAATATAATTCACCAGTGGCTGTAATCATTAAAAGACATCTCCACAGGATCCAAACAAGCGTGTGGTTGAATACAAATCGCTGACAGAATTTCTACCAGAGAGCATAACACTATAGATCTGAAGAGCCAGAATTTAGGATTTTGTACATTTCTTACAACTTCAATCCAGCATTGCATTTTTAAGCGATTCCTCACATAGTACTCCATCTTCTGCATGTGACCATTCCCAATAAACCACCATTCTCCCTCGCCTATAACCCTGTGGATGTATTGCAGTACCTCTGTTACACTGTCTACATGGCATCAGGAGAGAATGCACTACAAATATAGTTTTTTATCATGAAAAATATCTAGCAGCAGAGTGAGGGAGTTGCAAATATCGGCTTAATACCACGTTCCTTAGCCGAATCACTTCCTAAATTCGGTAATAAGGATGATTTTATTACGAGCTTACACAGCTGGTGACATGCGCCTGCCCTTTCCGTCTGTAAATACACACCCCTGTCTGTATCAATGTCGCACTATTTGTGTGGAAGACTTCCTCATTCTAAAGCAATATCACACCTTGATTTAAAAATAATGTATACTTTTTAAGATGCATATCATCAGCGACTATTGTGTGTGCCTGCACAAGCAAGACGGCTTTTTGTGCAGAGTGAAAGTAATATAATCGCTGTGATTGTGTTTTTAATAGCGTGGTCCTTACGCATGTATGTTGTTGGTGTAGAATTTTTATGCAGTCATCTTCAAATGTCGGTTCTCAATAGTGTTCCTCAAAAAGAAAATCGTCTTCCCTCCAAAGATTCCAATTTGAGCTACCTGGAGAGTGTAATCCGACAGCTGAAAAAAAAAATTACTCGCCTTACAAAGTAACTCTCATGATCAGCTTAAATTATTAGCTTACCAATTTGATGTTAATGATGTGCCACCTGGTGGGTGGAATCGATGGCTACGATACGACGGATATGATTCTTGGGTTGGAGCGCTAACCAAGGCAGTTTTTTCGTTGCAGCGAGATCTTTTTATGGAAATTTCAGTCTCCCATACACACAGGGAGAGATGACCATCGTAATGAAATCGGATGCAATTACTGAATGTATAAAGTGATACATAGAATAAATGTGATATTCAGAACTTCTCCGTGCTGTTCCCTTAAGGGACTTCGTATGTGCCGAAGCATTTGGTTACTTTAAGAGAGAGTTCGAAAGTGAGTAGGCATCCTGTGACAGAGGTAGATCTTAGCACTGTGTCTTGAGCCAAATGTGAGTTTAATATTTTAGTCCTGTGATGTAGGGCATAACAGACATTAAGCTTATTAGAAAATGTGTTTTTACCTGACGAGAGAATACTTAGAAGAAACATGGTCTATGTCATACTGTTACAGAATTTTCACAACAAGATACGATACTTATGCGATGTGAAAATGCGTGTATGCTCCGATTTGATCTGTCTTCGAAAATAACTGGTATAAAAGGGGGAAATCTATATTTTGCGTGAGAAATTCTAGGTGTATGGTCAACAACATCGAGGTCTCAGATTGGGTAAAGTGGATTTTTAAAATTACGGGAGGGCCGCTGGTCTATAGACCTTATAATTTACTTCTCCTCAATGGAAATTAAATTATAAGATCTATAGATCACCGACACCTGAGGTACACGATTTTCCCGTTACGTCCAATGCTGGGGTGCTATTCCAATGCCGGGGAGCCTCAGCAACAGTGACGATTTAAGAAGGGAAAATAAGCTGAAGATATGGTGTTGCGGGAGGGCTTTGGACTTGGGTAGATCGTGCAGCAATGTTAGTCATAGTGCTGTCGTGGTGTAATGGCTAGCATTCCTGAAGGACACCTGGGTTCAAATCCCAGCTGTGCACAAATTTTAATCCATTTCTTCGACTTCCGCCAGTATGGCGGGTCTGTGCTGGGGTAAAATTGTTTAGAACTACTGTAAACATCCAAGCAGCTGTTGTTTGACTCGCAGTGTGCTGCGGCTGGCATGAGAAGTCAATGGCCGGAAGTCACGGATTAGCTCGCCTGTGATGGACGGTTAGGTACAAAGAATGAGGAGACCGGTCTGCAGAGTACCGGGTGAGCGCCGACAGAGGTGGATGTGTGTGTTGCTCGAGGAGATTCAAGATGATGGGTGTTTGCACCTGTGTGAATTGATCGGTTGACTGCTTGGTGAGAGTCTCTCTGACCTCAGAGCATTCGGCACAGCAGGCGTGTGGATGCCGGAGGACGGCCTTTGTGTGGGTCTCTCGTAACAGGCACCCACGACATGATGCGATGTCCCTGCACGACCGTGGTTTCCGGCAGTTGGTGGATGGTGCAGTTTTTGCAATCGTGCGTGCGATGAGTTGGAATTCTTCACCTGATTTATTTTAGTGGAAACGCTGTGATGGAGGAGGGTACTTGTGTTCTCAAACTTTGACGCATATAAGACCTCAGCTACATTTAGCACTACGATCTATTTAAGTCGGGTGATGGCTCCGGGAATTAGATTAGGAAATGAGACACTTAAAGTAGTAAAGGAGTTTTGCTATTTGGGAAACAAAAAAACTGATGATGGTCGAAGTAGAAAGGATATAAAATGTAGACTGGCAATGGCAAGGAAAGCGTTTCTGAAGAAGAAAAATTTGTTAACATCGAGTATAGATTTAAATGTCAGGACGTTTCTGGAAGTATTTGTATGGAGTGTTGCCATGTATAGAAGTGAAACGTGGACGATAAATAGTTTAGACAAGAAGAGAATAGAAGCTTTCGAAATGTGGTGCTACAGAAAAATGCTGAAGATTATATGGGTAGATCACGTAACTAATGAGGAGGTATTGAATAGAATTGGGGAGAAGAGGAGTTTGTGGCACAACTTGACTAGAAGAAGGGATCGGTTGATAGGACATGTTCTGAGACATCAACGGATCACCAATTTAGTATTGGAGGGCTGCGTGGAGGGTAAAAATCGTAGAGGGAGAGCAAGAGATGAATACACTAAGCAGATTCAGAAGGATGTAGGTTGCAGTAGGTACTGGGAGATGAAGAAGGTTGCACAGGATAGAGTAGCATGGACAGCTGCATCAAACCAGTCTCAGGACTGAAGACCACAACAATAACATGAACGATCTATTTTTGAGGTAAATTTATTTATTCGATTTGCACAATGTTTGCATATGATACTCAAATGCTCAAAATGTTTTTATTACGAAGAAGGATCATCTTAAGGTGGTGGTAAGTATTTTAAGCGATCTGTTTGACCCCTGTAAATTGTTAAACAATTAGTTTGATAGGGTAGTGCAAGCGGACTCTTTCCCTCTGTTTTTGATATCGAAAATGCGTCGGCTCCTCGTTTGCCCCCAGCATTAGCCAATGGTAACACAGTATTCTGAGGAGAGATGAAAACCTATGTCTGTGTGTTTGGAAATGTTGGTTCATACAGACAAACAGGAACTGGCCTCTTGAGAGAGACACAAACAGGAAAGGAAGCCTGGAATTTCCCTATCAACAGAATATCGCCACTTTGTCCTTCGTTCGTTTGGGAGTTGTGAGATCAAAGGAGGCCGCTATCCAGTCCGTGGTTGGTGATATTTAGTATTGTGAGCTGTAATTAGGACGTAGGGCAGTTTTAAAACTTGGTGGCGGCGCACAGACGATAGACACACATGCGAGAGACCCCAAACGGTGGCTGCTGTAATGCACTTGCAGTAATTTCATCACGGGAATCGGGGGTGGGTGGGTGCAGACGTGGCTCTACCCAAGTGGGGGCGCCCTGTCCTCCACAGACTGATTAGATAAAGAATATGCACCATCATAATATTGACACTGATTTGAATTTCGTGTCGTGGGATCCTTCCTCTCCAGCACACTTTTTCCTGCCAGCATTTTTGGAAGGGGGGGTGACATGGGGGGAGGGGGAGGGGGAGTGGGATGTCTTCTGGTGATGGCACTGAGCACACACATGAAAATTTCCCAACAAGACAAGACAACACCTCCAATCTACAGCAGTGTAATTATATAATTAGGACATGCAGTTGCTGGATGTGGACTTTTCCCACCACATAAAGAGAGCCAACCCTTGAAAATTGAAATTTATAAACAAACAGTACATCCTTTGGTGTGTAATTGAATTTCCTGTTATGACCAGTGCAGACTGGGTCCTTTTCCAGCCAATTTCCAGATGGGGGAGCGGAGGGGGAATGGGAGAGAGTCGGGATGGGAGGTGTGGGAGGATTTCAAAGGAGGGGGAGGGGATAATTAATGTAACGATTTAATTAATTATTCAATTAATTTGATATCAAAAGTGTGCTTGTATCGCTGAGGGAAGTTCTCAGAGGAGTGGGGGAGGTGGAGGGGGAGGGATTTCTCAGAAGGAAGGATTATAGCCAGTCCTCAGGTGGTCACAAATCAACCCTCATGGGGTCATAAACCACTTAGTCGAACAACAGGTTAAAATCAAAAAAGAGTCAAGTTTGCCCCTGAAAGTAATGCTTGGCCCCGAATGTATGAAACATGGTGTGACACTGTCATTGCCTCACTACTGAAATCAAGCGGCAAAATATTTTACTTGTTGAGATAATATTGCTAAATAAAGCACAGTGGTTAAGATCTTAGCAATAGAATTACTAGTAGGAAAGATTCTACTATTAGAAAAGGTATCTGTATGGTGCAAAAATTGGCAATTGACCCTAAATAACGAAAAGTGTGACGTCTTCCACATAAGTACTAAAAGGAATCTGTTAAACGTCGGTTACACGATAAATCAGTCAAATCTAAAGGCCATAAATTCAACTAAATACTTAGAATTACAATAACAAACAACTTAAATTGGAAGGAACACACAGAAAATGTTATGGGGAAGGCTAACCACAGATTGCGTTTTATTGGTAGGACACTCAGAAAATGTAACAGATCTACTAAAAAGACTGCCTACACTACGCTTGTCCGTCCTCTTTTACAATACTGCTGCGTGGTGTGGGATCTTTACCAGACGGTGTACATCAAAAAAGGTAAAAGAAGGGCAGCAAGTTTTGTATTATCGCGAAATAGGGGAGAGAGAGTCACAGAAATGATACAGGATTTGAGATGGACAGCACTGAAACGAAGGCGTTTTTCTCACAAAAGGCGTTTTCTCACAAAATTCCAATCACCAACTTTCTCCTCCAAATGTGAAAATAATTTGTTGACGCCGACCTACATAGGGAGAAACGATCATCACGGTAATATAAGGGAAGTCACAGGTCGTACGGAAAGATATAGGTATTCGTTCTTTCCGCGCGTTATACGAGATTGGAATAAAAGAGAATTATGAAGGTGGTTCGATGAACCCTCTGCCAGACACTTAAATGTGATTTGCAGAGTATCCATGTAGATGTACTGCTCTGCAAATCGTTGACCGTAGCATCTGAGATGGTCTGTGGTAGAGGCGTCAGGAGACAACTGCAGACAAATATTCTCTAGCATTCTTTAAATTCCAAGGTTCTAAGTTAAACTCTGAACTGTAAATTCTCAGTCGGACCTCATTTATTGTGCATGATTTCGAGCATCATTAAAAGGTGTTCAAAAGTTTCTCTAACCTATTTTATTCCTTACTTTTAGATAAATCATTTCATACAATATTTGACCGTTTTTCTTTTTCAGATGCTTTTATTTTCAAGTTTTGTCGAGAAAGCAGCTTTTCGTGAAATATTTCAGTTTTCCGTCAAATCACTAATTAAATTTTTCTTATTTCTCCAATTACATCCATGTAATTAAACTGTTTTGGCAAAAGAAGACTTCACGCTGATCAATTTGATAGCACCCCATTTGTTCATTTCCCACTCTTCATTTGGCTATGAATATTCAGACAAAACTTCTCAGTCAAACTACTAATTAAGTTTTCTTTATTACCCTGATTACTTTTAAGTAATTAAACCTTTTTCTGCAAAAGCATACCTTACGCTGGTCAGTTTGATGTCTCGTTTCTTGTTCTTCTTGCACTCTCCGTTTGGCCACGAACGTCTGATAAAAATCCATTGTATGATTCTCAGCGATCGTAGGCCATGAAAACCATGTAGCTCCATCTGAAAAGATCGTAATTCCAGTAACCAGTCACTCCATTATCAAAGAGATATTTGTAAGTGCACAGATTTCTCTAATTTTTCAGTAACGAGGCTTCCACTATATAGCTACAGATTTAATAACTTTATCTGTCTCACTTTTTTAAAAGAAACCTTTCTGCTTCTCCTGTAAAATTTAACAAAATGGAGTTACGAGGCTTTCATTGCCTGCCATCGCTCGGGAGTCTTGTTTCCATTGAGCAGAAACACCCAATGGATGTGCCACCACCTGTATCCGCCTGATTTATCGCCTACTGACTTTTTTTTTTTTTTGCCTTATGTCAAACAAAAGATTCGTGCAAGAGCGTAAGCAAGCAAGGAAGCTGAAACGCGAATTTAAGATATTGTGTCCTACTATTAGTACTATTGTCCACATTCTCTTCCTTAATATAGGGGAACTGTTTTTGTTGTCAATTACCGTCCTGTATGTTACGACCCGTTGCGAGCTACTGCACTGGTTACGCAGAACATTACGACTGGCTGCCTGGCAGTGTGTGGTCCACCTTAGGAACGCAGCAGGTCAGCGACTGTGTGTGGCGTGGATTCTGCGAGTCCTCGGCAGGTTTCCCGAGGTACTGTACGTCTACGCACACGTCACACGATTCCTGCAAAGTACGAGCCGTCGGTCTGTGTGAGTGGAGCTGGGGCCCGACAGCATCGCAGGTGTATCGCGTCGCCTTCAGGTCAGATAGACTTCACTATTGTCCTGTGTCACGATTCTGGCCTCGTGCCACACACAGCTATCCCGGTGGGTGAAGGGATGCTCACGTACTTGCCTTCAGTTAGTACTACAGTACCACCGTCCCACAGAAGCCCAGGGGAATGATGTCCCCCTCAGCGTAACCCTGTCGCACACCGGTGCCTATCCCTGACGCGGTGCACGTTTCCGGCAGCCTGGACGCGACCGTACATCTCACGTGACGAGAAACCTACTTCACCCAACTGGGCGACACGTTTCCAATCTCGGTGATCCCTCGCCCGCAGCAGACGTAATTGGTGATGTCGTCGGGTCAACGTCGGACTCGTCCACTACGGAGCCTCACGGGCACGTGTGCGCTCGACAGTTTGCTTGCCCGCCCCGGCGTTGCAGACCTGCCACACACTGTCGCCTATCTTGCTCGAGCTCCACATTCTGTGACGTCCGGCGCCTCGCCCATCTCTCGTGGTTTCATCGTCCTTCAGTCACTTTCCGCAGACTCTCACGACAGTAGCACGTGAACAGCTTCGGAAACGATTCGAAAACGAAACTAGTATCGTGAGCTCTTATCGCATCCCTCGTATATCGTCGGTGTATGTGACCAAAGCTGAGACGAGCCATAGAGCCTCGCGTTTTTATTCTTTTTATGAATGTCGACTTGCAGCACCTGTAACCACTTGAAAATAACCTACGGTCGAAATTTCAGAGGTGGATATGCAATAACAGGACAGTGTCGAATGTGAAGTCATATAAAAAAAATTGTTTATTCACACACAATATCTAACACACAGTAGATGCAATGAATACATAGACTCAGGCTTCCTAGATTTCCGAAATGCATATGACACTGTGTCACACTGTAAACCCATAGCCGCGATTCATTCAAACAGAGTATCTTCGAGGGTATGCGAGTGATTTGGTGCCTTTTTGTCAAGTAGAACTCACTGGAAGTGCCACCTAGATCAGGTGGTATCGATCTGCAGATTTTAGAGTACAGTGTCAACAAAGTTGTGAAACTAGTAAAGCGGTTATTCGGCATCATATTACATGAAGACTTAACTCTGCGGAAATATTGCTAGGTTATGTTGCAACCGTTTTTTAAGAAATTTGCTCCAACTGTTAAGGAATTTGTGTTAAGGTCTCTTTAATGAGAACAGTAAGGAAAGTAATAAGAAAAGTGGAAACTAATTTTTGTACCCGAGACAAATAATGTCACTTTGCAACTCGTACATCATGTACACACCATATTTTTACGTTACGACAGATTTTCAAAAAATATGGAGAAAAATCAAAAAGCACTGGGTTAGTTTTCATGGATTTAGAACATGCATATAATAGCATTCGAAGGAAACCGCTAAGAAAGCATTACATACAGCAGATATAGAGGACTGCTTATAAAGATAATATGTGCCAAATAAAAACTACTAATTCATTTTCACTGAAATTTAGAACGAGCAAAGCGCTGTTACAATGTTGCCCCAATGGTATTCAAAACATATATACATATTAGTCTCGCGAAATGGTTCGTAAATGTAAGAGAATGCGGTTAGGATTGCAGAGGGAACAATCTGCACCATTTGCTGACGACCAAGTCATCATAGCACAAGACGAGAAGGACGCAAGTTATATATTAATGAACATAAAAACTGCAGCTTACAGATTAATTATTATAAAATACACTCCTGGAAATTGAAATAAGAACACCGTGAATTCATTGTCCCAGGAAGGGGAAACTTTATTGACACATTCCTGGGGTCAGATACATCACATGATCACACTGACAGAACCACAGGCACATAGACACAGGCAACAGAGCATGCACAATGTCGGCACTAGTACAGTGTATATCCACCTTTAGCAGCAATGCAGGCTGCTATTCTCCCATGGAGACGATCGTAGAGATGCTGGATGTAGTCCTGTGGAACGGCTTGCCATGCCATTTCCACCTGGCGCCTCAGTTGGACCAGCGTTCGTGCTGGACGTGCAGACCGCGTGAGACGACGCTTCATCCAGTCCCAAACATGCTCAATGGGGGACAGATCCGGAGATCTTGCTGGCCAGCGTAGTTGACTTACACCTTCTAGAGCACGTTGGGTGGCACGGGATACATGCGGACGTGCATTGTCCTGTTGGAACAGCAAGTTCCCTTGCCGGTCTAGGAATGGTAGAACGATGGGTTCGATGACGGTTTGGATGTACCGTGCACTATTCAGTGTCCCCTCGACGATCACCAGTGGTGTACGGCCAGTGTAGGAGATCGCTCCCCACACCATGATGCCGGGTGTTGGCCCTGTGTGCCTCGGTCGTATGCAGTCCTGATTGTGGCGCTCACCTGCACGGCGCCAAACACGCATACGACCATCATTGGCACCAAGGCAGAAGCGACTCTCATCGCTGAAGACGACACGTCTCCATTCGTCCCTCCATTCACGCCTGTCGCGACACCACTGGAGGCGGGCTGCACGATGTTGGGGCGTGAGCGGAAGACGGCCTAACGGTGTGCGGGACCGTAGCCCAGCTTCATGGAGACGGTTGCGAATGGTCCTCGGCGATACCCCAGGAGCAACAGTGTCCCTAATTTGCTGGGAAGTGGCGGTGCGGTCCCCTACGGCACTGCGTAGGATCCTACGGTCTTGGCGTGCATCCGTGCGTCGCTGCGGTCCGGTCCCAGGTCGACGGGCATGTGCACCTTCCGCCGACCACTGGCGACCACATCGATGTACTGTGGAGACCTCACGCCCCACGTGTTGAGCAATTCGGCGGTACGTCCACCCGGCCTCCCGCATGCCCACTATACGCCCTCGCTCAAAGTCCGTCAACTGCACATACGGTTCACGTCCACGCTGTCGCGGCATGCTACCAGTGTTAAAGACTGCGATGGAGCTCCGTATGCCACGACAAACTGGCTGACACTGACGGCGGCGGTGCACAAATGCTGCGCAGCTAGCGCCATTCGACGGCCAACACCGCGGTTCCTGGTGTGTCCGCTGTGACGTGCGTGTGATCATTGCTTGTACAGCCCTCTCGCAGTGTCCGGTGCAAGTATGGTGGGTCTGACACACCGGTGTCAATGTGTTCTTTTTTCCATTTCCAGGAGTGTAGAATATCTTACTAGGGATATGGATGAACTGCCCACAGAGGAGAAAACATAGAAAATATTAACAAATTTTGCTACCTAGAGCCCATTTAATAAAAAGAAATTCACTCAGATTTAGAAATCAGTAAAAGAATTAGTAATGGAATAGGTTACTGGGACACTTAATTCAATCTTATGCAGCAGAAATGTGACGAAAGAACAAGAAGACTCATATTTAAATAGGTATTAGAGAACATAGTCGAGTATGGAGCAGAGATCTGGACTACTAATCACGCACCTATAAACAAGCTGAAAGTAACGGAAATGGATTTTTGTAGAAGATCAGCAAGGAGTTTAAGAAAATACCGTGTACGGAACTCCGAAGTGATGAAGACAGTGGAAATGAGGGATCGAATAAAATTACAGTCTACTGGCTTGTAAAAAGAATGGAGGAAACGACAGTAGCAACACTGAGATGTACATTGAGGCAAGAAGCAGAACAGGTCGAACAATGACTACGTGGTTTCAAAATATAGATATGCGGCAACGAGGTTTGGTGGAGAAGAGGAGAGTACACAGAATCGAAGTACCTGGAGGAACCTCTCAAGTGACAGTGTTGAGGACTTGAGCAACATTCATTCCAATAAGTCCGAGTGTATTGTTATGTACCAACAGAAATATGTACATAGAGAAAAGTCTCAATAAACAAATAAATAAAAAAAATGTTCAAATGGCTCTGAGCACTATGGGACTTAACTACTGAGGTCATCAGTCCCCTAGAACTTAAAACTACTTAAACCTAGCTAACCTAAGGACATCACACACATCCATGCCCGAGGCAGGATTCGAACCTGCGACCGTAGCAGTCGCGCGGTTCCGGACTGCGCGCCTAGGACCGCTAGACCACCGCGGTCGGCAAACAAGTAAATAAAACTCAATACAATATAGTGGACAGTTCAACAGAAATGAAGTAATATCGGGTGTGTTCATAGAAACACAACAGGAAAAAAATGTTTTCTTTATACATAAATGATTTATCATGAAGAATCAGCAGCATTATAACATCGTTAAATGTTGTGTGCACCAAAGTTCCGTCGTTGGACGATTTAGACAGTATTCCCATCCAGTGTAGTGAAGGGTGGGTGTCTTTAAATATGTGTGCCGCAAGATAATGTTCATAATCAAAAAAGAAGAATCCGAAAGTTTGCGATTGCAAAATTACTTGTGAAGATTTAGATCACGTCATATCATTCAGATAAGGTGAAGGTAACGCTACGATCGACACGGAGGTTGGTTTGAACTCAACATACTTGACAAGATTCAGTCCCGCAGGAGATGGTGTCTATGCTGTTACCTTCCTCTAACCTTTGTTATAGAATGGCAACTATAGTTTAACATTCACTCTCAACCGCAGTGCGACGCGGCATTTATGAAACTCACAAATATTGCCAGACGTGAAGGAAGAGATACGTGATGCATAGGAATTCTAGGAATAGCCAAGGATCTAACGCAAGACCTCTGCATTCATAGTGTGGCGCTTTATCTGAATACGTGACTAAGAAAAAGAAGCGATATGCTCGTAAAACAGGACAGAGACAGAAAATGAGAAGTGGGAAAGGCGAACGAAAATCTGATTTGTTGGAAGGGTTTTTGGAAAATGCAGTGCATCTGTTCTAGAGCACTGATGCAACCTTTTGCCGTACTGAACAGGCAGGTATCCGAGAAGAAACAGAACGAAATCAGAGACGCTCTGATGGGACCGTGACACATCGATATAGGCCATACGAAAAAGTAGCACAGATGATCGGGAGTATTAAATGGGTATCACTGAGAGAAAAGGAGACATTGTTTTCGCAAAACCCTTTTGGATACATTTACAGTATTAGTACGGGACTTTCTCACCAGTTCCCTGCCATCGTTGTGTATCCTGTGTAGGAAAGATGACGGTAAGGTAAGAAAGACCAGGGCATGCAGATAGTCCGTCACTCACTATGCAAATGGAGTAACACGGAAAGTCGACGATGTTGGTACTAAGTACCCTCCACCACGGTCTGTACTGACGCCTGTGAAATACACATACACACATCGATGAGTTGAATGCAAAGGAGAGGCTTCACTGATATTACGAGCACCAACCTCGACTGCTGGCCAGTGTAAATAAGTTGTGTAGTGCTCTGTGACTCTTTTTACACTATTTGCCACTGTAGTACATATGAAGCACACCATGGAATCTATTTTATTCATAATTTAGTTTTCAGCAAGTCCTATGGTTAAATTGAACGTAAAAGCACATGGTAAGGTCTATGAAACCGTCAATTCATTATTCCATATTGTCTTCATCTCACAATTTCTAGTCTTTCAAAATTACAATGGCTTCAGGACTCCAGCATACGGTATCTGGTCTTTAGAGTCAATAATGATCCGCCTCCGTGGCTGAGCAGTCAGTGTGTCTGACTATCACGTGGAGGACCTGGGTTCAGTTTCCAGTTTACAGGGATTTTTTCCTCGGCGGAGGAACTGAACGGGTACGTGAGGCCAACTGAGGAGCTGCTGGAGCGAGAAGTAGCTCCGAGGTCTGGAAACTGACAACGGCCCACGGATCGGCGTGCTGAGAACACGCCTGTCCGTACCGCACCTGAATGACGCTACTGCAGAGGACGACACGGCGGCCGGTCGGCACGCAGTGGCCACCAGTGCCGGAATGCGGAACTGACGCTGGTAATTTGATAATATCTTCAGATCTCTGGCATACAGTTTCTGGGGCCAGACGTAGTTATCATTTCTTCACTCCTCCAGCAAACAATCTACAATCTGTCAATGTAATAGCGTCTTCATTCCTCCAGCATACGATTTCTGGTTTTTCAAGGTATAATGTCTTCAGTCACAAGGTTAGGAGAGGTCGAGACACGATAGCTGAAGAATCTGTCTTCCCTAGGCTGTAAAATCGCTGGGTTTGAATATTATCCAGCCTTTGTAGGCAGCATTATGACAACCACCCTCATCCAGAATCAAAATATCGGTAACATTTCTTAAAGAGGAATGTTATAAACTGGACCGCTGTAACATACAAAAGTAAATACTTTTACAGTTACACTATTTACCGGCATCAGTTACTAATACAACTTAAATTGCTGGATTCCTGTATGTGGGAAAAATTAAAATCCACAAGAAAACAAACGAAGTGTAACAAAGTGACACCTGAAGCTCCAGCAGCTCAGCACCTGTCACAGGCTGAAGTCAGTGGACTTAATTATAACGTGAGCAAGTCCACAGTGTTCACGTGACAAAGGCTGCGGTAGGTCAGACACTCAGAGGAAACATTTCCCAGTCTATGGCCCGCATACCGGCCCCTCTGCCAGATCCCAGGAGCATTGTCTGGAGGCGCTGGAGCGCCCGCCCGGGCCGCTGCGCAGACCACCAGGGCCGATGCCCAGACGCCTGCATCGGCCGCAGTGGCCGTGCTCCTGGCTGGGATGACGTCGGGCCGCCGGTGGCGAGACCTGCGACACCACTGGTGCAGCTGGAATACCCCGGCCCTGGTGTCCCAGTTGTTGGGTTGCTCCGCCTTCCAATATGCAACCCCTGACCGGTTCATCATCATTTGAGAGTGAGCGGCAGACAATGGTGTGTGTGTGTCACTGGGCAGAAGGCGCAAGACTGAAAGGACCGCACACCGTGCTCCTTACGCCTTAGCGAGGGGTGTGAGGAGCTATCCAGTGTTGTCAATATCACTGCACCAGCACTGAATGTCGCTCCTGTTGGCCCAATGGCCGATTTTCCTGCCCAGTCTGGACAAGTTCAGAGAGCAGGTATTTTAGTAACTGGGAATTCCAACGTTAATTGGGTAATTATGCCCCCGAGTGAAGCAGCATGCAGTGCGGGAAAGAACGGCTGTGTGCACTCGATATGTTGCCGGGGGGGGAGGGGTCTCGCCAGCGACATGGAGGACTCTCTGCCAGCAGTTGCTGAGCACACTGGGTGCAAGCGGCTGTAAATTCACTGAGCTGACAAAACTCGTGCAACAGCAATAAGCTCATATACAGATGGTGGAGGTATTGCGCACACAACATATAAAAGAATAGCGCACTGGTACAGCTGTCGTTTGTACTGAGGTGATTCACATGAAAAGTTGCCGACGTGATTATGGCTGGACGACAGGAAACAACAGATTTAGAACGCGGAGTGGTAGTTGGAGCTAAACGCATTGGACATTCCATTTCGGAAATCGTTAGGGAATTTAATATTCCGAGATCCACTGTGCCGAGAACACCAAACTTTAAGCATTACCTCTCACCACAGACAACGCAGTGGCCTATGGCCTTCACTTAACGCCTAAAAGTAGTGGCATTTGCGTAGGGCTGTCAGTGCTAACAGACAGGCAACACTGCATGAAAGAACCACAGAAATCAATGTGGGATGTACGACGAACGTATCCTTTAAGACAGCGCTATGACCACGGACGAGCGATGCGAGTGCCTTTGCTAGCAGCACATCGCCTGCAGGTTCTCTCGTGGGCTCGTGACGATATCTGTTGGACCCTGGACGACTGAAAAACCGTGGCCTGTTCAGACGAGTCCCAGTTTCAATTGGTAAGAGACGATGGTATGGTACGATCTTCAGCAGATCCCAATTCTAAAAGATGATGATAGGGTTCGAGAGTGCCGCAGACCCCATGTCCCATGTCCACGTGTTTACATGGAATGGACTGCGTCCTCTGGCTCCGCTGAACCAATCATTGGCTGGAAATTGTTACGTTCGGCTACTCGGAGATCATTTTCAGCCATTCATGGACTTCATGTCCCCAAACAGGTATTTTTATTAACAACAGAGTCACTTAATTTTTCGCGATTGCTTTGAAGAAGATTCTGGACAATTCGAGCAAATGATTTAGCCACCCAGATTGCCAGACATGGATCCCGTCGAACAACTGTGGGACGTAACAGAGAGTCTCGTCCCTCTGGATTGGAGGTCTAAACCAAATTCTCAGACTTCTCTGCGTCGGTATGGTATGCGAATTTCTCGACTTTTGCTATCAGGTGAAGAGTTATAGGATTCCCCTTAATAGGCAGAAAGTTGCTCCTAGGGTAGCGTAGTATGTGTCGCATGCTGTAGGGGTTGTTAGGGAACCCCCCATCCCTTGGGATCAGAGACGCACTGCCTGCCAAATTGAAGTTAGATCTTTCACAATGATATAAGAGAATGCTCGTCTTTGAAGATATAGAAAAAGTTAAAATCATATTAGTAAACTGCACGAGTATGAAGGAAAGATCCCAGAATTAATATCCCTTATTGAATGTTATAATGGTCAGATAGTATTAAGAACAGAAAGTTGATTGAAACAAGAAATGAACAGCAATGAAACCCTACGTTCATACTGGAATATTTATGGTAACAACACGTTAGTCACCAATGCTGGATGCGTATTTATTACGGCAGAGATTTCGATAATATCTAGTGAGGTTAGCACAAATATTCAATGTATTAATCTGGATGAAGTTAAGTATCAAAGGTCGGTTAAAAATGTTAATCGGATGCTTTTATAGACCGCCAGGGTCAGGAGCTGTAGTGATAGAGCGCTTCATACACAACTTGCAGACTATCCTTAGTAATCTTCCTCCTCATATCGCTGTAGGCAGGGGACGACTTGAACTTGCCACGTGTAGACTGCGAGTCTCGTGCTATCAATACAGGTGTCGGAGACAAGGATATAAGACATTGTTCTCTATATCTTTTACAAAAATTACTTCGAGCAGATAATTAGAGAACCAACTCGTGAAGGTAACGTCTAAGACCTTGTAGTGACAAACAGACCTGAACTTATACAATCAGTTACCGTAGAGGAATTATCAGTGATAATAAGGCTGTGATAGCAACTATGTGCACGAGATTTACACGGAATGTTAAGAAACATAGTAAATTATTTTTGCTTAGCATGAGTGATAGGATACATATTTCAAAGTATCTGCGTAGGCAGCATCAAATATTCAGTGCTGAGGACGAAGATGTGGAGTACAAATAGGAAACATTCCAAAACATCGTTTAGCGTGCCATAAAACAAGGTCTTAAGGGATGGGAAAGAGCCACCGTCGCTCAATAGCCATCTTAGATAACTGTTAAATAAACAAAGAGAGCTTCATCATAGATTCGAGACAAGTAAAAATCTAGCTGACAAACGAAAGCCGAACGAAGCGAATATGAGCGTAAGGAGAGCAGAGAGACAAACGTTCAATAATTGAAGTACAGTTTCGTCAACAGATCTGAGTAAAAACCGTGAGAGATTTTGGCCTCACATAACATCAGTAAGCGGTTCGAAATTCTCTCTTCATTGACTCAACGACCATACGGGCACTGGAACTCAAGATAACGGAGAGAAGACCAAAATACTGAACTCGGTCTTCCGAAATTGTTTCAGCGAAGAAAATCGTAGCACGATTACTACTTTCAATAATTGTACGAACGTCGAAATGGCAGTTATTGAGATCACCGATCGCGGAATAGCAATGCAACTACAATCGCTTAGCAGTGGAAAGGCATTGGGACCAGATGAGATACCCATAAGATGCTACAAAGATAATGTGAAAGAACTTGCTTCCTTTCTAGCACCAGTTTGTCGTAAACCGCTGGAACAACGAAGGCCGCCTGACGGACGACTGGGAGAAGGAGCAGAGGTCGCTCCCGTCGCCTGCCGCAGGGCGGGTGCGCGCAGTCACAGTTACACCCCTGTACACAGAGATCCAGCGAAACTCGGCTCGCTCTATTCCTCCATGAGATCCACAGCGCTGTAGACAAGGGCTCTCAGGTGTTCCTCGACTTCAGGAAGGCATTGGACACCGTCCCGCAATGCCGATTAGTGAAAAAAAAAAACACGAACTTACCCAGTATCGGACCAGATTTGAGACTGGACACAAGACTTCCTTATAGATAAAAGTCAACACGTCGCTCTTAACGGATCAAAATCGACAGATGTAAAGGTAATTTCCGGAGTTCCCCAAGGAAGTGTGTTTGGACGGTTACTGTTGACAATGTACATAAATGTTCTAGTAGTAACCGTCGAAAGCTCCTTTGGTGTGGTTGTCTATAAAAAGTAGAAACCTCAGAAGACAGCATCGATTTGTAGAGCGACCGGTATAAGATTGGTGAACTTCGCAAGCTTTGGCTGTTGACCCTGAACGTAAATAAATGAAACATACTGCACACATTCATGGGAAAAGGAATCCACTACTGTACAGCTACACTATTGAAGACAAATTGCTGGAGACCCCATCGTAACACACCTAGGAGTAACTAGAAGCAGCCGGCCGGAGTGGTCGTGCGGTGCTAGGCGCTACAGTCTGGAACCGCGCGACGGCTACGGTCGCAGGTTCGAATCCTGCCTCGGGCATGGATGTGTGTGATGTCCTTAGGTTAGTTAGGTTTAAGTAGTTGTAAGTTCTAGGGGACTGATGACCTCAGAAGTTAAGTCCCATGGTGCTCAGAGCTATTTGAACCACTTTTTTTTTTAAACTAGAAGCACAACGACCTTACGAGGAATGACCACATAAAACAGTAGGAAAAGGAGATGCCAGACTAAGATTGATAGGAAGAATCTTCAGGAAATGTAACACCCCGACGAAGGAAGTGGCTTACAGGCCGCTTGTTTGACCAATTCGTAAGTACTGTTCATCAGTCTTGGCTCCATACCAGGTGGAATTGATGGAAAAGATAAAGAAGATCCAACGAAGAACGGAAGAGTGGCGGACTTCGCCATTGGATCGCTTCAGACGGCGCGAGAGCGTTACAGAGACGCTCATTAAATACCAGCGGCAGGCGCTCCAAGAAAGGTGTGTTGTGCTTCTCGGAAAGGTTTATACTGAAATTTCGAGAGAGTACTTCCTGAGAAAATTCGGGCAACTGTTGCTTCCTGCCACAGACATACGGAGAAATGACCACGGCGAGAAAATTGAGAAGCTACAGTTAATAAAGAGTATACAAACATCATCATTTCATCCTCATCGACACGCCATTCGCCGAAGGGCGTCACCTCAGAAACTTGCACCAGGCGGTCAGGTCTACCCGCCGGAAGGCCCTCGCCACACGACATTTCATTTCATTTGCAGAATACTTGCAAAATGCAACAGCTCTATTAGAGAGACTGCTTACACTACGCTTGTCCGTTCTCCTCTGGAGTATTGATGTGCGGTGTGGGTGCCACGTCAGATAGGATTGACGGAAGACGTCGAAAAAGTTCAAAGACGGGCAGCTCGTTTTGTATTATCGCGATGTAGAGGAGACACCACGTACCACGGATATGATACGCGAATTGGGGTGGCAGTCGTTGAAACAAGGCGCCTTTTTTTTTTCGGCAGGATCTCCTCATTAGATTTCAGTCACCACCTTTCTCCTCATAGTGTGAAAATATTTTGTTGGCGCTCACATAGGGAGGAATGATCATCATAATAAAGGAACAGGAATCGGAGATCGCACAGAAAGATTTAACAGTTCGTTTCCGTGCTGTGTTCGACAGTGTGATAGTACAGAAATAGCTCTGCCACGTACGTAATTGTAAATTGCCACTAAGTCTGTTTGCAATCGTAATTTTAACTGACTTCTTGCTCATTAAACTGAGTCACCAATTAAAACACTAATTACAGACCTACAGAGTCTGAAAGCGGGACAGCAGAGTGGGCACTGATCCCGCCACGCCCGCTGCAGACTGCAGTTCGGAGTTGTTATTCGCTTCAGGATTCTCGTACAACATAGGTAACCATCAGTTTTCTGGGATATGTCGCCTTTAAAATTTAGTTCTTGTAGCACGACACGTCTCGAAACTGGTCATCTCATATATACAAAAAAAAATGTGAATTTTAGAGTCTTGCATCCCGCCCCCTCGATAAATTTCTGCGGATGTCCACGTAAACGCCTTCAGTCTTAAAATCAGAAGTTAACCACTGCCTAAATGTTGTTATTGGTGTGGTCTTCAGTCCAAAGACTGGTTTGATGCTGTGCAAGCACCTTCACCTCCGAGTAACTACTGTGGTGACCTACATCCTTCTGAATCTGCTTACTGTATTCATCTCCTGCTCTCCCTCTAGGATTTTCACCCCCCCCCCCCCCATGCTTCCCTCCAGTACTAAATTGATGATGCCTTGATTTCTCAGAACGTGTCATACCAACCGATCCCTTCTTCTAGTTGCCGGCGCTGTGGCCGAGCGGTCTGGAACCGCCGCCCGCTACGGTCGCTGGTTCGAATCCTGCTTTGGTCATGGATGTGTGTGATGTCCTTAGGTTAGTTAGGTTTAAGTAGTTCTAAGTTCTAGGGGACTGATGACCTCTGATGTTAAGTCTCATAGTGCTCAGAGCCATTTTACAGGGAAATTTTCGGTTTGTACTCGTAATGCATTTGAATAATAGTGAACACGTGTATATCGCTAAATTACGAGAAACGCTATTGGGGCAGTCAGTCATGCAATGGAATTGTCCTTAGTGGACTGCAGACCGTATTGTTTCGCAGTAATTCTTCCTATTTATTTTCTAAGTTCGGGAACAATGAGCATTTGCCGGCCGAAGTGGCCGTGCGGTTAAAGGCGCTGCAGTCTGGAACCGTAAGACCGCTACGGTCGCAGGTTCGAATCCTGCCTCGGGCATGGATGTTTGTGATGTCCTTAAGTTAGTTAGGTTTAACTAGTTCTAAGTTCTAGGGGACTAATGACCTCAGCAGTTGAGTCCCATAGTGCTCAGAGCCATTTGAACCAATGAGCTTTTCTAGCATTTCAGTGATTTGCAATACCTTACGTAGAATTGTTTAAACTGAAATTGAGTTGGATAGGAGACTGTCACCTTTCGCAGCTGACGCACATCTTCTCATGACCGTACGTCCCACTAATAGCTTAACGATACCACAGATGCTGCGATTTAACCGATCTCGCTATGGGGATGTTATGCGATGTTTCCGGAATCCGTGCTTGCTGGAACGGAGGAAGGTATTCTGTTGGATGTAACTCATTACGATTGACTTCAGAATGTATTCCAATGCCGGCCGCTGTGGCCGAACGGTTCTAGGGGCTTCAGTCCGGAACCGCGCGACTGCTGCGGTCGCAGGTTCGAATCCTGCCTCGGGCACGGATGTGTGTGATGTCCTTAGGTTAGTTAGTTTTACGTAGTTCTAAGTTATAGGGGAGTGATTACCTCAGATGTTGAGTCCCATACAGCTCAGAGCCATTTGAACCATTTGTATTCCAACATTCGACAACGGATGGATGCGAAAGGTATTGGACCATAACTTCGTGGATGACGTCCGTTATCATTCTTGCACACAGGTGTGATCTGTTCTTTCTTCTAACTTCTGGGCAAATATTTTTACTGGAGGGATCCATAGTGTGGAGGTTACAAGAGTGGCTAAGTCATGTGAAAATGCTGTACACAATCTGACGGGGACTCCGTCGGGCATTGTTCAGTTTTAACGATGCAGCTGCTTCTCAACTGTGCTGACACTAAATCCATAACCTCGACGGCTGGCTGGAGCACGAGGGTCGCACGGCCCAGCTCAGACTCGCTGCTCGGCCGTTGCGCTCCGGAGGGCGTCGACAAGACGGGCCCAGCGCGGCGGCGGCGGCGGCTTTTCCAGAGGCGCAGTTCTCGCACCACTTTCACTCGAGGATTCCGACTCGGTCCGATTGGACTGGGAGCAAGGGGAACTTCAAACAGGTGTATCCAGTCGACTGTGGGTACTAAAAGTCTTCAGAAATTACCGTATTTTATATGCGCCACGTTGGCGTCGGAAATGCAGAGACGAAGAAAATGTTTTCGCTATTCGTGCCGTAGAACTAACTATCAGCTTTTAATTTACTACTAATTCTATTTACAACACAGTTTGTAGAAGGTATTCGCACGTTATACCGAATGTTCTTCCAAAACTATATGATTCTACGAGACGTAGTACTGGAAATACGACGTCTGAGACACTGTGCTGCGTGAAAAAACTGGCGCATCATGCACGCTATTTTAATTTTTTACTTCTTTACTACAATATGTACTCGCAACACATTTCGCACACAGTATTCACCTACACCACTGATTGTACACGCAAAATTATATCATTCTGCGACACACAGTCCGAGACACATTAGGTCATAAACATTCAGCTGCTTGAAAATGAAACAGCAGAGCGAAATTCGCGAAAGATACAGACGAAATATGTCTACAAATATGCGCGAAATGTGTTGAATACATGTGAAATGTGTGTACGCGGACAAGCCGTGGGTAAATAGCTCTTCCTAAATCCCTGGATCGATTTCAGCCAAACTTGGTACACGTATTACTAACTATCTGAAGAAGAAATGCTGTGGGGTTAAGAACAAGTAGCCTCCTACTGTGGTGGGGTGATAACGTGGGGAGATCAGGGCGGAGGAGAAGATGGACAGACATAAACAGTGGTACAGGGGATGGAGAAATGAACAGAAAGCGAAGAGCAGGAGAAGGGTAGAGCGAGGTTAGAGGGGAGACAGACCGGAAAGGAAGAGGAAATGGACAGAGAGAGGGGGAGGAAAAGTTTGACAGAGAGGGGCGGGACACTGAGAGATGGAGGAGGACACAGATGAACAGGCGGAGAGGAAGAGATGCACAGAGGGGGAAGCAGCAGAAGGAGGAGGAGTGGGGGGGGGGGGGGGGGGGGGGGGGAAGTGATAGACAGAGAGAGATCGACTTATAGAAGACTGGAATAAATACATATCGAGTAACGCCGGGTACTCAGCCACTTGAGAATAAAACTGGTTTTGTTTGCCAGAAAATATGCCGATTTTGTTTTGTAAGAGGACAAAGCAGTAAAACAACATAAAAGCTGTCCTCATCATGGGGGTCGTTCTACACACATATAACTGAACTTTTCGAACAACTTTTTAAACAATACCAACATTAGGATTAATAAATTACGTTTTTACATATTACAGTAACGAAACTATAAGTCGCTTTAGCGACTAGGCATGCGTACGGAGATTTCTAGTTCCAGTTGCCATTGGCAGCATTGCATCTTCGCCGTCAGTCTCGAGTGGTGCATTCCTGTACCTCCACTGAGTCACAGACCAGCGCTCTCCACGTGATGACAAACGTAACAGAGAACGCTGTCCCCTGTAGGGCGTGTCCGTTGGATCTCATCGGTGATGAGAGCGCGACCGCTTTCGCTGCCATCTGTTGCTATCCCTTCGCTACGCTACTCAATTTGGGGCCACACGAGCGGAATGTTTCCACGTTCTACGGCGAGACTCTGCTCGCGAGTTCTGTAGCGGCGTGGCTACCTGCAGAATGGAATGCGACAGCCAAATATCGAGTCGTCTACTGTGCCTCTAAAAAAATTGTTTTATGTATACGAAGCAAAACTTTTACTTTTTGTGTAAAAAAAATTAAAAATTAGTGTTTAGGGACTCACGTTCTCCGCGAAGTATTCTTTCTGATTCCATTTTGAGATAGCAAAAAAAAAAAAAAAAAAAAAAAAAAAAAAATGGTTCAAATGGCTCTGAGCACTATGGGACTTAACTTCTGAGGTCATCACTCCCCTAGAACTTAGAACTACTTAAACCTAACTAATCTAAGGACATCACACACACTATCCATGCCCGAGGCAGGATTCGAACCTGCGACCGTAGCGGTCGCGCGGTTCCAGGCTTGAGATAGCAACTCGATAGTAAAATTTGATTCTTTTTCATCTTACAAGCCCACATTTCTGCTTGAGAGGGAACTGGCTTATTCCATTATTGCTTATAGTTATTACGATGCTTCAAAATTAAGTAACTCACGATAAATAATCGACAAGTTCATTCTGAAAAGGTAGTCGCCGGCCAGTTTATGCTATGCTTAAGGTCATACATTGCTGCCTACGAAATATAGCTGACACATCGAAATTGCTTTTAAATCTGTAAGAAGATCCATATCTATTTCCATTCTCGAGTAAGTTTTGTTGGTTAACCGTGACGAACTAGGGTGCGCTCAGTTGATCCTATCGCCACACACAGTGCGAACTTGTGGCTCGTGTTTCTCCTTTTTATGTGGCTTACGTCGTCAGTTGCAGTCGCTCTATAAGTTAACATTGCATTAAGAACCGCTGTCACTTTAAAACATTTTTAGACAGTCACCAAAGTTAGCTACTTACTGCATGCGCCTTTCTTCCTTATCTGCAGGAACTGTTTCGTTCACGAAACATTCAGTAATTGCTTTTATTAACATATGGTCAAATAAATGACGTTCGTTTAAGCGAGTAATGACAATGAAGTTGGATTTTGTTATTGATACAACTAAAGCGTGCTCTGTGTTCTGCATGATTATTTAAACGGAAGAAATAGTCACCAACTTGAAGCCACGGCTATTGTGAAAGCATCTGAGTTTCCCACAAACTTGGATGAAAGATGAAGAAATGTGTCAACAATAAGAAACAGAAATGTAATGGCAAAATAGTTAGTAGCTGACGCTGGTAAAGTGCCTTGGCAGAATATCAAAACTGAGATATTACATGAAGCAGAATATGAGTTGTCATATGCAATCTCCTCTGTATATACAATTTGTTAATCTGATTGCTCTATCCTGTTGTTATCGGTAGCTGTACTTGTAAAATCGCCTGATACATAACAAAACAAATAATCTGCTACTGTTGACTCTTTCTCACACTAACCAAAAATCCGTTTTAGAGCAGTGCTTGCTCAAACGTGGTTTGCTTAACGTTCTATTTTTACTGAAGGCTACTCTTTCCAGTAATGTAATTGTGCAAGGTGATCATACGGTTAAATTCATGTGATACAAAGGGAACGATACCATTACTGCCGATTCTCCACGACACAATTGTGGAACAGTATCCCTACCCCATGAACCATGGACCTTCCGTTGGTGGGGAGGCTTGCGTGCCTCAGCGATAGAAATGGCCGTACCATAGGTGCAACCACAACGGAGGGGTATCTGTTGAGAGGCCAGACAAACATGTGGTTCCTGAAGGAGGGCAGCAGCCTTTTCAGTAGTTGCAGGGGCAACAGTTTGGATATTGACTGATCTGGCCTTGTAACACTAACCAAAACGGCCTTGCTGTGCTGGTACTGCGAACGGCTGAAAGCGAGGGGAAACTACGGCCGTAATTTTTCCGAGGGCATGCAGCTTTACTGTATGATTAAATGATGATGGCGTCCTCTTGGATAAAATATTCCGGAGGTAAAATAGTCCCCCATTCGGATCTCCGGGCGGGGACTACTCAAGACGACGTCGTTATCAGGAGAAAGAAATCCGGCGTTCTACGGATCGGAGCGTGGAATGTCAGATCCCTTAATCGGGCAGGTAGGTTAGGAAATTTAAAATGGAAATGGATAGGTGAAGTTAGATACAGTGGGGAATTAGTGAAGTTCGGTGGCAGGAGGAAAAAAGACTTCTGGTCAGGTGAATACAGGGTTATAATTACAAAATCAAATAGAGGTAATGCAGGAGTAGGTTTAATAATGAATAAAAAAATAGGAGTGCGGGTAAGCTACTACAAACAGCATAGTGAACGCATTATTGTGGCCAAGATAGACACGAAGCCCACGTCTACTACAGGAGTACAAGTTTATATGCCTACTAGCTCTGCAGATGACGAAGAAATTGATGAAATGTATGATGAGATAAAAGAAATTATTCAGGTAGTGAAGGGATACGAAATTTAATAGTCATGGGTGACTGGAATTCGAGAGTAGGAAAAGGGACAGCTGGAAACATAGTGGATGAATATGGATTGGGGGAGAGAAATGAAAGAGGAAGGCGTCTGCTAGAATTTTGCACAGAGCATAACTTAATCATAGTTATCACTTGGTTCAAGAATCATAAAAGAAGGTTGGTATGGATGGAAGAATCCTGGAGATACTAGAAGGTATAAGATAGATTATATAATGGTAAGACAGAGATTTAGGAACCAGGTTTTAAATTGTAAGACATTTCAAGGGGCAGGATGTAGACTCTGACCACAATCTATTGGTTATGAACTGTAGATTAAAACTGAAGGAACTGCAAAAAGCTGGTGAATTTAAGGAGATGGGACCTGGATAAACTGAAAGAACCAGAGGTTGTAAAGAGTTTCAGGGAGAGCATAAGGGAACAAATTGACAGGAATGGGGGAAAGAAATACAGTAGAAGAAGAATGGGTAGCTCTGAGGGATGAAGTAGTGAAGGCAGCAGAGGATCAAGTAGGTAAAAAGACGAGGGCTAATAGAAATGCTTGGGTAACAGAGGAAATATTGAATTTAATTGATTGAAAGGAGAAAATATAAAAACGCAGTAAATGAAGCAGGCAAAAAGGAATACAAACGTCTCAAAAATGAGATCGACAGGAAGTGAAAAATGGCTAAGCAGGATGGCTAGAGGACAAATGTAAGGATGTAGAGGCTTATCTCACTAGGGGTAAGATAGATACTGCTACAGAAAAATTAAAGAGACCTTTGGAGAAAAGAGAGTCACTTGTATGAATATCAAGAGCTCAGATGGAATCCCAGTTCTAAGCAAAGAAGGGAAAGCAGAAAGGTGGAAGGAGTATATAGAGGGTCTATACAAGGGCGATGGACTTGAGGACAATATTATGGAAATGGAAGAGGATGTAGATGAAAGATTAAATGGGAGATACGATAGCCGGCCGAAGTGGCCGTTGCGGTTAAAGGCGCTGCAGTCTGGAACCGTAAGACCGCTACGGTCGCAGGTTCGAATCCTGCCTCGGGCATGGATATTTGTGATGTCCTTAGGTTAGTTAGGTTTAACTAGTTCTAAGTTCTAGGGGACTAATGACCTCAGCAGTTGAGTCCCATAGTGCTCAGAGCCATTTGAACCATTTTTGGAGATACGATACTGCGTGAAGAGTTTGACAGAGCTCTGAAAGACCTGAGTCGAAACAAGGCCACGGGAGCAGACAACTTTCCATTGGAACTACTGATGGCCTTGGGAGAGCCAGTCCTGACAAAACTCTACCATCTGGTGAGCAAGATGAATGAGACAGGCGAAATACCCTCAGACTTCAAGAAGAATATAATAATTCCAATCCCAAGGAAAGCAGGTGTTGACAGATGTGAAAATTACCGAACTATCAGTTTAATAAGTCACAGCGGCAAAATACTAACGAGAATTCTTTACAGACGAATGGAAAAACTGGTAGAAGCCGACCTCGGGGAAGATCAGTTTGGATTCCGTAGAAATGTTGAAACACGTGAGGCAATACTGACCCTACGACTTATCTTAGAAAATAGATGAAGGAAAGGCAAACCTACATTTGTAGCATTTGTGAACTTAGAGAAAGCTTTTGACAATGTTGACTGGAATACTCTCTTTCAAACTCTAAAGGTGGCTGGGGTAAAACACAGGGAGCGAAAGGCTATTTACAATTTGTACAGAAACCAGATGGCAGTTATAAGAGTCGAGGGGCATGAAAGCGAAGCAGCGGTTGGGAAGGGAGTGAGACAGGGTTGTAGCCTGTCCCCGATGTTATTCAATCTGTATATTGAGCAAGCAGTAAAGGAAACAAAAAAAAATTCCGAGTAGGTATTAAAGTCCATGGAGAAGAAATAAAAACATTGAGGTTCGCCGATGACATTGTAATTCTGTGAGAGACAGCAAAGGATTTGGAAGAGCAGTTGAACGGAATGGACAGTGTCTTGAAAGGAGGATATAAGATGAACATCAACAAAAGCAAAACGAGGATAATGGAATGTAGTCGAATTAAGTCGGATGATGCTGAGGGAATTAGATTAGGAAATGAGACCCTTTAAGAAGTAAAGGAGTTTTGCTATTTGAGGAGCAAAATAACTGATAATGGTCGAAGTAGAGAGGATATAAAACTGGCAATGGCAAGGAAAGCATTTCTGAAGAAGAGAAATCTGTTAATATCGAGTATAGATTTAAGTGTCAGGAAGTCGTTTCTTAAGGTATTTGTATGGAGTGTAGCCATGTATGGAAGTGAAACATGGACGATAAATAGTTTGGACAAGAAGAGAATAGAAGCTTTCGAAATGTGGTGCTACAGAAGAATGCTGAAGATTAGATGGGTAGATCACATAACTAATGAGGAGGTATTGAATACAATTGGGGAGAAGAGGAGTTTGTGGCACAACTTGACAACAAGAAGGGACCGGTTGGTAGGACATGTTCTGAGGCATCAAGGGATCACAAATTTAGCATTGGAGGGCAGCGTGGAGGGTAAAAATCGTAGAGGGAGACAAAGAGATGAATACACTAAGCAGTTTCAGAAGGATGTAGCTTGCAGTAAGTACTGGGAGAAGAAGAAGCTTGCACAGGATAGAGTAGCATGGAGAGCTGCATCAAACCAGTCTCAGGACTGAAGACAACAACAACAACAACAACAACAACATCCTTTGCAACACCTTGTAAAAAATTATAATGCATGCCAGCACTGATGTTTCATATTTATCAGTCCTTCATTGCATTTGTTGTGCATAATTATATACTTATCTTTATACGAACAATGAGTACGTTAGACATGTTTAACGCGAAGAATATGAATTCGAAATGACTTAATATCTGTTACGTCATTTCGAATTTTCCTAAATATTTGATCTGTCTAGTCCTTAGACGGACGTAAAAAAAACTCAGCATAACTGCCACTGAATTAGTCTATTAGCCAGACTGTCACCGCTGACGATTCTCTGGTTTAAAAATGCGTGACGCGTTTCGAGAATCTAAATCTTAAATTCTATCCAATCGTAACTGATCGTGTAGCCCAAAGTATTACTACAGTCATGAAGACATGAAAAGAAACACAAGCAGATTCACTTTACTGGAACTCTATGCGAAATCTAGAAATGATCCACAATAAATGTCACACCACGATGTATGTTTTTTGATTCTACCCTTGCATTCAACGGTCCTTCTTTCCGAAATACAATGCCTTTTTTTTGCCACCATAAATAAAATTTCTTTGCAACTAGAAGATACATCACGGAAGACGCTATTTCTTATTTCACCAGTCTTCTGACTGATATGATGCGGCCCGCAATGAATTCCTGTCTAGCATGAACCTTTTCATCTCAGACTACGTCCTCAATTATATGCTGGATGTATTCCAATCTCTGCCTTCCCCTACAATTTTTACTCTTCCATTTCGCTCCAGTATCATGGATATCGTTCCCTGATGCCTTAACACGTCTTGCCATCTTGTCAGTGTTTCCGATATAATCCATTCCTCGCCGATTCCTTGTCCTATCAATCCATCTAATTTCCAACATTCTTCTGTAGCACGACATCTTAAGTAATTTGAATCTCTTCTATTCCATTTTTTCCACAGTTCATATTTCACTATCATACAGCGCTGTGCTCCAAACATAGATTCTCAGATATTTCGTCTTCAAATTAAAGCCTTTGTTTGATACTAGCAGATTTCTGTCGGCTAGGTATGTCCTTTTTGCCAGTGTTAATCTGCTTTTTATGTCCTCCTTGTTCCGTCCGTCATGGGTTATTTTGCCAGTTAGATAGCACAACTACTTCATATAATTCGTGATCACCAGTTCTAATGTTAAGTTCTCGCTGTTCTCTTTTCTGCTGTTCCCCGTTACTTTCGTCTTTCTTCGATTTACTCTCAATCCATACTGTGTACTCATTAGCCTGTTCATTCTGTTCAACAGACCTGGTAATTCTTCTTTTTCAATGAGGATAGCAACGTCATCAGCAAATCTTATCACTGATATCCTTTCACCTCGAGTTTTAATCCCACTCCTGAACCTTTCTTTTATTTTCATCGTTGGTTCTTCGCTTTATAGATTGGACAGTCGAGGTGAAAGACTGCATCCCTGCCTTACATCCTTTTTAATGCGGACACTTCACTCTTTGTTTTCCGCTCTTATTGTTCCCTCTTGGTTCTTTTACACACTGTATACCAGCAAACCCACAGTTCTCCGCCGTTGCTAAGCGTGTCTGGGAACTGTATAAGCGTCCTACTCTCCTCTCTCTGTCCATCTCCTCATGTCCCTCTTCATGTCCATCTCCCACATCTCACCGTCCATCTCCTCCTCTCCCCCAATCTCTCCCCCTCGTCTCTGTTCATCTCCCCCTCCCCTTCTCTGCCCATCTCCTTTTCCCCACTCTCTCTCTCTCTCTCTCTCTCTCTCTCTCTCTCTCTCTCTCTCTCTCTCTGACCTTGAGCCTTGCCTACTGCAAATGAAATTTGCACTGGTAAATGTGGGCACTTAAAATGAATATGTAAATCTGGTGGGATCATTAACAGGAGGGGTACAGGGGAGACTGCACCAGCTGCTGGATATGTGAGGACAGTAGCTTCAGCGACAACATTTATCGTAGTTTTAATGTGTGAATTCGTAGGATTACAAAGTTTCGGATGATTCTGATTGCATACTAATAATATAATCACAAGTAGATAAGCCATAAACACAGGGTCCCTGTTAAAATTTACTGCGACGAAGAAAGCATGTCAGCAAAATGTTGTGTATACATTTTTTGTATAAAATTATATATAAGGAAAAAGAATATATGCGGAAGAAACAATTTGTCAAATTGTTTAAGTGCCCTGATGTCTATTAAGTTAAAACTGACTGCCAAAAAGAAAACAAAACCGCACATTTTCAGAGCACAGCGTTTTTTCTCTCGCAGTCAGATGCAGCCTATGTCCGTCAGGCTATGTCAGTAGAGTATCGTGTAACAGTCTGAAGTAAAACGGTGAAAACGTTTCGAATTTTTTGTCACAACATTTCCCTTTATGCATTGAATATATAATTATATAGTACATGGAAATGAAATTAAGTCCCACGCTTCTTGACAGAGCGTAGGGGATGGAAGCGGGAGCAACGCCGTACTAGGCGACGTCCTAGTGCAGGTGGTTTGCCGTTGCCTTCCGAATGATGATGATGACGACGACGACGACACCCAGTCATCTCGGGGCAGGTTAAAATCCCTGACGCCGCCGGGAATCGAACCCAGGACCCCGTGCTCGGGAAGTGAGAACGCTACCTCGCGACCACGAGCGGCGGACACATAGCAAATAAATTTAAAAATATACAGCCAATGTCTGTCCAAATGTTTATTAGAGAATCGTGTAAAAATGTTAAAATAAATTGGTCAAGAACCTTTCGAGATTTTTGCTAACAATGTTTCCCCTTTAAAGAGCACATATATATTTATTTACCAAATAAATTTAAAAATATGTAGCCTATGTCCATCTGAAAGTTTATTAGAGTATCGTCTAAAAATAGGGAATAAATCGGTCGAGAATTTTTCGAGATTTATACTAACAACGCTTCCCCTTCATGTATTGCATACATATTTGTGTACCACATACATTTAAAGAGCATATAGCCTATGTCCGCCAGAAAGTTTCTTAGAACATGGTGTGAAAATGTGAAGTAAATCGATCATGAAAGTTTGGAGAATTTTTGTAACAATGTTTCCGCCTTATATTTATGTGTGTCCGTCTGAATGTCTATTAGGGCATCGTGCAAAAATCTGAGGAAAATCGACGAAGAATATTTCGAGATTTTTGGTGACAATTTTAAATAACGACTTATCTCCCTATCTCTCTCGACACTGTTAGTAGAAAATTCGTGGAAAAGTTCTTGACCAATTTACTTTAGATTTTTACACAATAATAAAAGTTCGGACGGACATAGACTACAAAATACATATAAATCGGTCACGAACTTTTCGAGAATTTTTGGTAACAAGTGAAACTACAACTTGTCGTATATACGAGAGCAGTTAAGCAGATTGTGCGATAGTTCTCACACTTGGTGGCTCTTGCAATCTCCAGAACTGAGTGGATGATTTTTTCCGAAAGTTTGACGGTATATAGCCAATCGCACACATTCAACACATCAAAGTCAACGTGAATAATCGTTTTGTTGCCACTTCTCCCGAAGATTTCAGAAATTCCGATGGAATGATATCTCCCCCCCCCCCTTTTTTCAGATCTCCAGTAGTATTTCTTCTCTCTCATTCCTACTACCAAGCCGATATTATCCTGTAGCCCTTTCTTCAATTCCCACCCCCCCCCCCCTTCGACCATTTTCCAATCCCCGCATGACTATTAGATGTTCGTCACTCTTTACATACCGAATCACCCGTTCAATATGCTCGTATACTTGCTCTATTTCTTCATCTTCTGCTTGTGATTTCGACATGTACACCTGAACCATTGCTGCCGTTATCGGTTTGCTGTCGATTCTGATGAGAAGAATCCAATCGCGGAACCGTTGACAGTCACTCACTCTCTGCCCAGCCTGTCCTACTCCCGTTATACCATTTGTGCTGCTGCTGTCGAGTTTACACTATGCTCGTCTGACCAGAAACTCTCGTCTTCTTTCCATTTGACTTCAGCGGCCGCCACGTCCAGCCGGCTTGTCCAGCTCCAGCGTACCGGCCGAGCCCGGGCGTCAACAAGGAAACAGGCAGCGCTGGGGAGGCGGGACCGACTCGCGGAACTAGTTTCTGAATCGTCTGCACTGCTATAGGGATGGTTAAGGTTTGATATGCTATGGGCAGGGCGTTCTCAATCCTTTACAAAGAAAAATAACGCGTAATGTAAAATGATGGATGTAATATAAAAAAAGGACGTACTGTAACAAGGAAATAGTTAAATTCAAAGTAGATGGTTTGGTTGGTTCAAAAGGCTCTGAGCACTATGCGACTTAACTTCTGAGGTCATCAGTCGCCTAGAATTTAGAACTAATTAAACCTAACTAACCTAAGGGCATCACACACATCCATGCCCGAGGCAGGATTCTAACCTGCGACCGTAGCGGTCGCTCGGTTCCAGACTGTAGCGCCTAGAACCGCACGGCCACTCCGGCCGGAGTAGATGGTTTAACTAAGCTTATTCGTTGCGGATGTTATAGAACCCGTGGCTGTTTATGCAACGTAAGTACATAAAACTGCAACCAGTCCGTTTTTTTGAAATAGTTATTTATTCATTCCACGAACCGGTTTTCGAACCTTTTCTGGCTGATCTTCAGATGGTGTACAGGACGTTACATAGGTATTTCAAGTATAATGCTGGCTGGTGGCACTGCGACAGGAAGATGGAACAAGCTTTAATGCATCGATATGAGTATTGTTTATCTGTCAATTTGGTTCCAAAATTTAGCTTTTTACTTACTGCGACAGTATGGGCATCTTTTGTTGGTACTAACCGACCATCACAATGGAAGCACACAGATGGATATTAACGACAAAAGCCGCCCATACCGTCGCAATAAGTACAAAACTAAATGTTGGAACAAAATTGGCAGATAAACAACACTCATGGCGATGCGTTAAAGCATACGTATGTTTTTGGATAGGGTCCGCCTTTAGTAAAACACAATTTTGTTTTTTAACCCAAACATGTTTCACTGCAGTTGCAGCATCTTCAGTGGGCTTTTATTTTTCATCTGTTAAAGATAAAGAGTGTTCTTTGTTGTTTGTATATATGTAGCTATTAGATTTTAAATCGTAATTACAAATATTTGAAAAAAAACACATAAATAACGAATTCATTGCTTTTTACCATATGGTGTGGTTTTTCTAATGAGTTGTGTTTCTACAGTGACCGTTTTGTCATTAAAGCATGTTTCATCTTCTTGTCGCAGATCCAGCACCCAGCATTTTGCTTGAAATCGCTATGTAACGTCCTATACGCCATCTGAAGAAGAGTCTGAAACGGTTCGAAAATCGGTTCAGCGAATGAGTAAATTTTTGTAAACCCAGTTTTGTAAATGCCTCGTCGCTACTGCTGTGGTGGCCGAGTTGCCCTTGCCGAGTCTGTGAGTTCGTGAAACGGCTTCTGGTGCAGATTTCTCCCTGCCGCTATCACACAGCTATGCCCCGGCGTCAGGTAACAGGATAGGAGAACGAGGATTCTACGACATTCCAACAAATTAGTAACAAAGTCACACCAATGAGTTTAAAAAGTTTATTTATCTTTGTGACTTGTCGAATAATGAAGTCTGCAACACACAAAGAAGGCCCTCGATGGCTAGGTGCAAAACTTCACAGCACATAGCAAGTGCAATTTACAGCAACTGTCTGCTCACTTCTAAGAGTTCACTAGACGACGTTCCCTGTTTATGTTAGCCCTGGACGATGACCTATAGCCGAGTGGGCGAGACCTGATCTTCTACCTTCGAAGCGGGCTTCTGTCCGCTGTCGGCCGGTCATTGGCGGATTGTGCCAGCGCCGACCGAAAACTGATTAACAGTACAAACTGTATTTCTAAGCTTTTACATAAACAAATAAAACTTTGCCTGTTAGTTCATGTACTAAATACTGTTCATCGTAACATTAAATGTTAAGTAGGCTACTTATATTTACGGCTACCAGATGGCACTGTTGGCGTAATGTTCACCTGCGGGCGCCTCAGTCTGTTGCTACCTGCGGTTTTATAGGTATGAGCAGTCCATAGTCGCTCGCCTTCCATGCATTCTTTTTAAATTTTTGGTGACTAAAGACTTTCTCGCTTGATATTTATCTTACACGTGACATGTAAGTACTGTTTCTTTCCTCTACTGTTAGTCAGTACTTACCCTTACATATAAAAAAAATTTCCCCATAAATTTGTACTTGTGTTATAGGCCAATTTGAATATTTAATTTCTGATGAAGGCCGTCATAGAAGTGTTGAAACCTGGTCAAAAGACTTAAATTTTGTGACCGTGGGCTGTAATTGCTTTAACTTTAATTTGTAAACGGTCACTGAACTAAGCATCCGTGTTTAAAACTTTAATAAGTAACTATTTCGTAAAAGTGAATGGTTTCAGTTTTACGAATTTACCAATGGTTTAATACCTCTAATGCTTTTGTTATGCTTTACTTTTCACATGTACCATATCAAATGGGCTCAAGGAGCTTTTGCACAATAGGTAAGTGCAGTATGCAATATTAAAGTATTTTATACTTTTTTTGTTAATCTAAAAGTTTTCGTTATGGAACTGACTGGCTCAACCCTTCCTCGAAATTCGTTGAGGAGGATCCACCTGCTTTGCATGTGACATAACTTTGAAATCAGGAACACCAGAACGTAAAGACCGTCTCAGATTGCTTTCGCTGTGAAATTTGCTCCCGGATTTATTTTTTATATACGTGTAAGAAGGAGAAGCCTTTTCACACAGATATGTGAACGAGACAGGCAATAAACTTGTTACCGCTTTATGTGACAGCGCTGGAAACTTTGTCTTTAAGCTTAGCCAGAAACTTATCGGTGACGAAGATTTATTTTCTGTAACTTAGCCACTAGAAGTTTCTAGTAGCTGCTCGTTCCAATTTACAATTCGTGTGGATTCCAGAATTATTGTCTTTTGCAAGCGATTGCGAATCCAGATAGAGCACAGAAATCGTGTCTGAAATTTTTCCAAATCCCTTCAAATGTTCCTTAATTTTATTCTTGACATTTTCGTCCCAAGTAAAATGAATTGCTGCTAGGAAATCGATGGATATCGAAGCTCTCAATTTGATACGAATTTAGACCGATTTCCTAAACCGCAAGGCTTTTAATGAAGGATTCGTACGGTCTTGCACATTACACAAGTTTGTGTTCGATTCGTGTAGTAATCAGTTTCAATTGTCGATTTTTTAACAAAGTTTCTGTCAAATAAGTTTTGTCTAGAGAAAGGCGCATCTGATGAGAAAAAGATAAACGTCGTACAATGTGAGAACAGTTCTGCTGTGATTTAACCATCTTACATCAGCGTCAGTCAATAAAAACTTTTAAAAACTTTGGTTATTGCTGCAAAAATTCGATAATTTGTAGGACGGCAGTTAATAAAATTAACTATTTTTACTGCACGGTAAGGTAATGACGTTTCTCACTCGTACCTAAGCAATAAGTTGTTGTAAGAATACAGGCAAGGGTGGGGACTTGAGTAACCACCTTGTTGCTGATGCCACAGTCATCAGACGGGAGATGAAGTAAAACGCTGCTTGCCAACGAGCCACGGAGACGTTTGCTGCCCGCTACGCCACCTGGCGAACAGCCGAGCCGCACTGGCTGTGGCGGGGCGGGGCGCCGCCGAGGTCGCTATCACATTTGTTTGTCCAAGTTGATACCTCGCTTCTCTTCAAATAAATTTAGAGCCTCGCCGTAGATTTGATCATAAAATTCGATCGTCCTCTGTTCGATGCAATGTCAACTCTGGATGCCACAAGTTAAAAAGCGCTTCATCTGTTCTGTACTATTTATTAATTTTGTAGTTGTTGGACCACTAATTCCATTAATTAAATTATTCAAAAATGAAAATATTTCTTATTGCCCATATAGTGTACGAAACATTTATTTACCTCGATATATTCCCTCTTCAGAACTTTATAAATCGCTTCACACGTTTCTGGAATTATTTTGATCAAAGTGCAATGTGATATTCGAAATCTGCGTTGTAAACTAGAGTAGCTCTCTCCTATATCGAGAAATCAGAGTGTCACAGTTCGCCCGTCTTCTGCACATATAGGATTTCTCGAGAGAACATTCTGTTTTTTTCATTATGAGAAGGCACAATACTGAGCAAATACTAAAATACACTCTGATGCATTAGTAAGTAATTTATATATAAGACTTGACGTCCTGCACTCGCAGCTCTCGAAGCAAATGTTGCTGAATGCTTTTATTATGTCCACGTAATACCTATGACTTCATCCAAGTATATTTCCTTTTTTTTCGCCGCTTTTCTTCCAAATACACACACAATGCAATTGTGGTACTATCAACTGCAACGCATAATAACAAGTTGTCCGCCATCTTGAAATTTGACGAAAAATGTGACAACAATGTACTACCCTTTTGAAGCGCCACGTCAAAGATCTTTGCCAAACAAATATGACGAATATTTGATCGGAAATATGACAGTGTAATAGCGGTGGCTAGGTTGAGCCCTAGCGTTTCCCTTTTCATATTTTCTAGATTCCCTACGTCATTCCACGGCTCTATTTCTCCGACTGCGCGCCGCCGTCGCGTGTGAAGTGCTAAGTCGACCGCCGCCCACGGCCCACGGCACTGCGGCGGAATACCGCGACTGCAGGGCACAGCTGACGTTTCTAGGAGAACCAGTATCGGTGGCGACTCGAGTGTGTCGGAACCTGCGAGGCTGCAGACGCTGGTATATTGAGGAGAGCGCGAGAGTTACAGGGAGGGACTGCCGTACAAAATCTGCGTCCACGTGCGTCGGTGCGTCGAGCTCTAAATGCACTGTAACGAGTTGGGCGCTTCGGGAGAGTGCACAGAAAGGGGACCTAGATCCACAGACGGTAGCAATACACTGAGACACTGCACAGTGTCAGGGCCAGAGAGGATACTGGGCGCAAGTTAAACATCGATATACGACTGGCTGATGAGCATTTTTTTAATCTAGGATAGTAGAAGAGAACTACTGGATGGAGCACAAAATAAACAAAAGAAGATTGCGCATCACTCGGTAGAAAGCCCCTTTAGCAGTGCTAGGCAGGAAGTTACACATCGCTCGGTATCTAGGGCAACCACATCTGAAGTAATCCATTCCAACTAATAAAACCGCAACAACTGCCACAAACTGACAGGATTTAAGTACTACTATCTATTTTTTTTAATGAGCGTCTTTCAGTCTATATTTTATAAAGTCCTTGTCGGTTTTTAAGACGCGGTTCTATCTCGCACAAGTAAGCGCCTTTTTGAAGCGGTAGATTTTCACACATATTTTGTAATCAGTTCGCTCTCGTATTTTACTTTTTACTTCCTCGCACCTTGTGGTGTACTAGTTGGCACTTATACATAATAGTATATGATACTGTAAGTGTGTCAAGGCATTCCAAAATGTTTGTCAATTATATGGTTTTCCGTGCCGGTGGTTCCGGGTTTCGGTTCTGTACAGATGTTCCCCTATCTTCTTCCAGTGTCACGTAGTTAATTTCTCGGTTGCTTACCCGTGTTTGGGCTACCGGAGTCCTACGTCGGTCCTCCGGTGTCCCGTGGACACGACCCGCGCCCCCAGAACCGGCATGTGCTGTGCCAGTCTCCTGTAGTTTGCTCACTCCACCTGTCGTTAAGATGCATCTAAGTCGAGCATTCGTGTCAATTTCGTTCGATTCGATACTTGCCAACATTTTGCTTTTAGGGTGTCGTCTCGTCTCGTGTCCTCTGTCACTTTACAGGTGGCGGGTGCGTGTCTATCAGCCAGTTTCAAGCGAGAAGATAGGGGACGAGAAATTTGGGCCAGATGAACGGATCAGGGACGGGGGTGTACGGGTGCTTGCAGCACTGTTACAGAGTTGTCCGGCTCAGGCAGCGCGTCCAGTGGATGGCAGGCGGCCGAGGGAGGTCTGTGCTGGGTTCCCAGGGACGAGAGGCGGCGTCACGTCGGGGTCGTGGGCAGGCCTCGGTGGCGTCTAGCCAGAGGCCGCGGCGCATGCGCCACTCCAGAACCAACACTCACAAAGCTCAAACTAAAAATCGCGTCCTCACCACGCCGACAGTGACAGGATAGCAAAGTTCTGCGACGATAAGAAGACTAATGCTCGCTGGAAGTTCTACGTACTCTTTAAATTTTCACACGAAATAATAACAATGGTGATAATAATTTCACTGGAACGCCTACTTTCGCAGGCTAAATAATAAACAACCTAAAATCACTAAATAAGTAACAGAAAATCTCAACAGATTCACTGGCGTTAATGCGGCAGTCCTCCCTCGGTAGATCAGTTGTGTGATTCACTTATTCTAAATCCGAATCTCAGTAGGGCGTTGGACCGCGCTGAATCCGTTTTTTTCTTTCTTTTTTTTAAGAAAAATCCAGCTGTAAGCGATACTGAATGTTGATGTATAGTCGTTATCAGTTTCATTCGCCTCATTTTTTGATAAAAATGTTTTATCGCTCCTCATTATTAGACTACGCCCATTTCTTCGAGACGTTCTGCAGCGATAATTTAAGATAGGTCACATCAGATAGGCGCATTCTGCACTCTGAACGTTTTCACAAACTGTCACAACAGTAGCACTCAGTTTAATTTTAATGCGTGAGTCCCGTCCAACACTGAGAGGCGAAGCTGTTACGAGGCGCTACACGCAGACCGCAGGTAAGGAAGTCTGGAAAAAGTGAAAACGGCTATAAGACTTAAAGCACAAAAAAGGTTTACAATCTTACGTACAATACGTATATCTTATATGGTGGACGCACCAGCGTGTAGCTGCCAGTTACCATCAGCCAAGCACAGAAACGTTGTTCTGAGGATTAGCTGCATCGTGCATCGGGCGGAAAACCGTTTCATACGCTGAAAACCTGTCGAAAGAATCCTGCCACTTGCGGAAACTGTTCAAAAGAAACGGCCACAACAAGCGACAAGTTTCTCAAGTCACTTCACCGAAAACTCGTAAGCAGAAGGCCCTCGAGCAAGACTCCAATTAGTCTGTGTTTTTGCCGTTCTGTGGTCAGTAACAGGAAAATACAGCCGTCTACGAGAGGAGCATAAAATCAACTCAGTCTTAAGGCCACCAGCAAAAATTCGACGAGTAGTGAGGCCTGCGAAAGATAAAATAGAAGCCCAGGACTATACGGAACACCGTGTGGGCGTCGACGTTTTTGTTTCGAATAGACTGCGTAGTACTGAACAAGGCTGTGTGGAACACGAGAGGCAGCAGAACATGCTATGGAAAACTACACAAAGCTGCACTCGACGAGACTTGTGTTAGTAAACGTATGAGTGGCAGCAGTTTATCAGAATATATCGCATTCGTGCATGGCGTGTATGGCGAAGTAAACGAAACCCTATGGGAATGCCAGTGGCAGATGATAGTCTCCCCCGTTCACAGGCGGCCAGGTGATAATTGCTGGAACTAGTGACGGCTCTGTGTATAAGCTATGGAAGCTGTCTGAAGAACGTGACAAGTGAGGTTAAAAAATTAACATAAAACAGAGCATATGGAAATTGGTAGTGAATAACAGCGTGATTTACATGCTGGGAATTTCCGTAAGAAATGTTGTTGTTCTTTTAAATATCTACGTGTCATTTTACCTGCGAATGGAAAGAATGTAGAAGATATCAAAAATAAGATTGAAGAAGGGAAAATTGTTATTCGACAATTAGACCCAATCCTTTGGAGTAATAAGAATCACAAATAAAAGTAAAACGATTGTGTAGAAAACAGAAGCCTTGGTTCACATAGTAGAGAGGAAGAGATCAGCTGCTATCCTAGGAAATGGACTTACTGGAGATAAGGCCACATTAGAGAAGAAGGAAACTGAAAAATTATGGAAGTGGAATGGAATATCGTGAGAACTAATGGGAAGGGCAGAAATTACTACAAAACGCCCATTTAGAGCGAATGGATGATAACAGATGACCAGGGATAAATCCGAGAGGAAACAAGGAGACGAGGTTGACCGCCTACTATATATGTGGCATATATCGAGGAAGCTATGGACTGCAGCAATGTGCAAGGGAGATATAGGGAAACCCGTAAAATATGGACAGACGGCGCTGACTCTACACAACTCCGATGTTACAGTGTGATACTCTAAAGTATTGTGAGGAAGAACTATACAGAATAAAAGGAGCGAACCGCGAGGAAGCCTATCAACTATTAAAATTGGAAATTTGGGATTTATCACTCAAATTTTTCAGTCCTTGCGGAAGTCTGTTAGAAATGAAACCTGCATAATAGTGTACAGTTTTTTTGAGTTACGCTGTAAGGTCCTTTTGAGCGATGCCCGTTATTAACCATAAACGCCACGTACAAGGATAGCAGAGGAACCTACATTCCAGAGACTTGCACCAAAGCCGCGAACTGAGACCGAATGTCTTTCTGAATTCCCTTTTATGGGAACGCAAATAACTGCCCGAAAATATACGGTTTTCAGTGTCTGAGGCAGTGGAGATTACTGCTGTAGTAAAAATAGCGATATTTAATTTCTGCCCGAAATCCTTTCATCTATATTCAGTCCTACGAATTTTAAATCTCGATTTCGCTGATTATCTGTTCACCACATCACGAATATAGAATTCTGTGTCACAGACTGCATGCGCGTTGTGTTTTATTGCAGTTAAGCGTCTTTCAGCTCTTTGTAAGGCAATCGCTAAAATCATCGAGTGCCCTATTTACATTACATTCTATATCTTTCACAATAACACTTGTGTCTTCAACAAATTGCATTTTTGTTAATTACCTGATCTGTTTAAAGTGCCACATCACTGACCAAGATATTTTTGCTCAACGACCCTCTGTTTTTCAGAAAAACGCTCCTCATGGTCATGACGGACAGCTGACTCAAAATCGTCGATATCGGTGTATAGTTGAAAATCGAGGATTTTTCATCATCGTGACATGTGTGACCCGCAACGCACATTTTCCTAGAAATCGGGGAAAGAAACTTTTATACTGCTGGTTAAATAATCCATAAGGCCGTTGATCGAAGCGCCAAGACAATGGCTGGGGAGCAGAGAACTTACTTCGCAATCCACCTTACGGCGCCTGGCGGAGGATACCTCGTACCTCTACTAGTCATTTCCTTTCCCAGTCGCAAATAGAACGAGAGAAAAACGACTGTCTGTATACCTTCGTATGAACCCTGGTTTCTTCTATTTTATATTCGTGCTCCTTATGCGAAATGTATGTATGTATGTTGGAAGCAACTGAATCGTTCTGTAGTCAGCTTCTAATGCAGGTTCTCTAAATTTTCTCAGTTGTGTTCCTCGAAAAGAACGTCGCCTTCCCTGTAGGGATTCCCATCTGAGTTCTCGAAGCATCTCCGCAACACTTCCACCCGACCTTGTACGGATCCCAAACACTCGAGCAGCACTCAAAAATAGGTCGCACTGTTTCCTTTACAGATGAACCACACTTTCCTAGCATTCTCCCAATAAACCGAAGTCAACCATTCGCCTTTCCTACTATAATGCTCACATGCCCGTTCCATTTCACATCGCTTTGCAGCATTACGCCCAGATATGTTCCGTTCCCGATTGCATTCCACATTTTTTTCCATTTATATTTTTTCCGTAATGAGACTGGAGTAAACAGGAGGGTTATGAAGGTAAGTAAGTCAAAAATAATATGACAAGTACCATCGATAGAGTTATAGAGATGACGGTTATCGCTGAAACAACTAGGTTTCGATTCCATCCGCTTCTTCCACCTCAGTTTAATGTGATTGTTAACATCGCTCACAATAAACAGTTTGTGAAATAATCGATTTTTGTTTTTTTGTTCCTATTATTTCCTGTTACAAACGTAAAAATCGAACAAAGAAAAGTGTCAGGTGGTTGAATACTAGAAAAAATTCATCAGCATTCACGCATTGCTTGCTATTTTTTGAAACTTTACTCGGAAATCATATTGTAATCAGCGATCATATAATATTTGGGCATTACAAATAGCTATTGCTAAAAGGTGAAAACTGAGGGTGAATGAGTGTGTTTTTCGTGTTAATTTGACCGTTTTCAAGGGCTACAATCAGATGAAGGCATATTTTGTAGACACAGGCAGCAGAAAGTTACTTTTCGTTTTTATTGTATACTACGAATGAACTGTAATTAAGTTTCTAATTTATTACTGTTGCTATAATTTCCTCCCTCTTTTATTATCTGATAGACATGGCAGAAAATCTTTAATATTTTAAAGGAAATGAAGAATTGTACTTCATTGCTGTGTCACTTTGGTGTCGTTCTGCAGTACAACCAGCGTCCGGCGACGACAGCGGGAAAGTACCACACAGGCCGGGTGGAGGACCAAGTCTCCTACACGACACACAGCAAATGGGGCGTTTGTGTCTCAGCAACGCTGCACCGGTTTTTATTCCGCCTGTCTGTTGCTCGTCTCTGTCGGCATTGTTATTGAAATACCAGTGACTGCTTTTCCCATTTTCTGTAATAAAACAATATTTCAAAATAACGCAAATTTCACGAACAAAAGCAACTTCTCTTTTAGAAAAATTTAGCACTGTTGTTATGGTTAATTGATATTTCGCTTTTTTACTCGATTATTACAAAAAAAAGGCCTTATGACCGAAAAATACCGGTTATTCGGAACTAAATGACCGGTAAGCGATCGCTCTTTCCCACCCCTACCTAGTTAGTTGAAGGCAAGTCTCAGTACACGTAGTAGAGTTAAAGAAGCATTTTACAGCGATCAGGATTAAAATATTAATTCCTTACTAATACGATTCGTTTGAGAAATTTGTTTGCCTGCTTCGTTATCATTCCTTATTGACTGCGTTATTAACCCTCCTATTCCTACCAGTTTCGATGTGGGAAGAAACACAAATGAAAAAACTAACTGTAGGACGTAAGTGGGAACGGCACAGAGGTTATGTTCCCCGCAGGCAGGCGGCTCGCAGTTACGCCACTGGTGCTTCGGTGACATATTTAAGCGGTAGCGATAGGAGTCTCTCTCCTCGATTTCTAGGAAAATGAGCGTTTTTGGACCCCATATATGATGACGAAAAGTGCTCAATTTTCAATTATCTATCGATCACGTCAGTTCTGAGTCGGTTGCGCGTCACGAATTTAAGGGATGATGTTCGCACAAACAGGTAGTGAGCCAAAGTCTGGCAGTGTTTCATTTTAGGTTGCACACATTTTTTTCCGTTTCAAGCATTACTAAATTATCGAGAGACACGAATGATGATGAAATAGACGTAAAAATAGCCGACTCTCAGTGATCCAGTGGTGTGAGCTGCGAGTACAAAGTATCTCGAACAGAACGACCTCCTCCACGCCAACCAGCACAAAAATTTTGAAAACACGGATCGTGTGATATCCATCTCCCAGTTATCTCACATGACATCTTGAATACCGTGGACCGTGGCAGTCAGGTAAATGCAGTTTTCACAAAAGAACCATCAACTTGACTGAAATTACTTTCACTGGTCAGGAGCAAAAACTACTGGATAAAGGATTAAAGTATACTATCGAACCTAGATTCCACAATACTGAACAAAAACAACTAATACCGTCTGCAAAAGTACCACTTACCCATAAAATAACAAAATGAAATTACTATCAAAATAGCAAACACGACAGAAAGAGAGCTCAAAATCAGTAAAACCTACAATACCTATTGAGATAATAAAACACTATGCCAAATTAATGAGAAGTTAACGAATAGCAAGGCACTAGCTTCTAAATCAGACAAACAAAAACGATTTCTTTGGTACTAATGGTATCACACAAACCAACAGAAATCCCACACACAAATTTGTAGAACATTCCAATCCAGGAAACAATAAATATCGCAGGACAAAACCTACTCAAGTACAGAAAAATCTCAATACAAGGCACTACAGAAATTTCACAACTAATAAATCTTGTCTTACACTAAAATTACTTTGAGTTTCATAATAAAATATATATACAAAAAAAGATGGAGTAGCTATGGAATATAGCATTGCTGGAACCGTAGATGAGATATTTCTTAACAACTTGGAAGAAAAATTCTTCAAAACAGAAAACGCAGCTAGTCAAAGAATCATAGGCCTATGCTACTACAGACACGTAGACGACACTTCAATGCTTATAGTAGATAACCTTACTGACATAGACGAAAGACATTAAGCATGCAAGCAGTTGCACCCCAAAATGAAATTTACCTTAGAACATGAAACTAACAAAACAATAACTTTCTCGGCTTAGCTTTTAAGAATACTAACAACAAACATTGCTTCGAAATTTACAGAAAGCCTACAACAACAGACCATATTATCAGTGCACACTCATGTCATCCCAAAGCCCCCAAACTCGCATTCCTCCAAACAATGCTTAACAAATTAATGAATTTGTCACTAGAGGACAAAGCATTTCAGAAGGAAATAATCTTAGAATACGTATCCCAGCAGAAACATTATGACCCCAAAACTATAAAAGAATTGTACTACAGTAAAACACAACCAACAACAGGCCCAATATACATAAAGAAATAACATTAAACACACACAACGAAAAAGAAGAAAATAACATACATAACAACAACTTATCTTGGAAACAACTTAAACAAAATTAACAAATTTTTCAACAAAACCGACATCGCCTTTGCATATGAATACACACACAATCTCAAACATAAAATCCACAAAGGCAGCTCGAAAACTCCCACGCACAACCACCTCAGCGTTTACAAAATTTCATGCCACAAATTCTGCATAGGACAAACCGGTAGAAACTTCAACGTTTGCTATAAAGAACACACCACAGATAGAGAAAACAACCCATCCATATTTTTTCAACATCAACAAACAGAAAGACACGACGTAAAACCCATAAACGAAGTACTAGAAATCCTCCATGTAACGGAAAAGGGAGTACTCATGTATTCACATGCATACAGCAGCCTCGCAAACTCAGTGAATGAACAAACCGACCTAAAGCGCAAAAAGTACATAGAAAACTTTTATCACGTTATAATGCAGCAAAACGGGTAGAGGTTTAAATCGAAGACACTATATAGTACATGTCCACAGTAACAGCGATAACAACATGAAGAGTGTACAACAAAGACATAACCAAGAAAACAACACAAAGTATAGACAATAACAAAATTCTCTAAAACAATATAACATAAAAATCTCAATTAAAACTAAAACATTATCTCAGGCGAAAACATACAACGAAATCTATAAAAATAACAAAAAATGCGAATTGCCACAAATCACGTACTTATAATGGTAACTATGCTATGTAAACATGTAATATCGCTGATCCACGGTCATCCAACTGTATGCTCCAACGCACATCTAAGGAGAAGCTAATAATTGTAAAACAAAAGAAAAGAAAAAGGGGCGGGACAAGGCAGCAACGATGTTACATGTAAGGTAAAAACACCAAATGAATGTATTATAACGTTTCTGATTATAGTTACAGACTATTTTATTAAGACCATCGCTTACTTAGGTATTTACGAAGCACCTGATACTGGCAATACGCAGAAATGGGGTCGTTGTGAGTGATTTATGAAATAAAAACTATTTAATAAGCAGTGTAGCTGGTACTACGACAAGTACGATCGTGTGCGATTTCAGACGAAATACACTGACGAAAAAGTCCACAGCTCGTGGTCTAGGTTAGCATTGCAGCCTCTGGATCACAGAGTCCCGGGTTCGATTCCCGGCCAGGTCAGGGATTGTCTCCGCCCAGGGACTGGGTGTGCGTGTTGTCCTCATCATTCGGGTAGTAGCGAAACTGGAGATGGAAAGACTGGAACTTGTAGGGGCGCCGATGACCACGCTGCTGAGCGCTCCACACACCAAAATATCTCAACACCAAAAAATAATTAACATAGAGTAATCAAATTTCGGGAATACATGTGTCTAGGTAACACATTTAAGTGATTAACATTGCAAGATCACATATTAATGTAAGCCTGATACAAGCCATTGCAAAAGTGAAGTGCTGGTACGTTAATAACCCTTGTAACCGCAAGAACGTTGAATGCGAGCATGCAAACGCAATGCAGTGTGTTGTACAGGTACGGGATGCCAGTTTATGGGATGGAGTTCCATGCCTGTTGCACTTGGTCGGTCAGTACAAGGGCAGGTAATGCCATTTGTGGATGACACTAGCGTGGTCGTCCAGTGGTGACCCATATTCAGTCGACTGTACACAGAGCTGGTAATCGAGCAGACCAAGGCAACATGTCAGCACTCTGTAGAACATTTTGGGTTACAACAGCAATATGTGGGCGCGCGTTATCCTGTTGAAAAACAGCCCCTTCAATACCATTTATGAATGGCAGCACAACACATCAAATCACCAGACATACAGATTTACAGTCAGGGTGCGTGAGATAAACCCAAAAGTGCTCCTGCTGTCATACGAAATTGCGCCTCAGACCGTAATAACTCCAGGTGTAGGTCCTGTGTGTCTAGCACACAGACAGTAGTAGTAGGATAAAGGGGGTTCTCGGACAATTTTGATATCAAATTGATATGCAAATTAATTAAATTGATTGATTTATGACCTTAACCTACTGTTCTGCTAAGTGTTTTTGACCGCCTGAAGAGTGATTTACGACCCCCTGGAGATAATCCATCCTTCTGGGAAACCCCCACCTCTCCACCTTCTCCTCACCCACCCCCTCCTCCTCCCCCCCCCACCAGCTCCACCTCCCACATCCCACTGAACCACTTTTCCCCCTTCTGGGAAATTCCCTAGCCCTCCCCTTCTCCACTTCCCCCTTCGACACCACCGCCTGGAAATTGGCAGGAGAGGAAGGATCTCATAAGAAATTCAAACCAATGTCAATAACATATATTGCTGCATGTTCTTTTTGTAATCCATTTGCGGGAGACGAGGCACCTCCCTGGTGGAAAATAACTCAGTTGTGGTATCAGCACCCTTATGACATCAAATCGCACCTACTGGTGAATACCAGTGCAGTAGGTCAAAATCCTTAGTGCATCAATCCTTCAATGCATCAGTTCCCCAGAAATATTGAGGTACTTCTGATTGATTGATTGCATATTTTATGGAAAGTATGTTATGAAATTGGTTGACTGTGTGGAATATTGGAATTTACAGGAAAAGCACTCGGCATGTATCCAAGGTCTGGTATGCACTGACACCTGATTACACAAGCTCCCTCCTCGACGACCACAACCCACATCAGGGGAAACAAGTCTTCCGATCACTTCTTCACACCAACTGCAGGGCAGCCGTGCAGGCCGCCTCACCTGTTCAGAAAGAGCGCCTCGCATAGGGCCAGCTTGTACTGCTCGCAGACCGAAAGTCGTGCTAATCCCCCAAACAAAGCGTCCAGTAATTGCAACCCTTCGGGCGGTTGTGCCGATAGGTCAGCGTCGTCCCGAGATGACGTGTCACTTGCAGATTAATGTCACAAAATGAGCAGAACGCAATGCTCACTCCAGATATTTCTACGCCGGATACGGAGAGCGACCGCTGCGGCCGATGGAAGGTGTATATCGCCACACAGGTGTCCCAGCGAGTGCTGAGGGCACCGGCTATGCTCTTGCGTGGTCCATTCTCCACCATCAGTTACTTTACCAGTGTCACTTGCAGCATGCGCAAAGTTCTCAGTCCACAAAAGCACCACGCCGGAAAACAGTTCTTTCAAGGATTGTAAGCCGGAACACTAAAGATCTGCTTTTCACAGCTTGCATTTTATTTGCGGATGAGGCGGCGTTCACACAGGGTGGGACAATACATTGCCATAATAACCACCTGCGGGCAGGTGCAAATCCTCGAGCGATCAGGCAGGTTCTTTCTAATATCGACCAGTAAACCTACGGTTCTTTCAAGACTAGAACTCCCGTATCCGAAACAGCTTCAAAAGTCTGATTACTTTACAAATGAGTTAATGACATGAATATTTGCCTTTAAGTGTGTGAGCGAGAAAAAGTTTGAGAAAGGTTTGAAATTTTGTTTAAAGTTTGTTGGAAGTCGCTAAACGTGCTCGTTATGAAACACTGGACGAATATGAGTATAAACTGGCTAATCTGCACCCCGTTTTAAGCAAAAGTTAGTTTTTACGCTTCTCAGTGGTTTACGATTTAGTATCTCCTGAACTTTGCGACAAAAAGCTTCCTAACAAAAGCTGGTCGGTACTCGCCAGGTGCTAGGGAATGAACGAAGTGCAGCAGGTACTTGCGCTGCCGTGAGACACACACACACACACACACTGACTGACCGTACTGGTTTTCTTATCACGACAAACTTTTAACAAAAGATTGTATCTCTTAATGAGTATAGTGTGCCAGCATTTTAATTTTTGCAACTTCGATCGACAGATCTGTGAAATACTGGAAATCAAATTTTTTTTGTCCGTACACTGCAACTGGTTCTGGGGTAGTGTTCTAGTAATAAACATGTGCAGGAGGGAATTGGGTGACAGAGTCACAGCGCCGAAACCTTCACCGGATCACTAGTTTCTGCCCGAGAAATTCCTGCACTATTGCAACTAGTTACATTTGAAGAAAAACAGTGCATGTGGTTTGTGTATGGCGGTGCATCCATGCAGTTTCTACACTTCTTAAGGCAGAACCCAACTCGGACGTTTAGAAAGCGAAGGACTGGCCAAGGAAGTCCATTAGCACACTTTAGAAAATTCCCTATGAGGAGATTTAAAGTTCATTGGTGCCTTCGTCACCCATCGACAAATCACACACGTGACAGGAGCGTGTCTTCCAGGCACGCGCGTAGTTCTATTCTGAGGGCAGCCGGTGTGTGTCTTTTTGAGAAGGTAGGCTGAAGGGTGTTTGAGAATGAGTGGCAGCACCCCACATAGTATCGACACGCCGAGGATAGACTAACCCAACTCTCAACCAGTATTTATTTCCGGACGTACGTTTATAGGATTTTTAGCCAGCACTAGCTCCTGTAGAAACATGCGACATTTTTCTTTTAAGTTGCTTACCTGCAACGAGAGCCTGTGGCGCTCACCCCTGCCCTTCCCTGCACCACAGTCGGAAACAACCCTCTGCGCTGTCGGGTGACTCTTCTGTTTCATACAGGGTGTCGCAAAAGGAAGTTTGAGTTTGGCTCTGAGCACTATGGGACTCAACTGCTGAGGTCATTAGTCCCCTAGAACTTAGAACTAGTTAAACCTAACTAACCTAAGGACATCACAAACATCCATGCCCGAGGCAGGATTCGAACCTGCGACCGTAGCGGTCCTGCGGTTCCAGACTGCAGCGCCTTTAACCGCACGGCCACTTCGGCCGGCCGAAGTTTGAGTTTGATGTGTCTTCTTTTGAGGTTGAATTCTATTGACAAAATCTTTATTTATTATTGAATTATACAGTTTAGGAATTTACCTGTTAAAATAATTTCATTTAAATGCAATCCACTACGTTTACGGTACTCATTTAAACAATGAACAAAATTTTGCATGACACCTCGGCATGTAGACACTGCGATGGCTGCCACCTTGTTACGGATATTTTCTGTCAATGCTCCAGAGAAGTCGGATTATTGACATACACTTTAAATTTGACATATCCCCATACGAAAAAACTCATCTGGGCTGCGAGGGGGCCCGTTTATGTCACCCTTCCTTTCTGTAGTTATGAAGAGGAAGGTGTAAAGTTTTGTAATTTAGGCAAGAGAAAGTCGTTTAACATCGGCACATAACGTTCCAAATTCCCTGTAACTGCACGATGGCTCACGTCCTCGAAAAAGTACGGGCCAATTGTTCCTCGAGAGTGTAGTGTCACCGCCAGACACCACACTTGCTAGGTGGTAGCTTTTAAATCGGCCGCGGTCCATTAGTATACGCAGGACCCGCGTGTCGCCACTGTCAGTGATTGCAGACCGAGCGCCGCCACACGGCAGGTCTAGAGAGACGTCCTGGCACTCGCCCCAGTTGTACAGCCGACGTTGCTAGCCATGGTTCACTGAGAATTACGCTCTCATTTGCCGAGACGATAGTTAGCATAGCCTTCAGCTAAGTCAATTGCTACGACCTAGCAAGGCGCCATTTGTCCTTTGCTATGTATCTCATGAAGCATGTACAGTAACAAGACCAATGTTCACCAATTGTGGATTAAAGTTAAGTATTCCAGCAGCTACGTACTTTTCTTTATAGCATTCATTACGTATCCTGTTTCAGACCTCACGCCATCCTGCGTGAGCTTATAGCGTGCATTTCGGCTTCCTCAAACAACACGGTGTTGGCACTTCTGCCGACACTTCAGAGAGGATATCGCAGCCCATACACAAACTTTTGGCGAGCTGAGGAGTTTCCATGCTTCTGTTTAGCATTCGTTGCACTCCAGTACGGCAATTTTGCTTATTGACGTGACTGTTCAGGAGCAAATAAGCCTCGTCAGAAAAGAAGGCGTTCTTAAATGAAGGGCACTCAGTCACATCATTAACGAACTGCAGCCTATATCTGGTATCCTGAGGCAATAATTGTTGCACAAATTTGATTATATAAGGGTGCAGTTTAAGGCATTTTTGCAAAATTCGGTGCAATGATGATCTACGCACATTTAAGGAATTTGCACGATTACGAATGGAGAGGTTAGGATAATCGAGAACAGAATGATTTACACGGATTCGCCCGTTCTTGATAAGCTCGGTCGACCGGATTTCGGTATGGCCATTTCCGGATAAAGAGAACACTTGGAGTATCATTTACTCTACCCAGTCCACGACCACTGCGAAATTTCCTCCGTGCTTCGGTCGCCGATTGACGGTTTTTGTTTCTCGCACGCAGAACATGCAGTCCTCTCCCGAGAAGCGCTCCATGTCGTCTGAATTCCTAAAGGCCTACTCTCCTCCGGTTTGTTGCACGTGCGCAAAGAGCTCTCCAAATATAAACTTTCTTCTGAGAAACCCTGTAGTTTCTACACGTTAAATGAACCATTGTTGACCTTCATCTTTAATTCCGTTATGTTCCAAGTTACTAAAAGTGTAGTACGGTCCACATGAAATCTCTCCACTTAATAAAATTTTCCACTTGTGTGTTTTCAGTCGTAGTACACAAGATGAATCATAATTAAAGCCACACTGATGTAGTCATACGATATTGAAAGAGAAAACGTAGTAGTAAACATGGATTCGCAAGCGAGCCGTTCGTGAGAAAACTGCAAATCTGCTGTTGCGAGCTGTCACTGAATTCGGTATGAAATATTCTTCTAGACGGAGAAATATGGCACAACTTCGACGTAAACATATGCGTTGTCACGAGTCGCCACATCGGCAACGTGGATGTGTAGTTAGGGGTGTTAGGTGACGGCATCCTTTCGACAGACATTCTTCCAACAAAACACGTACCAGGTACGCGACGGTACGTTCGGGTCTTCCAGGAGTGCTCCCCTTTTGTCACGTGTGGGAGAGCGCTGGAAGCGTGTTGCTGCTGGTGTGAGACTCACCGATGTGGGCTGAGCAGGACCTCAGTCTTCGGGGGACGTTTCAAAAGAGCACGGCTGAAGAGCTGGCCCATCGAACTGCACAGATTTGTCAGGGCTTGGGAGAATTCGTAAGTGACTGCAGAGACGGTTACAGTGCTGCCTCGAAATGCGAGGACACCTCTAACAGGCGCGAGTGTTCAGTAGACTGTGACACGCAGTGTGCTTTTGTATTTCTTGTTGCTGTAGGTAATGGGTGAGATTTGATGCCAACTGGATGGAGAAGTGATTCGAAAGTTACCAAGTAGGGAATATTTGGTACTGCAGTCAGCGGTCTCTCGTGGCAGCACGTTGCCAATTACAGGGTATGTGGCAGACAAGAAAAAAAAAATCCCAGATTTTTCCCGGTTAAAAATACACCTTTTCCCGGATGAAAATCACTATATCCCGCGTGGAAGTAAATTTTTTACGTGTTAAGTGACAATATACTTTCCCATGGAGCTGTAAAACTTATCAGTCCCTTGAACTGTAAAGGCTTTCTTTTCCACAGAAAAGCCAATTACGTGTGAAACTGCTCAAGAACTCACCTCGCACTTTTGTAAAGGATAATTATACTTTTTTCCATCGTTAATGTAAAATTTGCAATCTACGAAAGAATTAAAATAAATATGAAGAACAAACCTCGAAGCTTGGTCTTTTTTGACGTGTGTAATCCTCTAAGATACATCAAACACAAATGTGGGATTAAAATTTTAAATAATGGCACAATGGCTGGTGTTCTGGATCCGAAATTTTTCTAAGTTGCTGGTCCTCAAAGTGTTAATTTTTCAATGAGAGTCAAACACTCCGTTATTCGATAAATCCATCGCACATTCTCACACGTGACATAACACATCTTGCGCAAAAGGAAATTTACTTTAAAAGTAACGCTTCTGAAACCATCACTCACAATACTATCCCGCCCCCTGTTAGAAATGTAAAGAGTAGTGACGTCACGCTCAACACAAACAGTTTGTTGTTACGAAGCATTGCTTAGTCTTCCTCCTAAAGTCAATGACGTATTTTGCTGTCGACAGACGCTTGTGTGCGTACTGTGTTTTGTTGTTGTAAATGGCGCATTTTCTTTGCAGCTAAAGTTGATTTTGGTGTTTGCTGCAATATTATTCTGCAGTAGCGGGCTAAAGCAACATTCTTTGTAAGGGTACCCGTTCTTACCAGTCAAAAATACAAGAACTTAACTGAAAACTAAAACAATGAAAAATCACCGTAAATCTAAAAAAAATCTCGGGTTTTTGCCGAATTTCCGGGGCTTATACACCCTGAATTCCATTGCAAAGGCTTCGTCTGTTGCCCCACGTTTTCTGAAAGGTTTTGCTTGTGTAATCGGTGCCTTCGCCCGCCCCATTTGTCGCTGTTGTACAATAGAAAACTAACGCTGTGATAATTACCGAGGACCGTACGAAAGCGTCGCTACTGTCTCGGACGTTGCGTCGGGAGGTGTGGTGACGTTTCGATCGATCGTGGACTCCTCATCTCGGCGCGATGACGTTGAAGGTCGGCGGAATAGCGCAACGTGGCGGGCGGTATTTATGTCGCGCCCCAACACGGAATGCGCACGCGCCGGCCGAAATAAGGTGCGAAGCGGCGGCGCGGCCGACTCTGGCGTCACTGCAGACCGCGGGGGCGAAACTGTTTGGGCCTCGTGGGCGGCCGCAGCCTAGGAAGCCTCGCAAGCGTTCTTCACCGAGGAAAATTAAAAGTTTGCGCTGTAGACAAACGCCGGCTTCTAAAATTTGAAAGTTGTCGGTTTTTTGTTTGTTTTTTAACGGTAACTAGTTCCTGTGGAAACTGTTCCGTCGCACATACGCGTTGCTGGATATCGATATAACCGAGTGTAACTTCTGTATTACAACTTTCGGTGGGCATCGGTGAAGATAAGGGAGTCGAAATTAAAAGAAGAAAAGCCCTGTCTGGCGTTGCGTGGGAAGGCAGGCGGCGATCGGTGCATGCTCTCCGGCCCGTTTATTGGAGTTTGCCGGGTGGCGTACTGATTTTAGCTGAATTGAACGAGTTAGGAGTGGCCTCGAAAAGATTTCCGAGAAAGTCGTTGCGCCGTTCTGCACTCGAGCAGCTGAGCGCAAACACAAAATAAACCTCACGGCGGTTTCGCAACGAGTGTCGAACTCAAGCATTGTTGCTCCAGCTCAGTACTGCAACTGGATATCGCCGTTGTGCACGGTGGAGAGGCTGTTCCTTTCTGATGGAGCACGGCTGCTTTTATAGGAGTGCGCGATTTTGCAGGACAGTCGAGGATGGAGTTGGGTGGAAATCCTCACCAGTTACATCGAGACCCGCTGCTCGATGTAAAAACTAAAGATCAGGGTCTGCCGTTCCTGCTAAGCGAATTACTGGACTGGTCATTTCCCTCCAAAGCACACCTTGTGACGGATACGTGAACAGAGAACTAACAGCTGACGAAATGAACTACGGTTACTCCGTGCAGGACAATGCAGAACGTCACACTGCATTTAGGAGGATCGATTTTATCACCAAGAATGCACGTCGTTCAGCTCTGTGAGCAGACGCTACTCGACTGCTAAACGATGCACTTCTTTCCGAGGCCACTCCCAGCTCGTCCAGTTCGACTAAGTCGATGCGCCACCTGCCAGAGTCCGAGGTACGTGCTGGAGAGTATGCAGCGATCGAATCCTGCCCTTCCGCACGACGCGGACACAGCAGTCGCGTCGCACGAGACACACGCTGTACTTATAATACCGAAATGCTGATTATTTCCTCACTTAGTGAAAAAACAGTTTTCTTTAAATTGTGCGGCTAGCTAGAACCAGAGTCTGAATTACGACACCTTCACTGTATTCTTACAGGGCGATTCGCCAACTGATTATAGCCGTTGATATGCAAGCGACAGAAAAATTGCGTGTCATTTGGTTAACGACGCCCAAGTTTCGACGTAAAAGCCGAAATAAGTATTTAGTACACTTTAAATGCCGAACATGTGTGCGAAATTTCGTCGTAAGCTGTGATGGATAATTGCCGGCTTCTCCTTGCGAGCCAGCGTGATGTTGACGAGCTTTAGTACCAGCGTGGGAAATTGCATACTAGGGCGAATTTCACGATTTGATTGTACGAGTTTCCAAGCTGTTATACCGTCTAATTTCCTTAAGACAAGAGGCAGTCACAGCGCCGCCACAGCAAACAGGACTACACTCGTGGTTAGCGCCAAACTCTGGGAAGGACTCTCTCATGGCCACACAGAAGATTAAACTGCTTGCATACCTCGCGACCTTCCTGGTGCTACTGGGAGCAGGACTGACCTTCAGAGATCTCCCGACAAGGTATCCGTATTTAGGTTTTTCGTTATCTACGCGGTGGTACCCCTGAAGAGAACACGACCGATTTCGTCCCCCCCCCCCCCCCCCCCCCCAGTACGAGCTTCCGCTGTGTCTCTGGTGACTCGGTCGTCCTTCTCCAGGCATGGGATCTAGTAGACCTCAGTCCACTTCCTGCAGTATCGGCTCTGCCCGGTCTGGAACAGCATAGAGGACTTCTCACTTAGCAAAAGCTACTTCTCAGTGCTGCTGACATCGTCAAATTCTGCTCCGCAATTGTCTAATATGTGTGCTCTTTGTTTTCTGTCCTTAGTTAAAATGTTTATATTTGTGTTGAACGTTATTCGATTCCGACACAATGAATAAATAAAGTGGGTTTCCTTTTATTTTGCTGTAGAAGATAATATTAGAAAACAAACATACACAAGTAGGATTATTATACCTAATATTATGGTCGATTCGTACAAAATAGTGACGTTTAGAAACCGTGTACACGCATTTCTTGTGTAAATTACGTATCTGTTTCATAAGTCATGTTTATTTAATAAATCCGTTAAAAACGTGTAATCATAATTTTTCGTTGCGCAATTACAGCTAAATAATCGTTCTAAGCAGCGACTTGAAAAGAGGTTACAATTAGAGCGTCAACAAAAGTAAAACAATAATTGTTGTATTGTACAACGTCTGCTCTTGATGATCCACAGCTGCTCTTTAAATATTATGCAATTTTATTCACAAAGTGCAAATCTAAATTTACTTCAACTATACTATTTATTGGTGATACACAAAAAAGTGTGCCGGATCTGGTCTCTAACCTAGATTTCCCTCTCATCACGGGCAGTCGTCTTAAGCACATCGGCTACCTGTGTCATACGTGTACACATTTACTAATCGTCACACTCACATTATGTGATTCCAGCAATAGGGAGGGACATCTGTTGTGATCGTCGTATGTTTTTGAGACACGTAATACCTTTTACTTTTTTGTGCTTCAAAAATACGTGCGCTTCTGAAGGAACAGAAACTGCTTAATGATCCACAGCTGCATCGTCACCAATATGTAGACCAGCTGAAGTCAATTTAGATTCCTATTTGGAAATAAAATTTTGTAATTAATATTTAAAGAGCAGCTTTGAATCGTTAAGGAGTGTCTGGAAGAACAATGTATGTTGTGAATTGCAAACACAGAGATTGTACAATAAAATAATAAGTATTAAGTGCCGGGTTCGGATCCCAGTCTGGCTCAAATTTTCACGGTGTCACCGATAAATAGTACAGATAACGTCAATTTAGATTCGCAATTTGCGAATAAAACTTTGCAATGTCTCAAGTAAAGCACAGAAAACGGATTTAGATTGGGAAATGAGGCAATAAAAGTAGTAGACGAGATTTGCTATTTATGCAACAAAATAACTGGTGACGACCAAAGTAGAGAGGATATAAACTGTAGACTGGCTATAACATGAATAGCATTTCTGAAGAAGAGATTTTTTTAATGTCTTCTACATAGCTATACACAGAAAAATTAGGCAGTGATTACTTTGCAGTGGTGAAGATAATGCACAAAGTTATATTTAATGATGATGATGTTTGGTTTTTTGCGACAGTCAACTACACGGTCATCAGTGCCCATACAAAGTCCCAATTTTTTCACAGTCCATAATAGCCACTGTCACAAACGTTGAGGATGATGATGAAAACGGCGAGGACAACACAAACACCCAGTCCGCAGGCAGAGAAAATCCCCAATCTGGCCAGGAATCGAACCTGGGATCCCGTGATCCGGAGGTAGCAACGCTAGCCCCTAGACCACGAGCTGCGGCCAAGTTATATTTAATGTTGACGTGCCTCAACAGATGCTGTTCCCATTTCTTCAGTAATCGTATACAGGACTGATCATCCTCGAAAACACGAACTGGCATATGGAGAGGAGTTTGAAGTCGTCCAGTAAGTATTTCAACCAGAGCAGCTGTTGCCAGAGCTGCGTATTCTGCCTCTGTAGAAGACAAAGCAACACTAGTCTGTCTCTTCATTGCCCAACACACAGCATTTCCAAACAACTGTAGCAGATAACCAGAGATAGAGCTCGCGTCTGCCTTTTCCTCCAGTTTGCATCAACATAGGCCAGAAAAGCTTCTTGATTCCCTTTCCAATAATGTAGTTTCATATAGATGGCTCCTTTGACATATCTCAAAATTCTTTTCAAGCATCCCTAGAGTTCTTTCGATAGATTGTTTCGGTATCTGCTTAAGAAGTTGTCCGCAGCACACAGATCAGGTCTTGTTGCTGTCACTGCATACGTCAAGCGTCCAATCAACTGTATGGCTTATCAATCCTTTATCCTTCCTTGATTTCCATTTTAACTTCCATAGCCGTTTTGACAGCATTACAATCTTGCTTGTTGAATCGCTGTAGCAAACTCTTCAAATATGACGTTTGGGTCAGGCACATTTCTTCTTTGTTCCTTGAAATCTCGATTCCCAAGTATGATTGTGACTCTCCTAGTTTCTTTATTTTAAACTTCTTCTTTACATTAAATTTCACTCTGTCCATTTCATCTCTATTATTTCCTGCCATCAGAACATCAACATGGAGCAAAATGTAAATGACAACTTCCTTTAAAATCAAATAGAAACGTATGAATAGAATGATTTCATGCTAGTGGTGCTTGCTTTAAGCTGTATAAAGACTTCTGTAATGTACAAACAAAAGCAGTTGTGGCTTTCAGCTCCACAAGAATAGCCAGTCCTTCAGGAATATTTTCTTCTTGCGTAATCCGTGAAGAAAAGCATTGACAACATAAAATTGTTCCAGAACCAGTTCCTGTTGGATTGCAGTAACAAGCATCATTCTAACAGATGCAAGTCGAGCCACCGGTGCATATGTTTCCTCGTAGTCAAATCCTTTTATCTGTGTACATCCTTTAGTCTTATGATATTTCCATCCTTGTCCTTCAACTTGAATACCCACTCACTGCCAATGGCCTTCCTTCCAGGGGGTAATTTAACAAAGATCCAACTCTAGCTTGCCTTTATAGAGTCAGTTTCATGCAGTATAGCTTTATACCAATATTCCTTATCTTCACGAGTTGCAATTTCCTTGTAGCTTTTCAGTACATGATCAACAAACGATTCGGCATTCAGTGCAAGAGCAGCATAGTCATCTAGGTATTTATAAAGGGGGTTCCTCTTCCTGGTAGAAAATTGAACAGCTTCATTTTTAGTTTCCTCTTCATCACTGGTCAGTTCTGGTATGGGAAGTCTTTCATGACCTCCATCATTTGAATTGACATCGTTTTCAGTGAGTTTATCTCCATTATCGTCTTCGTGTTCCTTCTTTGATGATTCCTGTACAGATTCCGGAGTCCAGTACTCACCTGGGATACATTCAATGTCAAATCTTCCTTTGTTGAAAACAATGTTCTTCCTGTGACTATTTTTCCTTTCTCTGGACACCAAAGTCAGTACTCATTAGGACAGTAGCCAGTGAAGTAGCACTTCAAAGATTTGCTGTCAGTCCTCCCAGCTCTTAATTCCTTTGGTCCCAGGAGACAAGCAATACATCCAAATACTCTCAGCTTACTCAAGTTTAGGTTTCTCATTGAACCACAAAGCTGCAGGAACCTGTCAGCTACAGGAATCTTTCAGCTGCAGGAACCTTTCCTTCCAAAGTGACAGTAGGACTTCTATGCAGTAGATACACAGCAGTACAAACAGCTTTTGGCCACAATGTTAGACTTAACTTACACTGAAATATCAAACAGCAAGCTTTCTCAATAAGAGTTCTGTACATTTGCACCAAGATACTATTTTTCTCAGGAGTATATCTGATTGTAAACTCAAACTGTATTCCTTGTTCTTCAAAAAATTGCTTCAGCTCGTTCGATATTTATTCGCGGCCATTGTCATAACACAATCTGCTGATCTACGAGTTGAAATGAGCTGTAGCCACAGCGTGAAATATCTTCAGATAGCGAGCTACCTTTGGCTTTGATTCCAATGCGTAGGTCACTGTGAAACTTGTAAAGTTTTCAACAAACGTGAGCACATACTTTTTACTGTTGAATGACTCGTCACTGTGGCTCAACTCGAGAGGCCTAGTGGCAATGTTTCCTAGTACGATTGTATCGCAGCCGTGACTGCTTTCCTTTGACAGTCTGAGTGTCGTTCTGTGGGGATTGCTGAAGTGTCCAGTTCCATACCATCAACTTGTGACAAACTGTTTAATGCTATCACAACTCAAATGGCCTAATCTGTAGTGCCAGTTTCACATTAGTTTCAGTTGGAGCAGCTGACAATGCTTTATGTTCAAAAGATTTAAAATATAGCTGAGATTCATTCCTATTAGCAATGGCAATGATTTCTTTTCCCCTTTTAATTAAATATTGAGCGTTTTCAAATATGGTACTAAAACCGTTCATCCAATTTTCTAACTGACATAAAATTATAATTGAGATCAGACACTGATAAAACATCTTTGATTGTTATTTGAATTTCCTTTCCTTTTGCGACACTAGTGACTTTAATTTCTCCTTTTACTTTGCCTGACTTAGCTGCTTCAACTTTAACTGGTTGTTCCAGTTTCTTTAATTTAGTGAGACGTGTTTTACTGTTAATCAAATGTTCCATTGCTCCAGAGTCCAAGAACCTATTTATGTTGTTCACTGACTGATCTTCACTTGATGCTGCAAAACAAAAACCATCTTCCTCTTTGACATTAGATATGACCACTGGATTGGTGGTTCCCGAGTTCGAGTTGGTAATTTAACTCTGCAGTTAGCCCTTTTGTACCAGTCTTTCCACAACAATGACAAGTAAAGACGAATGAGTTTCCTGAAGTTCCTTGCCGAATTCTCGTTTTACTGGCGTCTGACGAATCTTTTTTCTGATACCGTTGAGTCTGAAAAGCTGTAGGAGACGGTGCATCTTCATTTTTGTTTTTTCCGACAGCTCCCTTCTGCTTCAACTCTTCATCCAGTAGTCTGTTTTTATGAAGCTCAGCATCAAGTCTTTCATTGAGAGTGCTTCAATTTCAGTGACCACTACGTTGTATTCTGCAGGCATCATCAAAAGTAGATGGCATATAATACCGGTTTCTTCAACGTTAGCTCCAGTCGAATGTAATTCTTGAATCAATTTACCAAACATAAGAAAGTGATCAAATAGCATATCACTTGTTGCAATAAATTTCATAGTTAACAACTGTTTTATCAACAGAAGTTGACTAGCAATTCCTTTTCTCTCAAACGTATACACAGAGATGTCCACAAATTGAAAGAGGTTACCTTATCAAATTGAAAGAGGTTAGCTTATCTTTCACATATTCCAAGTGACTGCCGGAGATGTGTCGAATAAGATGAGACTTACATTTGCAATTCAGCCAGCCGTGTTTCCATTGTGACACACTGTGCATCTGCCACTCCTTCCACAAATTCCACCCTTGTGAGATAATTCACTTGCATAAATCGTAAAAGTTCCAGTTACTCGAGTAGAGTTTCCATCCTTAATTTCTAATTGTTGAAATTTGTTTTGATTTGTTATTTGCCTCCTTAAATGACTTTTTTGTTTTCTTCATTATACTTAGTGTTTGCGAGGGATGTGCCATAAGAAAAGGCTGTCATTCTGTATTCCGAGTATGAGACCATGTCTGACTTTGCTAAATTACGTAAGTCAGAATAATTTCCTACTTAACTTGAACTATTTTACGTAACTAGTTTTACTAAAGCTCACTTTGATTAACTAACAGTATTTATTTGCTATTCCAGCCATATTGTTGACATGAAAACAGATGTAATTACCATGTTACTGATAAAGTCAGGAAAATAACCAATAGCAATTTTTAAAGTGTTCATGTAGTCAATTTCCAAATATTGGTAGGAACATCAGTACTTAATTAGTTTCCAGATAATTCCACTTTTATGTACGGTATTGTTTATTTGCAGTTTCGTCATCAAGAAGGCTTAAAGCCGGGTTCACACAGGCAACAAAAGTATCGCCACTGCTTATGGCGAACTGCAGTTGCTTGTAGTTGCATGTGTGAACTAGTTTTCGATGGCGCCATTTAAGAAGCGCAACTTTTGTCACGCCACAAAAAGTTGAACTTGGTTCTACTTTGTTGCGCCATTTTGCCTTCTCCACAATCGAATAACGTCATTCGATTGCTACCTCGCGGCTGGATTCAAACCTTCCTAGTGCGTATTCATTCTCAGATAGTGCTTTTGCTATTAATATGTCGAAAAGTGGTCAACAGCGACAGTTATGAGATTCTTGGAGGTGTATCAAGAACGAGAATGCCTTTGGAACCACAAAAGCGAATCATACAAAGACAGAAATTTGAGAGATGCTGCATTAATTGAAATAGTAAACAGTATGCGTGAATATGTATCTGGAATTGATGAAGCTACAACAAAATTAAAAATTCGAAATGCTTACATGAATGAACATAAAAAAGTACTGAAATCACTTAAGAGTGGTGCGTCTACAGACGGTATTTACAAACCCAGCCTTGCTTGGTTTGAAGCTGCAGACCGGTTCTTAAAACATGTAGTCGAGAAAGGAGAGACGAGAAACAGTTTGGTAAGTAATATTTTACATTTATTATGTTTCCAAAACATCTTATTTAGTAATATGTACAGCCCTTTAATCAGCTGAGACAGGTGACGCCATTTTGCAAACTGCGCAATGACAATTTGTGGCGTCCTGTGTGAACGGTAGCTCACAGCGCCGCTCCACAATGACTTGACTTGTGGCGATACTTTCGTTGTGTGTGTGAACCCGGCTTTAGTTCAGTCGAAACTCTTACTGTAACTTGACGTTAAGAACGAAACCAATTTTTCTGCACTATTCAATTAATTGGAAGTGTCAAATTCCAATTGTAAATTACCAATATTACATATTTAACAATGTGTAACTTTAGTAGCTGTTTCTGAAAAACTATACAAGCACTGGGCCTGAAGCCATTTTTAAATCAATCTGTTCCGAGATTTCGAGTGTGTAATCCGTGTCAGTAAACACGGCAATAGTGTCGTGGTGCAATTGTGTGTTGACATGAATAAGAAGACGTACAGTGAAGTAGGGCTGTTAACAATGATTGCTGATGAACTTTAAAATAAAAGTGCCACAAACATTATTCATTTGAGTGTGGCTTGTCAATTGATTAGGTTATACTGCACAGTGAAATTATTGTCATATAATTAGGTGGTGCAGTATGTGATACCTGGTAAATGAGACTTAACTACTCAATTAAGACACATCTAATTCAGAGGAGGGCAGAGGGGGGGAATCTGACATTTACGGAAGTAAAACCTGTGGAACCAAATGTGTACGTACCGACCACTTTATCGGATGTAGATAGTGCTGTACACACTAATATTTACAGCCAATTTTTCATCACGATTGCTGCCACCGAGGAACTACGAGCTGATATACGACCACGTATGTCACAGTGTGTGTGAGAGAGTTACGCGAGTACGAATGTGTGTTTCTTTTCTTTTGTCTTCATCTGCTAAAAGACGTATGTCTTCATCTGTTAAAAGACTTATTCCAACACATAAAATATTCAGGAGTCCTTTTTAAATGTGCTTGTCTATCACTCAACATCTCCTTTGTGTGGTTTTATTCATTTCTTGTGTCAGTAGCATTTGTACATCAAAGAACTGAAAAGTAACTCAGTTACATGTTGCATAATAATTAAAACAGGAATATTGAATAAGTTATGTATACGTGTAATGATAAATAAACAGAAGTAGCTATTACATAGACATTAAATTCTCCCAGACCCATGTTTGGCCACAGAGACTACATTCGCTGAAGCTTCAGTGAGATCTTCGGCAGTACACGTAGCCGGGCACAGACTGCACTTCGACGCCTGTTCGACGGTGCACTCGCACGGTGTCAACTCCACCGTGTAGCCCTGTCTGCGAAGGTCGGATCTGCACCTCGTGATTCTACTTTGAAGTCAGTCGACCTCTGTGTGGCCGTGGAGCATTTTCTTGCCCGGCACCGGACAGTCTCTGTCGTGGCGGTTCCCGGTGGGCAACTCCTGAAGTCTCACTCACTCGAGTGGTTCTGTGAGCACCTAAGTTGTTCTCGAGGAGCTCTCTCTCGACTTAAAGTCTCGGTTGTGATGACTGGTGTCTGAACAGGGGGTGGGCTGCAGATGTTGCGGCTTTGGTTCTCTCTCTTCTGCCTTCTGAGAGCCTCCGTATGTCTGTGGGTGCTATTCCAGTGAGGTAGTGCAGCTTCTTCAGAGCTGAGGGGTGGATACAGCCTATGGCAGGCTTCTTTAAGAGGTACATCCGCAGTTCGAGACTGGCAAAACTGATACCACACAGGGTGGGCATATTCTGACAACAGAGTATAACAAGGCTAATGCAGATGTTTCTACTCTCTCTGACTGCAACTCCCAAGCTGTTCCTCTGATCTTCTGCACCACACTGTTTCTCGCAACCACTTTCTATTCGGTATTTGTGCAGAGTTTCTTATAGATCTACACTCGGTCAAAATAGACCCCTGAAATACTTAGGACTGTGCAGTTTTTGAGCAGAGCTCCTTGCCAGGTAGTCTGTAGGCTTCTAGTGGCCTCTTCATTCTTCAGGCAGAATGCACACATCTGTATTTCAGAAGGATTTGACATCAGCTGGCTCATCTTGTAGCAGGTGGACAGTAGGACTAGGGCTTTTGACAGATTTTGCTAGAAGCTTCAAAGTCTTCTCCCGGATCTGTGACAGCGTGATCATCTGCATAAATGCTATCTCACCACCTGCTTCTTTGTCTTTGGAACTCAATGAAGAAGCTTAAGTTCTTGAAAAGTTTCCTGGTAGTCTGGGTGAAAACAGTTTTGTTAATTTTTTTCCAAGCAGAAGACGACAGTTAATGGAGTTGTAGGTTGCTGACAGGTCTGTAAATACTTTCCCTGTGATTTCCTGTCTTTCAAAGCCTTCTTCTACAGGCTGAATTAGGTTGTTATTGAGAGGTGCAGTTCTTTCCTTCTCTGAATCTAGCATGTGGGATAATGAGCAGGGGGAACATTCATCATCCTGTGTAGAAGTAATCTCTATGTTGTGAGTAGCAAACGAACCTGCTCATATTGTTATAACCGAGTTAAATATTTTGTTATGTACCACAAGTTTATAGCTGGTTAATTCATTTTACAGACATTACTGATGTTTTTCTTATTATGAGCCTGAAATAACCAAGTTAAATGTTTTCTTAAATACCATAAGTTTTTAACCAATTTGTTTCATTCTACAGATGTAACAGGTTGTTTTTTCTTAGTGTGAATTAATTGTATCATTTATACAAATCATAACTGTGACTTGCCCCATTGTTCTACTGATTTTTTCTTATTATGTGTTAATTATAACTTTTATACAAACAGTAAATGTGACTTGTCCCACAACCATTGGTAACAACATACAACAGGATTTCTGGGATCATTAAAAATCAAATCAGATCAAAACAAAACTCTTTGAACATATGCTGTATAACAGGTTAATAAACTTTTTGAAATCAGCCAATATCCTGTCCAGAATTGAACATGGATTTAAAAAAATAAATCTGCTACTTCAGCAACACAAGAACTTGTTGACTATGTAGTACAAAAACTTGACAATGAAGAATTCTTGTGAAAATCTTTTGAGTTGGTTCCTCATCAGACTCTTCTAGAAAAGCTAATGTTCTATAAGGTGAAAGACAGTGCCTTCAATCTGATCAAATCATACTTAAAGAACAGATATCAAAAAGTAGAAACATTATGAGAGTAATAAATGTTACTCAGACATGGAGTAGATCTTAAGTTGTGTTCCTGAAGGAAGTGTTCTAGAGCCACTGCTTTTCTTAGCATACATTAATGACCTTCCTGATGATATTCAAAAGAAATTCATTCTATTTGCTGGTGAAACCAATATTTCAGTTGAGAAGACAGATTTGGATGAAGCTGCTCATGGAGCTGAAAGAGTTGAACTCAGGCTAGATAACTGGTTTGTAAATAATAAGCTGACAGAAAATTTTAAAAAAGAAGCATACACATCATTAGCTTTAAAAACAACTGACCAAAAAATCAATGAGAACAAATGCTAATAAGTAGCCTGTGTAAAATTTCAAGGTTTCCCTCTGATTATAAATTAAGGTGGGCATGTTAGCAGCATAAGTAGTACATTAAATTCAGTATACTACATACTACAAAAGTTAGCCATAATTGTTAGTACTGAAATAAAAACTGCTTTACTTTGCATATTTGAATCCATTACGTCATATGAGATGGAACTAAGGGGAAGCTCAATAAACATAAAGAAGATACTTATAGTGTGGAAAAGGGCTACCTGTATAATGACAACTGAGAAAAGCTTGAATGACATACAGAGCAAAATTCAAATGACTAAATATTTTAACAGCAACAGATATGTGATACATGCCAATAAAACATCAGCCAGTTTAAGAAAAATGATGAGGTACATCAGCATGAAACAAGAAACTTGTCAGCAGCTAAGAATAATTCAACATAGGACAAATTGTGATAAAAAAATGTGTACGCAGGGATGTATCTATTCAACTGTCTTCCAGACAATATCAATAACATTAATGCTCTAAGTCAAAGAAATATTGCAGAAAAATTTGTTTTAGTCCACAAATTTATTTTCTGACTTTTGGAAGGTAAATATCAGAGTATGGTGCATACTCAAAAGAAAGAAATTAGATCAGAGTATGGTGCATACTCAAAAGAAAGAAATTAGATCAGAGTATGGTGCATACTCAAAAGAAAGAAATTAGATAATCTACAATGCTACTCAGTGCAAAGATGACACACTGAGTTCCAGACAGGCATTACGAAAAGCTGTGACATGTAACCTTTGGCTCTCTCTCTCTCTCTCTCTCTCTCTCTCTCTCTCTCTCTCTCTCTCTCTCTCTCTCTCTCACACACACACACACACACACACACACACACGACTGCTGATATTCCAACCTGTACTTTCCACTGTTTTACACTGCAATCTGTTGCATATACACACTTAATTTCAAAAATTAAACTGGGGTAGTACTTCTGTGTTTTCCCCAGTGAAGGAATATTCAATAATAGACTTCTGTATTTCTATTTTTGATTTTCTACCCTCAATTTCAGTTCCTGTGTTATCCTTTAGTGTCTGGGCACTAACTTTGGGGTCACATACAGCCTTTTCATACAGCCAGAATTTCTTTGAGCTCTGTGACAGATCTTTTCATAATAAAATCCTGCATAACTCTAATTTTTACATCAAACATGTTTTGAATTTCCCAGTACACAGACAGGTGATAGTGGTTTGTGTAAAGTCACATAAATGCTTTGTTTTGAAGTAGTAGACAAAAACAGCTGCTATATTGTACAGTAGAAGGAACATTAACTTTTTTCAAATTAGCATACATCAAGCAATCTAGAAGTAATTCCCATAAATACTAGAGTGAGTATATCAACACTAATAATTGATTGATTCATTCAGTCATCATGTTCCGCACATCCTGTCCACGAGGAGAATCTTCGGCAATGAGGCGATGAGGAACGTGTCGAGATAAATATTAATGTGAGATTAGTAAACTGTAGAAACTTAATCCGTATTCTGTACTGACAATAAACTGTAACTAGATGCATTAATGATATGCCATCAAAATTGGATTTTTTTTTTAAATAAGGAAGCTCCTCCCTCCTCACTTTTACTGTATAGCTTAACATCTGCTGCATTACAATGGCATTTTTAAAAGAAAATATTTGTACATCTATAAATACTGTGACCTATTTGTAGTGTATGATTACTTGCTACACAGCCTTCAACTAATGCTACTATTTGTCATACACCTAACATAACTTTTCAACCCCCATATCTAGATATTCACATAATTCACAGAAAGAGTGATTAATGACAATTTTTTAATTTTCCTTTTACGAAAGTTAGATGAGGGCTTAGCAAACATCTTACCACCAGAGTACATAACTCCAGTCTGAACGCTAGATGAGGAGGCATAGATTACACAAAAATTATTTTTGTGTTGTGCATTTTGATTGTATCAAATCACAGTTTAGTTAAAACTGATTTTTATTATCAGCAAAAATGAGCCAATACAGATTCAATGTGCCAACGGCCTCGCCGCAGTGTTACCACCGGTTCCCGTCAGATCACTGAAGTCGAGCGCTGTCGGGCTGGGCTAGCACTTGGATGGGTGACCACCGGTCTGCCAAGTGTTGTTGGCAAGACGGGTGCACTCAGCCCTTGTGAGGCAAACTGAAGAGCTACTCGACTGAGACGTAGTGGCCTCGGTCTCGTAAACTGACATACGGCCAGGAGAGCGGTGTGCTGACCACATGCCCCTCCAAACCCACATCCAGTGATGCCTGTGGGCTGAGGATAACACGGAAGCCGGTTGGTACCATTGAGCCTTCGTGGCCTGTTCGGGCAGAGTTAAGTTTTTTATTGTTTTATTTTTTTAAAAGGATTCAATCAATTGGAAAGTGAGTGTAGGAGTTCCAGGATCCCTAATGTGTGCAGTTACTGACTTAACGCCATATTCTTACTGCTGACAAACATTTTATTTACTTCAGATGTACTGCCATAAAAGAAGACAGCAGGGAGTGAAAATATACAAAACAAGCCAACAGTCTTGCCTTTAGGCCCACATAATGAGAGACACTTGTAAGGGCATTACACACCAAACTGAGCTTCTCAATTAATCTCTCTGTGTGTTGACTGCATTGTATCTTGTTATTCCAGATGGACCCCAAGGAACTTTACACATTGGGCTTCATTCAGTGTGTGACCATTAATGCCTATTTCTGGTGCTAAAAGGTCACTACCGCTAGTCTGAAACTGCGTAATACGAGTCTTTGTGATATTAAGACTTAAACTGTTGACTGTGAACTACTCGTAGGTGTGTCCTGCTAAAATCTGAGTTAAGGTCAAATTCGAACTCTCAATTAATACACTCGTGTTGTTGGCAAGTATTACACATTTTGGAGTGCCCTTTAAAGTCAGCGGAACATCATTTATGTAAATTAAAAATGAGAGTGTCCCAGTACCATTCCTTGTCTCATTTCACACGTTATGCCTTATTCTGAGGCTATTTTCACACCCAAGAGATGGACTGTTAATGAGACCCTCTGCTTTCCATTAACAGAGTTAAGATTCCATCTGAGCAAGAGGAATTCCATTAATGCCACATTGGCAAGGTCACAGAATATACAAACAGGATACCCTTCCTGGTTTAACTTTACTAGAACTTCATTTGTGAGGTGCTGCATTGTTTTCTCTGTGGTGAATCCTTTATGGAAGCCAAGTTGAGAGCCACTTAGTTTCGCTCAGTTAAATGAGTCAATGTTCAATCATAAACCAATTTCCAAACACTTTTGAAAAGAGTAGAAGGAGTTATATATGTCTGTAACTAAATGAAGTTTGCTTATATCCAGTTTTGTACATGAGTGTTAGTACATCATATTTAAGTAAGTTGGAAAATATGCCCCAAGTCATTAACTGGTTACAAAGATAGCTCAAGAGTAATCCTAAAGATTCAGCACAAGATATTAATGTTCTGCAAGAAACACCATCATAGTGAGCAGAATTACTACTCTGTAGTGACCTGATGAAGTTTGTAATCTCCTTAGATGCTGTATTTTTTAAACTAATTTCTGTTGGTGGTGCTCGCAGTGTCCATACAAGTAAACCTAATGCATCTGAATTTAGTTGTTTATTACTGAGCTCAGTCTTTGCACTGACTGTGATGAATTAATCATCGATTTGGTTGCTTATGACTTGAAAGTATAACCATTTCCGCCAGTCCCATTTTCTGGGATTTAAACTACATTAGGAGCACTAGTTTTGTTTGTTTCTTTTTTAATAATATTGAAAATGGTTTTTGGCTTGTCCTTGGAGTTTGTGGGTACAGAACACAAGTTTTGCTTTTTAATGACAAAGTCAAGGATTTGACAGTACTGGTGGTAACAGACTCAAATCTCAGCTCTTTCTCTAAATTATACAGAACTTTCTCTTCCTAGAATCAGATCCTTTCATCCCAGCAGTTATCAACCCCTTGTCCTCATTTCTGTTCAATTTTACCTCATTTGTTTTCAGGGAAAATAAGACTCAAAGTACTGTATGAATACATTTAAGAAATAGTTATATATTCTGTCAACACCGTATGCCTTACAAATTTCTCTACAGTATTCTTCCTGTCATTTTTCTCTGAACGCCGTAATGGGGTCACTGGTTACAATTCTGCAATACAATACTTTCCTTCTATGATCTGTGTCTGTCTGGCCAGTAAATTTTATTGTTCACATTTAACCATCATTGTCAGATAACCTAGTGGCAATTGGTTTTACAGCTAAATCACTGCATGCTGTTGGGCCTAAATAGCTGTTGCACTATGTCTTTCAGTCCTCGTAACAAATATAATTTATTGTCTGTATACTTTACAGAAGTAGCCTGCTGTGGCTATTCCTGGCTGTTAACGTGTAACTAGACTTGCTCCCACCCCTCAATGTTCTTTTCCGTAGCAAGAAATATAGGACATTGTGTGTGTGTGTGTGTGTGTGTTTTGAATTTGGACAATGTCTTTCATCAGAGCCAAGTAATGAAGACACACGCATGTTGTTGTTGTTGTGGTCTTCAGTCCTGGAAGTGCCGAACCACAATCCAGTGACATGACGTATGTTCTGTGTCTACCTCCACCCTGTTACAAGCCAGAACAGAAAGTCCCTTAAAACAGCTGCATAGCACTTCAGTGTGGTACAAACATTTAATTATTGTTATTGTGATCTTCAGTCCTGAGACTGGTTTGATGCAGCTCTCCATGCTACTCTATCCTGTGCAAGCTTCGTCATCTCCCAGTACCTACTGCAACCTACATCCTTCTGAATCTGCTTAGTGTATTCATCTCTTGGTCTCCCCCTATGATTTTTACCCTCCACACTGCCCTCCAATACTAAATTGGTGATCCCTTGATGCCTCAACACATGTCCTACCAACCGATCCCTTCTTCTGGTCAAGTTGTGCCACAAACTTCTCCTCTCCCCAATCCTATTCAATACTTCCTCATTAGTTATGCATATACACACATTTATAGCTGCATTGTCCTGGCCAAGAAACATTATTGTGGCACACATGCTCATAGACACAGCATTAGAAGCAAATTAAATATCTGCACAACTCTAACTAGAACAGCATCTGTATTACTATGCAACTAATCCAGAGCCTGGAACCTGGTACCAGTTGCAGGTTGCCTAGCATCTTAAAGAGGCAACAAAAATTTTATTTTCAATATTTTGCATAATTATTGACCGAATTTAAAAATTTAGAACACTGTCACAATCTACTCATCAAGTAATCTTATGTTAAAAGTTTAACTCAGTAAGGCTTTTACAACAATCAAAAACTGTGTGCTAGTCTCGAGGCAGTGTAACAAGTGACACACAGATGTCCAACTTTACTCATCCAGTATTTGAGGATGAGAGCACTCGGCAATTTCCGACAAACTTTACACGTAATTTCAAACCTTTCAAAACCTTTTTTCACTGACACTCCACAAAATGATGAAAGGAAAAATGTTTATTGCGTACTTCATTTTTGCTCTTCGTGCAGTAAAAATTCAGCATCAGATATGACATTTTAATTTATTACTTCTTTACTACTAACTGTGTTCGCAACACACTTTGTAAAGAGTGTCGACATATATCACTCAATACACCTGTAAAGTAAAATTACATCACTGATTGCCACATTAGTTTACAAGATATGATAATTTAAACATTGAGATGTGTGAAAAACTTGCTTTCACTTAAAACAGAGCGCAAATTACCCAGACTATACTCATCCAATATTTTATAATGAGAGAACTTAGTGACTTCTGACAAATTTTAAGCATAATTTCAAACCTTTTCTGCATTTTTTTCCTTTTCCTCTCTTACATGCTTAATATCAAATATTTAACACATTAACTCATTTGTAAAGTAATCAGATATTTGAAACTGTTTTATACTCAGGAGTTTGTGTCCTTAAAGAATCAGGGGGGTTGCTTGGTTATATTACAAAAGTGTTTTACACACAACAATTAAAACCATTGTCTGGCCAACTTAGCATTTAAAATAGCAGCAAAACAAAAATTCTTTATAAAGAAACAAATATAATTTCTGATGAGATATTGCTTTTACTTAGTAAAATAATTTTTGAATTATAAAAGATAGCATTTGTAAACTGAAATTCAGACTGTCACAAATTTCTACACACCATTATAATAAGTAAATTATGATTGCAATTTCTAAACTGACATTTGTACTGCTTGTATTTTCTCTCTTTGTCTCTGTTTGTATTGTCCAAGCTACAAAATGGATCAAAATGAACCATTAAATTATGATGATGGGTGCACATTTAATAGGAAATTATTTTTACTTCTAGTGGCCCTCTTGTGGTTGTGGACTGCAGATTTCAGTAACTTTTCAATTTCGTTTATGTGCTTGTTTACTGTTAAACATTTCGGTTATATGGTGACAGACTACCTTTCCTCCTCCCATTATTCCACAGTTTCTTAGCCCTGTTTAAAAAATACTCATTTACAAACAGTACAGACAATAACTCAAGACTGTTCTACATCATTTTAGTCTCTTTGAGCCGCAAATAGCCCTGGCATCCATTTCCTGCCTGTGATTAAGTAAACAAGACTGTATTGTCCTTAAATGAAAATCTTTTGTATTTCTCAATGCAGTTTAGTGACATAAGATATAATAACACAGCCAAGCAGATCTAGAGTACTCATATATGAATGGTATTGTCCACTATTTCTTTTATACCAGTCACTACAAGACAGCTGCCAATTCGTTAGGAAGCTCACAACAACCACAGAGCATATAACGAAGTTGTGTTATATGAAATACAAAGATAAGTTAGTACAATAAGGGAAAAAAAATCAATGCCAAATAATGCATACGGTTATAATGTTTCTTTCCAGTGTCTGCATAACATATTTGTCTCTGCCATAGAAAAAGTTATTACATAAAGGCAAAAATTTGTTAAAATAAATATTTGCTTGGTGAGATTTAGACCATGATGAAGTAAATAATGGTGACTGTATCTAGGCATAACATTGAAAAGTGATACAAAAGGGAACAAGCACATTAGGACATTAATGATGAAGGCAAATGGTCGACTTCAGTTTGGGAGAACTTTAGGGAAGTTTAGCTCGTCTACAAAGGAGACTGGGTATAGAACACTAGTATGATCCATTCACAAGTACTCTTCAAGTATTTGGATTCGACACCAGATAGAATTAAAAGAAGGCATCGAAGCAATTGGTCAACACATGAGTATTATGGAGATTCTTTGCTGAGTCAAGTGGGAATCCCCGGAGAGAAGACGATATTCTTATCACAAAACAGTATTGAGAAAACTTAGAGAACCAAGATTTGCAGCTTACAGCTAAAGATTCCACTGCTTTCAGGGAAATGACTATACTCTGTTCATCATAAGCCTAAACTTCATGTAGACATTACACTACATATTCTTCCATATTTACTGGAATCTGAACAGATTTCGATTCACGTGGAGCTGGCCCGAGTACAGTCAAGTACGATAACGAGGATACGTTTCATCCTGTGCATTCCGCATACGTCAACTCGGCAACGATACGGGGCAACAGCTTTTCTGGCGCATTTAACTTGGACACCAATGACCAGGCAAGTGATCCAACAACACTGCAGTGATGTGAACATTAACAGAACAGACAAAAAAAAAGACGAGCAGAGAACAACATAGCACTGAATGTCATTTAGTTTTTAGACAGAAGGAAATACTATATGGCAAAACTCAGGAGATACGCTTCTTAGGTGACTGAATAGAAAACATAACATGCTCTCGATCTTAGCTAACCCAGTACTGTAATTAAAAACAAGAGTGTTGAAAATTTCAGACTTTAACAAGGGTGCTTTTCCTGCACGAGCTATATGCGGCGTAATTAAATACTGAAGTCACTGAAGGTATTACTGTCACTCGTCTGGTAATCTCTGATCCCATATTGGACTCCAAGGAGCACATTATAGTACTGCTACACTGATAACGAGGCAATCGACAACAGAATCCTAAGCCACCAAAAAATCCACATTTCCTCCTCCTCTTTTATGATGGGCTGTTCTGCAATTCCCCACTGTTCAACAGTGACATCTCACAAAGCTTTGCGAATTAGTTATAGAACATTTGGCAGCTTAAATGTTGTTTTGTTTCTCGTGACAAATTCCTTGATTTGGCTCCAGATCAATTCTGTTGGGTTCAGACTGCAGTGGTACAGTGACAAGTGTAAAAATGTAGCATTTTTACAGTGTGTTTGACACCATGAAAATTATTGTTTCCCATGTTTCTATGACACGTTTCACTGTGGGGGCTCATGTGAGACGAAATCTGTTCTATAAAACAATGGGCACATTCAAGTAAAGAGTATCTGATTTTTAATTTTTCTTCAAAAAATTTAATTGTGTAATGTTTTCTTAAACCAAGCCCGGGAAGAAGATAACCTTCCAGCTGGACCAAAGCCCAGATAAAGTGGGAGGGTTAATCATTGGACTAACATTCAACACAGTAAAAAACCGGAGGGTTCCTATATCATAGTCCTGCATGAAATAAGATGGCCTGGGCAAGGCATGTGCAGAGAGAAAAACTATACAATCATACACAGAGGAAAAAATATGGTCGCCATATATTTGAGACATGATTTGCTGTACATAATAAAATATTGGTCAATGTGATGACACTGGAACATGTCAGTGAAAGGATATGCTACAACAGAATCAAAGGTAAATACAGAAACATCTCATTAGCAAGTGCCCATGCCCCAATTGAGGACAAGGAGGAAGACATAAAAGACAAATTCTATGACACCTTAGACCAGATGTGCTCCGAATTATCACAGTATGACATCAGATTGTGCTGGAAGACATGTCAAAATAGGGCAAGAAGACCAATGGCAACCATATATATATATGCATGTTCATCTTGCACACTGAATCAAATGATAATAGTATGAGGCTCATCAACTACGCCACAGCTAGAAACGTGAAAATAGTCAGTACATCATTTCCCCACAGAGACATACATAAAGCAACAGGGACCTCATCAGATGGGATAACTAGGAACCGAATAGACCATGTGTTGATAGACAAAAAACATAAAACGACAGTAACAGGTGTTAGGACAATGAGAGGGGCTGAGACAGGATCGGATCATTCTCTTGTGCTAATAAAGATGAAACAATCATTACCAACACAACCAAGTAAGAGCAACAGTGGCAAAAGAACCCACAGAGTAAATTTGAGTAGGCTAAAAGAAGAGGTGGTGAATAAATAGTTTAAAATTAAGCTTATAAATAGACTCACAGAACTTGAGAATAAAGCAATAGGAACAATATAACAACAGTTATAAAGGAGACAGCACAGGAACTATTAGAAGATGACAATAATAGCAATATCAAGTGCAAACCATGGTCAGTGAAACATTTAGAAAAGTAGTTCAGGCCAGGAAGACTTTCCGACAGGGAACGATAAGCAACAAAATATGAAAACCAAATAACATCCGTGACAGCCACGACAGAAATGGAGAGAACAATCAGGCGAGAGAAAAGATCATTCATAAATTTGTTAGAAAGAGAAGGCAGAGGGACTATGGCCACAACAATAGTAAACAGTTTTACAGAACAATGAGAAGCTATTGAAAGAAGTACAAAGCTAAACCTGTGATAATGAAGGATGAGAATGGAAAACTGATCATTACAAATGAAGGGAATCTAGAGAGCTGGCAGAGATACTTCAAAGAACTGCTGAAAAACTCCCAGTAGACACCTTAAAAAAAAGGGACAGAAAACAATCAGAACGTACAACCATTAGTCGAAGAACCAACTCTGAGAAAGGCGAAGGAGGCAATAAAAAGACTGAAAAATGGGAAAGCCCCAGGTATAGACATGACATCAGCAGAGCTCATCAAAGAAGATGGAGACAAGATACATGAATGGTTAGTCGAATTGATAGAATAGGTGTGGAGGAAACAAGTAATGCTGGAGGAATGGAAAACTGCTACTGTACGTCCCCTATACAAGAAGGGAGTCAAAATGTTGACACTGAACTACAGAGTGATGTGTCTACTACATATGTGCTATAAAACAACATCAAGAACAGGATCAACCGATATATTGAAGAAATATTAGACACAGCTTAAGAAGGGTTCAGAAAGGGGAAGTCAACAACTGGCCAAATATTCACACTAAAGCAAATACTAGATAAGAACTGGGAACACAATCAGGATATCTTCTGTATGTTTATACACTTCAACAAAGCATATGACAGCATAGTGAGAGAGGAGATGTGGAGGATAATGGCAGAGTATGGGATATTGGCCAAGCTGATAAAGCTAACTAAAATTTTTGTGATGGAATCAAAGTCTAGAGTGAAAGTACAGGGGGAGTTCTCAGAAGCATTTGAGGTAAAAGCAGGAGTGAGACAAGCAGATATTATATAACTAACCCTGTTAAATTTGGCACTCAACAACACACTAAGGAGAGTAACACAAGAATTTGCAGGAGTCACCATAGGGGAAAAACAATAAATGTTCTGGCTTTCAGGAATGATATTGCGTGATAGGAAATAGAATAGAAGGCTTGGAGAAACTGGGAACTGTACTCAGAGGGGGAATCTCGGCACTTTTGAAAATAATAAAGTACTGAGAAAAATATAAAGCAGTTATGGATGGATGGAGAAGCCGAAAGAATGAGACCACTAGGACAGCCGAGGATGAGATGGACGGATAATACCATGGGAGACTTGAAGATACTGCATCTGGGAAATGAAGTTACAACCGACAGGAAGCTGTGGAAGGCTGGAATAAATGAGGCCATGGACCAGCTGTGGTTTGTGTGGCCAGTATAAGTAAGCAATGTTTTCTTCACTTATACAATCTTTTATAAAATACCAATAATTAAGAATTTATATTTGCAATGAAAAACAGAATTATGCCTGCAATATGCAATTAGAAACCAGGAGATGTGCATTTTTAAAAATAATAATTAAGTATGAGTTAATTATTATATATTTGATGAATTTCATATTTAAATGATTTAGGTATGCAAACCAAACAAAAAAAATTATAGATCACAACAAAATTTGAACCGCCACCTCACAGCATACACAATTAACATTCTCCGATACTACCAATTATGTTATGCATGTAATTGGAATACATCCTCGTATTTATTACGTAACATTTCTCAAAAAATGTCAAAGCTGATTTTTCTCCGTAATCTTGTGAAAAATACTGAGAACAATTTGTTTCTCGCCATTAATGGTATTCTGCGTGCGTGTTTCACTACAAAACAGGAAGCAGTGTCATCCATTTTCATAGTACTATTAACAGTGAGACAATCAGAGCACAAGTAGCATTTACAGAGACTGTGACTGTGCACGATTTTTGAATAAAAATTACGTAGCTAAAGTATGATTAAGTAAAACATTGATGGCTGTTGATACACCAGAATGTCAAGTTTCATTAACAGTGACGTAGTAATAAGATATCTAATACATAAGGTGGACCTACTTCCAAGAGTGGAGCTACGGCTGCTGACCCGTCAGCACATTTTGTGTTTGTTTACATCAGGTTTATTCTTACGATGAACAAAGTACAGTAATAGTACGAGGGCTTCCAGAGTACGTATGTATGTGCAGACATACAGTGTACTGTACATTTTTTGACAAGAAGCTATTCCTTCCACGTGTAGTGTGTAGCCCTGAAATTTGTTTGCAGTCCCAACCTTGATAGTCATTGTTAACACTACATCTTCATTGCTGGCCTGTTACTGACCACTACCTCACTTATGTAGGATGTTACTAAGACCACTGCATAAAAGAGAAGAGAGTGCGCATTCTGGCTTTTCTGCAGAGTCAGCTCTGCTGCAGTACGCATAACACTGAAATGGCATAGCAACTGCAAACTTACTTCAAAGTTGAAGTATGCAGGACAGTACAATTCTTGTGAGCCTAACATATATAATGCACACAGCTTCACTGTAAAATTCCTGCAGTATTTATTTGTTTTTATTTACTTATTTACTTAGCATCCTTGTATCTCATCATTATAAAAATGATATAGGATTTGTCACAAGGTACATTGTGTTACATAGAAAATAGGACATGAAAATATTTACAATTATATGTCCATAAATAAAATATTATTACATATAACATGAAACCATATGTGTAACAACATTCATAATATGCTAAATTAGAATAATAGATGAATACAATTTAGTTTTCAATGAGCATTTTGGGTCATTACGATGAAAGAAATAAGCTACTGTATATTGAATGCTGGTGGTTTAAGTATTCCTTGACACTATAAAAACTCTTGCCAATTAACATTTTTGTAAGTTCTTTTTTGAAGATGTGGAATTTTGGTATACTTTTAATTTCATTTGGTAGTGCACTAAACAAGATTTTTGGCTGATAAAGAACACTTTTGTGATACAGAGCTTTTGTGTGACTTTCTCTATGAAAGTTCTCTCTATTTCTCATTTTGTAGTTATGAACTCGACTATTTAACAAAGAATGTTCCTGGTGTGCCTTCATAAAACATACACTTTCATAAATATAGATACATGGTAGAGTCATGATTTGTAGTTCCTTGAAAACTTTTTTACATGATTCTCTGTGTGTCATACCTCTGATTATCCTTATTGCCCTCTTTTGAAGCACAAACGAGTTTTTGGCCAAACTGGTATTCCCTCAAAATATGATACCATATCTTAGTGTGCTATGTATGAGTGCAAAGTATGAACATAACACTGCATCAACAGTACAGGAATTTTTTAGTATTCTAAGAACATAACAATACTGACTTGATTTTTTGTTTAACATTTCTGTGTGCTTCTCCCACATTAAATATTCATCTAGCCATAATCCTAAAAACATATGGGGGGGGGGGGGGGGGAGGTTTGCTCTATGTTACACTGCCCAAGTTATACAGTTAGGTCCGATTTTACCTTGTTTGTTATATGTCTGAAGTTCATCTAAACTGTTTTTTTGTCATTAACAATTAATTTGTTGTTTGTAAACAACATGTTCGCTTCTTCTGTGGCTACTGTGTAAGTCAATTTCATTCGTAGCTTTGACAAATAGGCTGGTGTCGTCAGAAAACAATACTGCATCTGCTGCTGATAAATGTCTTGGCAAATCATTTATAAATATTAAGAACAGCAATGGTCCCAGTACAGAGCCCTGCAGCACACCGTACCCCTACTCTCTGGTATGCCGACGCGTAGACTTTACCCGCATGCTGTATCTCTACCTTCTGATACCTATTAGAAAGGATTTGAACCAATCGTGTGCTATTCCACGAACCCCGTAGCAGTATAGTTTCCTTAGCAGTAAATTATGGTCAATGACATCAAAAGCCTTAGACAGGTCCAAAAACAGGCCACAGTTTAATTCATTTTTGTCTACAGAATTTATGATCAGTTTTAAAAAGTTGTAAATTGCTGTGTCTGTTGACCTATTTTTCCTAAAACCGTTTTGTCCTTTAACTAGAATTTGATTTTTATTAAGAAAATGAGACAGTCTTTCATGCATTAGCCTTTCAATTACTTTTGAAAATCCAGATAACAATGATATAGGCTGGTAATTGATAACATCAGACTGGTCACCCTTCTTGTAAATAGGCTTGACAATCAATTTCTTTAGTTTTTCTGGGAAGACTCCTGTGCTAAATGACATGTTAATCGTGTCAGCAAGCGGGGAATCTATGTACCTTGCACTGTTCTTTATTACTTTGTCTGGAATCCCATCACAGCCACATGTCATTTTATTTTTTAACTGATTTAAGGTATTTTGTACCTCTAATGCAGTAAAAGGGTATAGAAACACGGTTTTATCATTCATCAGTAGTTGCGCTCTGGAGTTGAAATCACACCTTCCTTGAATTAGTTTTGTTGTGATATTTGTGTAATGTGTGTTGAATATGTGGAGCAAAATGCAATGTCACGTTCAGCTATAGTGAAATGGTGCCAACAATTTGACAGAAGCCACATCGACGTGGGTGACACTAATTGGAAGGTTATTGCACAGTAAATTGTCATATTTTAGGCAAGCCAGAAGAACATCTGTGGGAAAGAGACTTTCCAGTGATGAGGACATTCAAACAGCTGTTCTCAAATAGCTCTGTAACCGAGGAGTGGATTTCTATTGTCAAGGAACTGCATGGTGGGTAGAACGGGCTGACCTTTGCTTACAAACACGGAGCTGAAAAATAAAGTCATGGTGTGTCACTTTGAAATGTGGTGCAGCATTCAATAAAAGATGTTTAACTGCCATATAATGTGTACCTGACTTTTTCCAAGCAAAAAAAAAAAAAAAAAAAAAAAAAAAAAAAAACCAACACCAACTAAGGTCAGTTCTAGGAATTAAGTTCATCTTAGTCTTTACCTTACACATTCACTCAGCAAAACTTTACTCCATATGCAAAATTTGCTTTAACAAATTCAAAACTGGTCAAGTAGATTTCATAAATGCCTATCTGGTTGTATTGTTGCATCAAGGTGTATAATAATATATGATAACTGGTGTTTTAGCTATGCCACAGCAACCTTCCTGAGGGCAAAGACTGATTTAGCTAGGGCTGGGTAATTAAAAGTATTGTGCTTACATTGCCCTTGCAGGACCACTGACTTCAATTTCGTAAGTTTTAATCGGCCTCAAAATACCAGAGGTCAGGGGCAAACCAGAGCTTCTACAGTTTACTGTTGTTGGTAGTGATTTGTACAAAAATGACTAATGAGGAGGTACTGCTCTTAGCTGTGGAAAAAAATTATAGCAGTTCATGTAAACGTTGAGTGTAACTACAGTCAAATAATTACATTTAACCTGCATATCGGGACTGCTAACGACTGGGATGTCGGAAGCGCGTAACTGTCCTCTTTGCCGATGTTGCTAAGCCACTTCTGTTGCTAAGCTGCATCAAGATTTCAGTTTTTTTTCTCTAATTTTGTCTGTGCCTTTGTGTGTCTACGACTATCACACAAGTCGAGCATTTTGGAATCTTATAGGCTTCCTGCAATTGTGGTGGTGTTCTGCTAGTTCTAATCTGTTGTGCTGCCCCAGCTGAAAGTACTCACATTCTGCTATCCACGTACTAAGAGGCCTTCCAGGTCCCCCACATTAGCACCACTCGACTCACGCCGTATCTCGTGAGGGTGTGCAGTGTCGAGAGATTTTATACGATCACTGCTGACACGATGTCGGGTAACGGAGACGACAGCTGCGTACGCTGCAGCAACTCCGGAACCTCCGTACGACGCCTCCGCAGTGTAGCACCTCACCTACGTGTTTGCCGATGCCTTCCCCACGTAACGTAAGTGCGACACTGGGAGCTGGTCATCTATTTCATTCCTCTGATTCACTTACTATTGGAAATTGTAGATCTTATTATTTTGCAAGAGTGGCCACAGTATTCGGAACTTGGTGGGATGCAGTGAGGATGTAGCATCAGCTCTCGACACTACAGTCATATACGATATACGATACGAGTGCGGTGCTGGCTAAACAGAATACACGAGTTACCTGCTCGCCCCTGGAGACCGGAACACGACATCCGGCAGGATTGGCACGACAGATCGGTAATAGCTCGACACGGTTTCAATTGTCGGCAGCCTGTAAACTTCCACAAAACGTGATCACTTGCGAGACAGCCGACGACAGTCACATGATGAGAGACATCAGTAGAAATGCAATATATTGAAGTACCACCCCACTTAGATTAGTCTATACTTTAAAGAAGGTTGCTGCAACACACCCCAGGGTGTCAGTTATTTTAGTATTTCAAGCATTTTATACAATGGTGCAGAAGAATTTTAATGGAATTGACACAGACTGCAGAAGTATACATATTTATGTTTGAACAAAATTTATGACATTTCATGAGAAATCTCCAAATTTAATTCGACTCCTAGTATAACTAATTCAAAGCTTATAAAGAACAGAAAGAATAACAAGGCAAAACTATGTAAAGAGCCGAGGAATAAACGTGAAATCGGTATCTATTCTGACAGTCATGGCAGAGGAATCGCAAACATTTTACGAAATGATCACAGTGTAAACGCCACCAGTGTCATCAAATCGGGAGCTCCTATGTGTGAAGTTTTTAAGAATTTCGCCAATAAAGATTGGTGTACGGTAGTAATAGCAGGGGCTAACAATGTGTACAAAAATGAACTCAAAGAAGCCACTAGATGCTTAATGAAAACACCGAAATCACTGGACGAGCAAACAATGATTGTTGTGGGAATTCCACACAGGCATTACCTTCCCGATTTCTCCTGTGTGAACAAAGAGATCCAGAAAGCCGACAGATTGTATTACATTCATTACATGCCTTTCACAATGCATTATTTCTCCCTACAGGGGACATGGGGCGTGAATTCTTTACCAGACATGGCATGCACTTCAATAGGAGGGGAAAATCATTTCTCAGTAAAAAAACTGTGGAAATTTCGAGAAGTTCTCATCGCACACCTGATTTAACAACCTTCCCTCTACCCCAGACAGGAGTAACAGTTTCACAGGACGCTAATCGTAGTCGATCAAAGTGCAGTGAAGCGTCCCAAACCACAGGAACGGCATCAGAAGATTGCTCCCACACTGACAGTAGGCCTACACAATCAGTGTCAACACTAGATACCTCTCAAGGAAGATACCCAAGTAAAAGTTACGCTAGCACCGTGAATACAGGCGCAGAAGTCCCAGCTTCTGCTATAAATACAAAAGAAACAACACCAGCAGCAGTGTCCATTGAGCAGGGCGGAAGGAAAAGAGTACCGCCTTCCCACCTGAATGATTTTTTAGTAGAAAACAGAGCAAAGAAGAAGAACACAAGACAAACAGGGTCAGGACTTCATTTTAGGTGAGTGGTTCATCAGAAATGACTAAAAGCAGTAGCTGCAGTAAGCAAATTAAATCCATCCTTCTGCCATTTCATATAATGTATCATAATGTTCAGTCTCTGACTAACAAATTGCAAGAACTAGAAATAATATGTGTTCTGACCTAAATGTTGATGTTATCTGCATAACAGAACATTGGCTAGGATAACCGCAAATAGAAACACTAAAGATCCCTGGTTTTTCCCAAGTCAGTTCATTTTTCAGGTCTTATTATAAACATGGAGGGATAGCTATCTTTGCAAAGCAGAATTTAAGGTATAGAGCAATCCAAACAGATCCCGAACTGAATAAAGAAGAAGTCTTTGACGGCTATTGAGCTTACTGACATTCAGCTAGCCTAGTTATTATAACTATATACAGATTCCCTGATGCTGACATAGAGGAATTCCTGTGTAAATTTGAAATGATGTTAAATATTGTAGAACCAAAGAAAAAGAAAATCATCTGTGGAGACTTCAACGTAGACTTTTTGAAACCCTCAAACTACAAAGATGAATTACTATATATGATAAAGAGTTTCAACTTAACCCCCACAGTATATACACCAACAAGAATCACTAGGCATGGTAAAACTGCAATTCAAGAATCCTTTTCTCCACACAGTAGTGAAGCAGTTCAGATGGGATACAGTGATCACTGGAATTATGTTCAGAGAAAATATCTCCCATTAAAATAACTGAGTGCAGAGATTTCAGTGATGGCAATATAGCAAACTTTTGCAACATATTAAACCGAGAAACATGGGATGAAATGTTCAATAAAACAGATGTAGATAGAATGTTTGATAACTTTCATGGATCATATACTATTTTGTACTATTTTGACATAGTCTTCCCACTAAAGCAACGTAAATTAAAACCAACCAGAAACAAAAGTTGGATTACTAAGGGCATAAAAATCTCAGTGCAAGGAAAAGATTTCTACATTCGTATATAATCAAAATAATATATCATTAGAAATGCAAAATTATATCAAAGAATACAGTAAGATCTACCACAAAGTTATTAAAGAGGCAAAGAAAAGGGGAAACGATGAATATATCCACAAATCAAAAATCAAAAGACGGGCCGCACGGAACATCGTCATAGCTGAAACACACACAAAAGCAGTGGCAAAAAATATTAACTTAAAGCTGGAAAACAAACAAGTATCTGATGCTACCTCTGTAGCTAATATCTTCAATGAGTACTTTGGCAAATCTGTAAATGATCTTGTCCAAAGCAACTTTCAGAATACTACATTGAGAACTGTAAACCATCCATGGGGTCTATGTCCCTCAAGCAGGTCACACAGAGTGAGCTCATACTGGCAATGAGCTCATTAAAGAAACTTTCATGTAGTTTTGATGAGATTCCAGATTGTATTATAAACCACACAAGACATCATATTGTAGCACCTCTGAAGCATATTGTTAATCACTCCTTTTCCACAGGTACCTTTCCAAATCTTCTAAAGATTGCAAAAGTAACCCCCTTCCACAAAAAGGGAGCCACAGACAATATTAACAATTACAGACCTGTAGCAAAGCATAGTGGCTCCTCAATGATCTTTGAGAAGCTCTTTTATAATAGGTTGCTAGAATTTGTTAACAAAAACTCATTGCTGTCAAATCATCAGCATGGCTTCAGGCACTCTAGATCCACAACCACAGTAGTCTATGAATATTTGCACTCCATTCTAAAAGCTGTAGATGAAAAGGAATGGCAACTGTAATATTCTTGGACCTATTAAAAACATTTGACATTTTAGATCACGGTATCCTACCACATAAGTTGTAAAGAAAGGGAATTAGAGGTATTCCAAATGAATGGAGTAGATCGTATCTTACTAGCCGGCAACAAAAAGTTGTTCTCAAACAAGACAATAACTGAAAACATTTCAAGAAGAACAACAAACACATCAGGAAAAACTACCATCAAATATGGTTCTATCCTCTTTCATTTGAATGACACTGTCCATGCCAAACAGAAAACTTTATTTGCAGATGATACCAGTATTTTGATTACAGGGTCAGACCAAAAAGAGCTTCAATTAACTACAGATGCATCATTGCTGGAGCTAACACACTGGTTTGAAAAAATAAACTTATAATTAACACTGGGATTACGGTGGCCATATATCCCACTATAAACAACAAAATGAACACGCATTGAAAATGAACAACAAAATTGTAAAACTAGTTGATGATGTTAAGTTCCTAGGAATATATCTGCAGAGTGATCTCAAGTGGAATACACACATTAAAGCTCTTACAACCAAGCTACCATCAATCTGTTACATGCTACGGATACTAAGCACAAGTTGTAATAGAGAAATAGTAATACAGGCATATCATGCACATTTCCAGTCAGCAATCTGACATGGAATATTTTGGGGGAATGCACCCTGTAGTCAATCTGTTTTCAAAAGCCAGAAACAAGCTATCAGAATCATCTCCAACATAAAGAGGCAAGGTTCATGTTGCTCTCTTTTTCCATGCCTATATATATTTGAAAAAATAGTCTTTGTAAGAGAATATTTAAGAACCTCCAATGCCTATCAGCTGAACAGCTCTGTGCACAATTACACAACAAGAAATGGCAAAACCATTCATGTCTCATGTGGTGTCACCGCCAGACACCACACTTGCTAGGTGGTAGCTTTAAATCGGCCGCGGTCCATTAGTACATGTCGGACCCGCATGTTGCCACTTTCAGTGATAGCAGACCGAGCGCCACCACACGGCAGGTCTAGAGAGACGTACTAGCACTCGCCCCAGTTGTACGGACGACTTCGCTAGCGATGCACACTGACGAAGCCTCGCTCATTTGCAGAGCAGATAGTTAGAATAGCCTTCAGCTAAGTCAATGGCTACGACCTAGCAAGGCGCCATAGCAATTGATAGTTATCGTATGAAGCATGTCTCATCAAGATCGATGTATACAAATGATGGATTAAAGTTAAGTATTCCAGAAGCTACGTACTTTTCTTTATATCATTCATTACGTATCCTGTTGCAGACCTATCTCTATTCTGCGTGAGCTTAGCGCGTGCCTTTCGGCTACTTCCGAGTGGCGTGATTGTCTTGTTACGCCACAACATCTCATATGCCAGAACATCAGCCTACTAGAAGAGTGTCCTTCATAGAGGCACACAATTGTATAACCACCTTCCTAACAACATAAGGTTGGTAAAGCAAGACAGCTTGTTAAAAAAAAAGCTGAAGTCACAGTTTCTACTCTGTAAATGAATACCTCTCAGAATGAAACAGAATTTTATAAAGTTAAATTAATAAACAGTTTATGGCAATTATTCGATTATTAAAGTGAACTAGATGTACCTGTGATTATTAATGTAGATATTTGCACTCCACAGCATTGTAGATATATGCCTGTGTCTGTATATGTGCGGAATGGTGTGTGTGTGTGTGTGTGTGTGTGTGTGTGTGTGTGTGTGTGTGTGTGTGTGCACGCGCGCAATAGTGTATACTTGTCCTTTTTTCCCCCTAAGGTAAGTCTTTCACTCCTGGGATTGGAATGACTCCTTACCCACATCCTTTCGTCTTTCCCTCTCCTTCCCTCTTTCCTGATGAAGCAACCTCGGGTTACGAAAGCTTAAAATTTGTGTGTGTGTTTGTGTGTTTTTTATTGTGTCTATCTACCAGTGCTTTCTCGTTTGGTAAGTCACAGCATCTTTGTTTTATATATATATTTTCCCCACGTGGAATGTTTCTTTCTATTATATATATGAGATGTCACAGGACCAAAACTAAATAAATAAATATAACATGAAGATTCACTCATAGTGCAATTAGGATATAATTTATAAGCTGTTCTATCTAATAAAATTTGCAGCACTGCACAGTTAACTTCAAGATACAAAATTCAAAATATAGTAAGCACTTGTTCTTCCAAAGTTTTGAAAAACCAGAAGAAATTTTCTACACATATAAATCTCAGAATATACACTTCACCTGCTTTGAGAAGTAGCTATATTTACTCTGACAGTGCACAGAAAATGCACCAAAGCAATCATTACACACTTCCCAGCCAGAATGGCTATTAGGGGTCAACAGCCACACTGCAAAAAAAAAGAAAAAACACTGTTACTTCACAATATGTACATTTAAAAACCAGTATCAATAAACAAGTTAGAAGTATGTTTCACCTGTCTGATACAATTACTTCAACAATTTCAGTAAACTAGTCTTGCTCAGGTTATCAGCTGTTTAGTTGACGTGATATGTAAAAAATGGAATTGACTTATGCGTGTCAGAAAATAAAACTTTAATTGATAAAACCGACGAGTTTCTGGCCCGTACTCACCTCCAAGAGGTGAAATACGTAGAATGCTGGTTGGCATGTATAACACTAAAGGCAATACACTTTGTAGTTTTTGGTACTAGTAGTTACTTCCTCAGTGAGAAGAGACGGACAGGTTGCGAAAGTTTAACAAGGAAGAGCACGTCAGTCAGACGACGGGGTGAGAGGGACTCACATATGGTGAGAACAGGGGTAAACAAAGATACAATAAAGTTGTATCATCACACCACAATCTGGATTAGTGCAGTTATTCTCTTCCAGCACTGTCTTGTACGAGGTATTTGGAGGAAGATTAAATCGCTTTGCCTGTAAGTGATTACCAGGGGTAGATGTGCAGAATGGTTCAAAACTGGGCCACCTTCTGACACGACACGCACTGACAGTCCCTCTTGTGCTGTTACGTATCACTCCGGAAGAATGACACGTATCCCTACGAATGATTTACCGACACATGATTTTCGCAAACATTTGTATCTGCACAGGTGCGAAACTGCTGCAAAACCGTCCTGGTGGCACAATTATCACTACTCCAGCAAACTTGATGCATGCCTCAATCTACTGGAGAGAAGAGAATCAGGACACTGTGAAAAGCACAAAATGCGACTGGTGCGAACGGTCGAATGAGTAGCACGTGGGTCCCACAGCACAGCACGGTGTGAAAGCCAGGTCTGTGTTACTCCATCTCAGTGTACTACTCCATCTCAGTGTACGAACTGACTGGCCCGGTCTATCACTGTTACCACTCGGGTCAGTGGGTCTGCCGATACGACACTCTGCACGAGGCGTCCGTGGTACCTTTCTGCACCACTCTGCTGTGGGAACCGTGCCATCTCATCTGTGTCCATATGTATGTCTGCTGCTGGGGATACCAGAAAAAGACACGTATCACCAAAAATTCAACTAAATACAACAGTTTCTAATAACTTTGTATTGCTGTGAGGTGTGAGATCCACATCAGATAGGACTGACGGAGGACGTTTTGTACTATCACAAACTAAGGGAGAGGGTGCCGCGGGTATGACACGTGGACTGGGGTCAGAATCATTAAAGCAAAGGCATTTTTCATTCTGGCAAGATCTTCTTAAAATTCATTCACCAACTTTCTCATCTAAGTACAAAAATATTATGTTGGCGCCCACCTACGTAGGGAGAAATGATCGTCACAATAAAATAAGAGAAATCAGAGCTCGTACAGACAAGACTTAAGTGCCCATTTCCCTGTGCACCATTCGATAGTGGAACGGTAGAAAAACAGCTAGAAGGTGATTCGATGAACCCTCTCGTGAATTGCAGAGTACTGATGTAGATGAAGATGTAGATGCCCCGGTTTCTGCCACGGCCTCCATCGCAACGGTGGAGAGGACGCGAGATTCCTCAGTAGCGGGTCTACCACTGAAATGGGCAACAACTACTCCACTGACTCCCCCAGAATGGTGGAATATTGCAGGTGTCGGCTTTAGGGCTGGTCTGCCTGTGTTGCAGGCTATAAGGACTCATCGCTGGGTGAGTGGGGAAAGCAGGTCACAAGTTCTAATTCTGTGGTCTGAGCATCAGAAATCACGAGGTTGAAATGATCAAGTTTGGTTGAGTTGGTGAAGCCAATGAATGTGACTGGAGGAAAACTGGCTGTGGTGATGGAGTGATCTGTAGTGTAGCCCAAACACAAGCTAGGCTGAAATGCTACAGTTTGGTTGTGAACAGAGGATGCCAATGAATGTGATGGCTGTGGTCACAGGTTGATCTGTAGCTTAGCTCAAAGCCTGGGTCAGGTTGAAATGCTAGTTTGGTTGAGTGTTGATGAACTCAATGAATGTGACACGAAGAAAACTTGCTGTGGTGATGAACTTATCTGTAGCATGGCCCAAAAGCTAAGTTAGTTTAAATGTGATATTTTGGTTGTGAGCTGGGGAAGCCAATGAATGTAATGGTTGTAGCCACAGACTGATCTGCAGTGTAGCCCAAAGCCTAGGTCAGGTTGAAATGTTAGTTTGGTTGAATGTTGATGAACCCAATGAATGTGACTTAAGGAAAACTGGCTGTGGTGATGGACTGATCTGCAGTGTAGCCCAAACCCTAAGCTAGGCTGAAATGTTACAGTTTGGTTGTGAACAGAGGAAGCCAATGAATGTGAATTGCTATGGTCACAGACTGATCTGTAGTGTAGCCCAAATCCTAGGTTAGGTTGAAATGTTAAAGTTTGGTTGAGAGTTGGTAAAGCCAACAAATGTGACTGAGGGAAACTTGCTGTGATGCCGGACTGATCTAGGGCTGCCCAAAGGCTCAGTTAAGTGGAAATGTTACAGTTTCAGTTGTGAGCTGTCTAAGCCAACAAGTGTGACTGTACGAAAACTGGCCTAAAGCCTAGGTTAGGTTGAAACATTGCAGTTTGGTTGCGGGTTGGGGAAGCCGACGAATGTGATGGCTGTAGTCACAGATGGATCTGTAGCATAGCACAAAGCTCGGTTCAGGTTGAAATGTTAGTTTGGTTGTGAGATGGTGAAGCCAATGAATGTGACTGGAGAAAAACTGGTTGCGGTATCGGATTGATCTGTAGCGTAGCCCAGAGCCTAGGGTAGGTCGTAATGTTACACTCTTGTGAGTTGAAGAAGTCAACGAGTGTGACTGGAGAAAAATTGGCTGTGATAGTGGACTGATCTGTAGCATATCCCATAGTCTAGGTTAGTTTGAAATGTGATAGTTTGGTTATGAATTGGGGAAGCCAAGGAATGTGATGGCCGTGCTCGCAAACTGATCTGTTGTGTGGCCCAAAGCCTGGGTTAGGTTGAAATGTTACAGTTTTGGTTGTGAGTTGGCTAAGCCAACAAATGTGACTGGAGGAAAACTGGCTGTGGTAACGGACTGATCTGTAGCATATCCCGTAGGCTAAGTTAGTATGAAATGTGATAGTTTGGTTGTGAATTAAGGAAGCCAATGAATGTGATGGCAGTGGCCTGTAGTGTATCCCAAAGCCTAGGTTAAGTTGAAATGTTGGTTTGGTTGCGATTTAGCGAAACCAATGAATACAAAGTCTGTGGTAACGCACTGATCTGTAGTATAGCACAAAGCTCAGGTTAGTCTGTTTGCTCACGAGTTAGTGAAGCAGATGAATGCGACTGGAGAAAACCTGGTTGTGGTGACGAATTAGTCTGTAGCATAGCCTAAAGCCAAGGTTGAAGTTTGGTAGCGAGTAGGGGAAGCCAATGAATGTACGGCTGTGGTCACAGAATTGTCTGTAGCATAGCCCAAAGCCAGGGCCAGGTTGAAATGTTAGTTTGATTGAGAGTTGGCGAAGCCAACGAATGAGACTCGAGGAAAACTGGCTGTGACAATGGACTGATCTGTGGCTTACTCCAAAGCTTAGGGTAGGTTGAATTGTCCATTTTAGCTGTGAGTTGGTGAAGCCAATGAATGTAACTGAAATAACACTGGGTGTAGCAGCAGACTGATCTGCTGTGTAGTCCAAAGCCTACGTTAGATTGAAATGTTAACAGTTTAGTTGTGAGATAGTAAGGCCAATGAATGTGATGGCTGTACCGATGGACTGATCTACAGCTTAGCCCAAAGCTCGGGTTAGGTTGAAATGTTACAGTTTGGTCACGAGTTGGTGATCCGATAAAAGTGACGGGAAGAAAACTGGTTGTGGTGACGGACTGATATGAAGTGTAGCCCAAAGCTTAGGTTAGTTTGAAATGGTACAGTTTGGTTGTGAGTTGGTGAAGCCAATAAATGTGACTGGAGGAAAACTGGCTGTGGTGATGGACTGATCTGTAGCATACCCCAACAATTGTTTGTATAAGTGTACTAAATTTTCAGAGAAAAACAGCTTTCAGAAAGTGATAAGCCGTGTGAACGGTTTAAACTTAGTGCACGAAAATTCATACGAAGTACTTTCAGATGAGGACTGTAATGATGAAGTTAACAGTGAACCGTGTGGAGATAAACAGGACTGTGCAAAAGAGATAGGCCTAAAACAACAAAGTATTACACAGTGGAAAGAACATGAACAAAAGTGACTGTGAGCAGTAAAAATCTGCCAGACTCAAGCAAACAAATTGAGACATCGACATCTCCCACAGGAAAAATGATCGAGGGCACTAGTTCAAAAGAAAGTATAGCAGTCCACAATAGTATTTTCGGAACGTGTGAACTTCCCTTAACAAGCGCTGCTAAAATTGATTTGTTTACAGAGAGTCAAGGACGAGGAATAGCCACCGAATTATGTAATAGATGTACTTACAAAATCAACGCTGTTGTGAAACCGGGCACCAATTTCAAAGCTGTGACTGCAGTGAGCCAAGAAAAACTATTGGAATTGAGCACAAATGGCTTCTCTGTTTTCCTCGCTGGAACATACGACGTAGCAACGAACAAAACAAAGGAACTCACAATTTCTCTTAAGCGAAGATTACTCGAGCTCAGAAACACAAATGCGATCATTTTTTCAGTTGCACATCATCGTGACCTACCAAACTGGTCCTGTGTAAATGAAGAGGTACGAAAAGCAAACAGAGATGTTCAAACTATCTGCAGACAGTTTAAAACTGTAACATTCGTGGATATAAGTGAACTCAGAAGAAGACTCCACACAAATCATGGCCTCCATCTTAACAGAGTGGAAAATAAATTCATTATTTGCAAGATTTTAGAAATAGTAGGTCAAAAACTACACCTGAAGCAGGATATCTCAGTAGCCAGACCTCTCGACGACAAATTCTATTCTATAAATAAGAAGAGTTTGGTAACAGAAGTGACATCTCTCAAGGCTGAAAGTGGACATTTATCTCCGTTCCACACGAGACCGAAAACTGTCAAATGGAAGCAGCCGACGAGGTCGAGCAAGCTGAGAAAATCTGCGCAAATGGTGGGGTGCAAGAAACCAAAAGCAGCACCACTAAAGAGGCAGCCACACGGATGAACATTCCAGGAGCAGAAAGCATTCAGAAGTGAAAGAGACAAAAGGAGACTTCAAGCACCTGCAGGTAAATGATGCAATAATAATGCCCTCAGGAAAGTTGGATGTTAATTTAAAATTGCAGTGACATACCACCACAACGTCCAGTCAGTCACAAACAACGTTTCAGACATTGAGATTTTTCTAAACACTAAAATGCATTTTGTCAGTGTTCTACATTTCTCGGAACACTGGTTAAAGGCAGATCAGATTGTTCCATTTACAATACCAGGCTACACACTTGCAAGCTACTTCTGTAGAAGAAAATTCAAAAATGGAGTTACTGCTATTTTAATTAAAATGGGTTGAAATTCAAAACTATTAACAGTTTTCAGTTCCTAAATACAGAAAGAAACTTTGAAGCAACAGTTGTAGGAATCAGTGGTGAAAGACAGTTGTGTGCATCTATTGCTCTCAAAATGGGAACTTGGAGGCATTTATCAATAAACTTGAAACATTACTAAATAGGATACTGTTGTGACTCGCCGATCTTTCAAAGTGCCGCCGCGCAGTTACGCACGTCCTCTACGTGCGGCGCTGTCTGCCAGTCGTGCAGCAGCAGCAGCCCCACCTGAGCGGCCAGCCAGCCAGCGGCCCCTAACTCGGACTCAGTTATGATTTGACTGTTAAAGTGTACACGAGTCTTACTCTGTTTACTTGATCTGTGACTTTCATCCTTGAAATATATTTGCTCAACTTGAAGCTATAACAATTTACGACGAGGATGGGATTTTTTCTTTTTCATCATTGACCCACATGTCTCCGTGGCTACTTTAGAGCAACTATTGCAAGGTCTCATAGAACAGCAAACGCTTCTCACAAATGCGATTCCTGATTTCGTCGCGGCATCAAATGCGGGGCATCCCTTGTCATCGTCTCTACTTCCTTTTCCTCCTTACGACGAGACGGCGGAAGACTGGTCTGATTACGAAAAACGTCTTCGACAGCACTTCTTGGCATTTCGTGTCGCGCATGGACAAACGTGTCCGTTCCTTTCGTGGATTTCACCTCAAATGTATCTGTTGTTGTCGCAATTGGCTCCTTTGAAAGATCCTGCGTCTTTGTCCTTTGCTGAAATGTGCTCACTTCTGTCCGTCTATTTTCAAAAGCATACGCATGTGGTAGCCACTCGTGTTGCCTTTTATCGTTGTCAAAAACAACCAAATCGATCCTATCGCACGTGGGCTGCTGAACTTCACAGCCTCAGTCGAAAGTGTCAATTTGTTACTGAAGATCACAAAGAATCCTACACCGATTCCACGGTACGGGATGCTATTATCCGGTCGGTGCCTGACAAAGAAGTTAGGCAACGTGCCCTTCAGTTGGCAAATCCGACTCTAGATTAAGTCCTATCCATCGCTCAGTCTTTTGAAATTTCTCGCGCCGCTGAAGCGCAAATAGAGGCATGGGGTGACGTCGGGGAAATACAACCTCTGTGCGTTGTTGACGAAGCGTGTGGCGTGTCCCCGCCGGCTGACGTGGCCGCAGTACACTCCCGAGCGCAGCCTCGGCCTAACCGTAAACAAACTTCTAAGAAACTGCAGCAAACCCCACGGCAACTTCCTTCATATCCGCAGTGTTTTACGAAATATTCACGAGAGGATTGTCCACAACGTTCGGCCATGTGTCGCAATTGCAAAAAAAAAAGGGTCATGTGTCATCCGTTTGCAAATCCGACCGCATACATGATGTTCATGAACATGGTACTGATTCTGTGTTGTCTGTCAGTTGCACTTCTTCCCTTTCAGGGAAGTTATTCCTCACTGTCCAAATACTTGGTCGAGATGTTCGCATGCAGGTGGATACTGGTTCTGCTGCCACTATTATCAATTCTCTGACGTATCGTCAGTTTGCTTCTCCAATCCTGTCACCTGTCACTAGGCAATTACAGACTTACAATAAACACAAGATTTCTCTCTTGGGACAATTTGATGCTGAAGTATCTTACAAATCTGTCGTTCGCACTGTTCCCATATTTGTGGTCGACCACAGTAACGCGGAGAATCTTTTTGGTTTCGATGCCTTTGACGTTTTTGGGTTCTCCATAGAGGACTCTGTCAATATCGTCTCTGATGCTATTCCTTATGCTCAATTGGATTCCTTGTCGACAACATTTTCGTCCCTTTTTTCTCTTGGGTTAGGCCGTGCAAACGACTTTGAAGCTCATATCACGCTCAAACCCACTGCTCGGCCTAAGTTTTTTCGGGCTCGGCCCATTCCTGTGGCCCTTCGTGATCAGGTCAAACGGTCTTGCTTCCTGTCACTTCCAGTGAGTGGTCCTCTCCTGTTGTTGTCATTGCTAAGCCAAATGATGATATTCGTCTCTGTGGCAATTTCAAAGCCACTGTAAATGCTCAATGCCTTATCGACACTTACCCTATGCCTCAACCTGAAGAATTGTTCACTAAGCTTGCTGGAGGCCAGTATTTTTCTAAACTTGATCTGTCAGAAGCTTATCATCAACTTCCTCTCGACACTGCTTCCCACCACTTTCTGGTTTTTAACATGCCTTTTGGCCTCTATCAATACCAACGATTGCCATTCGGGGTTGCCAGCGCCCCTGCTCTCTTTCAGCGATTCTTGGAACAATTATTGCTCACTGTCCCTGGGTGTATAAATTACCAGGACGACATTGTTGTCACTGGCTCCACCACTGACGAACATCTTCAAAAACTCCGCACACTTTTTCATGTCTTACAGACTGCCGATCTTAAGTGTAATCTTCAGAAATCAAAATATTTTCAGGCATCTATCACGTACTTGGGATTTCAACTCTCTGGATGGTATTCGTCCGCTTCAGCAAACTGTCACTGCGATCGCTGCCCTTCCTCGCCCTACATCTGTTAAGGAACTGCAGGCCTTCTTGGGGAAAATAGCTTACTATCACAAGTTTTTAACGTCTGCTGCTTCGGTGGCTCAGCCGTTGCATCGCCTGTTGCATAAAAACGTGCCTTTTCACTGGTCTGCGTCATGCAATGCGGCTTTCCAGAAATTGAAGACTATGCTGAAACAGGCCCCGTGCCTGGCTACTTATCGACCTGGCCAACATCTTGTCCTTGCCACGGACGCCTCTCCATACGGGGTCGGTGCAGTCCGTGCGCACCGTTTTTTCTGACAGTTCTGAACAACTCATTGCTTATGCCTCCAAAACGCTCACGGATGCCCAACAAAAGTATTCTCAAATTGAAAAAGAAGCTTTGGCCATTATTTATGCTCTTCATAAGTTTGGTGTTTTCCTCTATGGATCCAAATTTCATCTTGTTACGGATCACAAACCACTTGTTTCCTTGTTTCATCCATCAACGTCACTTCCCGACAAGGCTGCACACCGCCTCCAGCGTTGGGCTCTTTACTTGTCTTGTTTCAATTATGAGATTCATTTCTGCCCGACGGCTCAACATGCAAATGCTGATGCACTGTCTCGCCTTCCCATGGGTCCTGATCTGGCATTCGATACGGATGAACTTTTGTGTTTCCACCTGGATGTTGCTGAGCAGCGGGTTGTGGACGGATTCTCCATCACTGGGGACTGGCTGGCGGCTGCTACGGGTTCTGACCCTACCCTCTCCCGGGTTTTACACTGTATTCAGAAGGGTTGGCCAGATTGTCCGTCCGCTAAGACTTCTGATCCGTTGCGGAATTACTACGCTCTGCGTTACCGCCTCACGGCTAGGGATGGTGTTATCCTCCTCTCCACTGACAATGCTTCGCCGCGTGTTGTGGTACCTGCGTCTTTGCGTGCTTCGGTCTTGCGCCTCCTTCACCAAGGGCACTGGGGTGTCTCTCGCATGAAATCTCTGGCGCACCGTCATGTGTACTGGCCCGGCATCGACTCTGAAATCACATACACGGTCGCTGCCTACGGCCCTTGTGCGTCACAGGCCGCCGCCCCGAAGTCATCTTTGTCACCGTGGCCTTCGACTGAGAAGTGCTGGGAGTGTATTCATGCTGACTCGCAGGACCTTTTTTAGGTACTTATTGGCTTCTCGTTATTGACGCCTACTCTAACTTTCCTTTCACCGTCCGTTGCACGTCGCCTACCACCACGGCAACCACCAATGCTCTAGCTCGCATTTTCTCTTTGGAAGGCGTTCCCTCTACACTTGTTACTGATAATGGTCTGCAATTTGCCTCTTCCGATTTTGCGGATTTTTGTGCCCGTCACGGCGTCAGAAGAAGAAGTTAGGAGTTTCCTCATCTGAGCCTTAAATGTGCGGACCAGTCGGTCAGCCTCACCGTTGGACTGGGGATGGAATGGAGGGGCCGTGACATGCATGGCACCGATATGATGGTGAGAGGACTGCATTGCGAGTAATGAGAGATTCCAGGATCCCGAGTGTCAGGTAGTTCCGAAGGTCGGGTAGCGGCATCTGGAACAGGCGTTGCCGGCACACGAGGCTGATGCTGGTTCGAATGACACACTGCAACACCCGTGTCCGTCTGGATTTCATACAGGCGTCAGCCACGGTGTCGTAAGATGCGGCCAGGACTCCATTTTGGCCGCCTACCATATCTCCGTACCCATACGAGGTCGCCAGCGGTGAACCGGCCAAGCGAAGGCACCCGCGGCTGTGAGGTGGAAGTAGCGTGCGGGGCTGTCGGCCATGTAAGAGCTCAGCCGGGCTGTGGTCGCCCATGGGGGTGAAACGGTAAGAAGCCAGAAATTGGAGAAGCGCATCATCAGCAGCATAAGAAGTCAGGAGTTCCCTCATCTCAGCCTTAAATGTGCGGACCAATCGTTCAACCTAACCCTCTCAGATTGTTTACTACCCAGACAAAACCATAAAAGGACTGTGACTGGAAAAAGTTTCAGCACACAAAGCATAGAAATATTCAATAACTTGTTATCAAGAGAAATGAGGGAACAAGTTTCTCAGTCGCATGACACGAACAAAAAGTTTTAAAGGTTTTCTGACACCTTCAACAATTATTTTGAAACAGTATATTCCCTCAAAACACGGGTGGTAAGGAACACAAATATAAAAGCAAAGTCATGGATAACATGAGGCATAAAAGTATCACGCTACACAAAAAGAAAATTGCTCAGTTACAGAAAAAACCACAACATATCCACTCTCCTCAACAGTTATATCACAAAATATATTCAGGTGTATAGAAAAGCCATACATCAGGCAAAAATAATGGCTAATGATAAGTTTATATCAGAGTCAGAAAATAAAAGCAAAGCAATCTGGAAAGTAGTAAAGCAGGAAGGAAATAGTAAAAAGGAAAATATCACACTGAACTGTGACAACAAGAGAATTACTGGCCCGCAGCAGATTGCAAATCTCTTCATGCAGTATTATGAAGACAATACAAAAAACCTTATAATTAATAATAAGAAGAATTGCCCAATTAACCAAAAGAATAAAGTAAATTCTTGCCTCCACTCAATCTGTCTCTATGACACATCCTCGAGTGAAATCATTCACACAGCAAAAACCTTCAGAGAAACATCCTCAGGAATTTATAGTATTCCAGATTTCGTCTTAAAGGGATGTATTATAAACATAGCAACACAAGGTAATCAACTTGTCTTTCTCTACTGGAATGTCTTAAAATTGCCAAAGTGATCCCTATTCATAAAAAGGATGACAAAGGCAAATCTTGAAAACTATAGACCAGTCTCATTATTGTCAATTTTTGCCAAACTCAATGAAAGAATCAAGTATAACAGATTAATGGAATTTCTGGATAAGAACAAAATCCTCGGCGATTCCCAACACGGTTTTCGTAAAAATAAATCTACAACCAGAAGGAACAGATACTACCTTCATATATAGTTAAAATATGGCTACCCGGCCGTCGACCAGCTAGTGCGAATGCACACGCTATGCCCCAACTCATACGGGACTTGGTAGATTCATCTCCCACGAGTAATGAGTGTAATGCGCAAATATCTATTAGGCGCACTACTACTGTAGTGGTGTGGACATGTCAGGAATGTGGGTCTCACGGAGATCCAGGGTTCGGGTCCCGGTTGGGGCACACATTTTCAACATGTCCCCAGTGATGTATGTCAATGCCTGTTTGCAGCTAGGGTATTGATTTAATTATCATTTCATTCTCGAGAAGCTGCACGGTCATCACTGTTATCTGTTCTTTTGGGAACAGATACTACCTTCATATACACATATAACAAAAAAACAAAAACAAATACGACACTGAAAAAAGTATGCTACAGCCTACAATTACTTGCACACAAAGCAAGATTCCAAACTGTTAGAATTCCATACTTTGCCCAGTTCTAAAGTATTCTACAGTATGAAATTATATTATGGGATAGCATAGCTGCTAGCCTGGAAACTTCCTTGATCCAAAAAAGAGCTGTAAGAGCAATGCACCATGCAAAACAGACTGACTCATATAGGCCCCTCTTTCAAAAGTCTTCCATCCTCCCTCTTCCCTGTCCTTTTATTCTAGAAAATTGTAAATATGTGAGAAAAAACATCAAAGAGATAAATAAAAACTGTAATGTACATGAACATAATACCAGGCAAAAAGACAAACTCACGTTCAGTCAGTATGGACAACAGCCTATAAAGCCTCCAGTACAAATAGTGCAACACAAATGTACAATAGTTGGCCACATAAAATTAGGGTTATTTCTTCATTTTCTCTGTTCCACAAGTCTCTAAGGGCATTCTTATTAGATCACTGCTTCTATTCAGTGGTAGAATTCTTAAACTATGTGAAGTACAACAGACATGAAGCAAGAATATGCAAAAATTGCTACTGCTGCTAATGCATGATCAAATATAATTAATTTATTGTACTATTAAAATAAATGTTGAAGTTCAATAACTTGTTATCAAGAGAAATGAGGGAAGAAGCTTCTCAGTTGCATGACATGAACAAAAAGTTTGAAAGGTTTCCTGACATCTTCAACAATTACACTCCTGGAAATTGAAATAAGAACACCGTGAATTCATTGTCCCAGGAAGGGGAAACTTTATTGACACATTCCTGGGGTCAGATACATCACATGATCACACTGACAGAACCACAGACACATAGACACAGGCAACAGAGCATGCACAATGTCGGCACTAGTACAGTGTATATCCACCTTTCGCAGCAATGCAGGCTGCTATTCTCCCATGGAGACGATCGTAGAGATGCTGGATGTAGTCCTGTGGAACGGCTTGCCATGCCATTTCCACCTGGCGCCTCAGTTGGACCAGCGTTCGTGCTGGACGTGCAGACCGCGTGAGACGACGCTTCATCCAGTCCCAAACATGCTCAATGGAGGACAGATCCGGAGATCTTGCTGGCCAGGGTAGTTGACTTACACCTTCTAGAGCACGTTGGGTGGCACGGGATACATGCGGACGTGCATTGTCCTGTTGGAACAGCAAGTTCCCTTGCCGGTCTAGGAATGGTAGAACGATGGGTTCGATGACGGTTTGGATGTACCGTGCACTATTCAGTGTCCCCTCGACGATCACCAGTGGTGTACGGCCATTGTAGGAGATCGCTCCCCACACCATGATGCCGGGTGTTGGCCCTGTGTGCCTTGGTCGTATGCAGTCCTGATTGTGGCGCTCACCTGCATGGCGCCAAACACGCATACGACCATCATTGGCACCAAGGCAGAAGCGACTCTCATCGCTGAAGACGACACGTCTCCATTCGTCCCTCCATTCACGCCTGTCGCGACACCACTGGAGGCGGGCTGCACGATGTTGGGGCGTAAGCGGAAGACGGCCTAACGGTGTGTGGGACCGTAGCCCAGCTTCATGGAGACGGTTGCGAATGGTCCTCGCCGATACCCCAGGAGCAACAGTGTCCCTAATTTGCTGGGGAGTGGCGGTGCGGTCCCCTGCGGCACTGCGTAGGATCCTACGGTCTTGGCGTGCATCCGTGCATCGCTGCGGTCCGGTCCCAGGTCGACGGGCACGTGCACCTTCCGCTGACCACTGGCGACAACATCGATGTACTGTGGAGACCTCACGCCCCACGTGTTGAGCAATTCAGCGGTACGTCCACCCGGCCTCCCGCATGCCCACTATACGCCCTCGCTCAAAGTCCGTCAACTGCACATACGGTTCACGTCCACACTGTCGCGGCATGCTACCAGTGTTAAAGACTGCGATGGAGCTCCGTATGCCACGGCAAACTGGCTGACACTGACGGCGGCGGTGCACAAATGCTGCGCAGCTAGCGCCATTCGACGGCCAACACCGCGGTTCCTGGTGTGTCCGCTGTGCCGTGCGTGTGATCATTGCTTGTACAGCCCTCTCGCAGTGTCCGGAGCAAGTATGGTGGGTCTGACACACCGGTGTCAATGTGTTCTTTTTTCCATTTCCAGGAGTGTATTTTGAAACAGTATATTCCCTCAAAACACGGGTGGTAAGGAACACAAATATAAAAGCAAAGTCATGGATAACAAGAGGCATAAAAGTCTCAAGCTACACAAAAAGTGTGTGTGTGTGTGTGTGTGTGTGTGTGTGTGTGTGTGTGTGTGTGTGTGTGTGTGTGTCTCATGCAAATGACATCCAACAATCTGTAGAGATTTACTGGATGAATAAATAAAATAAAATACAATAAATAAATAAAAGATTTGTGAGATATTTTCAAAATTTCGTGATTTGTTTAGTAGTGTTTAAACAGGATCCATAGAGGACAATTTCAGTTTTACAGAATATTCTGCTTTATATGACATCCTGCACAATATATTCCATTAGGCTACCACACAATTTCATACACTGGCCATCATGACAATATTCATCGATCTCCGTTTTATCATTGGTTTCACCATCTTGTGTAATCATGTGAATCACTATTCGTCATGTTCATTTCCCATCATGCATAGTCTCTGACACCATAAACGCACTTTTACCAATGCTTTTGCTGTTTGTTGTGTGCTATAGATTATACTGCCAAGGATAAATAGTTAAACTTTTTTGGGTTCATTTGAATAATGTACTTTAATTTTTAGTTAATTAATTGAAATGTCTTTATCTTTATACTCGTATTTCTCTTATTGCATCACCATTTCTGTTTCCACAATATCTGTGGAGCTTACACCAGCAGCTGCTGCTGCTGCTATAGCCTCAATGATGGAATCTCGTGCTTTCTTAACTTTCTGCTTACATAACTCATTGAATCCCTATTGCCAGTTCATTGTAGATTTAACACTTTCACATCTGTAAGTTCACCAGCAGACACAGCAAACATTTGCAGTACCAATGAGGTATTCAATGTGTAGGACACATCAACTGCAGGCATATAATCAGTAGACATTGGTTCCTGCTCACCCAGAGACTGTAGTTGTTTAACAGACAATTCTTCTCTACATGTAGGACAAAGCTTCTGGTGAGGCTTGAAAACTTTACCAGTCAACAGTTAACTTGTGAACATGAGAAACGTCAGTAGGCTGTATACCCTTCTTAACTTTATGTTTGTTTAAAAAAATCATATATTCGGCACTTCTTGGTTAGCAAAACACAAATTAGCTCATATTTTGCCAATGTGAGGTCTGGACAGGACTACAACTTGGACAACACAAATTCTTTATTGTAATTTAATCACAGTTGTGTTTAATTTTGATGGTGGCTACTTTCAAACTACGAAGTTCATTTTCATGCCAGGCCTGTTAAAGTTACAATACAATAAATTATATGAAAACATAAAAATCAGAAAAACATTAAAATAAAGTTCTTAAAATTGCGGGCAATGATTTATAACACACATGCATTAACTATGCTTGGTTAGGCAACAGTCAATTTACACATAGGTAACATACACATAATAGATACTGTTAGTAACATGTAATGTCAGACTGATTTCACAATGTTGATGTGTTCACAAATTGCAGCTAAATTAGCACATGTCAACCAACAGCATTCTGCAAGCGAGCTAGTGACAAGATCAACCATAGAGAGGAATGATGTTTTCACTCTGCAGCAGTGTGTGCACTGATATGAAACTTCCTGGCAGACTAAAACTGTGCGCCCGACCGAGATTCAATCTCGGGACCTTTGCCTTTCGCGGGCGAGGAGAGCTTCTGTAAAGTTTGGAAGGTAGGAGACAAGATACTGGCAGAAGTAAAGCTGTGAGGACCGGGTGTGAGTCGTGCTTCGGTAGCTCAGATGGTAGAGCACTTGCCCGCGAAAGGCAAAGGTCCCGAGTTCGAGTCTCGGTCGGGCGCACAGTTTTAATCTGCCAGGAAGTTTCATAGAGAGGGATTGAAAATTCACATAAAATCTTCATTCCTTCAACAATAGCGTAAAACTGTTTTGGAAATGTAACAAAATTTGCAGTAATGTCTTATATAATGTTGCATAAAATTTCTTCAGGGATCAATTTCAGAAAACTTTGGGAGGAGTCATCCATACGTAAACATGGATTTTCTGACATTTTAGAAGTACACATCTAATCAGTAGTATATTCTTATTCTGCACAAAAAGTTGTTTAAATATACAAACGCAGGGGCTTGTAAGTTATAAGCGTACCTTTCATAAAAATTGCACGAAGTTGACACTTCAGCATGCTTATAGTTTGTACTAAATTTGGACACCATATCTATTAGTGGCTATAGATATGGAACCAAAGAAGACAGCATGCTTAAACTTAGTACATATCCATCCAAGGCATTGTGGAATCTTTCCTAAATACTTCATACTGTTACGCCTTATGCACTTCACGTGAAATGCCCCCATATTTAATTTAAAAGGGGAATTGCTTGCTGAAATAGCCAAGCAGTGTGACATAGTGAGGAAAGAAGTAAATGTACAATTTGGAGAACTGAGTATAGATACAAAACACCTTAAGGAATTTCATGAGAAAGGATTTATTGAAGTGCGTAATAAAATGTAATAGAATACAGCACAATTCTATGTTCTGAAGCAAAGTAAGGATACCGACGAAGCAGCAATCTCAGGCTCCAATTTCGCAACATTGGAGGAATGTGTTGGCTATTTAACTAAACCAAAGGTTTATTACCAGGCATACACTACGTTTACATGCGGCACAGCCTGCGGAAAAAGAAGATGAATCCCTGAAAAAGTTTTTCGCAGAGAAAACAAAGGCATCAAATGCATCCGCAACAGCCAGAAAAATCTAAATACGAGTATAAGAAAAAGAAACGCAATGAAAACTGTAGGTGCCCGCTAGAGTTGCGGAAGAACTTCATCTGGAACAAGGGGAAAATTTCAATGAACATTTTCATGAACTGAAATGCACCGGAAATTTCATCCTACGATTCTTAAGAGTTGGTACCGGTATTTGTCAGTTCACTATCCAAACGTTGGGACGACTACTTACCACGTAAATTATTTCAAATGTTCTTGCTATGAATCTATTATGGTAACTTTTGTGGCGGTGTTCGTAGCGACAAACAATTCGCTGTAGAAACGGCTTACAAAGTCACCGCCACACTTAATAGCGGGCCAACTGGTCCGCTGGAACAGTGAACAGAAAGATGAAAACCCAAACACTCTGATTAAATAAAAGTCGGTACTTATCTATATTAACGAAGATACAGCAACACAATAGTGAACTCCGTGTCTACAGAAATCTGTCTAGTTCGAGTCGGAGCGGCTAGGTCAGCGTCGGCTGACGACAAACAACAACTCTGCTGCGATGAACATACGACTGACTAGCAAGTACACAATTCGGTGGCGAGTATACAATTGAGCGGCGAAAACAGAACTGTCCTAGCGCTCGCGACTCCAGCGCTTAAGAAGCCAGAAGCCAGCGGTGGTGCGCGCAGACTTGCGGCGATTTCCTGTCTCGCTGGCGCCGCTTATGCGGACGGCATCCGGACTTTGACGCTGCCAACCTTTTGGCAGTGGGCTCGGGTGGCATTACTGGCTAGGATATAACACTCCTCCCCCCCAAATCGCCGCACCGTCGTTGAATAATGACGTGGCGAGCGTCGACGGCGGGGGAGGGGTCTGGCCGCAGGCGTAGCAGAAGAGACCGGGGCGGAGACTGTTGTCAGTGGCAGTCCCCGGTCCGCACCCCAGCATTGGCTGCGCGGGGCCTCGGGAAACACCGACTGAAAACCGAGGTCAGGGTGCACGCCTGTGACCACGGGCGCAGCTTCTGGTACTGGACGCGACGGGGCGTCGGGACCCACGAAGAGAGGCAGCGTCTCCTGACGCTGCGTCGACGGCTGCTGAGTGGGCGCCGGACAAGGCGCTGCGGTGTCAGACTCCTTGGGGGTGACCAAGGAAAGCGGCTGCAGGACAGGCTGCACAGCCACCGCTTGGGAAGGCGGCCCGGCTGAGGGGTCGACGTCCATCAGCTCCGAAGGCGGTGGCGACTGAAGAGGGACCGCAGGCGCCGGAGCGACCACCTGGGCGCTCCCGGATGAAGCTGCGCGGGAGCCATCAACGGGACGGGCTGTCGACGTGGTAGCGGCGACGGCTGCTGCTGCTGCTGCTGCCGCCCTGGGGGCGGCAGCGAAGTCGGAAGGCGCGGCTGGAACCCGCCGCGGACCAAATCTGTGGACAAAGAACGAGCGGCAGAATCCGGGCGGCCAGCGCGGCGCAACTGGTTCTGATGCCTCCTGTGCACCCCAGTAGCACCTTGAACAGTATAAAAACCGCGACCCTGGACACTTATCATGGTACCACGTTCTCAACGACGGCGACCGTGATAAACTCGGAAAAAAACGGCGTCGTTGCGCTGAAAACGCGTGCGATGCTCAGAAGCGGCGGGTCGATCCGGGGGGTGCAACAACCGTAGTAGGGTGCGATGACGACGGCCATGGAGAAGCTCCGCAGGCGAAGGGCCGTCGCGTGGCGTGGTCCGGTACGACGACAGGAACGTGATGAGGGCCTGCTGACGAGAGTGCGTAGCACGAAGGCGCGCCATATCATCCTTGAATGTGCGTACAAAACGTTCCGCTGCACCATTCGATTGAGGGTGGAACGGCGGAGTAAGAACATGGCGAATGCCATTGGCAGAACAAAAACTTTCAAATTCAGCAGACCATCGTCAGACACTAAAACTTCTGGAAGACCCTCAATACAAAAAATTGAAGTCAACGCCTGTATAGTTTGTGCAGACGTTGTAGACTGCATGGGCACAACAAACGGAAAATTACTAAATGCATCTATCACGATGAGCCAACGAGAATGCCAATATGGACCAGCGAAATCAATATGTACTCGCTGCCAGGGACCGGCAGGGCGTGCCCACTCAAAATAGCGTTGAGGCGGAGCAGCTTGGTGTTTGGCACACGTCGAACAATCTGTAGACATCTGCATAATCTGCTTATCAATGCCGATCCATGTACAATGACGGCGGGCAAGCTGCTTGGTGCGGACCACTCCCCAATGACCTTGATGCAACAAGTCGAGGACCTTGGATTGGAGCACTTGGGGAACCACGACACGAAGCTGGTCATTCTCGGTGCGTAACAGCAAAACTCCGTGCGAAACAGACAACAGATGACGTTGCGGATAATAGCGACGAACCACAGGATCCGATATGTCCTTTGCCTTGGACGGCCAACCACGTTGAACAAAACGTAATAGTAAACTCAGATGAGGATCCGTAGCTGTCTCACGTGCCACCTGACGATAATCAATCGGAAAATCCCGGAGGGATTGATGCTCATCGGCGTCAATCTGATGGCAAGAGTCGTCAGAGGAATCGAAGACATCATCCGCAGCAATCGGCAATCTAGAAAGCGCGTCAGCGTTTGCATGCTGAGCTGTAGGGCGATACAGTATCTCATACTGGTATTGTGATAACAAAAGAGCCCAACGTTGTAGTCTCTGAGCTGTCCGCTGAGGAACTGGTTTAGACGGATGAAACAGTGACGTCAGGGGCTTGTGATCTGTTACTAAATAGAATGGTCTACCATAGAGGTAGTGATGGAATTTTGTGACACCGAACACAATAGCCAACGCTTCCTTGTCCAATTGGCTATAATTACACTGAGCTTTGTTTAGCAATTTAGATGCGAACGCAATAGGACGTTCAGTGTTACCGACTCGGTGAGACAACACAGCACTGAGGCCGAAAGAAGAGGCATCACAAGCTAACACCAGAGGCTTGTTAGGGTCGTAATGGACCAGACAACGATCATTCAATAAAGCCTCTTTAAGCTGCTGAAAGGCTGATTGGCAATCAGCTGACCACACAAACGGAACATTCTTACGGCGGAGACGATGCAACGGTGCAGCAATCTGTGATGCATTAGGTATAAACCTAATATAATATGTCAATTTGCCAAGAACTGCTTGCAATTCCTGCAGATTGCGAGGGGCGGGCAAATCACGAATAGCTGCTAAATGTGACTGGGAGGGATGAATGCCTTGAGCATTAATAACATGTCCCAGATACTCCATCTCCGTAAGGAAAAATGAATATTTATCGATGTTGCAACGAAGGCCTGCCTGAGACAACACTGTAAACAAACACTCCAAATTACGGAAATGTTCAGCAGGCGTCCGACCGGACACAATAATATCGTCTAAATAGTTGCAACACGATGGCACATTAGCCAGAAGTTGTGACAAAAAACGCTGAAAAACAGCTGGAGCTGACGCACAACCAAAGGGCAAACGCAGAAAACGGAACAACCCCAACGACGTGTTTATGACAAAATACTGTTGTGATTGCTCATCGAGGGGCAATTGCAAATATGCTTCACGGAGATCAATTGTGGAAAAGAAACGAGCTTCCCCTAACTTATCCATCAGCTCGTCCGGTCTAGGCAAAGGAAAAGAATCAATGACAGTCTGAGGATTAACTGTCGACTTAAAATCAGCACACAAACGTAACTTGCCAGACGGTTTCTTTATAATAACTAAGGGAGAAGCCCACTGGCTCGCTGAAACGGGTTGAATAACACCGTTGTTTTGCCAACGACGAAGTTCATCTGCTACAGGTGCCCGGAGAGCGTGAGGCACTGGACGAGCACGACAAAATCGAGGCTGAGCATTATCTTTTAACGTAATATGAGCTGCAAAGTTCGCAGCACAACCTAGTTCGTCTTTAAATATGTCACTGTATCGTTTACACAAATCGGTTATGCTGTCTTGAGGAACAACAACAGAATTAATTTGCAACACATTGTCTTGGATACACAGGCCAAACAAGTCAAAACAGTCTAATCCGAAAATGTTTACACTGTCTGTAGCGCGGAGCACTGTGAATGAAACTGTTTTTGTATCGCCACGGAATGTGGCTGGCACGCTACATACACCTAACACAGGAATTTGTTCTCCACTGTAAGTAGCCAAAGAATGTTGTGCCGCTGAAAGTTTAGGGCGGCCGATAGCCGCATACGTAGCACTATTTATGAGAGTCACAGACGCACCAGTGTCTAATTGAAAATTGAAGGTCTTATCCTGGATGCGTAGCTTCACAAATAGTTTATTACACTGTCTCTGGATCGGTGCAGTGGAGGCGGAAGACACAAAATCAGCGCGTTTAGCGCGTGTTCGCTGCTTACGACAACTCGTGGGTTGGGCGGATGGAACAACAACTCCCGCTTCACTTGCAGTCTGTACATTACTTTTTACAGCGTTTGAATTACGCTTGGGTCGCATAGCAGAGGGCTAGGTGGGTGGCTTATTGCGAACAAGTTTATTACCCACACGAACTGTGGAAGAGTCTTTAAACGCGACCTTCTGGGCGGGCTGGCTTTGAAGAACATGAATATCCATGGGCTGGGCAGCACTAGAATTGTTCTTGCGTTTACGCAAACAAACAGTCTGGATGTGTCCTTTCCTTTGACAAAAGTGACAAACCGCGTTTCTTAACGGGCAACGTTCACGAGGATGAGCAAGAACACACTTAGGGCAAGACTTAACTCTTGCATTTTGCACACGCGGCTGACGAATGTGTTTAACATGACGCGGCCGGCTAGTTTTTACAGTCTGACTCTGCCGGTGGGGCCGCGGGCGTGACATAACTTGCTTAGCACAGGCAATTTGAGAAATACATGGCTGATCTAACTCACACTCAGCATAGTCAAAAGTATCTTGGGCTTCAATGATGCTCATCACAGTCTCTAATGACGGGTCAGGCAACTTTAAGATAGCAGCACGAATACGAGAATCTGCAATGTTTTGAGTAATAGCGTCTCTTAACATGACATCACTGTAGGAAGCTCCACACACACAATTAAATCGGCACTGACGGGTGAGGCCCCGTAAATCTGTTAACCACTGTTTATTAGATTGATGTGGCAGTTTCTTTAATCTGAAGAACTTGAATCTGGCTGCTGCCACATGAACTCGCCACTCGAAATACTCAGCAAGCTTGTTAACAACAACGTCATAGTCTAAAGCTTCTGGCTTGGATTCCGGGAACAACTTACAAAGTAGTCGATAGACTTCCACGCCTGCAGTGGAAATTAAATAAAGCTGCCGCTCAGTACCCGTGATTTTGTAGACTGTCATGTGCGCCTGCAACTGCGCGAAATATTCTCGCCATTCTTCTCTTGATGCATCAAAAGCACGGAAAGGTGGTGCTGCCTGTGCTTGTTCCTTTTGTGTTGGAGGATTAGCCGCTTGTTTGGCGATTGCTTCCACCAGACTTTGTATTTGCTGACTCTGTAACAAGATCAACTGTTGTAATTCGGCAGACATAGTGAACACAAATTAAACCAGCCCCCAAAATTTTATCGCTATAATTAGTGTAACCAGAAACAAGTTGAACCAGCCCTGCACACGAGTTCGGAAGTCCTCGTCGCCAGTTTTGTGGCGGTGTTCGTAGCGACAAACAATTCGCTGTAGAAACGGCTTACGAAGTCACCGCCACACTTTTAATAGCGGGCCGACCGGTCCGCTGGAACAGTGAACAGAAAGATGAAAACCCAAACACTCTGATTAAATAAAAGTCGGTACTTATCTTTATTAACGAAGATACAGCAACACAATAGTGAACTCCGTGTCTACAGAAATCTGTCTAGTTCGAGTCGGAGCGGCTAGGTCAGCGTCGGCTGACGACAAACAACAACTCTGCTGCGATGAACACACGACTGACTAGCAAGTACACAATTCGGTGGCGAGTATACAACTGAGCGGCGAATACAGAACTGTCCTAGCGCTCGCGACTCCAGCGCTTAAGAAGCCAGAAGCCAGCGGTGGCGCGCGCAGACTTGCGGCGATTTCCTGTCTCACTGGCGCTGCTTATGCGGACGGCGTCCGGACTTTGACGCTGCCAACCTTTTGGCAGCGGGCTCGGGTGGCATTACTGGCTAGGATATAACAGTAACTTTCATCAATGGGCACAATAAGTTACAATATGAATAATCTTTAGCTTTTGTTTTACCATTATGTTCTCTTTAAATTCCGCGGTATATTACGTATCACTGTTTTGTTTGTCTAGTCAACCAGAGATCTTCATATACATTTTTCAATTAAAATGGCTTAAAAACATATACACTGAAATATCGCTAGAGGAGAAATTTGCGCATTCATTTAGGCTCACTTTAGTTCATCCCTATGGACAAATAAGCTACAGCTATTTTTTTTAATATTGCACGAGCAATAGCTGTTCAGGTGATTAAAGCGTTAAGGTAAACTCTGATAATAAATTAAATTTTATACGTACACATTACTGTCTCGTATAAGATCAAAAGGGCTTTATATATTTTGATGTCTCTATGAAGCAGTACAATCGGCCCATTTATATATGGAGGTATCTACTGTTTGACACGTTTCAGGAGTCAACGTTTTTTCAATGCTTCGAAAATATTATAGGAAAATAATAAGTTGTTCAGGCCTCTTATTTCTTCTGATAGTCACAGAGAAGATTATCGTTTCTCGCTATATAGTGTAAGTGGGAAGGAGTTAAACCGTAGCTGAGATAAATTCTTATCCTGCTAAGCAACACTTCCCTGCGAGACTGAAATTTTCGAAACAAGGGAGAATTTCAAACTACGGGTTGACTCAAAGAATATTGTTGCTCTTCACAACAGATTGAAATGTGCTGATCCTCACCCCCTTCCTCATTGACCAGTTTTCGTAACAGCAATTTGAAATCGAAGAGTGGTTGGATGAGGTTCATTACTTACAGGCCCAGATCTGTTTGTCTGGATAATTGGTCTACACAGTTTCATTGGAAAGCAGACCTACATGAGTTAGGGTCTGCAGAAAAAAGATTCTTCCACTTCTTCTTTTGTGCTGTAGTGTTTCTCATAAGTCTTCCAGACTTTGTATGTTCACTTTACTGTCATAATTCGTTTTGCCGATAAACTGTTAACTACTTTTTGAATGTGATATTATGAATAGCTCTGGAATCAAGATTAATAACGTTCAAAATATGACATATCACTATCACTTCTAAAATATAAATAGAATCATAATTGCTTGCAATACTTCTGCTTCAGGGACAAAAACCGTACACCCTACTCTTGAAATGTTTTGTTACTGAGAGTTATTAGCAAACATTTGAACAAAGTGGGTCCATAAAGATCAATATAAGTATGAATTAACTGACAAAACTATTTTTCTTAAAACTGTAATAGTGTGTGTTCAAGTTCTGCAACTGACATCTGATGGAATCATAAGTAAGGCTCTGCGACTATCCAATTGAATACAGTGATTGATGGTACATATGGAGTTCAGTTGCTGCCACTAGCAGCAGGCAATGATCTTGCATTTGTAATGTGGACCTTATGAAGACAATTTTGTCTTTCACATTTCTCATAGGAGGCTGATTAATTTACTATAGGACTGGTGAATTTTGTGACCATTAAATTTTCTTTCCGGGTATGGATGTTGAAAAGTCAACAGAAGTGCAAAAGCTTCCATTAGTAACATAGTCGTTAGTACTGATCACATTGCATGAAGACTTACCTACATGTATCAGAGTTGTGCTGAGTCCAGATCCTGAAGTGCATTTTACAGATGTCTTGCATGGGGCCTCACTGCAGGGTGGACGAAGATGGGGATCAGAACGAGGTGCTGAAATAAACTAGTTTTATAAACTAAACTTCGAATATATGCTAGGTACATGGGATACACAAGGGCTCCTCCAGCCCAGACCAGAAGTATGCCCTCCAGTCTAGTGTGACATAGGGCGTACAGATACAGGAATTGAGATTAGGTGGATCACATGCAAATGAAACGGTGGCCAATCGAGAAGGTCAGAACCAGGGATGGATGGTCTCATCCATCTGCTCTGTACGAAGGCTGGCCCACAGTAGAGACATAAGCAGGCATCATAAAGCCAACTCCTCTGCTAGACGACCAGATCACAAGAGCGCGACCAGGCTCTGCTCTGCACTCCAAACTGTGGCCAGTGATCACTAAGTGATATCTTTCTCATGCCTCCTATTGGCTAGCCTGCTGATGTGTAGGGCTGGTTTTGTCCGCAAAGTGCCAGAAATGGTGGTGTGATCCTGATTCCACAGTTCTACAAGGCACATAGGCACTGTTGGAACTCACGCTGCTAGTGGGCAACAACAACAAATTTCGATTGCCAATAAAGTAGTAATGAATTACCCCCAATAACCTAAACTAGCTGGCGTCATGTGCAGCATGTTAGGCAGTGTTGCGATATAGGAAGCACCTATGTTCTGTAACTGAGTGGGCATAGCCCTTATATACGCATAAAAAGGATTTGCACCTACATTTACAGCTACATTCTGCAAACCACTGTGAGGTGCATGGGAGAGGGTAAGTCAATGTGTACTAGTTACTAGGGTTTCTAGCCATTCCATTCGCATATGGAGTGTGGGAAGAATGGCTGTCTGTTTCCATATGAGCGGTAATAATTCCAATCTTATTCCCATGATCCTTGCGTGAGCAATACTTAGGGTATTGTGGTATATCCCTAGAGACACCATTTAAAGCTGGTTTTGAAACTTTGTTAATAGACTTTCTTGGGATAGATTACATCTATCTTTAAGATTCTTCCAGCTGAGTTCCTTCAGAATCTCTGTGATACATTCCCACGGATCAAACAAACCTGTGACGATTTGAGCAGCCCTTCTCTTTATACGTTAAATGTCCACTGTCAGTCCTATCTGAGCAATATTCTAGAACCAGTTGCATGAATGTTTTGTAATCAATCTCCTTTGTCGACAGATTGCACTTCCCCTGTATTCTACCAGTAAGCTGAAGCCTACTACCTGCTTTACTAACGATTGAGCCTATGTGATCACTCGATTTCATATCCCTACAAAGTAATACACCCAGATACTTGTATGAGAAGGCTGATTCCAACAGTGACTCATTGTCATTACAGTCGTAGGATACTAAGTTTCTTCGTTTCGTGACGTGCACTATTTTACATACCTACACATTTAAATCAAGTTTCCAATATTTGCACCATTTTGCAATCTTGTCAATATCTGACTGAGTATTTACATAGCTTCTTCCAGACAGTACTTCATCACAGATAATAGAATCGTCTGCAAAAAGTCTGATGGTACTATTAATATTGTCTCCAAGGTCATTAATGTACAACATGAATAGGAATCCAGTTTGTGTGTGTGTGTGTGTGTGTGTGTGTGTGTGTGCTGCTGCTGACGTTGACAGAGGACAAATGCAAACATAAGTAGAATGCTCACCCGTCATTACGTCAGTTGAAGAGTTGTGTGAGTAGAATGTACACCAACAAAGAGAAGGTAGAAATGCTACTCATCTGCGGGGAATGTAAGTTAGCAGAACAGTAATTGCAATACTGTTTTCTTATGTACAGGTACATTTAGTACAGTAGTTCAGTCCTTTTAAATATTATTATCGAGAGTAGGCATACAGTAAAAGCTGTCCTTCCTACGAACTGCATCGAGTTAACGTTTCTTTTATTGTTGTTGTTGAAGGTAGGCGAAATGCTACGTAGGAAGCGGAACTGTACAGAGGAACTGCATAGACTTAACGTTTCTTTTATTGTTGTTGTTGAAGGTAGGCGAAATGCTACGTAAGAAGCAGAACTGTACAGAGATTGATATCCTGACAAGGACACACCTTCTCGACGTATGTTTTCTCGTCTTGTTGTGGCGCTTCAGGAAACGGGAAACTTCAACCCACTACAATGCAGTCGTCGTAGCACTCACGCAGACGAAGCTGCCAAAGTCACTGTTCTCGCTTCCGTTGCTGTGAATCCACAGGTGAGCACACGACAGCTTGAACACGAGATTGTCACTCCGTACATCGTATTCTTACACGTCACCGGTTCCATCCTTACCCTGTACACCTATGTCAAGAATTGCATGGGAATGATTTCCAGAATCGTGTGCAGTTCTGTCAGCGGGCACAGCAGCAAAACCTCCCCAACCCGAACACTTTTCCAATGTTCTATTTAGCGATGAATGTTCCTTCGTAAACAAAGGACAGGTAAATACAAGGAACATGCATTATTGATCCAGCGACAACATACGATGGCTTAGAATGGTGGAACATCAGTGTCAATAGAGAGTTAACGTCTGGTATGGGATGCGTGGTACTAAAATTATTGGCCCTTATTTCATCAATGGTAGTCTAAACGGCACAGCGTATGCCAACTTCCTCAGACGAATTCTTCCTCCTCTTCTGGATGAAGTGCCACTAAGAACCAGAATGCTTATGTGGTAAAAACATGATGAATGTCCAGCACATAATGCCTTGCATGCACATCGTGTTCTGAACGCAAGGTATCCTGCCAGATGGATTGGTCGAGGAGGAACAGTTACTTGGCCTGCTAGGTCTCCTGATTTAAATCCTCTGGACTTTTTTCTTTGGGGATGTATCAAAGACTTTGTCTATCCCGATATTCCAACAACTCCAGAGGACATGCAGGAATGTATCGTGCTTGCCTGTAATTCTCTTCAGCAGGCAATACTGGAAACAGTAAATAATTCTTTCATTCAACGAGTGCACCAGTGTATCAGTGTCCAGGATCACCACTTTCAGCACCTTTGAATGTTCTACTTCTGGGCAATGGTACAGGAGAGTCAAAGTCAATTTCGTGTTATGTTTTTACTTGGTTTTCATTTGTTTTCTGACAACTCCAGCATGTGGACTAGTTTGTGATCCCGGGCTCAAAGTCAGTGTTGTATTGTGTAATTAATAACGTTTTGTTTCAGTGAATGGTACACTGTGATACATTTTTCAGTAGGTCTTTAGGAGAGAAAATGAATTACCGAATTAAAAATACAGGGTGCCATTTAAAAAAGTCATATCACTGTTCATATCTTTGTAAAAATAAAGTTACAATGAAGGCAATCATGCTGATTGATGTCTGCCTGATGGCTAAAGAATATTTGCTTGAAACATTTTGTAATTTGCATCAGGACAAACAGTTATTTAGTGTGGTCAACATAAATAGGACACCCTTTATATATAAAACAGATAAAGGGGAAAATTTGTTACAAAATATTTCTAAAAGTTCTTGTCTGCTTTACTTCAGTTTTCTACATGATCTCCGAATGAACATTTGGGTGCACAGAGGCTCTCTCTCTCTCTCTTCCTCTCCATCTTTTAGAGATATTTTGTAACAAATTTTCCCCTTTATCTGTTTTATATATAAAGGGTGTCCTATTTATGTTGACCACACTAAATATATACACTACATGTTGTGCAAATATACATACAAAATATGTAAAGGAGGAATTTTGTTACCAAACATCTCGAAAGTACTTGATTGATTTACTTCAATATTCTTGGCTGATTTACTTCAAAGTTTTACATGCAGACACAACAATGAAGAAAATTAACGAAAAATTAACTGGCTAACAAGTGAAGAACATCATGTACAGTCAAGCTTTGTGATAAGCGTTTTATTTTACAGTTTTTTTCGAGCTTGATAAAATTATACCTTTGCTGCCTCTACATACACTTTCACAATGTTTTCGTGAAAGGGAAGTTTCACAGCTTGCAGTGTGGAAGCTGCTAAATCAGTACGTTTTTTTCTGCAATTAGGGATTTTTCACTTATTGTCTGTAAACATGTATTTAAATTGTACAAAATATGAATAAATGTATGTATTGAAACTTCCTGGCAGATTAAAACTGTGTGCCCGACCGAGACTCCTCAGCCTAGAAACTTCCAGAACTTCAATCTCCCACTGTAACTGCTGTCGTACTGCAAGTAACAGTTTCGCCACATCCTATATGACTATGCCAAAAAAACACAAAACTCGACCATACTTTCTGTTCGTGATTTATTTTTGTCTTGGAGTCACCAGTTACACAGTATAATAAATGACAATACTCACATATAAGATATATCAGCTTTACTTAAGCAGAAAGCAGCTCAGAAAGACAATTCACTCAAGGAACAGTTATAATTCACTGTTCACACACTTGGAAACGCTCTCCACTTGGGGAGATACTGATTCCCATAGAGTCATTCAGCCAGAAAGAAATGGCTCTTACATCCAGATGTCATAAAAGATAAGGAGCATCACAAAAGCCTAAATTGGTAGGTTAGAGATCACAGGATGGTGAACATAATACATCGAACAAACAAAGTTTGTCGAAGTTTTGTTACATTCTTTAACGTAAATCGAAGTGACAAACATGGGAAGTGGTCTGATACTGTACATACTGGGAAATACTAGGACTGCAAACGAAAGGAATAGAGCAACCTGTTATGCTTTTTTTCCACCAGCTGGCGTTTGTTTCACTGTGTTCTTACAAGTCCCAGTTATGTTCCCTAAGTTTTCTTCAGTGTTCAGCAGACGTCTCAGTACCTCAATAATTCATTTCTCACAGCCATTTAGCAGATGATTGCAGTGAACCCATCGAAGAGTAGGTTTTCTGACAGAAGAGTGTAATGCTACTGCATTATGCCACAAGTTGTGACATCATCTTAATTGCCTGCGTGTTCTCAGTTTTACGCGGTGCCTATCCATAAGGCGTCACTTGAGATCGGATACTTCTTCCAAGTACCACTATCATGCGTCATCATAGACTTTGCTTATTTCCTCACAATATACTACATGGAAATGAACAGAAACTACAACTCTGTAAGTACTGCAGGGTCCTAATTAAAGTGCACCTACTCACAGAGGTCCAGTGTGCGAAGTAATTATCGTATGGCAGTGAAACGTGGTACAATTTCTATTGTGCTAATCTGAAACCGGTTTACATTGGAAAAAGATTAGTTCTGATTTTGGTCACTAGGTGCAAATCTGGCACTGTGAATGCATGAAAGACGTTTGGAAAGGTACCTACACGTTATGGATTAGGAGCTGGTCATGGGCATAAAAGGTAAAGCAACTAAGAAAGCCACAGTACTGATTGTATTATTAACTGTCATTTACATAATTTGGAGATGTGAGCAACAGTTGCTGGCAGCAGCTCCATTGGAGTCTGAGCAACATGTTCCTGTATACTGGCATAAATTGGTTCCAAACATGTCTCTGATCAACAAGTTCTTTTAAATATCCCCAGTGTCATAAGTCACATGAATTAAGAACAGGTGATATTGCAGGCCATGCCTCTGGAAAACCTCTGGTGTTAATACATTCGTGGAAGGTTGCGTTAAGTAGCGCTTTCACTGGGTGACCTTCATGAGGTGTTGCCCCATCTTGCATGAAAACAGTGGTTTCCACAAAGTTGTGCTCTTCCAAAGCAGGAATCACAAGCTGGACAGAGGTCTCGATAACATGGAGACTTCATGGTACATCTGACAGGTCTTCTGGGTGTATTCTCTTTAAATAAGAATGGACGGAGAATACAGGTGCTTGTGAATCCACACACAGCGAGTGCTATGGCTCTTCACTCACAACACACAGTACTCCAGATTCGGCAGTTCTGCGTACTCACGAAATCCTGTAATGTAAAATGTGCCTCGTCACTCCTCAGAATATTTCCCAGCCACATGTCATCAACTTTGAACCATGCCGAAAACTGAAGAACAAAATCAGAACATTGATGCAAATCATGAAGTTCCAGTTGCTGCACCATCGGAACTTGCATGGGTACCAGTGTAAAACTGACCACAAAACTGTTGACCATGGGTGAACAATCATCATGACAGTGTGTGTGCACTAGTACTACCAGGGGCACGTGCTGCATGGTCAGTTACAGCAACACCAACGTCGGCTATAACTTCCTCCACGATTGGACACCTTCCTCTCTCACTTGCTACACCACGCTCACTCTTGTTTTAGAATTTCATTATCATCTTCTTTAAATTATTCAATGACAATAGGCTTCTCCTCAGAGCTTTCAGTTGTCATACTCTCTCAGTGCAGCACTGTAATCGCTGCCATTCACATAAAACAGTTTCACTAACAGCACATGTTCTCTCGCCTCAACAGCCATACTGTTCGTTCACGTTATGACTTGTCAAACGAGGGCATGGATATCGTTCCATCATATAAACAACGCAGAGCGCCAGATTTGCACCTGGTGGTTACAGCTGGAACTAATTTGTTTTCCAGCATAAATCGGTTCCACATTAATGCATTCGCATGTCTACCAAGATTCGCTGGCATACGAAAATTACGTTCCACAGAACAGAATAAAAGTGCTTGTGAATCCACACCACACAGTCACATACTGTAAGTGCCCAACAGCTCTTCGTGCACAACTCGCAATTTAATAGTACCGTTCTTATCTGACACAAAATAATACATATACTTGTATAGTTCTATTGTTGACTGTAAACTATAATTTTCTGTGATGTGCAAGTTTCTCACTCAACAACATTCATTTGGACACGAGAAGATAAACGTGCAACCAGGAAGATCTTAAAAGAGCGATACCGCCCACCTAGGTTAAATATAAGCTTAGAGGAGGACTTCCTTGGTCACTCCTTTGGCCCCTTTGGGGCATATGGCATCCAGGAGAACTCACGATCCATCTCTGTCCTTGGATATTTACCTCAGTCCTGACCAGGTTTCGACAATTCTCCTTTCTTCCTCTTCCACCATCCTCTTCGATGTGCTTCAAGGCCTGTCTCTCTTCCTTATTCCCTTGGGATTCCATTCCAGTGGCTTCTTTCGAATAGCTTCCTCTAACTTTCTCTATGTGTGCCCTATTTATCTCCACTTTTTCTCATGTATCTGACCATCTATTTGTATCTGGTTTGTCTTCCTCAGAGTTTCTCACTACTTGTTTTTCCTGGCCATCAGATATTCAAAAACTTCTCTTAATGAAAATGTGTAACTGTAATGTATTCGAGTCTACTTTCCAACTTTCATTGCCATATAGATGGATAACCTTCATTTATGAATTAAAAACATTAATTGTTGTTTTGCGCGTGATACTTCTATTTCGCAATATTACATGCAGTTGTATGGTAGTAGTATTTCCCTTCTTTATGTCGTCCCTCACATCTTCTGTCACCACACTGCCTACGTACAAAAACGCGTCGACAGTCTTCTCCTGCTGCTCTCCCACCAAAATGGGCTACTCTTTGTTCCCAGAATTTACTCTCATTTCCTTTGTTTTACCAATATTTATCTCTGCTTTTTTTTTAGGAAGGTGAATTTATCTTTCTATCTGTCAGTCTTTGAGATAGGAAAATAGTATCGCCTGTATAGTCCAAATCATCCAGATCTTCATGGACTCTCCATTGGTTTCCTTTTTTCCTACCTGCTGCAACTTTTCTGATGACTAAGACAAGAGCGAGTAGAAAAAGGCTTTGTGGTAAAATTCACTTGTGCCGTACTCTGGTTGCTACCCCTGTTGGCTCTGGGAGACTGTTTCTGGAGCACACAACATTTGTAGCCATTGTACAGCTCTTCGACGATGTTTGGGATTTTCTGTGGTACACAATATTTCGGCAACACATGCTACAACACTTGATGTTTCACGCCATCAAAGACTTTTCAGTATCAATTAAAGCCAGGTACACAGTAGTCTGGAATTTCTTCCTTTGCTTAATATTATTCCAAGAGTATTAATAACATCAACACAACTGCAATATGTCATAAAACTGATCTGTTGTTTATGCAGTCGATTTTCAAGTGGAACTTTAATCCTATTTAAGATAACTCTCATGAAGACCTTGCTGGGCACTGGCAGAAACGTAATATGATGACAGTTGCTACAGACTGTCAGATTTCATTTTGTTGGAATCTTTACCACACACCTACTTGTTCACCTTTTTGAGGATTTCTCTTCAAGCCAAATTTGCTTCAACAGGGGATGGAGCGTTTTAACAGTAATTTATTTATTGGATTTTAAGAGCTCCAATGCTATATTATCTAGGCCTGGAGCCATTGCATATTTCAGTATTCTCAAAGCAATCCTAATTTCGCCCATTGTAGGACACTGCAGGAAGATCTGGAAGATCTCTTACCTGTTCCTGTTAGTTGTTTTCACAATTTATTGGCTCCATGAAATGCTGTTTCAATCTTTGTAGCTGTACCCGTTGGGTCGTAATCATCACCCCATCCTTGCTCTTAACTGATCCTTCAATACGAAATTCTCACTGGAAGTTATAAAGTTATATGGCGTTGTTGTACAGCTCCTCTGTATTCCAATGTCCTGCTCCCTCTTCTGCCGATTGTGTCTGATCATCTGTCCATTCCCTTTTACATCTCCTTTTCTATATTTTCACTCTTTTACTTGCCTCAGTGTATTCTTGATACACTTCGATTTTCTGCACTGCATTTTACTAAGATTTAACTTTTGTATTCTGTTTTCTCTTCTGATCAGGACAAATATATTCTTCAAGGCTTTGTAAAGATAAAGAGAAGGCTTGTTATTCATTTTTATTGAATACAAAGAGAAAATTCGATAAACATTAAGGGGATCAGAATCAGTGAAGAATTTACAGTATGTTACTGCACAAATAGAGTCTTGTTGTAAATGAAAACATTTTAAAAAGTTTGTCAGTTTCTAAATACCCATAAGGCAATTACACATTTAAGTATGACAGTCTGAATGGAATACCAGTATACACATATACATTTTTTTATTTGCGTATAACTTTTTTGTGTGAGTTAATTACAAACACTTTAATAGCGTTAATTTGTAGCCATATTAGATTACATGGAAGCCACAGGTGAATGCTGCTTTATATTTCAACATTGTGAAAGTAATATATTTTTCGTACTCATGTATATTTATAATGTTATATAATACTTTCCCATTAACTGTGACAAACAAATTGTTTTTAGTTGATCTAACCAGTAATTGGTGTCCACTCCTTGATACTAGGCACTTCAATGTAGAAAGCCAGGCAAGAGTTTCATAAGCTGCTCATACAATAGTCATTGTGACTAAAAGTTGAGAGTTTCATAAGCTGCTCATATCATGGTCATTATCACTCAGAGTTGAGTTACATCGTATTTATAATGTTATATAACACTTTCCCATTGCTTGTGACAGATAAATTGTTTTTTATTGATTTAATCAGCAATGGATGTTCACTCTTTGATACTAGTCGTTTCCATATAGACCACCACTAACAATTTCATAAGTTACTGATATCATGGTCATTTTCACTTCTAGATGAATGTGAAATACGCTTTGCACCCTGTTCCTAATGCTGTGTACTGCAAGAATGCTATTGAGTATACCTGGTCTGTGTTGGGACTGCTTGTATTTCAACTAAATCTACGTATTTGAATGACTACATTGACCGATTGATTTTTATTTGTTTCCTTTGATTACATTACCTACAGAGTGTGTACTTGTAATATAGGATAGGTCAACTTAACCTAATATCTTAAAATATTTAGTGTGCATAATACAATATGAAACTACATACTACAATTTTTCAGTTGATTCCAACACATATATACAAGTATCAACAGCATTCCTCATTTTTATGCATATATTCCTTTACAAAATATATTTTTTTTGAATGAGTAATCCTTTTGAAGTTGTTGGACTGTACTTTCGCTCGTACTGTCTTATAGACTCGTGGCAAGATGCTTTATCAATTGTAAACCTCAGTATTGAGGACCTTTTCAGCAGCTCGCAGTCTGTCAGATATTCTTCTCAGCTGGCGTTTATTTCTTGTGTAACGTAAATGACCATCTGCATTTTTTTCAGTAATTTATTGCCTTTGATTAATGAAATTATTGTTCTGCATATGCTCATAGAGGAAAACGTTAATGCTTCAAATTACAGAAGACCGTTCTGGATGAGTCTATTTTTATTCAGAGTGATCCTAATGGCCTTTCTTTGCCATAAAAAATTATTTTTGTATCGTTATTGCTGGAGTTTCTCCAATCAGTAATGGAATGCTGTACACAATGTTCAGATAGAGCATGGTACACTGTGCAATGAAGGTTTTGTTAGCATAATATAGAAGCTGTTTCATAATAAAAATTAGCCTGCTTAATTTTTAACAGATTGTCTATACATTTTCTTCGTTGGAGTTTATTGCAACTGTAATTTCCAAAAAAATTATAGACATAACTTCTTTCAATCTTGAGTCATCTATGAATATATATGTGTGGTCTTACTTTTCTCTATTTGAGAACACCATGAACATTGTCTTTCTTAGATTTACCATAAAATCACTCTGTATGAGAAGAGTAGAATAGAGTGGACTTTTATTGGTCCCAGTAATCATATACTACACAAGTTGTACATTCTGCTGTAGTACAAGTCAATTTAAAACAAAATATAGCATTAAATAATTTAAATTTATGATATTTTCATTATTTCTACATTAAATGATCATTGAGTTAGAATGTACAGAGAAAATATTGTACAAAAATAAAGAAAAGATATATTAAAGAAGAAGCAGCATGTACTATATTGGCAGATTAATATTTGTATTACAATGACATTTATATGTTTAATCATTAATATTCTAGTATCATTTATATAATACATCACTAAGGAAAAGACACAAATCTTGACTGTACTTCCTGAAGAGACTCATAGAGACTACAGAAATTGTAATGAGTCGGATAAAACACAGCATCTGATTTGAAATTTACCAGGTCATTTTTTAATTTAATTTCTGGGAAGTTTATTAAAAATAACTTGACCATAATGTAGGGTCCTTTTTATATAGTGTATTGTTGGTGGGCTCTAAATGAAAGTTTCCTTTAGCCTAGTGTTATAGGAGTGGATACTTTCATTTTTTTGGAAGTGGGTGAGATTTTCCATTGAATTTTTTTCACAAATACAGTTATTGCATACACATATATACAAGGAAGTGGGACGATTTTAGTTTTTTAAAGAGTGGTGTACAGGTTTTGTTCCATTTCAGGCCCGCCTTTATTCTTAGAGTTCTTTTTTGTAGCCTAAATAGCTTTTGGCTAAGAGAAGAGTTACTCCAGAAAATAACTACACATTTCAGTTGTGGGTATATGTAGGCATAATACACAGTTTTCAGACAATCTTTGATGCAGTATGCTTCTAAAATTTTTATAAATAGCATACATTGCTCAATTACTTACAGACTTTTTCAATATGTGTTCCTCATTTAAGATCATCTTGGAGTCATACACCCAAGAACTTCATGTTGTTCACACTCTGAAGATTCTTGTCAGATATCTGAATCTGAACAGTTTGTTCGCCTTTTTTCACATTATAAAAAAATTAGTGCCACTGTCTTACTTGCATTTATTATCAATTTGTTGTGATTGAACCAGTTCTAAATATTGTTCAGTGTCTCTGTTGCTGACTTCTGAAACATTCTCATTTCTTTCTGACTCACTAGCACACTTGTATCAACACACTGTATGGTGTTCTCACAGAATTCGTTTAGGTCATTCACATACGAAATACAAGAGGTCACAGAGCTGAGCACTGTGGCACTCCCTACTTAATGGCTTCATAGTATGAGTAGTGTTGAGTCAATTTGCAGAAACTTTGATGTTGTACTTCAACCACTTGTTTTCGACCATTTAGATATGATTTTATTTAGTTGTTAGATGTTCCTCTAATCCTCATGTTGTCAAGATTATTCAGTAGTTTTGTGTTATCTATGATATCAGAAGCCTAAGAGACATCTAGACATATTTCAATGACATTTTCGCGATTATCTAGTTTCTGAAGTACTTCACTTAATAGTTCAAAAATTACTGTATCGATTCATCAGCCTTTCCTGAAACCATGTTGTGCTGTTGATAGTATTTTGAGCTCTTCCAGGAAATCTACTACTCTTCTTTGAATTTTTTTCTATCATTTTTGAAAATACAGATAGTATAGCAATGAGCCTGTAGTTAGCCACTTCATCCTTTTTACTTTTTTTGAGCAATGGTTTGAGCTCGGCAGTTTTTAGGCATAATGGGAAAATTCCAGTTTGAAGTGAACTATTGAAGAAGTGAGATAATGGTTCAGTAACGATATCTACAAAGTTTTAATAAGATTGTCTGGGATGCCATCTATTCCAGTCGAAAGGTTCATTTTTAAAGTTCTGGTAACTGACCTGACAGGACTTCTTCCTGGGTTGTTGAACCGAAAAAAAGTGAAGTAGGATTGATATTGGTATTTACAGGTGATACTGGCCAGTTTTTATAGTTAGACTTGATTTAACTTATATTGCTCACTTATATTGCTAAAATAAATACTGCACACATTTACTATTTCTTTAGGATCATGTAATTCTTCGATATTACAATCCAATTTGATATTGAAATTTTGCTGTTTGTTTCGTGAAAGTGGATTATGAAAATGTATCGCGTGCTTGTGTAACAAAATGTAACGGTCGTTTAGCTGCAACTGAAATGTGCCGTGCTAATCGTGAACTTACCTACGTGAAACATTACAGAAACAACTGCAAACCCCTAAAGAACATGTTCTACACATGGAAAACATTGTTAAAAGCCTATCTGAACCACCACATGAAGAACATGGACGCTATCACACGTACAGTGAAACAAAGAAATGTGCAAAATCTAAACACGTTTTAAAGGAATTTAAGGTTCCTTTAAGAAATCGATTCCAACATCTTGTTATGAATGGGGAACAAACTGATGAGTTTACCATCACAGACAAAGTGTATCGATCTAAAAGAGTCAAAAGTCAAATGCGTAACACGTCAGTAGAATCCGTCTGCTGCGAGAATGTAAACAAAGGGACACAAACGAATACATACGTTATTGCAGTTTTGCCTGCTTAGATTAGATTAGATTAGTTTTCGTTCCATAGATCCGTGCTGAGGAGATCCTCGTGGATGTGGAACATGTCAATTTTTTTTAAAAGCTGAAATGAGAATACTAATAGTATGAATATATACAATACATCATTTGTTTCTATTAAAAAATTCGTCAATGGAGTAGAAGGAGTTGGCCACTAGTAGGTCTTTCAGGCTCCTTTTAAACTGATCTTTATTTGTAACTAAATTTTTTATGTTTATTGGCAAATTATTGAAGATGAATGTTCCTGAGTAGTGGACCCCTTTTTGAACTAAAGTAAGTGCTTTTAAGTCCTTGTGCAGATCATTTTTGTTCCTAGTATTGTATGTATGAACTGAGCTGTTTGTTGGAAAAAGAGATATATTATTTGGGACAAATTTCATTAATGAGTAAATATATTGAGAGGCAGTAGTTAGTATACCCAGTTCTTTGAAGAGGTTTCTACAGGACATCCGTGAATTTACTCCACAAATAATACGTATTACACGCTTTTGGACTCTGAAAACTTATGTTTGACTTGAAGAGTTACCCCAAAATATTATACCATATGACATTATGGAATGAAAGTAGGCAAAGTATGCAAGCTTTTTCATTTTTATGTCGCCTATGTCTGCTAACACTCGAATTGCGAATACAGATTTGTTAAGGCGTTTCTGCAGTTCTGTGGTGTGCTCTTGCCAACTGAATATATTATCAAGTTATAATCCCAGGAATTTAAGACTGTCAACCTCTTCTATCTGTTCTTCTTCGTATTTTATGCATATGCTGGGTGGAAACCTCTTACAGGTTCTGAATTGCATGTAGTGAGTCTTTTCGAAGTTTAATGTCACTGAGTTGGCTTTAAACCATTTATTAATATCCATGAAAATATCATTAGCAGATCTTTCTATAACTACACTTGACATACTATTTATTGCAATACTTGTGTCATCTGCAAACAAAACGAACTCTGCTTCTGGCAGTGTAATTGATGAGAGATCATTAATGTACACAAGAAAAAGCAATGGCCCTAAGATGGATCCCTGTGGGACACCACATGTAATTTCTTCCCATTCTGATGATGACAGATGACTTAATTCACTAGTCCCTTGCACTGACACCCTTTGTTTCCTGTTAGTGAGGTATGACTTGAACCATTTTGCAGCACTGCCCGTGACACCATAGAATTCTAATTTACTTAAAAGGATGTTGTGGTTCACACAATCAAATGCTGACAGCGACGTAAGAGGACTAGCAGGAATTCTTCGTTATCAGCAAGATTTAAATGTTACAAGCGTTATGAAACATGGAGCAGGTTTGCAAGAAGTTCTAAAATGTCCTGTGTCGCAAAATCATGAAGCCCTATCTATGTGATGGGTCGAAAATAATATGTCCAGCTGGTGATATTTTGGCATTCTTCGTTAAGCATGTAGAACCCTTGCAAGAAAAGATAAATGTCCATCTGCTTTCTTAGGGTCATCCAGTAAGAACTGTGGGAGGTGCATAGCTTGTGGCCGAGCAGGAGATATATCGACAACCATTATATGTAATATATGCAAGAAGTTTGTAAGAAGCATAATATGGCCCAGTGTCTTACACTTGCAACAACTGTAATGTTGTGACTTATATTCATGAGGCCTAAAATGTGAGGGACATGTACTAAATTGAAAAATAAACTAAGTAAAAGTCAAGTGAAACACTTTGTATTAAGTTTTAATGAAATATTTAAATTGTACCAAAAATGGTTCAAATGGTTTTGAGCACTATGGGACTCAACATCTTAGATCATCAGTCCCCTAGACTTAAACCTAAAGACATCACCCACATCCATGCCCGAGGCAGGATTCGAACCTGCGACCGTAGCAGCAGCGCGGTTCCGGACTGCAGCGCCTAGAACCGCTTAGCCACCGCGGCCGGCTTAAATTGTACCCTAAAAGAGTTCAAATTATCAGGCTCGATCACAAAAAATATAGAATTCAAATGCTCAGTAACAGTATTCACAAGATAAACACTATTTTTCAAAAGTCTGGGACTGAGTTACGTAAATTATATTATGTGACATAAAATTTAAAATACCCCGCGCGCCTGCTGGAAATGTAGGCGTCTGCTCAAGGATTAACATCTCTTGTTTCACATTTTTGAAATTCGCGGAAATCGTCACCAGGTTATTATTTGTCTAAAATCCAGACTCTCACTCAACCAACATAGGGTTAGGAAAGCAGTTCGCAACTATAAACTTGAAGCCTCCAATTATTTCTGATTGACGTAATTTCAGTAGGTCAACGATATAAAAGTCGGAAGCTGAGTCACTGAAATATGCGTCAGGTCCAAAGATACATATCACCTGACACTTACTGGAAGTGGAAGGTTAGACAACAAAAGGCGGAGTCCTGGGTGGTGTGTGAAATTGTGATAATTTTGTTGATTTTACAATGGCAGACCTCTTGGTGGTTCCTCTCAAAAAACCGTCGGAAGTGGACTTGGTGAAGCCACTGAAGAACTTGATTTCTTCCTCTTACAATACGTCAGATAAAACCGAAGACTATAATGAAGCAATTAACGAATTTGCAAAACTCCGAAGTAATGCGGTGTGGCGTGCGTTTGAAAAGTACGAAAGCTCGTTGGAAGTGATTTACAGGTAAATATATTTCGCAAAGAAAGTGGTGACCGTATTGGTACGTTTTGTAACTGTCAACGGTTTGCGATCTGACGTGGTTGTAAAGTCAGCACTTGGGTGCGAATTTAGATACACTTTCTTCCACACCCTTTTTGGTAACTGTATTTTTTATGATCATCCTCAGTCCAAGACATATTACAGCGTAAAAAACGAAGTGTGTTTCATGTCTCTCCGTTATGTTCAGTTTGCCCTCTACGTCTCGTGAAAATTAAAGTTGGAATTATGGCATGAAAATAAATATATGTCGCGCTTTTAACAGACAGTATTTTAAATCTGTAGTCCTATGTGAGAAAAAAAATTATATGAACAGGAATTATTGGCACCTGGTTGTCATAAGTCTGAGATAGCTCTCTGTAGGAAGAAAATTCCGATGTGTGATATGTCTTTCAGGAACAGCATTTGACAATGGATTCATAATATAACAGTAGAGGGTTTTTGCCCTTGGGTTGAATGCCATTTCGTTGCTTTCGTATTTCTTTCTCCTCCTGAATAGGAAGCCAACGATTAAAATTGTTTCGGCTGTGTTAATGATAAAAAGCACGATTATTCCTGTGGAGAGGATCCCACAGATTTCCTTCATCATTCCAGTCCCATTGCATATTGACCTCGTCATCGATGATAAGTTAAACTCTGATCTTTATTCGTTCTTGTCTTCATTTGACAAATCACATTCACTAGCAGAAATTCTTACCCATTCAAGATCCTAGAACTGGAATTGGCAAGAAAATAGCGATCTCTTTTGCAGTGTTCACTGCATATAAACATTAATGCATTGTGTTCGTATCTTCAGAATTTAATGTGTGACTAAAATGGTCGTCTGTGGTATTACCCTTCAATTATAATAACTTGTTTGCTTTGAATGTAGTGTAAATTAAAACATTTAATGCTTTCTTCAAGATCTTGCAGTCTTTGTGAGCTGTTTAATCTCGTAACATTGATTCATAATGTCACATGCTGCTGCTTCCATATTGGTAATGAAAATGTGGAAGCAGCAGAGAATGGTTATTTAGTACCGGTGGAAAACCATAGACAGCAATATATGACTTGTCAACAAATATGATAAGAGATGGAATGGATACGTTGTTTGTACACTTGCTTGTAAACAAATGCAATACGTGAATTCAAGCAGAAAGGGTTACATTGTGGTGCAGCAGACTTTCACCTGTAGGAGTGACTAACATACAGGCCTACTTGAGAAACAACTAGTTAATATTTGTGGATTGTCACTACTTTGACACATTACAGAATACTTCCATAGTAATAGGTGTTCATGGTCCATCACAGTGCAGAAAGAAAAACAGTACCTGTTTTTATAATGGTAGAAGAAAATGTGGCTTTCCTTAGCCTTCATTAAAACTGAATAAAAAAAAAAAGAGTGCAAATCCTAAGATACTTACTTGCCCATTTTTATAAAATACCGTACACATACTATTATAATACCCTTATTCCATAAAACTAAGTGTATTTAATGCAATAAATTCTCATTTTTGGATGCTTGTCAAGTAATATTTAAAGTAAATGTTTAATAACCTTTCAACTGAGTCTTGTCATTACAATATTGTATGTAGACCCAACTGATAAAGTAAATGTAACACTGTCAGGTGAAAATATTCTAAAGTAGCATAAAACTTTTGTCGACCTATTGGTGTCGACAATTACTGTCGGTAAATTGCGTTTGTGAAATATCATAATAAGTAGATGACTGACATTTTTACCAGTTGTTTCTTTCTGTGGTGTTTTTTGTTGCAGTTATTATGATCAACTTTGTGCACTTGAAGGAAAGATTCCTTTCCATGAAATCCAGGTTCCATTCAAATGGAAAGATGCTTTTGATAAGGGTACCCTGTTTGGTGGCAGAATGAGTATGAGTAAGTATACATATGCACTGAATTGTCTTGGTTTTTAAAATTTCTTTTGCAAAGCACACAATTTTCACACACACGTGACCCCTCTTCGATTCCATATGTTGTAGTTAATGGTGTGTGTTGTAATGAAATACCATTTTGATTGCATAAATCCTGTTATCAACAGTAAAATCGAAAGTTTGATACTGATTGAAAGCACATGAAAGAAAATCATTTGGATTCATGTAGGAGTTATGCAAGCTAATGTTATGTGGCTGGGAAGTTCACCAGTTTGCAGCAACTTGTGTAATCTTAAAGGGCAGAACAGTGCTAAGACTCTACTGGGAGATCTTCCACTCCCTACATCAAAGTGCATGTTGCTAATGCCTGTTGGGAGGCAGTCATTGGAATTCGAGATGACAGAACAGTGTACGTGCATAGCAAATGTCTTTGCAAAGTTTATATTTCAGTTGTATGAGAGATACTAAGCATTTAATGTAACAACATTAACATACTAGATGCTATAGTGTAATCAGACCAAAGGCACCCACACCCTTGGGCAAGCCTCCCATCTTTCAAGAAAAGCAAAAAATATAGTGTAGCGAGGTGTTTTTCTTTCAAAAAACTTATTTAAAAATCAGTATTACACAGAGTTTTTGACAGGGTTGGAATGGGAGCTTTTTTACCAGACTGAATTTTCTAAGTGAAATACTTCGTTTGCAGGGGCAAAAACACACAAATATGTAATAAGTAATTTAACATTGAGTTTTATTTAATAGTTTTTCCTGCACCTTATCTCCTTCGTACCCCCACGACGAACAATGGTGTGATAGTGCACCACTTATTCATTTAGGTTGGTCTCTTATATAAGATGAAAGTTTTGTGGAGCTCTCCATATACAAATATTACAAACCTTTCACGTCACCAGATATATTAAATATAGTTCTTTCAAAGCTGCAGCACTCTCGAGAGCTCGAATGATTAGCTGGTATTGAGTGAAGAATGGAAGGCTGATAAAATTTGGCAGTAATAAATAGACGGGCTATACAAAGAAACGAAACACGAGGACAAAATTATGGACAAGGAAGAGGAAGTACATGAAGGTTTGGGACGCCATTTTCCAAAAATACGTTGCACAAGGTGTAGTCTCTATCTGGAAGCGAACACGGTAGACAAACAGTATGGGCAATTGGATGCGGAAGGACTTCAGAAGATCAGCTTAGTAGATTGAATAACTGATAAAATTGAGGAGAAATTTATGGCATAAAGTAACTAAAAGAAGGAATCAGTCGATAGGAGACAACCTGGGGTGTCGAGGAATCGTCAGTTAGGTAGTGGAGGGAAGTGTGGGGAGTTCAGATTGTAGAAGAAGACTGAGGCTCGAATACAGTAAGCGGCTCAGATAGGTGAAGAGGGTCCTATAGGATAGGCTCGTGTTGAACTCTGTGAAAAATGCCAAATTGCTGTTCAAATTGAGATCTGTGTTGAATTATAGGTCTCGCATAACTGGCTGGGCGAGCCAATTTGAAGGTCGAACGTGGGTAATGGCGTACCACCTGCTGTAGGACTGTGCCGCTGGTAAAGCACCGCATTGTGATCGAAGTGATTTTCAGGTTAACGACAGCTTTATGCAGAGCTTGTGCCTTCAGACCGAGAGCAGAAATCCTTTTCACTGGCGTGGTCACTGAATAAAGGTGTTTGATTCGCAAAAGAACAGCCAAATTATCGTTATCAGAGGACTGTTTGTTGACCTGTTTGGTCTTTTTGATTACTTTTAGGATGATATCGAGAAATAATATTTGTACGTCTCGGCTAACACTTACGTGCTCGAGCAGAAAGGAGTTCCGAAAGTTCGCAGTGTGTCACTGTGTGCTTAATAATTTGTTGTTTTAATAGGTTGGTAGAGTTTGCAGTTGACTTTTTCTTTATTTGTCTGTTAGTAAACTGTTTCTCCTTAAGTTGCCACTTTTCATTTGAATCTATCTGTACTGTCAGTTTCATTAGACCTTCTGTTTCAGCTGTTCCATCATTTGCTTTTGAGAAAATGTGTGTGCTGTTCAACATCGCCGCTCTTCAAAGTGCCGTTGCAGCGAGTCAGAGTGTGGATAGTGATGAGGGCCTCAAACTTGCAGCAAAATTACTTCAGGTAAATAAAAAGTAAATGCCGTCGTATGTCCTCGCTGTTTATTTCGTGCGGTTTAGAAATACTGCACCCGTCTGTACAGACCTGTCAAAAGGGCTCGTCAAAATCTGGCCTACGTTAAATATGCACCTTAAGCGGTCTTCTAGTTATTCTTGTGATACTACATTTGCTGGCTACGCCATCTGACAGCCAAATTGTCACTTCGTGATGTAACCTATACCTTGTTCTATGTTGCAGATAAGCTTGTGACCACATCTAAGATTTCGTATTCACATTTGTCAGCTTAGCTAACTCGATACCAAACTGTCACCTTCCAGTGTGACTTGGAGCTCAGGCTGCGCTACAGATCAGTCTGTCGACAATATAAAAGCAAAATAAATATTTGTTCTGTCGAATCTCTGTTCGTGCCTAAATAACACCACATGCTACATCCACTTTATCATGTGGGCCAAAGCCGACACCCGATATCGGCAAGTCGATTCGACAGTGTTCCCGTACATTAGAGTTCTGAGAAATATCGGCACTATATGTGGCATTGTATGTGGGCTCTTTGTATACGGGATTAAAATATGTGCAGATCGAATGGCTGTGGGTTGCAGTACTGACGTAGAAATGGAGATTTGCACACGATAAACAGTTGTGGAGTGTGTATCAAACCAGTATTTGGACCGAAGATGATGACAGCAACATAAGAACGGTTACTGCTCGCCAAATCACAGAAGAACTGATTGGGGAAGGGATGTTAAAAACAATAATTTGCCTAGCTTCCAGTTCAAAATAAACAGCGCAACAAATACTTAAATGTAGCAGTATAATGAAAAGGGTAGTTGCTACTCACAAAAAAGTGGAGGTGCTGAGTTACAGAAAGACACAACAAAAAGACTATCATAAAGTTAGCTTTCGGGCAATGATGCCTATGACAAAAATAGGCAAAACACACACACACACAAAAATGCAACTCACACATACATGACCATGGTCTCAGGCAGCTGGAGTCAGACTGTGAGCAGCATGGCATTGTGGCAGAGGCAACTCTGTGGGGGGGGCTAAGGAGGAGGGATAGCAGGGTAGGGGTGGGGGACAGCAAAGTGTTGCAGGGACTGGGTGGAGAGTGGGGCAGCTAGGTGCATTCAGGAGGTTACACGGAGGGCAGAGGGGGTTAGTGGAAAAGGAGAAAAGACTGGGTACATTGGTGAAATAGAGGGTTGTGTGATGCTGGAACAGGAGCAGGGAAAGGCTAGATGGGTAAGGACAATAACTAACAAATGCTCTACCATCTGAGCTACCGAAGCACGACTCACGTCCGGTACTCACAGCTTTACTTCTGCCAGTACCTCGTCTCCTACCTTCCAAACTTTACAGAAGCTCTCCTGCGAAACATGCAGAACTAGCACTCCTGAAAGAAAGGATATTGCGGAAACATGGCTTAGCCACAGCCTGGGGGATGTTTCCAGAATGAGATTTTCACTCTGCAGCGGAGTGTGCGCTGATATGAAACTTCCTGGCAGATTAAACAAGGTAGGAGACGAGGTACTGGCAGAAGTAAAGCTGTGAGTACCGGACGTGAGTCGTGCTTCGGTAGCTCAGATGGTAGAGCACTTGCCCGCGAAAGGCAAAGGTCCCGAGTTCGAGTCTCGGTCGGGCACACAGTTTTAATCTGCCAGGAAGTTTCATATCAGCGCACACTCCGCTGCAGAGTGAAAATCTCATTCTGAATAACTAACAAAGTTTGAGGCCAGCAGGGTTTATGGGGATGCAGGATGTATTCCCACCCGCACAATTCAGAAAAGCTTTGATGAGATAGGTGATGTTTGCGAGAGGACTGGAGTAGGTGGTGGTGGATGTACGGGACAGGTCTTGCATCTGGTAACCCTCCCACCAGTCGCGTCACAGATTCCCTAACAGCAGAGCACCAGACTGCAGTGTGTTCTCGTGTTTTCTCTAAACTGTCTGAGACCGGTGTAGTGCCCACCAGTCCTGTTCAATTTGTATGTGCAAATGAGCAGAGTGTGCACAACATTCAGTCGGAGGTAAGCCGGCCTTCGACAAGCACGCGCGGAATCCCTACACGTATCGTGTTCCGCGTACGAGAATGTGGCATTTATTACGTACGTGTGGTGTCTGTACTTACTATTTACTGTGTGTTCCACATCGTGTTGGAGGAGGTGGAGGCAGACGTTAAGAATTTTGTCGGCGGTTAATTGCAGACCGCCTAGTAACCCCATTAATACTGTTCACTGACGGAGCAACTTGCACTTGTGACAGTACCGATAGCACTAGTAGATCTCGTCGGTTGTACGACAAAAACCTACGTGCCTTTGTGGAGACACATTGGTCGGTGTGGTACGATAGACGACCGGTCGATCGGGCCTGTCGCGTTACTGCACCGTCTTACAGCGCCCCATTATATAGACATTCGTAAAAGTGTGCCTCGAGAGTTCTTGGTGGTGGTCTTTCAGTTGCTGTTCTTTCACATTCTGTCCATTACAAAGCTCTTCTACGGAAGTATTCCTTGTTCCATTCTTTTAATGTGGCCAAACCATTTTGGGCTATTTCTCTACATAGTTTCTTTTAGGTGACTGATCTGAAGCATATTTCATATTTTTTCATTCCTTAATCTGCCCCTTCTTATCTTACCTAGCATCCCTCATAGAAAGCACTTTTGTGTCACTTGTGTTCTGCTCGGATCGTTCTTTGTCCAAATCCGACATTCTGATCCACAGGTAAAAATGGGTAGGTAATATAACTTGCACATCATTGTCTTTCCTTTGTTAGATGTTTTCTATTTCCTAATTATGTCCAGTACAAGATAATAAAATTTAGAGAAATTTTCTGTCCTGTCTGGACTTTCATCCTTTCTCAGTTGGCTTACTTCCTGGAAGCACCAGGTTATTTAATAATTTTTCCATTGCAACTTGCATCCTTAGTTTTTCGAGCCGGTTTTCGTTGCCTCATTTTCTGTTAAGCTGATTTACACGATTACTTCTTCAATTACTCTGTGCCAGGTATTTAGTTGTTCCTCCAATTTCTGGTCATTGTCTTCCCATATCATCACTTTCACATTTGCCGATGTTCCTTACGATGTTGTCAGTTACTGTATTGAAGAGCACTGTTGAGAGCGCACAACCTGTTTGAACCCCTCTCTGTTCCGAACTGTCCTGATTTTTGTCATCTATGATAACACAATTTAGGTTCTTTGTGTACATGTTTCTAAGTTGAGTTGCATTCCTTTTGACAGTTCCAGTCTGTTCAGACCTTGTGATATCTATGAATGCAACTGTGATGTCTTCCCCAGATTCCAATTTTTTTTTTACTTTATGTCTGTCTGTAAACATGACATCCATAGTTGCTCTTTTGGGACGAAATTCTTGTTCTTCTTCACTTAATTGTGGTTCTATCTTATTCCTGATTTGCTGTAAAATTCCTTTCTTAAATCTTCATGCAGTGCTACAGTAACGATAGATCCCTGTAGTTACAACAGAGCACTATGTTAACCTTCGTAAAAATAGGTTCAGATTTTGGAAATATTCTTTCCATACTTCCAAAACTACTACTCGTTCACACACAGGTTTTCCTCCTCTGTTGACGGCTCTCGAAGTATTTTATTTTTCCTTCCTTCCATTACTTAATACACACCAACGAACGAGTGGCAGTACGGCACTATCGGCCAGTGCGAGTCTTTCTATTTGACGTCACTTTGGCGAACTGGGTATCGGTGGAGGTGAGATGAGGGTTAGGTCAACACAGACACCCGGTCCCAGAGTGCTGAGAATCCAACTCGGGACCTCACTACCTAGAGGTGATAAGCTGTGAGCTGCAGACACGCTGTGGCGTATTATCGTCTTGTGATCCTTAAAACTCTTATATTTCCCTTGTGAATTTGTCCCGAGACATCCTCTTAGCCAATTCTATAATTTTTCTTGCTGCTCTGCTTAGTTGTTCCCATTTGTCCCCATTATATTCCGTTCTGTTCTTTGAACTGTTCGCTCATTCCTCCACGGAGTTTCTCTCCGTGTGACATTTGTCAGTGTCGTTCCACACGTTTCTTCTGCAGCCTTGACGAGGCACCGTTCTGACCTCCTCTGTTCTTCTTCTATATCGGTCCTCCCATCTTTGGGAAGCTGTATCTTAATCCTTACCCTGTATACCTCTTGGGTTCCTCCAGTTGCACCACTCAATTTTTGCACTTATTTTTCCTCCATTCGTACTTTTTCTGAATTTCTTCAATTTCCCTACAGATAGTCTGAAGTCAGTGTCAAGATAGCACCCTCTATCACTTGCGCTTTTGTCGGGCTTCTTAAGATTTCTTCCGTTATTATTATACGGTCTATTATGGATTTCTGTTCCGAAATCCGACTGTCTGGGAAACTTGTGACTGCAATATCTCTTTTCTTACTCCATTCCGTACCAATTATCCATCAATTTCTCAGGTATGTCTAGTAATACATCCCTTTTCTCACTTCTGCGATATTCTCCATGGCTTTGGTGCCCTCTTCCATTATTCCCAATTCTAGTATTAAAGTCTCCTATAATCACAGTCCTAGTAGATGTTACAGCATCCCTCAGTTTAGTGATAGAAATGTTTTATTCTGATTAACCTGTACTAACACAGATTAATATATTACTGTTCCTCCTAGAATACCCTGCACATCTGACAGTTGGCAAAACTTCTGTTATGTATGTGTGCGTATCAACTACAGGGGAGTAGTTGTCTTTCCTAATTTTTGTTTGTTTTTATCCTGGAGTTTCTCTTATTGTAATATCTGTTTACTTATATCTTATACCCCACTTTCTTCTCGTACTCTCTCTCAGATGAAGACTAATTGGAATTGTAAGTTTTAGGATTTCGTGATATACGAGGGCCGTTCAGTAATTAAAGAGGCAAATTGATCTGGAGAAAAAAGCATTTATTTTTACAAAACGGTACTTTTTATACCTTTCATCATAATCCCCTTGAACATTTATGCACTTGTTCCAATGGGCTACAATCTTTTTTATTCCGGCTGCAAAGAACTCTTTACCTTGATGTTTGAACCAATTTCCCACAAACCTTTTCACGTCCTCATTGTCCTGGAACCTCTTCCCACGTAATGCCTCCTTCAGTGAACCAAACAAATGGAGAGAAACCACTAGGTGCTAAATCAGGACTGTAAGGGGGGATGAGGCAGTACTTCCCAGCCCATTTTGTTGATGGTTTCGCAGGTTAGTTGAGCAGTATGAGGACGTGTGTTGTCTTGCTGGAGAATCACACCTCTCCTCTGAGATCCACGGCATATCTCTCTCTCTCTCTCTCTCTCTCTCTCTCTCTCTCTCTCATGGCTAGCTTCACCGTGTTTAAAAGCAAATATGAGTAATATAGGCTGTTCATTGTACGCTCCTCTTCGAGATAATCACAAAAAACTGGACCATCAGCATCCCAAAACACCGTCGACGTGACTTTTCCTGCTGTTGCTTGGGTTTTGAATTTTTTCTTGACGGGTGAACTGGTGTGCTACCAATCCATGCTGTGTCTTTTTGCTTCTGGCTCATAATAGTGAACCCAAGTTTCATCGGAAGTTAAAATTTTGTTGAAGTGCTCACCTTATCTTTCATAATGTTACTTCAGGTCTGTGCACGCACTCAACGTTTCCTTGTGTAGCCGCGTCAACTCCTTTGGGGCCCATCTCTTACATGTTTTGCAGTACTTCAGCTTGTTACAGATAATGTTATGAACTGTACCAGTACTAACTTGAACCTTATCAAGTATCATTTTCACAGTCACACGGCGGTCGGCACGAATAATGTTATCAATTCGATTTTCAAGTGAGGGAGTTGAAACTGCAACTGGTCGACCAGAACTGTGTTTATCAGTGACAAAGTCGTGACCATTTTTGAACCACTCTACCCACTTGCAGAAATTTGCACGATTCATACAACCTTCACCACAAAATTTAGATATTCTACAGTATATATTCACTGGTTTCTCGCCTTCAGCAAGCAAACAACAAATAACAAACATTGTTCGACTAATGTGGACGTTTCGAGTGGACTCGCCATCTTAAAATGTATTTTTGAGGTTATGAACAAAACAATGTTGATACATTAGCTGATTAGGGCTCATCTCAGTGATGCCAACTTACAGCCATAAAGGCACCAAAGTCGCCTTACTAACAGCTTTTCCCCTGGACAAATTTGTCTCTTTAATTATTGAATGACCCTCGTATGTTGCAAATAGTTGATGATCTCTCTTAAGTTTGCAATGTTCAATAATGTGTACTTTTCTTTTAAAGGAGTCATTAATTAGAGATTTTATACTGTTTGCTGCGTTTCTTTTTCCTGAACGGATTGTTGGTGCAACTTCTGGTTCCCTGTTTTCCCTTTGCCCTCAGGTAATCGAAACACAGCTACAGTGAATCGATGTTAAGTCCCGACATGTGAGTTTTCAGTGTCGAATTTAGTTTTAATTTAACTCGGTAAGTGCATACCTAAAAGTCATTAAAGCACAACGAGAGCACTTAAGTACATTAATTTGTTCTAGAGAAGTAATACTGTCTTTGCCAGAAATGCCATCTAAATTGAGACAAGACGGACAAACTGTCCTAGTGAACTAATACAATCGTTACTTGAGATGCAGAGGGTACAGACTAGTTTTTTTGCCGTGTGTTCCATGTGCAGCAAGCAGCCGGAATCTTCAACTACCTGAAAGCCAACGTGATGTTGGCGATCCAGCAGGAGCCGACGCAGGACCTCAATCCGGAGACCCTGGGTGCACTGTCCTCGCTCATGATCGCCCAGGCGCAGGAGATCTTCGTCTACAAAGCCATCCACGGTAAGACCGGCAGTCGCGTCGCTCCTGGGGCGGTGCGGTGCTCGTGTCGGGCAGTGAGGGCGCGCGTCAGTAGGGTGTTCGATCCGTCGTCTGTCGTAGTAAATAGTTTGGTGCCGAGTTTTAATTTTCTGGTTTTGTCACACCTCGGCATTTCTGTCACCGATAAGCACGTACAACGGACACGGGCGTAAAGAAACTTACGAAAAATGAAGTGTGTTAGCTTCTGAGCTAATGTAGTCCTCTGACTTCACTACTGGTGAGTCCGTCACCTCAATCTGTGCCGCGCTGTCGACCCGACTCTTCCCTTCTATCCTGATCTAAATCGCAGGCTGCCCTATCCACCAGTGTTACGACTGTGGAGATTCTGCCTCGAGGATGAAATTAATATTATTTTGATACAGACAGTTTATTAGCGAAAACTGTATCAAAATCTCTAAAATAGTTCCCGAGAGTAGCCCGAATGTACAGACAGAAACTGCAGCAGGGGAGTTTTATTCGGAACACGTGTTGCAGATGAGATTGTCTACAACAAATTGACAGTGGACCCCATTAGGCCTCGGGACTGTACATTCAGAGTAATCTCAGTCAAAACAGGTGTCTTCTTTGCCAGTGGTCTGCAAATGCTGTGTCCAGTGTGGCAGGTAGTAACAGCAGCTGACCAGTGTAGCAGGACACAGCTCTCTCTACATTGACAAGTACTCCAGTAAGCACCAGTCTGAGTAGATCGGCCCCAGCCGCAGTTTGTTGCTAGCGTACATTACGTAACTCGACACACCCGACATGCCTGAAGGATTTCCTTTTTTTAAAGGATTTACAAAACTTCTAGTTTTATTGTAAAAAATTACAGTAAATAAAGTAAACAAGATTGTTGTTGTTGTTGTTGTTGTTGTTGTTCTGTGATGAAACAGTCCTTGTCAGTTGTTTGACAAAAAGTGTTTACAAGCGGATTTGTACTCGACTGTATTTGAACACACCGCGGTCACGAAAGAAGTATTCCTTCACAGGACGACACGGGCCGAGCCGGTGTAGCGGCGGAGGCACTTCTCGGCTGGTGTAGCGGCGGAGGCACTTCTCGGCTGGTGTAGCGGCGGAGGCACTTCTCGGCTCAAATTGCATTCCGGATTGCTCGACGTAAATTTTTTTCTGCGGTTCCCGTAACTGATTTGGGAGACTACCTGCATTTTCCTTCTGGGAATCCAGCTTCCGGGGAGCTCTAAGTGGAGGAGGCAGTACCCAGTCTCCCCCTCCTGCCGACAGTGAGGCACGCTTCGTGCAGAAGTTCCCTCGAGGATCCCGACTGGAGACGACCGGATTTTCTCGATACGGCTTATTACGCTGTTGCGGGAGTAAAAGATACCTAGGAAAGTAAAAACAGTTTCTATGTACCTCCTCTTCAGAAAATATTTATCTGCTAAGTAGCTGTAGGCTGGGAGTAAGACTGTGTTCGAAACTGAAAAGGTATGAGGTTTTGTCGCCCGTCTTGTCACCGAGATTATTTCTGTAGCAGAAAACATTTTTGCCACTAGTCACTTCATCCGGGGTATTTTATTTTTTCTAACTTTGCAAGTATTTTTTATCTTTTCCACTGCTCGTTCATAAATATTATCGTACCCGATCGTGTCGGAATGCTAGTCCTCGACGAGGCGCCGTCTTCCACCTCGCTTACCGAGTGAAATAGAGAACGTATTTCCTCGATGACAACTAGCTGCTCGCGTACGATAATTTATAAGAGTGAGCGTCTGGAAATGAGAATAAATTCTCGTATCGTTGTTATGAAAACGTAACTTAAAAGATAGTTCTATCTTTGCGAGCTTACCGTCGACAGATATTCGTTTCCTTTCGTACCGTCACAGCTATTGTATAATAAAGTGAAATTGTTTTGACAGTGAGTGCAGTGACGTGTTCGTGTGACGGTCAGTGTGCCTGGATGGCGTTACTGAGAAAGATACCGCAATCTCTAGTTGTGGTAAGGAAGAAGTTACAATATAGAGGGAGAGTTAATAAGTAAAATTAATATCGTTTTTGTATTGCCCGATGTCATCGGAGCCACATTTGCGAGCGACAGTGGGTGTAACAGGTAGGCTCCGCAAATTTTATTTGTAGTGTGTCGTATATCTCAAATTACATCGGCGATCACATATTTAGGTTCTAAATTGAGAGAACGGAATCCTTTTTTCCTCGGCTGTGGTCTTGTGCTCTTGGGTGTGGTAACCGTTTTGAGGCTTGTGCAAAAGAGAGAGAAATAACATTTAAGGTTGCAGCATCGGCAGCCAATGTGTACATGTTTGCTTCAGATATTTGACGTGGGACTGTCTGCTGGGTTCCTTACTTCAGGCAGCAGGCAGCTTTTCTGCTGCCCTCGTGAGTTTCTCACAAATCCCAGAAATCCAGCTCGGAGCCTCGTGTTCAGTAACGAGCACAGACATTAGATTCCACCAGCGGTAGAAGAGCACGGTCTGTCGAAGATCGCGAGGTCACTCGACCCGTTTGAAGTAGTCGTCCCGGCGTTCACCTGGAGTGATTTGGCCTGGACGACAAAATATCTAAACTATAATTCGTGGAGAAAAAATATCTTTATTTCCCTCTCATTGTGTTTCTCGTCCCATTCCCCTGTACCTCAGATGTAAATTTAGTTAAATTTGACAACGAGTACAGCTAAATGGGAAAATAAAAAGAAGTCCTTGTTTTTCACCACAAATTTTTGATTAGCTAACATCCCCACAGTCTTCCATTACTGTGGAAGCTACGAGAAGAAATTAGAATTGCTGGAGTGATGTTAAGTACCAGACTATGGAAGCAGCCAGAGTACCGATAATCTTCCCATTTGCCTTTCTGTATTCAGAGATTTAAGAAACAATCTTGTCGAGTGCCTGTACAGGGATAAGAAAGAATTGGCTACCAAAGGAAATTCGTCTTGCAAATATCTCTTAAAAGAACTTGCTGGAAATTCGTCTTGCAAATATCTCTTAAAAGAACTTGCTAAAATATCTGGTACTGCTATCAGCCATTAATTACCTCCCTTATTATATTTATTGTAATGTCAGTTCTGTCCCTCAAGCATCCAGCTCATTTTCCTAATTTAAGAAATACTAGATCCAGTGCCTAGCCATCCGTATTTAATGTAAGGCAGTCAGGAGTCCCTCAGACGTGTGACAGTTTCTGTACTTTGTATCGTCCCGTGTTTGTACTTCACGGTGGCCGTGTCTGGACGAGATAGCAGTGTGGAGTCAGACTGATAACGTGCAGCAAACAGGCCAGTGATGCTTGGTCTCGGTAAACTGTTGCACTGAGTGCTCTGTGACCTCTCGAAATGTTGCAATTGTGTACCGAGTAAATTATCCTTCTCACAGTTAAACCAGATCGACAACTGGGTTTAATTGTTGACTGTAGTAGTATACTACAATCCCCTAAGTATTGCTCACAAAGGGATCGTAAGGAATCGTGAGGACGAGACAAGTTTAATTGCAGCATGCACAGAGGCATTCTTCCTGCGTTCTGTATGTGAATTGAACTGTTAGAATATATTCGGTATCCCCTGTCAGTCCTGTTTGAGTAATATTCTGGAACCAGTTGCACGAGTGATTTGTAAGCAATCTCCTTTTGCACTGATAGCACTTCCCTAGTCTTCTACCAGTAAGCTGAAGTCTACCACCTGCTTTACCCACGACTTGTTTAATATTTATGCAGCTTGTTTCAGACTGTACTTCATTATAGACACCTACATCATTTTCAAAATGTCAGAGGTTACTATTTATTTTGTCTGCAAAGTCATTAATATACAACATGGACAGCAAGGGTTCTGGGGGCTCACCTGAAGTTACTTCTACATCTGACATTGACTCTCCATACGAGGTAACACGCTGTGTTTACCCTGCCAAAAAAAATTCTCAAGCTATTCGTAAATTTTTCTCGATACCCTATGTGTTCGAACTTTTAACAGTAAGTGTAGGTGTGGCACCGAGTCAAATACTTTTTCTACCTGACATGTGATTCGAAGCTTTCGGTATGTCACATGAGGAAAGTGCGAATTGGGTTTTGTGTGACATGTTTTCAGAATCTGTGCTGGTTGGCATTGAGAAGGTCATTTGTTAAAGGTACGTCATTGTGTTTGAGCTCAGAATATGTTCTCAGATTCTACAGTAAATCGATGTCGAGGATATTGGACAGTAGTTTTGTTGATCCCTTCTACTACCCTTCTTGCAGACACGTGTGACCAGTGTGTGTGTGTGTGTGTGTGTGTGTGTGTGTGTGTGTGTGTGTGTGTGTGTGTCGTATACTGGTAGGTGTCAGACAGAGGAATACTTGTATTATGTAGCAAGGCATGTTACTATTCGAACCTCTAAAAGCAATTTGGAATAGTTCAAATATGCCTCAGTATGAGACAGTCTAATAGGGTTGGAAATGTGTGTGCGGCTGCATGAGATGTCTGCCTAAAATCTAGTCCGTGGAAATTGTTCATTAGAGTTCTGCATTTTTGTGCTATTCTGAGTAAAACTCCAGACATTGTCTCAAAAATTTATTCAGAAATGATTACAGAGTAGTCTGCCGTTTCTGTAACTTCCAAACAATAGGATGTCAGTTCAAACAGGCAAATAATGTAATTCTCAACTATAAGCCATGAGTAAAATATTGCGTATTTTCCTCTGGCATGACAATTCATTACCGAGGATGAATGTAGAGCAAATTATTCGACGTGCTTGAAACAAATCATTGTAACTTTCTTCTGTCCTTGTTCCGACTGCTTTGTGAACTGAGAGTTCTGACGTAGCATAAAATATGAGAAAATGGTTGTCTCTCAATCATTTATTTAGTTCAGTCCTCTGAAATACTTCTCATTTAAATCTGTCTTTACTTTGTAATGAATTCTTTGTTGCAGATAGATGCATCGTCATGCAGTAATAAGCATACTTTATTCCTTTTTGATAAGCAGTCTCTCTTGTAGACTGACTCTCATTTTCACAGTATCGTATCGAAGAATTGAAGATTCCCCTCTGTTTTGCGTATGACTGAACCTATTTTGTTGTTCCGTTTCTTACCTGCACAGACTGTTACAGCCAGGTGTTTGTACAGATTAGTCTTAGGGTAATGCTGTTTGCATTTTGTAAAGTGAGCAGTTTTACATTTCTAAACATTTAAAGCAAATTTCAAATCTTTACACCACTTTCGAAACGTGTCGAGATCCGCCTTGATATTTGTGCAGCCCTTTTTGGCCGGCAGCTCTTTGAGGTGACTACATTGTCTACAAAAAATCTGAAAGTGGAGTTGTAGCCCCAGTCAGCCGAGGTCGAAAAAGGTGGAACAGGTGAAAAAATTCGTGTAGTCGCAAATTGTTGTACAGGGTAGGAGAGAATGCCACAAACATCTGCAGGGGTGAGTGTTAGGATGGGGGGGGGGGGGGGGGAGTGGAGTTTAAGGTTACTTTCTTATTTTTCTTGAATAACTTGAAAACTACTGTTTGTAGTGAAAATGTTCATTAGCACAAAATTAACTTACATTAATTTTCCTGCAAATTGGTCGTATTAATTTTTACTCTAGTATTGATAGTTTATGCTTCGTAGGAGATGGAAAAAATGTTTCATTGGTGTAAATATGTTCATAAAATTAATGTTAGTCAAGTGAAATGGGTTAAGGACAAATCTTAAATATGTGTAACACGTCTAAGTGCAGTGGAGTCTTTTTAAGAGATACATTGTGTTCTGGGGTTGTAACGGGTGGAGCGGGGCGAGCGTCGAGGGTAGAAGCACGGAGGAAGGTGGGTCTCCGCATTGGGAGTCACGCATTTCCCTCCTCTGTAGGTCTGTCCACAAACTGGAGAGCGAGCAGGTGACTCCCCACTCTCTCTCTCTACACCCCACTGTGTCAGCAGAAGCAACTCCAGTCTGATCCACACAGTTATACTGACCTTCCAGAGTGCATATGATGAACTGCTGGCAACACAGTACACGGATGTGCCCGCTGCGGGATTTATTTTCCACAAAGTGAATTGATACTACACAGAATGCAGATAAGAGTTACTAATAATACTAACTCAGGAAACATGTACAGACTGAATGTTTGTAAATCAGTGCACTCTGTCCTTCACTGATAGACGGGGAAATCGATCCTTAATCGTGTACACCAACTGTAGCTTTTCTTGCAGGGAAGCAGACTTCCCCCGCCACGTGTACTGCTCACTTCAGAGTTAATAGGCAGACCGTACTGCCGCAGTATTTCCTGTCCTGTTAAGTGAGCTATTACGTAAAAAAGTTTAGACAGCTGTAGCTGTCAGTCGTCCACCAAAACGAAGATCCTATCCCGACAGCAACACACCGTCAGTACGTATTCGACGGCGGTTCTGCAACACCTAACTCGATACTGCTGCAGATCTACACACACAACTCCTGACCGCAGCTACTTAAGAGATCTCAGAAAAGCAGTGTTGAAGAAACTGAGATTTCATTACTACATGTTGGAGGCCACTATAAGTACAAAAAGCTGAAAATAGTCTTGTGAACTCTAAAAAATAAATCGGAAACGGGTTGCTGTTCAAATTTCTAAGTTCAAAGGTCCTTTTAAACTTGCACTAGGATTTTTTAAATTGATTTTAAGCAAGACCATCAGCCGACATGTGTTCAAATCATTAAAGTTCCTGTTCACAGTCCTCGTCACACAGAAACAGCCAGAACTTTTCCTATACAATTCCGAAATCATTTACGAGAGTAACACAGTTAATAAACTGCTATTTACTTTTGCACTCGGCATTCAGTGGTTGTCTTTAAATAAAGTTTTTGCTCGCCATAAATACTCCGTAAAAAAAATTTACTTAGTATCGTTGTGCTTTTAGTTCAAAGTTTACACACACGATTTACTCCAGAACAAAATATCTCTCGACTCTTAAAATTTCACAAATAGTTAATGGCAAACACCAGCTACCTTCATCACTGTACCGAAATGTGGAAGTCACAATATCACTTCATTTCACACATAATGCATTCGGACACTTTCAGCATGACCCGCTCCTTCGAAAGCCGGTCCACCACCTCCTTCTTCTCTCTCTGCCTCTCCCAGGACCTCTATCTCATGCGTTAGGTGGCAAACCGTCTCACTTATTATTGGCTGTACAGAATTACAGCCAATCAGAACTGACTTTCAGGGTGCGGCTTGCGCCAAAATCTAGCAAGAACCAACCACTGCTCTCAGCTCATTGACGTCAATAAAATAAGCAACTCAAAACTCTCTTGTTAAACAAATAAAATGAAATGTACTTTAAGCTGTACTTTACATCTGGAATTTAACTATATAGTCGCGAACGTTCTGGCTGTCTCTTACGTATTCAAACATGCTTGGACATTTGTCATTCACTAGTAGGGGAACCATTGGTGGATTCGTTCCCACGATACAAAGCTGGAACACTTGCAAGTTCCTATAGAGAATTACAAACTGAAAATTTAATATTGGCGAATGTCCCACATACACTCACACAAGTACTCTCTTTCACACTCACCCTAACACAAAACATAAATATCTACTTGAAATTCTTAAAGTTATTACTACAGCAAAATTACGAAAGGTTTTCTAAAATGAGAACTTTCAGAAAGAAACATTCCACATGGGAAAAATATATTAAAAACAAAGATTCCATGACTTACCAAACGGGAAAGCGGTGGTAGATAGACACAATAAAAAAAAAAACCCACACACACACACACACACACACACACACACACACACACACACACACAATTTCAAGCTTTCGCAACCAATGATTGCTTCCCAATCCCGGGAGCACATATAAATTCCCCCTAAGGTAAGTCTTCCCGCTCCTTTGTGTGTGTGTGTGTGTGTGTGTGTGTGTGTGTGTGTGTGTGTGTCGGATAATTATGTTTTTTACTGACGTTTTAACTTCCAAATTATGACAATTATTGACTTCAGATTTTGACAGAGTGTTCCTTTACACAACAAAAGGTTATGTACCTAATATGAAGTTCCTCAGGCTATTTCTAGATCAGTTATTAATTTTTACAGTTGGAGAATGTAATTACACTGTAAGCGCCTCTCCGCTGCAGTCACGCTATATGGTCACGACGCGCATCAGCAGGACATAGCTCGCCCGTTGCAGATCGTATAAGGTTCTGACTGCTTACACTGGAGCCCACATGCATTCATACAAGAAAGCTTCAATAGACAAATTGGCGATAGCACCCTAGCTGCGATGCTCAAGTCCTCTGAATTCCGTGACGGGAGAGATTTGTGCATACTAATGGCAACACAGTTCACCGTGAGAGAAGTGAAGTAACTTTCACGTAATTCGCCAATTCACTACTGAGTGATTACGACACGGTTACACGGCTTGACAATACACTGCCAGCGGTAGACAGCGGTGAGTGCACGCCAGCAGACTGCATCGCTAGTGATTTATAAGACGTGCAGCAGACGTCGGTATAGCTTTGTGAAACAGTCTGTAGTTGCTTCATGTGGCATAGTGGGGTAGGAAGAGTTGGGATCACTTGCTTGCTGGTCAGTTTACATACAAAGATTGGAAGTGCCGAACCACAATCCAGTGACGTGACGTATGTTCTGTGTCTACTCTCCACCCTGTTACAAGCCAGAACAGAAAGTCCCTTAAAACGGCTGCATAGCACTTCAGTGTGATACAAACATTTAATTATTGTTATTGTGATCTTCAGTCCTGAGACTGGTTTGATGCAGCTCTCCATGCTGCTCTATCCTGTGCAAGCTGCTTCATCTCCCAGTACCTACTGCAACCTACATCCCTCTGAATCTGCTTAGTGTATTCATCTCTTGGTCTCGCTCTACGTGTTTTACCCTCCGAGCTGCCCTCCAATACTAAATTGGTAATCCCTTGATGCCTCAGAACATGTCCTACCAACCGATCCCTTCTTCTGGTCAAGTTGTGCCACCAACTCCTCTTCTCCCCAATCCTATTCAATACCTCCTCATTAGTTACGTGATCTACCCACCTAATCTTCAACACTCTTCTGTAGCACCACATTTCAAAAGCTTCTGTTCTCTTCCTGTCCAAACTATTTATCGTCCATGTTTCACTTTCATACATGGCTACACTCCATACAAATACTTTCAGAAACGTCTTCCTGACGCTTAAATCTACACTCGATGTTAACAAATTTCTCTTCTTCAGAAATGCTTTCCTTGCCATTGCCAGTCTACATTTTATATCCTCTCTACTTCGACCATCATCAGTTATTTTGCTCCCCAAATAGCAAAACTCCTTTACTATTTCAAGTGTCTCATTTCCTAATCTAATTCCCTCAGCATCACCTGACTTAATTCGACTACATTCCATTATCCTCGATTTGCTTTTGTTGATGTTCATCTTGTACCCTCCTTTCAAGACACTATCCATTCCGTTCAGTTGCTCTTCCAGGCCATTTGCTGTCTCTGACACAATTACAATGTCACCGGCGGACCTCAAAGTTTTTATTTCTTCTCCATGGATTTTAATTCCTATTCCAAATTTTTCTTTTGTTTCCTTTACTGCTTGCTCAATATACAGATTGAATAACATTGGGGATAGGCTACAACCCTGTATCAGTCCATTCCCAACCACTGCTTCCCTTTCATGCCCCTTGACTCATAACTGCCATCTGGTTTCTGTACAAATTGTAAATAGGCTTTCGCTCCCTGTATTTTACCCTTGACACCTTAAAAATTTGAAAGAGAGTATTCCAGTCAACATTGTCAAAAGCTTTCTCTAAGTCTACAAATGCTAGAAACGTAGGTTTACCTTTCCTTAATCTTTCTTCTAAGATAAGTCGTAGGGTCAGTATTGCCTCACGTGTTCCAACATTTCTACAGAATCGAAACTGATCTTCCCCGAGGTTCGCTTCTACCAGTTTTTCCATTCGTCTGTAAAGAATTCGCGTTAGTATTTTGCAGCCGTGACTTATTAAACTGATAGTTCGGTAATTTTCACATCTGTCAACACCTGCTTTCTTTGAGATTGGAATTATTATATTCTTCTTGAAGTCTGAGGGTATTTCGTCTGCCTCGTACATTTTGCTCACCAGATGGTAGAGTTTTGTCAGGACTGGCTCTCCCAAGGCTGTCAGTAGTTCTAATGGAATGTTGTCTACTCCTGGGGCCTTGTTTCCACTCAGGTCTTTCAGTGCTCTGTCAAACTCTTCACGCAGTATCATATCTCCCATGTCATCTTCATCTACATCCTCTTCCATGTCCATAATATTGTCCTCAAGTACTTCGCCCTGTATAGACCCTCTATATACTCCTTCCACCTTTCTGCTTTCCCTTTTTTGCTTAGAACTGGGTTTCCATCTGAGCTCTTGATATTCATACAAGTGGTTCTCTTTTCTCCAAAGGTCTCTCTAATTTTTCTGTACGGAGTATCTATCTTACCCCTAGTGAGATAAGCCTCTACATCCTTACATTTGTCCTCTAGTCATCCGTGCTTAGACATTTTGGACTTCCTGTTGACCTCATTTTTGAGACGTTTGTATTCCTTTTTGCCTGCTTCATTTACTGCGTTTTTATATTTCCTCCTTTCATCAATTAAATTCATTATTTCTTCTGTCACCCAAGGATTTCTACTAGCCCTCATCTTTTTACCTACTTGATCCTCTACTGTCTTCACTACTTCGTCCCTCAAAGCCACCCATTCTTCTTCTACTGTATTTCTTTCCCCCATTCCTGTCAATTGTTCCCTTATGCTCTCCCTGAAACTCTGTACAACCTCTGGTTTAGTCAGTTTATCCAGGTCCCATCTCCTTAAATTCCCAGCTTTTTGCAGTTCCTTCAGTTTTAATCTACAATTCATAACCAATAGATTGTGGTCAGAGTCCACATCTGCCCCTTGAAATGTCTTACAATTTAAAACCTGGTTCCTAAATCTCTGTCTTACCATTATATAATTTATCTGATACCTTTTAGTATCTCCAGGGGTCTTCCATGTATACAACCTTCTTTTATGATTCTTGAACCAAGTGTTAGCTATGATTAAGCTGTGCTCTGTGCAAAATTCTACCAGGCGGCTTCCTCTTTCATTTCTTAGCCCCAATCCATATTCACCTACTACGTTTCCTTCTCTCCCTTTTCCTACTGCTGAATTCGTCACCCATGACTATTAAATTTTTGTCGCCCTTCACTATCTGAATAATTTCTTTTATTTCATCATACATTTCTTCAATCTCTTCGTCATCTGCAGAGCTAGTTGGCATATAAACTTGTACTACTGTAGTAGGTGTGGGCTTCGTATCTATCTTGGCCACAATAATGCGTTCACTATGCTGTTTGTAGTAGCTTACCCGCATTCCTATTTTCCTATTCATTATTAAACCTACTCTTGCATTACCCCTATTTGATTTTGTATTTATAACCCTGTATTCGCCTGACAAAAAGTCTTGTTTTTCCTGCCACGGAAGTTCACTAATTCCCACTATATCTAACTTTAACCTATCCATTTCCCTTTTTAAATTTTCTGACCTACCAGCCCGATTAAGGGATCTGACATGCCACGCTCCGATCCGTAGAACGCCAGTTTTGTTTCTCCTGATAACGACGTCCTCTTGAGTAGTCCCTGCCCGGAGATCCGAATGGGGGACTATTTTACCTTTGGAATATTTTACCCAAGAGGACGCCATAATCATTTAACTGTACAGTAAAGCTGCATGCCCTCGGGATTTAATATTTGATCATAACTCTCTTCATTTAATTGTTAACATTAATTTTATAACCATTAAACAGTATTTTTAATTATCTGTTTTTCTTTTCTTTATCCTCCTCCAATCTGTTAACTATTAGTCCTTAAGAAAAAATTACTAGGGCCTTTTTTGTGGAAATTTAATGCAGATTATTTTTGTAATAAGGAGAATCTTTGCCATTAGTCGTGGTTTTCTTCGAGAAAAACAAAAGTCGTCATTAAACTCTCCTCCAAACTCTCACCCCACTGATGGAAATTTTTAGGATGTTGTTCTTGACACTCCCTCTTACCACCGTACAAAAATTTGTGACAACACAAATTTCCTCCCATAATTTTGCTTCATTGAGTCGACTGCTAAACTCCTTTACCAGGTTACTGATATGTAGGGTGAGCTGCAATGCTAATGACACAGTTCCAGAACCTACTTCTTCGCAGCACGAGTGGATTCAGGGTGCAGTTCCGGGAGGAGGGGCACAGTTTCTTACTCTGTCCACTGCAGATATTACATGTCATCACATCTAATGTGCCACAGATGCCTACAATTTTAATAACATTAATAAAATATATCGAATGTCTTAATGTAAAAATAATTGTTTACATCAGTGCTTAGTAAATAGCTAAGTATAACATCGATAACATTGCAATTCGGCAAAACGTGCCAATTGGAAAGTATTTGTCCAAAAATTTGAGAATGTGTCATCAAATTAATTTGAGAATCGTAATAGAGTGCGAGATCAGATGTTCGATTAGTGGGGATTCTAATGTTTCTGTCGGTTAATGCTAAACTTTAAGCTGGTCACTTTCTCTCTCAACTGTGACTGTGTTTATTTGAGGACTGCTTCTTCAAATCGTGCTAGAGATAAGTACTTAGAACAGTATTCGTTTACGATATTAAATAGGAAGTCTCGGGAAGAATTATCCAAATGGAATGTAGACCAGTAGATGTGATGTACATGTACAGACAACAAATTATTACACTTTCACAAAAAATGTAAGATTTATTCGACAGAATACGTGTCACAAATTGAGTAGCTCGATGACGCGTCGGCCCCCTCCGGCGGTTACGCGAGTGGTTATTCGGCTCAACGTCGATCGGTTTAGTTGTCGGGTGGCCTCTGTAGGGATACCGTACCAAATTATCTCCGATCGGTGCATTAGGCCGTCAAAATCCCACGACGCTCGGAGGGCCGTAATACTCCAAACATTCTCGATCGGGGAGAGATACGGCGACCTCGGCGGCCGGAGTAGGGTTCGGCGAGTGCGGAGACGTGCGGTAGGAGCCGTCGCCGTACGTGTGCGGGTGTTATCTTGCCGAAATGTGAGCCCGGGATGGCTCGCCGAGAAGGGCGACAAAATTGATCGTAGAATATTGTCAGTGCACCACTGTGCTGTAAGGGTGTAACAGATGACAACCGATGGGGTCCTGCTGAGAAGAGAAGTGGCACCCCAGTTGTGAGGCCAGTCGGTATCCCACCGCTGCCCGTGGCGTCTCCTCTGGTCGTCGCAGCTCAGTTTGAGGCGAGAATCGTCACCGAAGACAATTCTACTCCGGTCAGTTAGCTTTCGGGCTGGTGACGTGTCTGGAGCAGACGGCGTCGGGATACGGACCCGGCTGTCCCCGTACGGCCCGACAGCCGAGAGTGACGGTCTGGTGTCGTAATTTCTTTTCGTAACGGAACCCCGTCGGTCGTCATCTGTGACATCCTTTGTGGCACAGTGGTACGTCGGTGATATTCTGTGCCCCGTTTTGTCACCCTTCGCGGCAAGTCGTCCTGGGCGTAAATTTGAGCGAGATGGAGCACGTCTGAAAATGGCGAAAGTTTCTACTGCAGGTCTTCGCCCTTGCCGAACCCTATCTCGGTCGGCGAGATTGTCGGGTCTCTCCGCAGTTGAAAATTCTGGGAGCATTATGGGCAGGGGCTTCCGACCGTCTTGGGATTTTGACTGTGAAATGAGCCGGCTGGTCGGAACGTGGTACTGGTATCGGGGGCAGGCAGGTATAGGTCGGGGGCTACCGAAGGTTGAGGCCACTGGGCGGTTTCCAGAATGTGTGACGTTCTGTAGGGTGAGCCCCCACCTACGCAATTCAGAAAAACTTGTCTCGGTGGGAAGAATCCGAGTGGCACAGTCTGTGAAGCAGTTGTCGGAGTGCAGCAGATCGTGTCGAACGGGATGTTCGGGAACTGGGTGGACCGGCTGCCTCTCGGCTTCAGATTGACGGTGGCCGTTCGTACGACGGGTGGCTCGCGAGTTGTCGTGCCCACGTAGAATGCGGCACAGTGGTTGCAGCTAAGTTGGAGGATTGTGTGGCTGCTTTCGTAGTTGCCCTACCTTTGATGGGGTATCAGTGACTGGAATTGAGTAGACGATTGTGGGAGGACGTTTGGGACTGGTCGGTCTCGCATATAGGTCTAGTGCAGTGATACGAGCCGTGAGGCGAGAGGTGGGTATAAGGGTGAAGTAGGAACAGACGAGGATATTGCGTAGGTAGAGTGGGTGGCAGGAGACCACTGTGAGAGTGGTCGGGAGATATTTTTCATTTCGTGGCACGACGAGAGGTATTCGAAACTCTTAAGGGAGAATGTGACTCGGTTGCTCCGGTTCTGGGTAGTACCGAGTCGAGAGAGTACTTCGCCGTGGCCGACCTGTGGGCGTGTAGGGGACGGTAGTTGACTGGCGAGACTTGACACGGGAGATCTCCTACCGGACGACGCTGGCAGAGTAATTTGGATCTCGGTGCGACCTTCGGCGTATCCAGTGTGACTGCTCGTCACTACAGGTGAGACGTCTGCGGATGACTGAGCTGTGTGGAAGGGACTTTCTGCTGTGGAACGAGTGGCAGCTGTCGAAGAGGAGGTCGGTGCGAACGGAGGTACCGATGTAGCCGTCCTCGAGACGGAGGTTAATGCCGAGGAAAGTGGCTCGTCGGGTTGAGGGCGACTGGGTGAAGTGCGTCAGGTAGAAGGTCTTGAGGTTCTGAATGAATGTAAATATGTTGTCCTCACTCTCGGCCCACATCACGGGGATGATGTCGGTGACTTCGGACCGGGTGAGCGGTGTAGGACCCCACTGGATGGCCGACGAATGTTTTAGTGCAGGGTAGAATAGTGCCACGCAGGTGTCCGTTGCTGTAAAATGGATTTGTTTGTAGGTAATGCATACAAAGGAGAAGTAATTGTGGGTGAGGAAATAGTTGATCACGGTGACCAGTAAGGAGTCATTCGGGCACTGGGAGAGGCACCGTCCAATAACGGCAATGTCGTGGGTGTCGGGGTGTCGAGGGAGAAGAAATGGCGTCGACAGTAATAAGTGGGGCACTGTGTGGTAAATTAACAGGAACTGTAGAGTGTGTGTGGAGGAAATGGTGTCTTTTGTGTAGGAGGCTGGATTACGCATTTTAGGCTTAAAGTGTCGATTCACGAGGGCAGAGATTCTCTTTGTGGCGTGCAGTAAGGAGCCACGACGGGGTGTCCCAGGTGGTGAGATTTGTGAACATCGGGGAATGCGTAGGAGGTAGGAGGGGTCGGGTGTGAAGGGAGAGATACTCGGGGGAGAAGTTCTGGGACGGACCTAGGGATTTTAAGAGGTACCGGAAATCTGGCTGGATTTCTGGAATGATGTTGTCGTGGCAGTGTTTGTCTGTGAAAGTATCTGACAGCTGGCAGTCCTGCCCCCAGATAATTGGTGCAATTCCAAACTACTGTACTGGAGCCTTTGTTGGCAGGTAGGATTATGAAGTTAGGATGAGCTTTTAGGTGGTGGATTCCAGTTCTTTCTGTGGATGTGAGGTCGGATGTTAGTGTTCTGTGCAGAATATGAGAGAGGAGAAACGTGTGGAAAACACTGATGACAAGAAGGGACAGGATGACAGGACACGGTGTAAAAGGCTAGAAAATAACTTCCATGGTACTAGAAGGAGCTTTAGAAAGGAACACAGGTATTGGAATGTATCCAACAAATAGTTGACAGTGTTGGCTATAAGTGCTAGTGTGCTGCATCAGTCAGAAGACTGATGACAAAAGAGGTGGAAGCTCATTCTGTGGTTTGTCTGTTCTGTGTGGATTTACGGACCGTGTCGGATTTGTCGTTGCTGACAGGCACAGTCAACCTGGGAATGTGTACCTTCGTACGGTGTTAAATGTAGTGCGTAATTTCTATAACTCCTCACCATTTTCAAGACTTTCACTTTTTCGCTACTGTGTTCTCTGAAAATTCGCTGAGAGATTGGGAAAATGATGTATTTAAAACCACCAGCAGCAGCAGCAGCAGCAGCAGCAGCAGCAGCAGCAGCAACAACAACAACAACAACAACAACACTTCAACTGTTTTGTGTGTGTGTGTGGGGGGGGGGGGGGGGGGACAGTTCTTATTTATCATTTTCAAAGAAAGTTTACAAGTCCATTGAGATGGAGAAGGATTGCAAGCTACGGTTCTCGGATATTTTAGTTTTGTGGAAGTCATTGAGTGTACAGCAAACTGATGCGCACTGAAGGAAGGATACTCGAACACAGATAGTTTTCACTGCCCCGTATACGTGAAAGAGGTCCTCGACACATTAGTACTCGGAACAAAACTTACTTCTGACGGTGACCACGTGCACTCCGAATTGCAGCACTGGAGACACGTGTTCCGAGAGAATCGTTACAGTGAGAGACACGTCGCAAACGCTTTTGGGTGCCACGGGTGGAGGACTTCTCGTCAGTCGCAGGAGAGGCCGAGCCGGCTCCTTTCCTGTCGTAGTGTGGGGCAACGAGCAGCGAGTCGGGACGTGTGCTGCGGAGACACGTACCGAGGTCGGTGGTCTCGCCCGCTCCCAGGATACGAGAAATGCTACACCCCGTTACAGACGACACAGTTCTTCGTGTACCCGGTACGTTCGGTGTCCTTCACGAATGTGGCAGCATCTGTAAGAGTCGGACAGTTTACAAATTAGCAGAGTGTACCTCGCACGGCCGGCTTATTATACTGTGGGAGCTCGACGGGTCGGCCGTAGCCGAGGACTGCCCGGTAAAAGGACACGAAGTACAGTTTGAAAACACTAGAGTCGTGGTTTGTGCGTCGGTATATTGGGATTCCGTTATAAAGGAGGCAGCCGAGTTCGGAATTGACGGCAACAATTTTAACAGACACGAGCAGTAAAACTTCAGTACGGTGTAGGGGGCGGGCCTCGGTTGTCGAAAGGAAGCGACGTCGTACGCTTGACACGTGTGGGTGGGAGAGGCAGCTTCGGAGGTGGCACCACCTGACGTCATTCGGTCCCGTGGCAGGCCGGAGCTGCTGTCAGCTGCCCGACATACCTTTCGTGCACTCGTTGTTTTCGGCCCCCTCTGATTGGTGCCAGAGGCCGCAATCGTGCCTGTATAAGTGGATGTCTGTGCCAGCCTCGGCAGTCGGTGGATTTTACTCCCCTGTGACAGTGGCGGGGAGAGCCGTCACGAGATAGAGAATTTTATTCGAACTGACACGGCAGAAGATTTTATTTAAAAAAACACTTACCTATATCTGGAACGGGAGTCCTGTTTGGAATGAATTACTGACAGTCACGCAGCCGCACACTGAACACTACTGTGCAGTCTACAGGAATTTTCAGTTCTTAAATCTAGGTAATCAGATAATTTGTAGAAGTAACTAATGTGATACGCATTGTTTTCTTTTGAACTGACAGGAAGTTCTAATTTGTTGCTTTATTTTAGATGTGAACTTAGCCCTTTACACTTGACTTCGTAACTGCTATCTACGTGCTAGACAGTGGGGAAAAATCTAAGTGAAGCCATATTTGTCTTATTTTCTGATAGTGAACATTACAGATCAACTGAAACTGTCATAAGCTGTAGAAACTAAATGTGACTAAACAGTGCAGTTGTTAACAGCACTGTAATGACTCTGGACTAAAAGAAGGGAGCCTAAAACAATCAAAGAAGCTCCTGCAAGGATTACGTAATTTCGTTCAAAAATAGTACTGTATCTGTGGAATGGTATTTTTTTCTTTAATGTTTACCTCCCCCCCTCCTCTTCAGATTATTTAGTGTAATTTACTTTGAGTCACGCTCATATATACGCTCCAGAATTTATCACAGGTATTGTTGTGGAGACCTATAAAATTAACGAGGTTTCCAGTTAAAATTTATCGTGGCAGTCTTGTCTGCGAGTACTACAGTTTTGTAAGAAAAACAATAAAATTCAGCTGTAACTTTTTTTTTTTTTTTTTTTTTAAACGTTGATAGCAAATCTTTGACTTCTTGTGTCCAGAACACAATTCCTTTTTTTTTTGGCCACAGGACCAGACAAAGGCATTCCTTTGCTACCGCCCTGTACAAATACACAACAATGAGTATAGAAGAGATGTCAAATTCTGAAGCGGATGCTGTTTGATCCTGCTTAGTACGTGCACAGATTATTTCCTTCCATCCACTTGTGTGTGGAATCCATTCTAATGCACATTCACGCCAACACCTGTTTTTCCTCTCTGTGGTCTGCAGCACAGCCTCAAGCTGTGCTGCCCTAGACGTGGTTCTGGCCTGGCCGAAAGTATTCTTTTTCCCTCTGTTGGAGCCTGGCTAAATGGATGCCTTTCTGAACTCTGTAACATTATGAAAAATATTTTACATTGAAAATGTACATACGTAACTCACTTACCACGTCCTGGAGCTGCACATTAAAATTTTCGTTTCTAGAACTCTTCCAACCCGATAACTGTGTCAAAGGTTAGCTTGATGTCAACCTCTGTGCAGACACTGTTGCAAGTTGACAAATAATTCGTGCCTTTCGACGTGGGAACATCTCTACACGGTGGAGTTGGTCCTGCAACTCCACGCATCTTGACAGTGATTTCTCAGCCTCTACGTCTAGTGGCACTGTTCTCCTCCTCATTTTAAGGTGGGGCTCCATTTACTCGTGGCCGCACGTCGGGCGTCTCAAAAGAGTGTCGCTTTTTTCCCCGTCTATTTTGACGAGACACTGAATGGAAGTGTCATTGCACAAACTGGCAATTTTTTTTAATAGAATAATTTTGGGTATCGGGCCACGTCATTATAAAACACTAAAGCAACTAAATTGCCGACATTTCGACTGACTCGCTGCGGTCCTCTTCGGGGCAGTTAACTGCAGAATACTGGTGAATGTCTTTCCCTACATATTGTCTATTTCAGGTATATGGTCGCTACCGACATCATATATCTGGGAGTCATTGGACAATTTTGAGATAAATATCTGTGCCGTATGGTAGGCTATTGCCTGTGCTACTCTGGTGGCTGATTGGGTGACAACTCCAGTAGGTGATTGGTGGGAAATAGAATAGGTGATTGGTAAGAAATAGAATATCAGCTGTATAACTGAAATAGTTAACGTGCGGATGTCAACATTCACCAGTGCCCAGCGGTTAACACCTTGAAGAGGATCACAGGGAGTCGGTGGAAATCTCGGCGACTTAGTTGCTGTAGTATTTTAGGATAATGTGGCCTGATACCCAAAATTATTTTGTCGAATATGACTCTGGTCGTGAAAGCCTAGGAACTTAATAGCAATTTTTTCTTTAAAAAATGATAGAAATTTGACAGTCTAGATAAATGAAGATATGATATATTCGGAATTAGAAAAAATTGAAATTTGTTTAAACCCCTGATGTCTTTGTATCCCTTCCAGATCACCCACTGTTTATGCCTGTTAGGGGAACATTAATAGTGTCTTCATTTTTCATAAGTCAGTGTGTGTCAGGTTAGGTATCATTTGGTTTACAGTTAAAGTTTGGAATGGCCAGTTCATGTTTACTTCTAAACACAGGTGACATTAGAGTATTTAATTCCACATTGTGCACACAAGTATATCTACTTTTTATACTTTGTACAGATATTTGGCAATACAGAATCTTTGCAAGTGCATTTCAGATTTCTCTCAAAGAATGAGGTTATCTGTTTTCAGATTTCTGCCAATATATTTTGTCTATATCTACACAACTAACCTGCAATTCACACGCAAGTGCTCGACAGAGGACCTGTCGAACCATTTCGGCTGTTTCTCGGTCGTTCCATTTTTGAATAGCACTCGAGGGAAAAGATACCTCAGTCTTTCTGTGTGAACTCTGATTTCTCTTATTTTATTGTGACCGTCATTCCTCCCTACGTAGGTGGGAGCTGACAAATTTTTCACATTCGGAGGGGGAATTGGCGATCGAAATTTGGTGAAAATGTCTAGATGCAATAAAGGTAACCTTTGTTGCAGTGATTGCCACCCAGACATGCATGTTGTATTTGTGACACTCTGTGTAGTATTTTGTAATGAAACAAAACTAGCTGCTCTTCTTTGAACTCTTTCGATGTCCTCAGTCGGTCCTGTCTGGAATGGGTTGCACACCACACTGCAGTACTCCAGAAGAGGATAGACAAGCCAATCTCTTCAGTAGACCCTGTTATACGTTCTAAATATTCTGGCAATAAAACACGGTTTGGTTCACCTTCCCCACAGCATTTTCTGTGACAGTTCAAATAGAAGTTGTTTGTAATTGTAATGTGTAGATGTTTAATCGAGTTGACAACCGTTAAATTTTTACTATTTATCGTGTAACCAAAATTTGATGTTCTTTTTAGTACTCTTGTGAGTGACTGCACACTTTTTATTGTTTATTGTCGATTGCGACTTTTCACACCGCACAGATAGCTTGTCTAAATCATTTTGCAATTTGTTTTAAACTTCTGATGACTTTACTAGACGGTAAATGACAGAACACTTCCTCAAGGAATGCCAGGGATCACTTCTCCCTAAAACGGTGTCAATCTTGTAGATTTTGAATTCTTAAATGTGACGTACTTTTTTTTCTTCTGCCAACAGTGTCCTGACTTGTTACATGTTAATTTATGTGGTACAAAACACTCAATTTAAAGCTGTTTCGGTATATACTCGGTCCAGTGTATTCTATTTCTGGTGTCGCGGGCACGAACATCTCTGCGTATTGTCCGAACGGAGAGTGACGGTATCGGATGTTCATTTCTTTAAAAGGTAATCGACACGATTCCCTACCGGTAATGCCCGTTACTGTCCCGAGTAACCAGTTTTCTCTCTCTTCCTCCTCCTTCGACCCCCCCCCCCCCCCACCCCCTCTTTCTGTCTCGACAAAATACAGAGACTGTCGCATTTGCAGGGTTTCGTCTTGTCGGAAGAGGTGGAGGACTTTTGACGTCGCTGTTGCAGATCGCATGAAGGACGCGGTGGTGGCGAAGCTGAGTGCGCAGTGCGAGGAGCTGTACGCCGAGGTGATGAAGCTCTTCCAGAAGGAGCTGCTGCACGCCCTGTGGGACCGCGACTGGCTGCCGACGGTGGGTCTCGCACCTTATCGAAGCTAATTCCCTCGGCATTGCCCGATTTTATTTGACTCCGGTCAGTTTGTCGATTTGAGACACGGTCTGTTTCGTTCGACTGCTCTTCGGAGTTCTTTGCCGCCGCTGACAAAATTACGGTGTCGGCAAACCTCGAAGATTTTATTTCTTCTCTGTGAACTTTAAATCTGTTCCCAAATTTCTGCTTCGTTTCGTCGACTCCCCGCTCGTCGTACGGACGGAATGACGTCGGAGCTAGACTGCGACCCATTTCGACAGCCGCTTCCCTTTAGTGTCCTCGGATTCTTACGACTGCTGTCGAGTTTCTGTGAGAGTCGTAGATACTGTTTTCCTCTCTGTAAGCACATCTTCTTTTTAGATTTCGAAGAGTGTGGTCCAGTCAGTGTAGTCACAAGCATTTTTTAAAATCTTGGTTTGTGTTTCATTAAACTCTCTTCAAAGATGTGTAGGTCAGTATTGGCTCACGAGGTCAACTTCCTCTAGTTTTTCCATTTTTCTCTAAATAATTTTAAAGCTGTGATTTATTAAAATGAAACTGGTAGTTTGGCAGTATTTGCACTTGCCAGAACCTGCCTTTCTCGGAATAGGAATTACTATGTTCTTTTTGAGTTCTGAGGTTGTGTAACGTTTCTCGTACGAGGACAGTTTGGTAAGTCTAGTAAGTTCCCGTAAAAGAATGTAACGTTTATGTCGCACCTTCGCAGTCGATAAGCTGGAATGTTCCGAGCATTGCATAAAGAATGTAACGTTTATGTCGCACCTTCGCAGTCGATAAGCTGGATTGTTCAGAGCATTGTGTAAAGAATTTGGACGACGTACGGTGTACGGCTCGTTGTCGACGGCCGTGCGAATCGGTCGATGTGTCGACTGCGGTGTAAAATGGAGAAAACGGAGCTTTGTGCTGTTATTTAATATTTTCATTTGACGGGTTAGACTGCCACACAAATTGAAATAGAATTGCTTGAAGTTCAGGCAGACTCTGCACCATCATTGAATACTATTTAATTTTGGATTAATGAATTTAAATGTGGTCAGACAGGCACTGAAGACAAAGCCCGTTCCGGCCATCCGGTTGAGGTCACCACAAAGGAAACCTCCCCTGTGGGTCCGGGGGTTAGAATAGGCCCGCGGTATTCCTGCCTGTCGTAAGAGGCGACTAAAAGGAGTCCATCCCCCTCACGGGGGTAGTTAGCGCCTGCGTCCGGAGACGGACGGTTCCACGACCTATAATCGTGGTCTTTTTGGTTTTTCACTTCTCGTTTCTTCCTTCCTTTTGTTGGTTCCTTTCCTTGCTCTTCTCGACCTCACTGTCTTCCTTACTCTTTCCCTTGACTTCTCCTTGCCTTCTCATTGCCTTTTTCTCCTTGCCTTCTCATTGCCTTTTTCTCCTTGCCTTCTCATTGCCTTTTTCTCCTTGCCTTCTCATTGCCCTTTTCTCCTTGCCTTCTCATTGCCTTTTTCTCCTTGCCTTCTCATTGCCTTTTTCTCCTTGCCTTCTCATTGCCTTTTTCTCCTTGCCTTCTCATTGCCTTTTTCTCCTTGCCTTCTCATTGTCTTTTTTTCCTTGCCTTCTCATTGCCTTTTTCTCCTTGCCTTCTCATTACCTTCTTCTCCTTGCCTTCTCCTTGCCTTTTTCTCCTTGCCTTCTCATTACCTTCTTCTCCTTGCCTTCTCATTACCTTCTTCTCCTTGCCTTCTCTGGTCTCCGCCTCGGCGTTTGAGACAGTCTGTCCTCTTTCTCCCTCTCTCTCTTCTTTTTCCTCTCTTCCTTCCTCCCTGTGCGTGCCTGAAGGCCGACCCACGCGTTCGCACGCGTAGCCGGTGACGGGGTAACGCGTAATTCCCCGCCCTGGGTAGACATGTAAGGCACGCGCGTACCCCCTGGTAAAGGCCAGGCCCGGGGAGGGGTGATTGCCTGAGCTGATACCTTCTGACCATGCCGATTGGTCCCTCCGTCTGTTTCTCGGGAGGTGTGACCTGAGGTGTAAACATTCACCTAAGGCGGGAGTGCCCTCTGAGAGGGTCCCCACAAAGAAGGAGCGCGCCATCGGAGACGCTGGCAATCATGGGGGATTCCTCCGCAATGGATTCTACTCCATCTCTTTCGACTTCGACTCAAAAACGGAAACGTGACCAGCCAACAGTGACAAAAGTACTACCGCCTGCCCCACAGTTCCTCGTAGTTTCTCGATCTGAGGACGGAAAGGATTTTTCCTCTGTCAACCCTTTCGTTATTCAGAAGGGCGTAGATGCCATAGCCGGATCTGTCAAATCTTGTACCAGGTTGCGAAACGGCACCTTATTACTAGAAACTGAGAGTGCCTTTCAGGCACAAAAACTGCTTCAGGCCACCCTCCTGTACACGTTCCCTGTCCGGGTGGAGGCCCACCGAACTTTGAACTCGTCTCGTGGTGTAGTCTATACTAGCTCCCTCGACGGATTGACTGATGAGGAGCTTCAATCATTCCTCGCTGAGCAGGGCGTGACGGCTGTCCATAGGGTCATGAAAAAGGTCAACAATGACCTTGTACCGACCCGGACAATTTTCTTGACCTTCGATAGTGTTAAGCTGCCATCGCGCATCAAGGCGGGCTACGAGGTTATTTCTGTTCGCCCCTATGTCCCGACACCTACGCGCTGCTACCAGTGTCAGCATTTCAATCACACTAGACAGTCTTGTTCCACTGCGGCTAAATGTGTCACTTGTGGCAGGGATGCCCATGAGGGTGACTGTCCACCTCCGTCTCCTCGTTGTGTGAACTGTCAGGGTGACCATGCCGCATCCTCCCGCGACTGTCCTGTCTATAAGGAAGAACGCTGTATCCAAGAAATTCGGGTCAAAGAGAAAGTGTCCACCTCGGCTGCTCGCAAGCTATTGGCTAGTAGGAAGCCCACGCTGCTCCCAGCGGGGAAATACAGTACTGTCCTCGCCTCTCCTCGGACTACCCGGGAGGTAGCAACCCAGACATGCGATCTGACCTTCAGCACCACGGTCGTCCGTTCGGCCAGTGCTAAGATCGCGCGGTCGACGTCTCCTCTTCCTCCCATCACCCCACAGACACGAGCACCTTCCTCAGCTTCTGCTAAGACGAAGACATCGAAGTCAGATGCACGGGCCTTCAAGAAGGAACCATCCCGTGCAGACTTCTTCCGTACCTCGACCTCCCAGCCTTCGACCGGTACTTCCACTACACGTCCTTCCAAAAAGGCTCATAGGAAGCACAGTTCTCCTTCCCCGCCACGGCGCATTTCTTCTCCTGCGCCACCCAGCGGTTGCCGCCCCAGGCCGTCATCTGTTTCGCCTGGCCGCACCGCTGGTAGCCGTACATCTGGCCGTTCACTGGCGGAGGAAGCTCCCCCTCCCGGCCATCCTCCCGAGATGGCCGATGACCCTATAGACCACATGGACGATGACTGTCCGCCTACTGATAGCGGCGGCAGTGCTCGCTCGAAGCCAGGCCCTAAGCGGCCTTCGAGGTGACCACTTCTCTCATCTTCCTTTTCTTACGATGGCACTTATTCACTGGAATATTCGCAGCATTCGCTCCAACCGAGAGGACTTGAAGTTGCTGCTCCGCTTGCACCGTCCGCTCGTCGTAGCCCTCCAGGAAACGAAGCTACGCCCATGCGATCAAATTGCCTTGGCACACTACACCTCTGTGCGTTTTGACCTACCCCCTGTGGTATGTATCCCAGCTCATGGAGGGGTTATGTTGCTGGTCCGGGATGATATTTACTACGATCCCATCACATTGCACACCGGCCTGCAGGCAGTTGCCATCCGCATTACTCTCCCCACTTTTACGTTTTCCTTTTGTACCGTTTACACTCCATCGTCATCTGCCGTTACCAGGGCAGACGTGATGCAACTTATTGCTCAGCTACCTGCACCATTTTTGTTAACTGGAGACTTCAATGCCCACCATCCCCTTTGGGGCTCTCCAGCATCCTGCCCGAGGGGCTCCTTGTTAGCAGACCTTTTCAACCAGCTCGATCTTGTCTGCCTCAATACTGGCGCCCCTACTTTTCTTTCGGACACATCTCACACCTATTCCCATTTAGACCTCTCTATATGTACTCCCCAACTTGCACGCCGGTTTGAGTAGTATGCACTTTCTGATACATATTCGAGCGACCACTTCCCGTGTGTTATCCATCTCCTGCAGCATACCCCCTCTCCGTGCTTCTCTAATTGGACCATCTCCAAGGCAGACTGGGGGCTCTTCTCTTCCAGGGCGACCTTTCAGGATCAAACCTTTACAAGCTGCGATCGTCAGGTCGCGCACCTCACGGAAGTCATTCTCGCTGCTGCTGAATATTCCATCCCTCACCCTCCTTCTTCTCCACGTCGCGTACCGGTCCCCTGGTGGACCGCGGCATGTAGAGACGCTTTACGTGCTCGTCGACGTGCTTTACGCACATTTAAACGCCACCCTACAGTGGCGAATTGTATCAATTATAAACGATTACGTGCTCAGTGTCGTCGCATTATCAAAGAAAGCCAGCTGGGCTGCTTTCACAAGCACCTTCAACAGTTTTACTCCTTCTTCTGTTGTCTGGGGTAGCCTGCGCCGGCTATCTGGCACTAAGGTCCACTCACCAGTTTCTGGCTTGAAGGTCGCGAATGACGTCCTTGTAGCCCCTGAGGCTGTCTCCAATGCCTTCGGCCGCTTTTTCGCAGAGGTTTCGAGCTCCGCTCATTACCACCCTGCCTTCCTCCCCCGCAAACAGGCAGAGGAGGCTAGGCCACCTAACTTCCGCTCCTCGAATTGTGAAAGTTATAATGCCCCATTCACCATGCGGGAACTCGAAAACGCACTTGGCCGATCACGGTCCTCTGCTCCAGGGCCAGATTCTATTCACATTCAGATGCTGAAGAACCTTTCTCGTGCGGGTAAAGGTTTTCTTCTTCGTACATACAATCGCATCTGGATTGAGGGACATGTTCCCGCATGCTGGCGCGAGTCTATTGTTGTCCCGATTCCTAAGCCGGGGAAGGACAAGCACTTGCCTTCCAGTTATCGACCTATCTCGCTTACCAGCTGTGTCTGTAAAGTGATGGAGCGAATGGTTAACTCTCGATTGGTTTGGCTGCTCGAGTCTCGACGCCTACTTACCAATGTACAATGTGGATTTCGTAGGCGCCGCTCTGCTGTTGACCATCTGGTTACCTTGTCGACCTTCATTATGAATAACTTCTTGCGGAAGCGCCCGACCGCGGCTGTGTTCTTTGATTTGGAGAAGGCTTACGACATCTGTTGGAAGGCGGGCATTCTCCGCACCATGCATACATGGGGCCTTCGCGGTCGCCTCCCTCTTTTTATTCGTTCCTTTTTAATGGATCGACAGTTCAGGGTACGTGTGGGTTCTGTCCTGTCCGACACCTTTCGCCAGGAGAATGGGGTGCCACAGGGCTCAGTCTTGAGCGTCGCTCTCTTCGCCATCGCGATCAGTCCAATAATGGATTGCCTCCCAGCTGATGTATCAGGCTCCCTTTTCGTGGACGATTTTACCATCTATTGCAGCGCGCAGTGTACACGTGTCCTGGAGCGCTGTCTTCAGCGTTCTCTTGACCGTCTTTACTCCTAGAGTGTCGCCAATGGCTTCCGTTTTTCTGCCGAGAAGACGGTCTGTATTAACTTCTGGCGCTACAAAGAGTTTCTCCCACCGTCCTTACGACTCGGTCCCATTGCTCTCCCAATCGTGGAGACAACCAAATTTTTAGGCCTTACATTTGACAGGAAACTTAGCTGGTCTCCACATGTGTCATATTTGGCCGCCCGTTGTACCCGTTCTTTAAATGTCCTCCGTGTTCTCAGTGGTCTGTCGTGGGGAGCGGATCAAACCGTCCTACTTCGTCTATATCGGTCGATCGTCCGCTCCAAGCTGGATTATGGGAGCTTCGTATACTCCTCTGCACGGCCATCCATCTTACGCCGCCTCAACTCCATACAACATCGGGGTTTACGACTTGCGATCGGAGCATTTTATACCAGTCCCGTAGAGAGTCTTCATGCTGACGCTGGCGAATTGCCACTCACCTACCGGCGCGATATACTGCTTTGTCGGTATGCCTGTCGGCTACTGTCAATGCCCGACCATCCGTCTTATCGTTCCTTTTTTGACGACTCTCTTGACCGTCAATACGGGTTGTATGTCTCTGCCCTGCTACCCCCTGGAGTTCGCTTTCGTCGCCTCCTTCAACACCTTAATTTTTCATTCCCTACAACCTTTCGAGTGGGCGAGAGCCGCGCGCCACCTTGGCTCCAGGCTCAGGTCCGCGTTCACCTTGACCTCAGCTCGCTCCCAAAAGAGGTCACCCCCGGTTCGGTCTACCACTCCCGTTTTTTGGAACTTCGTTCGAAGTTCATCGACATGATTTTCATTTATACAGATGGCTCTAAGACCAATGACGGGGTCGGGTGTTCCTTTATTGTCGAGGCACAAAGTTTCAAATACCGGCTCCATGACCATTGTTCTGTCTTCACAGCTGAGCTCTTTGCCCTCTACCAGGCTGTTCTTTACATCTGCCGCCACCGACATTCTGCTTATGTCATCTGCTCAGATTCCCTGAGCGCCATCCAGAGCCTCAGTGATCCGTACCCGGTTCACCCTTTCGTACACCAGATCCAACGCTCTCTTCAGCAGCTGGTGGACGTCGGTTCTCCAGTTAGCTTTATGTGGGTTCCTGGCCATGTCGGTATCCCTGGGAACGAAGCTGCAGATGCCGCGGCCAAGGCTGCGGTCCTCCAGCCTCGGACAGCTTTTTGTTGCGTCCCTTCGTCCGATTTTAGCAGGGTGATTTGTCGGCGCATCTTATCTCTGTGGCATGCCGATTGGGCTGCACTTACCGACAACAAGCTTCGGGCCTTAAAACCTCTTCCCGTGGCTTGGACGTCCTCCTCACGCCCTTCTCGGCGGGAGGAGGTCGTTTTAGCCCGGTTAAGAATTGGACACTGCCGGTTCAGCCATCGCCATCTGCTGACGGCTGCGCCGGCGCCGTTCTGCCCATGTGGGCACTTGCTGATGGTTAGACACATTTTAATGTCCTGTCCAGATCTTAACACACTGCGCCTCGATCTTAACCTGCCAAATACTTTCGATGCCATTTTAGCGGATGACCCACGAGCAGCTGCTCGTGTTCTTCGTTTTATCAATTTGACAAACCTCGCTAAGGACATTTGATGATGCTGTTTTTTAATCCTATGCCTGTCAGTCTGTCTTTTATCGTGTTTTCCCTTTTAGTTGTTGTGGTCAACTTGTGCCTCGCGGTGTATTCTTAGAGTAGTCAGGGCGCTAATGACCATTGAAGTTGTGCGCCCTAAAACCACAAAAAAAAAAAAAAGGAAACCGTTCGCAAAATCTGTGATTGGTTAACGAAAGAGTGACGAATAAAAATTCACGAGATTGCCCAGACTGGAGGCATCTCAATGGTGTGAGTGCATAATATCCTGCATAGAGAATTGGCTACGAAGAAGCTGTGTGTGAGGTGGCTGCAGTGATTGCTCACTGTCTACCAAAAGTGCGTCCTGCACAACATTTCGACAGTGTCTGTCAATTTGTGACTGTTGATGAAACATGGGTCTATCATTACACACCGACGTCAAAATGGCAGTGAAAACAACGCATGAAGGATGGTGAAAGTGCACTGAAGAAAGCAAATGCCATTTTGTTAGCGGGTAAGGTAATGGCCAGTGTTGTTTTGGGAATCCTCATAGATTAATTGGAAAGGCCGAACCGTAACTGGACTCTTATCACGAATCATTGTTGGATCGTTTGAAACTTAAGTTGTCTGAAAAAGACTGAGGTTAGCTCAAAAAGAAATGCTCTTTAATCAGGATGTTGCACCATCCCACACATCAGCGTTAATAATGACGAAATTGCACAAATAGGGTTTTGAATTTGCTCCTCGTCCACTCTATTCTTCCTGTTCCCTAACTTCAAATTTTGTCTTGCTGGGGACAAATTTTTATCATATAAGGAAGTGGTATTTGCAATCGACCAGCATTTTAGAGTTTGACAGAACCTATGTTTCCGACGTGATGAAAATGCTGGAGGATCGCTGGACCGAGTCTGAGTCCCTCAAAGGAGACTGTCGAGAAGTAAGGTGAGTAGTTTACAAAACAAACATATTTTCTCGCCTTTTCACCAGACTTACCATTCTGCCCTCGTATATCTCTCATATTGAGTAGAAAAAGTCTGTCGTGGCTGGCTCTGCTGAGAATCTGTTATTCTGAGGGAATGTCTTCATCTCCAGGGTGTAAGCTCTCCACCCGTAATTTTATACTTTCCGACTGCAGTTCACGGTGGCTAGCAATTGGACTGTGGGGAGAGAAGCCTATTTCAGCCACAATCGCATAAGGAATTAAACTACAGTGTGACTGCACTGGGCAGGACAGTAATTATTTACTATGAAATCAATCGTGGAATAAAAGGTATGTATTTTATAGATTATGCATTAGTTAATTACATTTGAGAGATCTCCAGTGGTGTGTTACATACAAAAATTAAGTACAAACTGTTCTGTTTTGTTACAGTCATAAATTTTATGAGTATTTAGTAATTGAGGGCCAACTTCACTTATTAATTTTCTAACTTCCTTTTGATCCGTCATTTCAACTACAAGAAAATGCACGTTTTCTCCCACCAGGCATGACTGCTTTATTGAACTAAAGGCATCAGTGGTCTGTAATTGAAGATACTTTGATTTGTTTTTAAGATCAAAATACGGGCCATTGATGATGCTTTATTTCAATAAAGCAAACCGCACTGGTGAGAGAAAATAATTCACATTTTCTTGTAGTTGTGATGACGGATCAAAAATACCCTCAGGAACTGTAAAACTACTATGGACAATATGGCCACACAAATGAAGAATTCAATTTATTCATCTTCAAACAGAGGGAAACACACACAACTACATCACACGCATTCACTTTGATGATACTGACAAATTTCATTAATGTTCACGGACTGCAAAAACCCACTGATAATTGAGTATTCGCATTCCAACTAAATATTTCCCTCGGTACGCTGTTAATCCCTTCGTAATCCGACTTCCCGTACTCGTGATTCACAGCTCTTTCACTATACGTTCACTTGACTGAGTGCGCCTGACTACTGCTCTCAGGTGCTCTGTACTCACTCACACTGCCGTCATGACCCGACACTGCCCCGAGTGCCGGAAGAAAGGCGGGAGACTGCAAAAAGTCCTATAAGCTGAGGCTTACCAGCTACTGACTTCTACTAGGTAATTCGTTGATTACGGTATCTTACTTCTCCACCCTTAATTGTTTCACAAGATGCAATTTTGACAGAATAACAGCTCAAAATCCCATGACAATTGCAAATACCCCATCTAGATCAAAAGCAAACAATAACACGAAACATTCGATCAACCGTCTGACTTTGCTACAGTTTTCAGCATGACAGTGCTCCAACTCACTCACACACTAAAAGTTTACAGTAGATATCAAAGTGGTAAGCAATTATTAACAGAAAAGTCACACAAATTAGAAATACCGATAACACGTAGAAAGATACAACGTACTACAAAAATTCGGTAAATATGGGATAATATATGGAGCAAATGATAAAAAGTGTTCTCTTGTGTAATTACTTTCATTTAACCGTGTGGATCATTCGAAAGTGTAAATTGTGCCATGTATTTTCTGTACGTGTAGTATGTCAAATGTAAATAGACAATTGTTTCAAAGCTTCCTTTTGAAAGCGCAAATGTGTGAATAACAGAGATTAACTCTTTGAAGACGTAATGTACGTATATTGCAAGCGTAGGTATTGTTTTAAAGCTAAAATTACCAGTCAGTGCTCATAGACTGCTTCAGTAAGAGACAAATTCGTTTTCCGCCGAAATCCCATTACTAAACGAGACTTTAATACATGACAGGGAGTTAGACGTGATAACCATTTTTAATAAAACTTTCTGCCATAAGGGAGACTAGGAAATAAATGACGAAATACGCACTTACATTACCGATACCTCACATTTCTTCAAACACTTTACTGTGCTTACATTCACTGCACACACAAATACCCGAAGTTCTCGTCGTACTGGAAAACTCGTGTGCAGTGTGGTGAGGGCGGAGTCCCGCCCCCTCCGGACTCGCTACAGACGTGCGGCGTCTGACGTCGTGGCGGCTCGTCGCCGGTCGCGTGTGCTCGGGTGCCACCGGTCGTGCAGAGGCTTTCCTGCCCACTTCTGTCGACGCGTTCAATGAGTTGCCTACGTGTAGACTTTTGTCGTCAAACGGATGAGCAGACATTATACTGCTGCAGGGATGACATTTTCGGTAGTGCCGAGTGTTGTCGGCCGGGAATACGACGCTTCTCGCCAGCGCGCTTCTCGTGCACCCGACGTCGTCCCACTCGTTCGCTCAAACTCTGCGGAGGCTGTACTGCACGCGCGTGTGCGACAGACGCGTCACCCGTGTTGCCCGAGTGACGACTGCATGAAATACTTGAAAAAACGCCGTCACGTAATCTCGAAACATCCGTGTGTGGCACGTTAATTAGCTTTCTTTGACTGGCACTACTTGCACAGTTGACCAGAATGACCTGTGTCGACTGGCACTTCCACGAGTTCTCCGTATGTAGGGTGTTTCGCAAAGAACTTTACAACTTCAAAATTTCGTATAAATTTATTGAAAGAAGGTATAGAGCTGGGTATAGTGATATTGTGTAGGAAAACACAGAAAGTTTTTTTACCTTAAACTAAAGATGTTGTACGTGGCTTCCACCGGTTATCCTGCACACGTCCCATCGGAATCCAATTTCTTCCCAAACTCGCCGTAGCATTGCAGGTGAAACTTGCTCAGTGGTTGCAGGAATTCTTGCTCTAAGTTCAGGTAGAGAAGCCAGCACAGGAGGTACAAACACTATATCCTCGATGAATCCCCATAAAAAAAAAATCGAACGGTGTCACGTCTGGCGTACGTAGGGGCCACGTGGTCGGCGCATCGCGGCCAATACGTTGACCTGGAAAGTGGTCGCAGAGAAACACCCGGACGTCAGCCAGGTGGTGTGGTGGTGCACAGTCTCTCACGAGGTAAAAATTTTGTTCTCAGTCATCCTCGTCGATCTGTGGTATCAAAAATTGTTGTAACGTATCTGGGTACACTGTCCTCTTGATGGTTCTCTCACGGAAATAAAGGGGCTGTACACCCTGTTTCTACAAAACATTGGTACAGAAATTACACTGAACCGTTGCCACAGACTTCGATTCTTCAAACCGAAAAACACAGTTAGTACTCTTGGGTCCAGTGAAGGCAGCCATTTTTAACACACTGCCGCTAGCGCTCCTGCACTAGTCAACTGCACGAAACAATACTTAATGTGTTTACCTACAAATTGACACTACAATCGCCTCTGCAAGTACTGTGATTTAATTTACATTAACTTTCAAAGTTGTTAGGTCCTCTTTGAAACACCTTGTATTTCTAACCTACGCTGACCAGTAGTCCAAATATGGCTCTGTCGAAAATGCTCCTATCACTCATTCTGTCATAAAAGCACAACATTTTAAAAACTGTCTTCACTTGGGCATTACTGCTGCTGCTTAATCTGGCATATAATATTTCACACTAATAAACAGCTTTTTATGTATGGAAACATTGGCAAATTTGTTGAAATGATGTTTTCTTTTACTTTTTCTTTTTCACTGCATGAACTGTTTATGACTAATTGTACAGTGTTGTCATTTTCTTCACTCGTCCCTCGCTTTGAATATCTTGCACAGTTGTCGTTTCTTTCTCTAGTTCCGTGCAAGTATTGCACGTTCCCAACATGTCCACTTCCCATTTATATCGATTCTTCTTCTGTCGCCATGCCTCGCTTGCAGGCACACTCGAAGTTTGTCCGCGTCATCGTTATTCACATTCGTTCTGCTACATTTTTCAAAACTGAGTGTATTCGAAACTGGTGAGTTTTACAGCCACTTTTCTTCATCCGTGTCTTCCTCCATACAAGGGAATCCCTTATTTGTACTAACTTTTTTTTTTTTTTTAAAAAAAATTGGAGCAGGCTCTGACTCCTTCTCTTTGACAGAACACATGTATTTTAAACAGTTATTTGCTTTGTATAATTTGTCTTTTTCTTGCTTTTCCAGTTGATATGTCTTTCTCATAACACACAGATTTACTTTCAAACAGTTACATATATTCTTCAATTCAGAACTGTTAGGTCTGGTTCTGGAGGTGCAATGCAACATTGTTTGCGTACATCTACTGTAGTATGTCTACGCGCGCGTGTGCGTGCGTGTGTGTGTGTGTGGGGGGGGGGGGGGGGGGGGTGTAACATCGGATAATGTTCTAATGTTTATCTCGTTTTTCTTCGTTCCTGGTCTTTCTTCTGTAATTACACCTCCTGGCTTGACAAATGCCATTTTCAAAGCAGCATCTACCACTCTGTTTTCTAATTGTGACACCCGTACGTCTTCTGTCTGTACAGCTGCAAATACTTTAAATAATATTGCAAGATTGCTCATGCTAAGTAGCTCAGCATTAGAAGAACTCGATACTTTTAAAATGGCGTCTTTTGATTCTCCTCACTCGTATTCCTTTTCTGAATTGGTCACAATTCCTTCATTAACTGTAACATTTCCTGTAGATTTGTCATTTACCTTAACACTGTGTTGTCATTTATTTCATTCTATTCACTAACTGCTTTGCATCATTACGCACATCATTGATTAATTCTTTATTTCTGTGGTCATATTTCATTCCTATGGTGTGTGGTAAGTTCTTTATAATTTGGTATGGCACGTTTTGCCTCTCAGTAGTAGTATTAGTGCACAAGTTGAAACTAATCCACTCGTCCACGGTTCTCATTCCTCTCTCTGCTGTTTTCATGTCGCGGTCTACGCATTTCTTCCTCTCCTCGCAGTACAACCCGGCACGTCCGATCGCGTACAAAATTTCCGCACTTGTCGTCCCTGTGCTCTTTGAACCTCGCTTTGTCTCCCGTTTGTGATCGCAAGAGTTGCCGTATCTGTCACGGTCTGGCTGTAACCTTCTCACAGAGCCACCTGTTTCCTCTCGTCATCTGTCATTCTAAATTTCGTGCAACTGTCAGCTGCATCACCGAGGTACCGGCCACCGGCCTCCGTATTCGTGGTTTCGGTAGTTCGGCTCGCATTATTCCCACTCTCATTGCGGCCTTCCCGTCGTGCTCTCTACACGTGTTAAAATCAGTTTTCCTCACTCTTCTTTTTCAGCCGTGAAACCTTATGTCACACCTCCGTATCGAGCCGACACACAGTCCAGTGCCCGTCTTATTTATGTTTCCTCACCCGTTGGCTTTTCCTAGTATCTGTTTAATTCTAGTGACTTTTCCAACAGTGCCAACCAGCAAACTGTTCCATCTGTCCTTTATTTGCTCATTTCAGTTTATCTGTGACCACCTCTTTCATTTCCTGTAACCAATATTTCTCTACGTAAGGTTTTTCAAACTTACCGTACGTCACGCCGCCTAAATTCAGGGAATCGGCCCTGTCGGCTGCAGCTCTTGTTTTGTGGCTGCCCGTATCCCTGCCTTCAGCTGTGGTCTTCCTCCCATGTGGAATGTGTAGCAATTCCTACTGAAATTTCCAAACTGGTGAATACTACGTTATTTGCTCTCGTATTGAGGTTTCCAGTTGCTTTCTGTGAAATATCCCGTATAATATCCTCAAAGTTATTGTTGTTAGTTGTCAGTGTCCTAGGAGTCGTGAATTCCATCTACAATGTGGAGATTTTTACTAATGCGGTTACCTCTTCTGCTGTGTTTTTTTTTTTTTTTTTTCATTCTGTACAGAGATTAACTGTGGGCTGAACTGGTTATAAATTTTGGTGCAATCTGTCTCAGCTGCTTCAACCTGCAGGAGGCTTTGTTCTTACACTTGCTCATATCCCCCTATTTTTGGATCGCTCACTCGACTTTGCGATGAAATCTGCCTCCCGAGTTTTTACTCGTTTAATTTTAGCAAAATATTTCTCAATCTTTATATCGAGTTGTCTAATAGTTTCGTCTATCTTTTCATCTAATCCTTTGAAGTAGGATGTGTTCTTCTCTGTCCATTCCGTTATTGTTGTTTTGCCGCTCTGCCGTCTTCGACGTGTCGTGATGCGGTGTTTAGTACCACTGTAATCCCTCGTGTCTTCTGCTCGGTGATGACGTTCACTGTTTCACACGTGCGTCCCTTCTCCTACATGTGTCAGTAATTGTCACAATTTACGCACCTGGTGCGTAGCTCCTTGTTGGCTCACACAGTTCAGTACAGTTCATTTCCACATTCGTTAAATTTGCAGCAGCTTCTCGAGACTGTACGCCATTTGTGAACTCTTTACCTAACGTTCGGCAGTCGGACTACGGGAGACAGACTTATTTTACTGAGAAACTGATCGGTAAAGGTGGTAAGGTTCCTCTGGTATAAAGGATGCCCTCCTTTAATTTAATTTCTTCATCTTCAGACAGTGGAAATTGTGCCTAACTATATTGGCCTGTCACTTTGAGGAAACTGACATTTTAAAGATTGTGCACTTTAAGAAAGCCACTAACAGTTCTACATTCCTGTTCCGAAGAAATATTTCCCTCGGTGCACTTCGTAATCCGACTTTGTGTACTTTCGATTCGCAGCTCTTTCACTACACCTTCACTCGACCGAGTCTGCCCCGCTACTGCCCTCACGCGCTCACTACTGACTCGTAGTATTGTTTTCGTTACTTGGCAGTGCCGTGTCTGCCAGGAAAAGACCGGAGGTGGCAGAAAGTTGTGGAGGCCGAGGCTGGTCAGCTGGTACTTGCTGGTCGGTAGTTCACTGGTGAGGGTGTGTTACAGTGTCTTGTGAGGGGCCTTATTCAGCTCGGGTTCTTCAGCGGTACGGCAAATTCTTTACACAGTATCACATTCTCGTATACTTTCTCTTCCGTTTTCGTAATACTATCTCCTTGTTTCCTGGTACGGCCTCCCTCTGTATTCCTTCCGACACTGTTTTCTTTCCTCTGTTTAGTACTGCCTCGCCACCTGAGGCCTTAAGATTAGTACAGCTGCTTCTGTTATCTGTGAAGGTCTCTAATTTTCCTGTATGCGGTATCTATCTTTGTAACAGTGTAGGCAAATTGTTTTACGTGTCTCTCGTGCAACTTTCTAATACCGTGATATTAAATACGTAATCTGACGATTTTTCTGGTCGCTAATTGTTAAACATTTTAACTTCTTCTATTTTATGTAGGATTCGGCCACAATGATCTTCTAATGTAATTGACCTAGTGACGGTTGTAGTTTCATTTGCTTTATTCGCTTTTGTTTTTGTGAGGAGCGGCTGCTTTTTGAATGTGCAATACAACTTGTAGTATCTCTTAGTAACTTTCACACTGACATTAAATACTACTGTTATTTTGCAGTTACACGTTTTGCTTTTTCACACACGACTTCCTGCCTCCATATTTTTCCAGGTCGCCGGAAAGCAAGCTGCGTACCACGGTATTTCGCAGTACTATCAGAGCCTCGTCTGCAAGAGCAACAAGAGCGTCGGGGAGGAAATCGCTCGGCTGGAGGTGAGCTGCAACCTCGTCTAGAGCACTACTGCTCCAGATGTGTCGTAGGCTTAATGTCCTTTGTGAAGGGAGATTTTGAGAGCTCTGAAAGGATTCTAGAATCTTTGTGAAAAGTTGAGTATCCCGATTTAGTCACACAAAATTAACGGAATAACACCGATAACACTCTGTACGTCTTGTGGAATGGCAGTCTGCTTTGTTTTAGAGAGAGAATCCCAGTGTAGAAATGCACTAATCGCTCGCCACAGAGTGTCGAAGTCTGAATTTGGCGAGTGACTCCGGTATCGTTACTATTACGCGGACTTCGTTTCGTCGAGGGTCCGGATGAGACCGCGCCGTCCTCTTTTGGTGCCCACTATTGGATACTGCCTTCCTCTGCACTAAACTCGTCAGTGTTTCTGCTGCACGTTTTCTGATGTCTTCTGTCCACCTTCCGTCAGGTGATTGCCTCGGTCTTGTCTTATCTATTGTCCATTCGTGTCCTGCTGCCTCTGTTTAATTTTCACAATGTTTTCGCGAATTGTGACATATGTAGTAATTCTAATTCTGACGTGCTGACACTTTGTTCTTTTTGTATTTTATGTACCTGGAAATTCGATGGAAAAATTTGTTTGTAGCTGACACCAGATTGTAATAACCTTTATGAAGATCTGAAGACTGTAAATTAGTTTTAACGAACCTGGTTATCTATGATGAACTTTTTTATAGCAATCTCAGTTAAGTACTTCTTCTCTTAAGCAATTTGTAGTAACATCTACATCTACATCTATACTCCGCGAGCCACCTTACGGTGTGTGGCGGAGGGTACTTATTGTACCACTATCTGATCCCCCCTTCCCTGTTCCATTCACGAATTGTGCGTGGGAAGAACGACTGCTTGTAAGTCTCCGTATTTGCTCTAATTTCTCGGATCTTTTCGTTGTGATCATTACGCGAGATATATGTGGGCGGTAGTAATATGTTGCCCATCTCTTCCCGGAATGTGCTCTCTCGTAATTTCGATAATAAACCTCTCCGTATTGCGTAACGCCTTTCTTGAAGTGTCCGCCACTGGAGCTTGTTCAGCATCTCCGTAACGCTCTCGCACTGACTAAATGTCCCCATGACGAATCGCGCTGCTTTTCGCTGGATCATGTCTATCTCTTCTATTAATCCAACCTGGTAAGGGTCCCATACTGATGAGCAATACTCAAGAATCGGACGAACAAGCGTTTTGTAAGCTACTTCTTTCGTCGATGAGTAACATTTTCTTAGAATTCTTCCTATGAATCTCAACCTGGCGCCTGCTTTTCCCACTATTTGTTTTATGTGATCATTCCACTTCAGATCGCTCCGGATAGTAACTCCTAAGTATTTTACGGTCGTTACCGCTTCCAATGATTTACCACCTATGGAATAATCGTACTGGAATGGATTTCTGCCCCTATGTATGCGCATTATATTACATTTATCTACGTTTAGGGAAAGCTGCCAGCTGTCGCACCATGCATTAATCCTCTGCAGGTCCTCCTGGAGTACGTACGAGTCTTCTGATGTTGCTACTTTCTTGTAGACAACCGTGTCATCCGCAAATAGCCTCACGGAGCTACCGATGTTGTCAACTAAGTCATTTATGTATATTGTAAACAATAAAGGTCCTATCACGCTTCCCTGCGGTACTCCCGAAATTACCTCTACATCTGCAGATTTTGAACCGTTAAGAATGACATGTTGTGTTCTTTCTTCTAGGAAATCCTGAATCCAATCACAAACCTGGTCCGATATTCCGTAAGCTCGTATTTTTTTCACTAAACGTAAGTGCGGAACCGTATCAAATGCCTTCCTGAAGTCCAGGAATACGGCATGAATCTGCTCGCCAGTGTCTACGGCACTGTGAATTTCTTGGGCAAATAGGGCGAGCTGAGTTTCACATGATCTCTGTTTGCGGAATCCATGTTGGTTATGATGAAGGAGATTTGTATTATCTAAGAACGTCATAATACGAGAACACAAAACATGTTCCATTATTCTACAACAGATTGACGTAAGCGAAATAGGCCTATAATAATTCGCATCTGATTTATGACCCTTCTTGAAAATGGGAACGACCTGCGCTTTCTTCCAGTCGCTAGGTACTTTACGTTCTTCCAGCGATCTACGATAAATTGCTGATAGAAAGGGGGCAAGTTCTTTAGCATAATCACTGTAGAATCTTAAGGGTATCTCGTCTGGTCCGGATGCTTTTCCGCTACTAAGTGATAGCAGTTGTTTTTCAATTCCGATATCGTTTATTTCAATATTTTCCATTTTGGCGTCCGTGCGACGGCTGAAGTCAGGGACCGTGCTACGATTTTCCGCAGTGAAACAGTTTCAGAACACTAAATTCAGTATTTCTGCCTTTCTTCGGTCGTCCTCTGTTTCGGTGCCATCGTGGTCAACGAGAGACTGAATAGGGGATTTAGATCCACTTACCGATTTTACATATAATCGTTGGAAATCTTTGCACGAATGTGCTTGTGTCATAAGAAAGGCGAACGCACCCACACAGAGTTAGGGAAACACATAAAGGTCAGCAAACGACACTCCAGAGTGACACACTGTGCCCTAACTTGCAGAAGGGGGTTTGCAAATTTGACCTTTTGCTCGACGGTGGAGACGAACTCTGTCAGATAAGGTAATTTCGTGCTCGGTGTACGTCACTTCGTGACAAAAATCGGCTACTCGGGCTACCGCACACCGTATTCTTTCTCGGCATCTCACCGACAGTAGAGATTTGGCAGCGGTAGCCACAGAGTGGGGCAGTGGGCGGCCGCGGGAACCGGGAGACTCCGGGTCGGGAACTCGCTGCGAAGTGTGGCGCAGCGGCTTTACCTGCCGATCCCGTCTGTCGGGCCGGCGGTGTCCTAGTCTCGGTCGGCAGTTGTCATTTATTGCCACCCGTACTTTAGTACTCTACCTCTGTCGACTTTGGAGTGGTCGTGCGATTAGTGTAGACACGAGACTCGATCGGAAGAAATTTTGACTCTCTCGTTCTGAAATTTTGGCGCCTCGTTGTCGGTCAAACTGTAAGTACTGGACTCGGGTTCCCTCTCGAAACTAAAGCAAAATGGGAGGTGTTGCCAGTCAAGTTTGATGCAGAGAGAAACAGTAAAGCATATTGTGACAGGTAGTTCAGCTTCTGCAGTGCTGTCTGTCAGCATAGTACTATATACGGTCGGTAATGTGTACGTAAGTTCTGTAGCAAACTTGAGAAGGGAAGGTTTGTTGAGAGGTGCACTCTGATGGCAGTAATCCAGTGTAATCATTCTTCCACAGCTATAAAACTCAGAGATATTTAACTTTCGTGTTATTCTTCATTGTTTCTTAATTGTAGTTTATAAATGTGCAAATTTTATGGGAGTCACGAGTCAGCCATACAAACTGATGCATCTTTTTTATGTTTAATGTAGGTTGTTATATTTCCGTTGAGAGCCCATTAGGAGACAGATGACAGACTTTATCTGCAAGTTCTCTTTAATGTTGATGTATCATTATGTAGTGTTGTTGCATTTTGCATTTCATTATATGGTTACTGTACAGCCTTCATAAATTTTTGCTATTGAATAGAAATAAGTTTGTGCGTAACTATCTCTATTTGACAGATATTTGGCTTTTTTTTCCAGGCGTCGCTGTTAGTAGTATTTAGTAGATGCTAACCACTGTAAGAAAATATCTCGTTAAATATTCTTCATTTTTATTACAGTTGGCACACTGAAAAATCATTACTAAGTACGATCTGGCACTGCGGGGCAAAACGCGCCGATTCCTTTTGACGACAGTCGCTCGTTTGTAATTTGTTTTTCCAGGAAATGTGCAAATTTTTTTTGACAATAGCCCTTCATTTTTTGAGGACTGTGAAGCATTCTGAATGGTGGCTGGATGGAGTTTTCATCCTTATTGTCCATTACACATACAGGGAATTCCAAAAGATGGTACTCCAATCAATCTGTCTTCTGGATAACAATAGTACGAAAAGGAAACCTGTCACTAACCGTACAGCAGAGATGACGAGTCACAGATAGGCACAAAAAAGGAGACTGACGGTAGGCTTTCCCGGCGTAAACTGTTGAAGGTTTCTCGGGTCTCCAGCTGGGCGTTAGCACTGATATATCGTGATGTTTCAGGAAGTGTCACACTACCCGTTTTCTGGTGAAGTTCAGAAGGTGGCTAGTATGACATTTACCGAAACGTTGCGATAGATTGACGCTACCACACAGATGGAGACCCGAGAAAATTTTGTTGACAAAAAAAGACTGTCACAAGTAAAGCTTTAAGCCTGTGTTCACGTTTTTATGCATACCGTTTACTCATTCTCAAAGCTCTGCATTTATAAACTAGTGAAAACGCCAAGTAAATTATTTGATAGCTGTTTTTTGCACACCAAGCAGTTACTGTTCGCTTGATAATATATAGAAAATGCTTTAATTAATCATTTTTTAATGTGAATTGCCATTCACTAAAGTAGATGCAGGTTCCATATTGCTGCATCAAACTGAAGTGGTTAATAAAAAAAAAAAAATGGGAGAAGAGAGACCGTGAAAAAGGGAAAGAATGAAAAGCAAATCGGACTTTGTATTACAGAAAAGCTATCGGACTTCGTTATTCGGAAAAGCTATTGTTGGGGTGGTCCTTGTGGCGTTTTTGAGCAAAAGTTAAACCAATTTTCACTACAAAAGTTATTGAAAAGAAACAGAGAATAACACAATGTAACTGACAGGGGGAAGTGGCGTGACGAGAGATCATCCTTTACCAGAATAACTTATCTTCTTTCGGGCGGCGTCCACGTCTTCAAAAATCTCCTTCATTTCAGCGTGAAAAAATCTGCTCCGAAATCTTGTAATAGTCCAGGGATCACTAATTTATACCAATTAAAATCATCTTGATACTGTATGCAATTTAATTCACTTTGCTACTTCCATCCACCGAATTTCTTAATAACTTCCACAATGTCTACACATTACAATCAGATCAAGATTAGCCATTAAGTTTTTACGTCAGCATCCGATCACGCCTGCCTTAAGCTACCGCTATCAAGAGACAATTGAAACGGAAAAAAAAACAAAAAAGTTAACAATTTTAGTAGTTTCTCTGCCGTCGAGCGCTCATACCGCTGCGACGTGACATTTTTTATCTGAGGGAACGAGTGTAGCGCGGCGAAATTCAAAGCCCCGCTACATCGCCCCCTCGACAGTCACGCTAAAACATTTAGTGTGGCAGGCCAGCAAACAATAGAATAGATATACCTAAATGTCTATTATACATATTTTCCCAGGAAACGCCACGTGCATACTTACAGGATTATCTTTGCCAATACTTGGTTTCTAAATCTATATACTACATACACTTGTTACAGTTTTGATCCTTTTTAGACAATTAATATATATATGTTTACATAGTGTGTGTGTGAGCAAGCTGCTCACCAGCGCAGTTAATGTTGTGCGCTTCCAGCAATCGTTGGCTTCCCAATGCATCTCTGGCAGCACGTAGTCTTTGCGCATGCGCAGTAGCATCACTGAATTTCGCGTGCGGCAGTTTCAAAATCGCTGTGTTATGACAGTCTTCAACAGTATTCGCTCTCACATAGTGTTCATTACAAGTTGTTATTCCAGTATAAATGGCGTGTTAAGTTCGGTGACACCATAAGATTGAGCGTGTGCGTGATCTGAAGCAACATCCATGTCTTCTGTTACGACACAACACTCCAGGTCCTTGTGCGTTTTCATGACTATTGTTCCCGGGGCATATAAGGTCGACTTAGTTTTTAGCCTCCACATCGCCTACGACAGGTGCTGAGTTTATTGTCTCCAAGCATCTGAAGGCCGGCCAGGAACAACGGCGTCGATGTTCGTAAAGGTAGGTGTTTCACCACATTGTTTACACTTGCCAACAAACGTTCATTTGCAACCTGAAAATCCTCATTATCGTCGAAGTAAATTGCAGTTTATATCGATTTACAAACAGTTATTTGGTTTATGCACCATAAGTTTCACAAACAACACAAAATTCGTCGTTTATAACGTTCACAGTTTAACACAGTTTGCAACACTTTTTGCCACATTTACATTTTAACAGTTCACTTTGTCCAAGCATGTTTACATCGTTAATTATGAAAGCTTACATTTCGTGGTCACGTTTCAAAATATGTTGACAATATGCAAAGTTTTAACACATATACAAATACATATAAATTTACAAGAATATACACGTGAAATATTTACACTAAAAAAAAAATTATACTAAGTCCCATTGGCTTTCTTTTATTGGGGTTTATGGTCATTTTGATTTTCTTTATTAAGGTTTTGACGTGCCAAGGGATATAAGACTTAATGTTTAAAGCACGGGCTTTCCTTCATTTATTATTTCTCTTTTTTTTTTTATTCCATATCTTGGCTAGTGGTTGACCAGGCTTGTAATGCCATACTCAGTTTTCTTCATGTCTTTTTATTCATACCTGAAAGTTTACTGTCACACAATATATTATTACATTCCATAAACAAACAATACCCAGCTGCAGGAGGTGGTAGGATAATGGAGAAAGAAAGAAAAATAGAATGGAAGAAACTATTCACTACCTAAAAACTACCTAATCCTACAGCTAATACATTAAAAAAAAACGGATAGAAAACAAAAAAAGTGTTACCATTTTAGTATTTTCTCTGCCGTCGAGCGCTCATACCGCTGCGACGGGATATTTTTTATCTGAGGGAACGAGTGTAGCGCGGCGAAATTTAAAGCCCCGCTACAAAACTACTCCATATTGTGCCAAGTACATACAACTTTGTCAGCTGCTGCTAGTAACTTGCAGCGGAATGAATAGCGAGAGATAAACAAAAATATTAAAGTGCCATTTTGGTGTAGGGTTTTACTCTATTGTGTATGTTCTGAGTTTGGAATAGCTACACAAGGTGTAAAAAAGAATCATCCGATTTAAAAAAAAAAAAAACGTAACTGTTACTTATTTGAGATATTTGCGTGATCGACGCACTGTCAGAAAGAGCAAACTCGAGAGTTATACGTGGTACGTCGAAAAGAATGATCAGATTTTTAAAAAAGTCGTAGCAATTGTGTTATCTGAGGTAAGTTATAAAGTACATTTTTCTTTACCGAGAATGCTATTACGGGAAGTACGTATCTCGGTGTGCTTTAGGACTTTCTTTTCCCACAGCTGGGAGACTGATTCTAACGACAACTTATACTGACAGGATGGGGCACTGCCACACTGGCATCCGCAAGTGCGGCACTTTTTAAATCGGAGGATTGCCGAGCGGTGGATCGGTCACGCCGAATCGAACGGTTGATCCTTACATTACTGACCTACGAGGTCACCGGGAATGACTGTATGTGGTTATTTACGAATGAACTGAGACATTGCATAACAGCAACTGTGGAAACTGTATCTCAGGACGCGCTTACGGCATTGTGGGCACAATTTGAATACTGCATTGACATATGCCGTGCATCTCGAGGGGGTATATTGAACACCTACGAAAAGGTATGAAAAGAAACTTTTTGAGTTTCCCGTTCATCAAAAACAAAATTTATTATAAATATTTATTAGTTTCAGAAATATAGATGTGCCAAATCGAATGATTCTTTTTGACACACACTGTATTTTGACTACCAGCCTGTGCCATATTGGCGGCTTCAGTGTGTATTCAGTCTCTCGACCGACCTTTGAAGTGTTAAAGTGGCTCGAGTTTCGGGTCGTAACTGAGTCAGTAACTCAACTATTGATCTGTCACCCCGATGTACTTCGTGATAACTATATCTCGATTATTCTGTTACGGTCACATTTCCACAGTTTTGTGAAGTTGTAGACTCGCTGTGCAGTGCCGCTCCTTGTACCGTGCGACTCCGTCTCCTCCAGCAGAGGGTCGAGGGCCGTAACGGCGCACACGTCCGTGTCACCTCGCTACAAAATGTGTAACTGCACTTTACGGAACTATTCTGTATTTTTGTACCTCCATCCTTGTTTTAGACGGTTGCAGGCACTTCAGATGTTCAGTACAGAATGAAAATTCAAACACCTGCAGCCATCTCCTTTGCATTTAATTTGACGAGCGAATTGACAGTGTTACGTTAACCGGACAACTGCGGACACCGGTTATTTAGTATCGGCTCTCGTGATGACCGCACTTGAAATTGGATCCCTCCCAATTTACCTTGGTCAAGGGGCCTAAAAATGGTGAAATGGGAAACCAAAACTGGAGACCTAAATAAACAGAATGCGAGAGAGATGTCCGCCAGTTTTTTAGTTTTCATTTCGTATCTTCTATATTTGGTCAGTCTAGGTAACATTTACAATATCGTGTGCACAGATCTCTTATCAGAACGACATATCCGACGTGAATCTCGGAACGGGACAGGAGAGAACGTTCCTCTTCGGCTTCTTCCACCTATTCCTCGTCGTCAGTGCAGACAGTTCCTCTCGTCCTCTACATTCCAAAATACGGTCAAGTCGTGACGCCAGAGTGTAAGCGACCCCCCTCGCGGCACGTGGAGGAGATCGGACTGTGTCGCGCCTTGGCGGTGTCCCATGCTCGTGTGTGGGAGCTCTCTGTGTGCTCCTCTGATGACCTCCACAGTGACAGAAAATCGAACTTCGAACTCCTTCCTCACCTCCTGTCCCTTCCCCCTCCCCATTATCCCGGGGCGAGATTGTCGTTCTCAGAGCTCAAAAATAAAAACAAATTGTTCACATTCACGACCGAGGCTCCCTCTCGTGAAACGGGAGGTCGCAGCCGAGGTACGGTAGTGCCTGCACGGTACCGAATTTGACGGTGTTTCCGCAGCACGCGCACGAGCTGCTGAAGGCGGCGCAGCAGCGCTCCGGGCGCCCGAGCTTCTTCCAGGACTTCGTGACCAAGGTGCAGCGCAACCTGGCCGAGGCCCGCAAGGACAACGACTTCATCTACCACGAGCGTATCCCCGATCCCAAGACGCTGCCACCCGTCGGCAAGGCGGTCCTCGCCAAGCCCTCCGCCCTGCCCGACAGGCTGAGCTCCGGCTTTAAAGGTGAGTCTTTTCAGCAGCTGCAGGGGCAACAGTCAGTCTTTTCAGCAGCTGCAGGGGCAACAGTCAGTCTTTTCAGCAGCTCCAGGGGCAACAGTCAGTCTTTTCAGCAGCTGCAGGGGCAACAGTCTTTTCAGCAGCTACAGGGGCAACAGTCAGTCTTTTCAGCAGCTGCAGGGGCAACAGTCAGTCTTTTCAGCAGCTGCAGGGGCAACAGTCAGTCTTTTCAGCAGCTGCAGGGGCAACAGTCAGTCTTTTCAGCAGCTGCAGGGGAACAGTCAGTCTTTTCAGCAGCTGCAGGGGCAACAGTCAGTCTTTTCAGCAGCTGCAGGGGCAACAGTCAGTCTTTTCAGCAGCTGCAGGGGAACAGTCAGTCTTTTCAGCAGCTGCAGGGGCAACAGTCAGTCTTTTCAGCAGCTGCAGGGGCAACAGTCAGTCTTTTCAGCAGCTGCAGGGGCAACAGTCAGTCTTTTCAGCAGCTGCAGGGGCAACAGTCAGTCTTTTCAGCAGCTGCAGGGGCAACAGTCAGTCTTTTCAGCAGCTGCAGGGGCAACAGTCAGTCTTTTCAGCAGCTGCAGGGGCAACAGTCAGTCTTTTCAGCAGCTGCAGGGGCAACAGTCAAGTCTTTTCAGCAGCTGCAGGGCCAACAGTCTTTTCAGCAGCTGCAGGGGCAACAGTCAGTCTTTTCAGCAGCTGCAGGGGCAACAGTCAGTCTTTTCAGCAGCTGCAGGGGCAACAGTCAGTCTTTTCAGCAGCTGCAGGGGCAACAGTCAGTCTTTTCAGCAGCTGCAGGGGCAACAGTCAGTCTTTTCAGCAGCTGCAGGGGCAACAGTCAGTCTTTTCAGCAGCTGCAGGGGCAACAGTCAGTCTTTTCAGCAGCTCCAGGGGCAACAGTCAGTCTTTTCAGCAGCTGCAGGGGCAACAGTCAGTCTTTTCAGCAGCTGCAGGGGCAACAGTCAGTCTTTTCAGCAGCTGCAGGGGCAACAGTCTTTTCAGCAGCTGCAGGGGCAACAGTCTTTTCAGCAGCTGCAGGGGCAACAGTCTTTTCAGCAGCTGCAGGGGCAACAGTCTTTTCAGCAGCTGCAGGGGCAACAGTCGTTTCAGCAGCTGCAGGGGCAACAGTCTTTTCAGCAGCAGCAGGGGCAACAGTCTTTTCAGCAGCTGCAGGGGCAACAGTCAGTCTTTTCAGCAGCTGCAGGGGCAACAGTCTTTTCAGCAGCTGCAGGGGCAACAGTCGGTCTTTTCAGCAGCTGCAGGGGCAACAGTCGGTCTTTTCAGCAGCTGCAGGGGCAACAGTCGGTCTTTTCAGCAGCTGCAGGGGCAACAGTCGGTCTTTTCAGCAGCTGCAGGGGCAACAGTCGGTCTTTTCAGCAGCTGCAGGGGCAACAGTCGGTCTTTTCAGCAGCTGCAGGGGCAACAGTCGGTCTTTTCAGCAGCTGCAGGGGCAACAGTCGGTCTTTTCAGCAGCTGCAGGGGCAACAGTCGGTCTTTTCAGCAGCTGCAGGGGCAACAGTCGGTCTTTTCAGCAGCTGCAGGGGCAACAGTCGGTCTTTTCAGCAGCTGCAGGGGCAACAGTCGGTCTTTTCAGCAGCTGCAGGGGCAACAGTCGGTCTTTTCAGCAGCTGCAGGGGCAACAGTCGGTCTTTTCAGCAGCTGCAGGGGCAACAGTCGGTCTTTTCAGCAGCTGCAGGGGCAACAGTCGGTCTTTTCAGCAGCTGCAGGGGCAACAGTCGGTCTTTTCAGCAGCTGCAGGGGCAACAGTCGGTCTTTTCAGCAGCTGCAGGGGCAACAGTCGGTCTTTTCAGCAGCTGCAGGGGCAACAGTCGGTCTTTTCAGCAGCTGCAGGGGCAACAGTCGGTCTTTTCAGCAGCTGCAGGGGCAACAGTCGGTCTTTTCAGCAGCTGCAGGGGCAACAGTCGGTCTTTTCAGCAGCTGCAGGGGCAACAGTCGGTCTTTTCAGCAGCTGCAGGGGCAACAGTCGGTCTTTTCAGCAGCTGCAGGGGCAACAGTCGGTCTTTTCAGCAGCTGCAGGGGCAACAGTCGGTCTTTTCAGCAGCTGCAGGGGCAACAGTCGGTCTTTTCAGCAGCTGCAGGGGCAACAGTCGGTCTTTTCAGCAGCTGCAGGGGCAACAGTCGGTCTTTTCAGCAGCTGCAGGGGCAACAGTCGGTCTTTTCAGCAGCTGCAGGGGCAACAGTCGGTCTTTTCAGCAGCTGCAGGGGCAACAGTCGGTCTTTTCAGCAGCTGCAGGGGCAACAGTCGGTCTTTTCAGCAGCTGCAGGGGCAACAGTCGGTCTTTTCAGCAGCTGCAGGGGCAACAGTCGGTCTTTTCAGCAGCTGCAGGGGCAACAGTCGGTCTTTTCAGCAGCTGCAGGGGCAACAGTCGGTCTTTTCAGCAGCTGCAGGGGCAACAGTCGGTCTTTTCAGCAGCTGCAGGGGCAACAGTCGGTCTTTTCAGCAGCTGCAGGGGCAACAGTCGGTCTTTTCAGCAGCTGCAGGGGCAACAGTCGGTCTTTTCAGCAGCTGCAGGGGCAACAGTCGGTCTTTTCAGCAGCTGCAGGGGCAACAGTCGGTCTTTTCAGCAGCTGCAGGGGCAACAGTCGGTCTTTTCAGCAGCTGCAGGGGCAACAGTCGGTCTTTTCAGCAGCTGCAGGGGCAACAGTCGGTCTTTTCAGCAGCTCCAGGGGCAACAGTCGGTCTTTTCAGCAGCTCCAGGGGCAACAGTCGGTCTTTTCAGCAGCTCCAGGGGCAACAGTCGGTCTTTTCAGCAGCTCCAGGGGCAACAGCCTGGATGATTGACTGATGTGGCCTTGTAAACCTAACCAAAACGGCCTTGCTGTGCTGGTACTGCAAACGGCTGAACGCAAGGGGAAACTACAGCTGTAATTTTTCCCGAGGGCATGCAGCTTTACTGTAAGTTTAAATGATGACGACGTCCTCTTGAGTAAAATATTCCAGAAGTAAAATAATCCCCCATTTGGATCTACGGGCGGGGACTACTCAGGAGGACATCGTCATCGGCAGAACGAAAACTGGCGTTCTGCGAATCGGAGTGTGGAATGTCAGATCACTTAATCGGGCAGGTAGGTTAGAAAATTTAAAAAGGGAAATGGATAGGTTAAAGTTAGATATAGTGGGAATTAGTGAACTTCCGTGGCAGGAGGAACAAGAGATCTGGTCAGGTGTATACAGGGTTATAAATACAAAATCAAATAGGCGTAATGCAGGAGTAGGTTTAATAATGAATAAAAAAAATAGGAGTGCAAGTAAGCTACTACAAAAAGCATAGTGAACGTATTATTGTGGCCAAGATAGACACGAAGCCCACACCTACTACTGTAGTACAAGTTTATATGCCAACTAGCTCTGATTATTCAGGTAGTGAAGGGAGACGAAAATTTAAGTCATGGGTGACTGGAATTCAAGAGTAGGAAAAGGGAGAGAAGGAAACATAGTAGGTGAATATGAATTGGGGGTAAGAAGTGAAAGAGGAAGCCGCCTGGTAGAATTTTGCACAGAGCATAACTTAATCATAGCTAACACTTGGTTCAAGAATCGTGAAAGGAGGTTGTATACATGGAAGAAACCTGGTGATACTAAAAGGTATCAGATAGATCATAGAATGGTAAGACAGAGATTTAGGAACCAGGTTTGAAGTTGTAAGACATTTCAAGGGGCAGATGTGGACTCTGACCACAATCTATTGGTTATGAACTGTAGATTAAAACTGAAGAAACTGCAAAAAGGTGGGAATTTAAGGAGATGGGACCTGGATAAACTGAAAGAACCAGAGGTTGTAGAGTGTTTCAGGGAGAGCATTAGGGAACAATTGACAGGAATGAGGGAAAGAGATACAGTAGAAGTAAAATTCTATGTACTGACTTGGCAGAAAATCCTAAGAAATTTTGGTCTTGTGTCAAAGCGGTAGGTGGATCAAAACAAAATGTCCAGACACTCTGTGACCAAAATGGTACTGAAACAGAGGATGACAGACTAAAGGCCGAAATACCAAATGTCTTTTTCCAAAGCTGTTTCACAGAGGAAGACTGCACTGTAGTTCCTTCTCTAGATTGTCGCACAGATGACAAAATGGTAGGTATCGAAATAGACGACAGAGGGATAGAGAAACAATTAAAATCGCTCAAAAGACGAAAGGCCGCTGGACCTGATGGAATACCAGTTCGATTTTACACAGAGTACGCGAAGGAACTTGCCTCCCTTCTTGCAGCGGTGTACCGTAGGTCTCTAGAAGAGCGTAGCGTTCCAAAGGATTGGAAAAGGGCACAGGTCATCCCCGTTATCAAGAAGGCACATGTCATTTCCCTTTTTTTTTCCCAAGAAGGGACGTCGAACAGATGTGCAGAACTATAGACCTATATCTCTAACATCGATCAGTTGTAGAATTTTGGAGCGTGTATTATGTTGGAATATAATGACTTTTCTGGAGACTAGAAATCTACTCTGTAGGAATCAGCATGGGTTTCGAGAAAGACGATTGTGTGAAACCCAGCTCATGCTATTCGTCCACGAGACTCGGAGGGCCATAGACACACGTTCCCATATAGATGCCGTGTTTGTTAACTTCTGCAAGGCGCTCGATACAGTACCCCACAGTCGTTTAATGAAGAAAGTAAGAGCATATGGACTATAAGACCAATTGTGTGATTGGATTGAAGAGTTCCTAGATAACAGAACGCAGTATGTCATTCTCAATGGAGAGAAGTCTTCTGGAGTAAGAGTGATTTCAGGTGTGCCGCAGGGGAGTGTCGTAGGACCGTTGCTATTCACAATATACATAAATGACCTTGTGGATGACATCAGAAGTTCACTGAGGCTTTTAGCTTGGTATATTGAGAGGTTGTAACAATGAAAAATTGTACTGACATGCAGGAGGATCTGCAACGAATTGACGCATTGTGCAGGGAATTCCAATTGAATCTCAATGTAGACACGTGTAATGTGGTGCGAATACATAGAAAGAAAGATCCTTTATCATTTAGCTACAATATAGCAGGTCAGCAACTGGAAGCAGTTGATTCCATAAATTATCTGGGAGTAGGCATTAGGAGTGATTTAAAACGGAATGATCATATAAAGTTGATTGTCGGTAAAGCAGATGCCAGACTGAGATTCATTGGAAGAATCCTAAGGAAATGCAATCCGAAAACAAAGGAAGTAAGTTATGGTACACTTGTTAGCCCACTGCTTAAATATTGCCCACCAGTGTGGGATCTGTATCAGATAGGGTTGATAGAAGAGACAGAAAAGATCCAACGCAGAGCAGCGCACTTCGTTACAGGATCATTTAGTAATCACAAAAGTGTTACGGAGATGACAGATAAACTCCAGTGGAAGACTCTGCAGGAGAGACGCTCAGTAGCTCGGTACGGGCTTTTGTTGAAGTTTCGAGAACATACCTTCACCGAGGAGTCGAGCAGTACATTGCTCCCTCCTACGTATATTTTGCGAAGAGACCATGAGGATGAAATCAGAGAGATTAGAGCCCACACAGAGGCATACCGACCATCTTTCTTTACACAAACAATACGAGACTGGAATGGAAAGGAGAACTGATAGAGGTACTTAAGGTACCCTCCGCCACACACTGTCAGGTGGCTTGTGGAGTATGGATGTAGATGTAGAAGAAGAATGGGTAGCTGTGAGGGAAGAAATAGTGAAGGCAGCAGAGGATCAAGTAAGTAAAAAGACAAGGGCTAGTAGAAGTCCTTGGATAACCGAAGAAATCTTCAATTTAATTGATGAAAGGAGAAAATACAAAAATGCAGTAAATGAAGCAGGCAAAAAGGAATACAAATGTCTCAAAAATGAGATCAACAGGAAGTGCAAAATATCTAAGCAGGGATGGCTAGAGGACAAATGTAAGGATGTAGAGGCTTATCTCACCAGGGGTAAGATAGATACTGCCTACAGGGTAATTAAAGATGCCTTTGGAGAAAAGAGAGCCACTTGTATGAATATCAAGAGCTCAGATGGAAACCCAGTGCTAAGCAAAGAAGGGAAAGCAGAAACGTGGAAGGAGTATATAGAGGGTCTATACAAGAGCGATGTACTTGAGGACAATATTATGGAAATGGAAGAGGATGTAGATGAAGATGAAATGGGAGATACGATACTGGGTGAAGAGTTTGACAGAGCACTGAAAGACCCGACCTGAAACAAGGCCCCAGGAGTAGACAACATTCCATTAGAACTACTGACGGCCTTGGGAGAGCCAGTCCTGACAAAACTCTACCATCTGGTGAGTAAGATGTATGAGACAGGCGAAATACCCTCAGATATCAAGAATAATATAATAATTCCAATCCCAAAGAAAGCAGGTGTTGACAGATATGAAAATTGCCGAACTATCAGTTTAATAAGTCACGGCTGCAAAATACTAACGCGAATTCCTTACAGGCAAATGGAAAAACTTGTTGAAGCCGACCTTGGGGCAAGATCAGTTTGTATTCTGTAGCAATGTTGCAACAAGTGAGGCAATACTGACCCTACAACTTACCTTAGAAAATAGATTAAGGAAAGGCAAACCTACGTTTCTAGCACTTGTAGACTTCAGAAATCTTTTGACATTGTTGACTGGAATACTCTCTATCAAATTCTGAAGGTGGCAGGGGTAAAATACAGGGAGCGAAAGGCTATTTACAATTTGTACAGGAACCAGATGGCAGTTATAAGAGTCGAGGGGCATGAAAGGGAAGCAGTGGTTTGGAAGGGAGTGAGACAGGGTTGTAGCCTCTCCCCAATGTTATTCAATCTGTATATTGAGCAAGCAGTAGAGAACAAAAGAAAAACTCGGAGTAGGAATTAAAATCCGTGGAGAAGAAATAAAAACTTTGAGGTTCGCCGATGACATTGTAATTCTGTCAGACACAGCAAAGGACTTGGAAGAGCAGTTGAACGGAATGGACAGTGTCTTGAAAGGAGGATATAAGATGAAATAACTGATGATGGTCGAAGTAGAGGGGATATAAAATGTAGACTGGCAATGGCAAGAAAAGCGTTTCTGAAGAATAGAAATTTGTTAACATTGAGTATAGATTTAAGTGTCAGGAAGTCGTTTCTGAAAGTATTTGTATGGAGTGTAGCCATGTATGGAAGTGAAACATGGATGATAAATAGTTTGGACAAGAAGAGAATAGAAGCTTTTGAAATGTGGTGCTACAGAAGAATGTTGAAGATTAGATGGGTAGATCACATAACTAATGAGGAGGTATTGAATAGAATTGGGGAGAAGAGCAGCTTATGGCACAACTTGACTAGAAGAAGGGACCAGTTGGTAGGACATGTTCTGAGGCATCAAGGGATCACCAATTTGGTATTGGAGGGCAGCATGGAGGGTAAAAATCGTAGAGGGAGACCAAGAGATGAATACACTAAGCAGATTCAGAACGATGTAGGCAGCAGTAAGTACTGGGAGATGAAGAAGCTTGCACAGTATAGAGTAGCATGGAGAGCTGCATCAAACCAGTCTCAGGACTGAAGACAACAACAACAACAACAACAACAACAACAACAACAACAGGAGGAGGAGGAATGAAAGTGACGGCAGTTGGTCAGGCACAAAAGGATGTGAATGGTTTAAAGTTATTTCCATCAACTATTTGTACGTGTGAGAAAGTAGAACCGTGTTGGGTACAGCGCAGTGGAGGCTGAGATGTATGGTTGGCACACAGTCTGCAGACTCCATTCTCACGGTTAATTTACTTACATTCCACTGCCCGAATTAGTATGTCTAGTTTCAAGTTATTTTTATCTAAAAAAATTCCCAGAAAAGCATGTTTAGTCAGTTATGCTGTTTCAGGTAAATGCAGTATCTTCATATTGAGGAACTAGGAATACAGTAGAGAGTAAATTGGCCATTCAATCTTCTCCTGCTTTATGTTGCCACACATCTAACTGTCCCAAATAACCCCAATAAGGAATTGTGTAACTTATGAGCTAAATATGTGTACTTATAGGCTTAATGGTTACGGGTGTTTGTATATCGCATAAAATCCTAAATGAAACCAATGTGAAATGATAATTAAATAGATACCCTAGCTGCAAGCAGGCGTTGATACACTTCATTGGGGACATGTTGAAAATGTGTGCCCCGACCGGGACTCGAACCCGGGATCTCCTGCTTACATGGCAGACGCTCTATCCATCTGAGCCACCGCGGACACAGAGGATAGTGCATCTGCAGGGACTTACTCCTTGCACGCTCCCCGTGAAGTGTATCGACGCCTGCTTGCAGCTAGGGTGTCTATTTATCATTTCATTTCTAGCAACGCTGCATGATCATCCACGGTAACTGTTCTTTCGGGAACAGATACTACCGTCACATATAGTGAAACCAATGTATCGGTTTCGGTTTGCAGACTTGTTTGCCGAATTGGTGCCCATCGCCGTTCACCAGGCACTGGCTGCGTACGACGTCAGGAAGGCCGAAATCGTCAACTCCGAAGTGACGAAGCTGCGGGAGTCGACACAGTTCCTCAACAGGTAGGCCCGCGGCGAGTGAGCGCCCGCTTTGTAAATGTTTGTCTGCACGTTGAAGTGAGCGGGTCGATGTCAGTTGTGCGGTTCGTCGGTATTGTATCTCGGCCATCGGACACCCAGTTTCAGTCGGAGTGTCACAGCTGAGGTATGCTAGCTCGAAGCTCGTGGCAATCTCTCTCTCTCTCTCTCTCTCTCTCTCTCTCTCTCTCTCTCTCTCTCTCTCTCTCTCTCTCTGAGTAAGTTAGTAGCTAATTGCAAAAATTAATCCGGTCTTTTTCCTCATAATTTTGAGCATTCTAGAAACTTTAGCCATGAGGTGTGCAGTTTTGGTCACTCAAACTAACCAAAACAAGTCTGAGTTATATAGCTTCTTTGTGTGTGCGTTGTGGGGGGTGGGGGCGGAGAGAATGTCTCACCTTACATTTTAACTACAACTTTGACTGTAATTCTTCTGCTAATTGTTGTTTGTAAATCAAATCTCTCTTTGTGATTCTGTAATGAATTAAAGAGACCCTGTTTTTCAGTGTAAGCAACAACATGAAGAAATAAAGAAGCTGATGGAAGAAGAGGGTGTGCATCATACTGGGAAAAAGAGTTCACAGTAGACATTTTGATGCCTACATACATATACGTATATGTTCTTGTTTTTGTACCAATAAAATATCCCACTTTTACTTGTAACATGTAGACTAGTTAATATCCAGCCTATTGTTGTTGCAGATCTAGAATATAGTGGTGTTTTCAGTTGAACACACAAAGCTTTTTGTATAAAAGTTTACAGAATTAGGTCGAAAAATGAGATATTCTTGTTTCTCTGGCAGCATAGTTGAGTGTGTAAAGCAGCGAAAACAAATCAAAATATTGCTCGATGAAGAAACTGGTGGTGGTGGTGGTGGTGGTGGTGGTGGTGGTGGTGGTGGTGGCAGCAGCAGCTTATGTGCACTGCTCGGTACAATTTTTACTGTCAACATTTCTTTTTATTATATTGTGAAAGAGAGCACCGACTAAACAAAAATGTAATACCTAAATGTGATTTGAGACTTTCTCGGCGTATTCCATTCGTGAAATCTTCTCGGGTGATCAGCCGAGTAAAGGCGTCGTCTTCTCGCAACGTTTCGAAGGGTTTCGTACCCATCATCTTCAAGCGAAGTGTCGAGATGCTGTGTTGCGCGGTCCTATAAAGGCTCCTGGACCAGTGACTGATTCCGGGCGCCGACCAATCAGGTACCTGCGGAATCGGCCGCCGCGCCAGTGGTGGAGGGTTCGCGGCGCGGACCGGGCGTCGAGTCCCTGCCGGTTCCTAATACGTCTGTGGCCGCTACCGTCTTCGTGCCGGAGCGTTCTCTTATAATTTTAGTTATTGCGGGATTCCAAGCTGTACTAAGTTGGAAACCAGTGTCTCGATTGATCAGGTTGCTGTTCAACCAAATTTCTACAGCCTCTTTGAAAACTGAATCCCAAAATCCTTTAGCGTCACACAGCTTCTTCGTACCCTCAAAGAGGAAGGTGTGTCCTTCGTTAAGGCTATGTTCCGCTACCGCCGATTTTTCTGTCTGACCAAGGCGTACATTTCTAATGTGTTCCGAGCGCCTCTGCGTGATGCAGCGCTGCGTTTGTCCGATGTATTTCGTACCACATTCACATTCAATACTGTATACGCCCGGAGTCTGCAGTCCTAGGTGGTCTTTGACTGAGCCAAGTATGTCCTTAATTTTACTTGGGGCATGAAAAATTGTCTTGATGTTGTGTTTCTCCAGAATGCGGGCAATCTTGGCTGTTGGCAGTCCCGCGTATGGTAGAAATGCCAGGCATCTGGTCTCATCTTCTTCTTCTGGTGTGTCTACCTTCCTGCTCTTGTGTAGGGCGCGCGAGATTTGCGTCTCATTATAACCGTTGCTGCGGAAGGTCTTCCTTAGGTGTTGTAACTCTGCAGGTAGGCTGTCATCATCACAGATAGACTTGGCCCTGTGCACAAGTGTGTTAAGCACTGAGTTGCGTTGTGCTGGGTGGTGGCAACTCTGTGCATGAAGGTATAAATCCGTATGTGTCTTCTTCCTATACACAGCGTGACCCAAGGTGCCATCAGGGTGCCTCTTGATTAGAATGTCAAGGAAGGGCAAGCTTCCGTTTTCTCCACCTCCATGGTGAATTGTATGTTGCTGTGTATGCTGTTGAGATGTCGCAGGAAGTCTTGCAGGTTCTCTCTGCCATGTGGCCACACGACAAAAGTGTCATCCACATATCTGTAGAAGGCTTTAGGTTTCAATGGGGCGGTGTCCAGGGCTATGTCTTCAAAGTGCTCCATGTAAAGATTAGCGATGCCTGGAGCTAAGGGGGACCCCATGGCTACACCATCCACTTGTTCATAAAATTTGCCTCCACACTTGAAGTAGGTGTTTGTTAACACATGCCAGAACAGCTTTATTGTGTCCTCACTAAAGCGTGTTTCGAGCAGCGCTAGGGAGTCTTCCAGCGGTACTCGTGTGAAGAGTGAGGTGACGTCAAAGCTGACAAGAAGGTCTTCTTTATCCAGGCGAAAGCCTTGTAGTACCTTCACAAACTCCGCCGAGTTCTTGACATGGTGCTCACAGTGACCCACGATCGGTTTGAGCAGTTGTGCTAGGTACTTGGCTAAACCATATGTCGGTGAGTTGATGGTGCTCACTATGGGTCGCAATGGAACTCCGTCTTTGTGGATCTTAGGGAGCCCATATAGCCGTGGTGGTGCCGGTGCTCTGGGGTACAGCTTCCTGATGACGTCCTTTTCCAGTCCAGAGTCATTGAGCAAGGCGATGGTCTTGCGAGTCACAGAAGCTGTCGTGTCCTTGTCCAGTTGCTTGTAGGCAGTATCTTGTAGCAGTGAGTTTATCTTCTGCCAATAATCTTCTTTCCTCAGTATCACCGTGGCATTGCCTTTGTCAGCAGCTAGAACGACAGTGTCCTCATCCTCACGTAGGGCCTTAAGAGCCTTCCATTCAGCAGACGTTATGTTGTTCTTGGGCATTTTTGCCTTCTCCAGGACCCTGCACGTCTCTCTCCTAACTTCCTCAGCTGCCTCCGTAGGGAGGCCGCGCACGGCTTGCTCGATGCTGCTGATAATATCTCGCTTAGGCTGTGTGACGCTAAAGGATTTTGGGATTCAGTTTTCAAAGAGGCTGTAGAAATTTGGTTGAACAGCAACCTGATCAATCGAGACACTGGTTTCCAACTTAGTACAGCTTGGAATCCCGCAATAATTAAAATTAGAAGAGAATGCTCCGGCACGAAGACGGTAGCGGCCACAGACGTATTAGGAACCGGCAGGGACTCGACGCCCGGTCCGCGCCGCGAACCCTCCACCACTGGCGCGGCGGCCGATTCCGCAGGTACCTGATTGGTCGGCGCCCGGAATCAGTCACTGGTCCAGGAGCCTTTATAAGGACCGCGCAACACAGCATCTCGACACTTCGCTTGAAGATGATGGGTACGAAACCCTTCGAAACGTTGCGAGAAGACGACGCCTTTACTCGGCTGATCACCCGAGAAGATTTCACGAATGTAATACCTGTTTGCAGGTGACATTCATAACTTTGCATGCAGTGAATCAGTGACTTCAAATAAATAGCCTGTACAAAGAATGTGACAGAAAAACACAATAACATGTCCCAAAAGTGCCTATCACACACTGTTATCCTAAATGAGGACTTCTCATTGTTCCTTTTGTGAGATCCAAACTAAAATATATTTGCCTAAACCAGGATCAGTATCACATTAACACACCTCGGAAAATGCTGGAAATTGTGTGATACGTCTGTTAAGTAGTTTGTATATTCCTGACGATAAACCAGTCGTGTACGAGATACGTTTAGTACGCAGGTATTCGTCGTCAGTTTGTCACGAAAAACTTTTCGCTTACTGAAGGCTCTCTGAAGTGTGTAGGAATTGGTGACTAATATCTGCTAATTATGTGCAAAATCTTTCTCTATTAATGTAACAATTAACACCGAACATTACACATCCTTCAGCGTTTTGCAGTTCTGCGGTCCGCTACATTTCCGGCGAGGAGACAAATTCGAGCTTATCCGTAGATTATTTGTGAGTGGAAGGAGGAGGGATTTGCATAGTACCAATTCAGATATAGGTCTAGTTGTGATCTCTCATTATTGTGATCCCAGGAAGAATAGAAAGGAATTATTCTTCAATTTGGGAGGCGTTTGGCCCAATCGCAGTAATGATACTGTATTAATGATGTTAAAATCTGACTGCATTAAAACTGACAAGTGTTTTAAGAACAAGCTTCCATCTCCAGACACTGCGTCACGAGGGTCAGAATATCTCAGATCGGCCCGTAGAAAATCCGTACTGCGGTCACACCGCAGCGTACAGTGCTTCCTGCCCGAGCGGCCGACTCCTAGCGGCAGACCTCGATGTGTCGCCGGTAGCTCGTAAGTGGACCGTTTTGGCAGAAGAATCCAGCTGGCGTGCCTCTGTGGCTGTGCGACTGTGGACGGTCAGGTCGTGGATGTACGCGTGCAGTGTAGGTGGCATAGCCCAAAAATTTTACTTACTTTTTTGAATAGATGTGTGCTCTTATTCGTCGAGATATTCCGAGTCTTGTGATCGAGTGTGTCTGAAGATGGAAGATCGTTCTTCACAGATGTTTGATATGATCAGGTTTTAATGTGATTAACATTATTGATATAGTTTGCCACAATTATTCTTTTAAATTCTTAAATAACAGCTGAGACCTCACTTCCCTGAAGCTACGGACAGAATTAAAGAAGTTATTTCCCTTACGTTTCGTTACGTGTAGAGACCCCATTTGGAAAGCGCAGAGTTCAAATGGGTGTTAGAATAAAAAATCTCTGGCTGGTGACGTACAGTCTGAAAATATTCAGTACAGTAGCATCCTTTCTTTTCAGGATAGGTATATTTTTGTCACATCACCAGAATTCCCCTATTATTTCGAGTACAGGTATTAAAAACATTTAGAGTAAATAGGCATCGAGCACTGTAGGGTTAGGATAATACGTACGATGGGGTAGTGGCAGCCCCTCGCCTAATAAGCAGGCTGATGTGTGGCGCAGACACGAGTGACAAAAGTCTGTTTACCAGCTTTTGAGCTCTGGCTCTTTCGGTAGTAGAAAGTACAGGAAAACAGCAGCTCGATAGCTAGTGAATGCGGTTCTGTCTCGTCTGTGGTTGTGCACCGCACATTTCACTCTGTAGGTGAGTAGCATTTTCCTTATTATCTGCATTGTTCCATCGGGGAACTTCCGTTCTGATACTGTTGTTGTTGTTGTTGTTGTTGTTGTTGTTGTCTTCAGTCCAGGGACTGGTTTGATGCAGCTCCCCATGCTACTCTATCCTGTGCAAGCTTCTTCATCTCCCAGTACCTACTGCAACCTACATCCTTCTGAATCTGCTTAGTGTATTCATCTCTTGGTCTCCCTCTACGATTTTTACCCTCCACGCTGCCCTCCAATACTAAATTGGTGATCCCTTGATGCCTTAGAACATGTCCTACCAACCGATCCCTTCTTCTGGTCAAGTTGTGCCACAAACTTCTCTTCTCCCCAATCCTATTCAATACCTCCTCATTAGTTACGTGATCTACCCACCTAATCTTCAACACTCTTCTGTAGCACCACATTTCAAAAGCTTCTATTCTCTTCTTGTCCAAACTATTTATCGTCCATGTTTCACTTCCATACATGGCTGCACTCCATACAAATACTTTCAGAAACGTCTTCCTGACACTTAAATCTATACTCCATGTTAACAATTTCTCTTCTTTAGAAACGCTTTCCTTGCCATTGCCTGCCTACATTTTATATCCTCTCTACTTCGACCATCATCAGTTATTTTGCTGCCGAAATAGCAAACCTCCTTTACAACTTTGTGTCCCATTTCCTAATCTAATTCCCTCAGCATCACCTGACTTAATTCGACTACATTCCATTATCCTCGTTTTGCTTTTGTTGATGTTCATCTTATACCCTCCTTTCAAGACACTGTCCATTCTGTTCAACTGCTCTTCCAGGTCCTTTGCTGTCTCTGACAGAATTACAATGTCATCGGCGAACCTCAATGTTTTTATTTCTTCTCCATGGATTTTAATACCTACTCCGAATTTTTCTTTTATTTCCTTTACTGCTTGCTCAATATAGAGATTGAATAACATCGGGGAGAGGCTACAACCCTGTCTTACTCCCTTCCCAACCACTGCTTCCCTTTCATGTCCCTCAACTCTTATAACTGCCATCTGGTTTCTGTACAAGTTGTAAATAGCCTTTCGCTCCCTGTATTTTACCCCTGCCACCTTTAGAATTTGAAAGAGAGTATTCCAGTCAACATTGTCAAAAGCTTTCTCTAAGTCTACAAATGCTAGAAACGTAGGTTTGCCTTTCCTTAATCTTTCTTCTAAGATAAGTCGTAAGGTCAGTATTGTCTCACGTGTTCCAGTGTTTCTACGGAATCCAAACTGATCTTCCCCGAGGTCGGCTTCTACTAGTTTTTCCATTCGTCTGTAAAGAATTCGTGTTAGTACTTTGCAGCTGTGGCTTATTAAACTGATTGTTCGGTAATTTTCACATCTGTCAACACCTGCTTTCTTTGGGATTGGAATTATTATATTCTTCTTGAAGTCTGAGGGTATTTCGCCTGTTTCATACTTCTTGCTCACCAGATGGTAGAGTTTTGTCAGGGCTGGTTCTCCCAAGGCCGTCAGTAGTTCCAATGGAATGTTGTCTACTCCCGGGGCCTTGTTTCGACTCAGGTCTTTCAGTGCTCTGTCAAACTCTTCACGCAGTATCGTATCTCCCATTTCATCTTCATCTACATCCTCTTCCATTTCCATAATATTGTCCTCAAGTACATCGCTCTTGTATAGACCCTCTATATACTCCTTCCACCTTTCTGCTTTCCCTTCTTTGCTTAGAACTGGGTTTCCATCTGAGCTCTTGATGTTCATACAAGTGGTTCTCTTATCTCCAAAGGTTTCTTTAATTTTCCTGTAGGCAGTATCTATCTTACCCCTAGTGAGATAAGCCTCTACATCCTTACATTTGTCCCCTAGCCATCCCTGCTTCGCCGTTTTGCACTTCCTGTCGATCTCATTTTTGAGACGTTTGTATTCCTTTTTGCCTGCTTCATTTACTGCATTTTTATATTTTCTCCTTTCATCAATTAAATGCAATATTTCTTCTGTTACCCAAGGATTTCTACTAGCCCTCGTCTTTTTACCTACTTGATCCTCTGCTGCCTTCACTACTTCATCCCTCAAAGCTACCCATTATTCTTCTACTGTATTTCTTTCCCCCATTCCTGTCAATTGTTCCCTTATGCTCTCCCTGAAACTATGTACAACCTCTGGTTCTGTCAGTTTATCCAGGTTCCATCTCCTTAAGTTCCCACCGTTTTGCAGTTTCTCAAGTTTTAATCTACAGGTCATAACCAATAGATTGTTGTCAGAGTCCACATCTGCCCCTGGAAATGTATTACAATTTAAAACCTGGTTCCTAAATCTCTGTCTTACCATTATATAATCTATCTGATACCTTTTAGTATCTCCAGGGTTCTTCCATGTATACAACCTTCTTTCATTATTCTTAAACCAAGTGTTAGCTACGTTTAAGTTGTGCTCTGTGCAAAATTCTACCAGGCGGCTTCCTCTTTCATTTCTTTCCCCCAATCCATATTCACCTACTATGTTTCCTTCTCTCCCTTTTCCTACTACCGAATTCAAGTCACCCATGACTATTAAATTTTCGTCACCCTTCACTATCTGAATAATTTCTTTTATTTCATCATACATTTCTTCAATTTCTTCGTCATCTGCAGAGCTAGTTGGCATATAAACTCGTACCATTGTAGTAGGTGTGGGCTTCGTATCTATCTTGGCCACAATAATGCGTTCACTATGCTGTTTGTAGTAGCTTACCCGCATTCCTATTTTTTTATTCATTATTAAACCTACTCCTGCATTACCCCCGTTTCATTTTGTATTTATAACCCTGTATTCACCTGACCAGAAGTCTTGTTCCTCCTGCCACCTAACTTCACTAATTCCCACTATATCTAACTTTAACCTATCCATTTCCCTTTTTAAATTTTCTAACCTACCTGCCCGATTAAGTGATCTGACATTCCACGCTCCAATCCATAGAATGCCAGTTTTCTTTCTCCTGATTACGACATCCTCTTGAGTAGTCCCCGCCCGGAGATCCGAATGGGGGACTATTTTACCTCCAGAATATTTTACCCAAGAGGATGCCATCATCATTTAATCATACAGTAAAGCTGCATGCCCTCGGGAAAAATTACGGCCGTAGTTTCCCCTTGCTTTCAGCTGTACCAGCACAGCAAGGCCGTTTTGGTTAGTGTTACAAGGCCAGATGAGTCAATCATCCAGACTGTTGCCCCTGCAACTACTGAAAAGGCTGCTGCCCCTCTTCGGGAACCACACGTTTGTCTGGCCTCTCAACAGATACCCCTCCGTTGTGGTTGCACCTACGGTACGGCTATCTGTATCGCTGAGGCACGCAAGCCTCCCCACCAATGGCAGGGTCCAAGGTTCATGGAGGGAGGCTTATACTGTTAGGATAGGTAATTCTTCACAACAACATAGAACCTTTTAGCACCTCCCTTAATATGTGCACTTTGTTCATCTTAGTAATTAATTACATACTAGGCATACTTAAGTGAAAAGAGGCGATTTTTACAAGACTTAGAATGAATTTACACCTTCCTGAAAATTTTATGCTTTTACGCTGTGGTGTGTGTGTGTGTGTGTGTGTGTGTGTGTGTGTGTGTGTGTGTGTGTGTGTGTGTGTGTGTGTGTGTGTGCGTGCGCGCGCGCACGCGCTCGCGCAGGGATTACCGATGTCAGCTGCATCGGGACATAATGCGGAATGGGCGGCAACGAGTGAAAATGTGTACTGCACCGGGATTCGAACCCGAGACCTCATGCTTACTAGGCAGGTACATTTAGCACTGTGCCTCCCGGCGCACTGTATTATCGCAGCTGCACAGGCTATCTCGGCGTACCTCGCGGCCGACCCACGTTCCCGCCGAGCGCCACCTCTCTGCAGTCCCTGTCCGTTTCCTCCACGCTCGCTACTCTGAGATTCACACAGGTGCTCGGGCGTACTTGTGCTTCCAAACCGAAGGAGGTGGATCCGTCGTCCGTCGAGGCTAATCTGTTTTACGAATGCGCGGTATCTGTTCTTGTCGATATATCTATCGTTATTTGACGCGTCCGGTGTAGGTCTTCAGAAAATTATTTCGAGCTAGATGCCGATATGCTGATGGAAGGGTGTTTAATTTTTAAATAACTGTCCTGCTGTTTTCACGATTTATTGAAGTTTACACTGTGCACTAGCCTGTCACTAAAGCACGACTTCTGCACCATATTAATTCTGTAATACTATCTCATTCACAGGCTCGATTGCCGTGTGCATTGTGTGAATTGTCGGAACGTTCTCGGAACGGTGTCAAAAGTTAAGCGTAGTGGAAAAATGAGAGCTCAAGGGGATACAGGGGGAGGCAATGTTTGAAAGTGCGTGGCAGGTTGAAATTTTGTGGCACGTCGGGTCCCAAACCCGGAACCTGGCGTTTCACGGGCGAGCTCTTACCGACTAGACGCGCGTCCTCGCAGTTCCCCATCTGCCGGTACTTCTCCTGCCTTCCGGACTAAACACGCACGTCCTTTTGCATTGTTTGTGAGTCTGGCACTACTGGCAGAAAGGACATTGTGGAGAAGTGAAGTGACTTCATAACAGTCTGCGGTGCAAACACGAGTTTGGGATTATACGAATCCGGTAAGCTGTCTATCTTATAATGACGCGAGTATTCGAAGGAGGGAGCAATCTTTTTCTGTGTAGATAGCCCGGTCCTGATTTAAAGGAGAATAGTGATAGTTATGTACAATGTTTGGTGTTTTCCTTTCCTCTTGCCATTTTGCTGTTTCACTACTCGTGTTTGGATTCTGAACACTAATTTGTTACACACAGTATCCAGATGAGTGACATGCCAGTCAAACCCCCTCCTGAAGCTACACCTGTGTTGGCAGACAGGCTGACTGGTAAGTGAAACAAATTTGTAAAATGAAAATAATTCGGGAAGTTGCCAGATGTGCTGCATGTCATGCAGTCACGGTGAGTAAACTAACGTGGTAAACAGAAAAACAGATTAAGTTGTTAAATATTTCTCCTGCGACTTGTGAAACCTGTTACTAGGGTACCACTAAACACCAACTTTAGCAAAGTGGGCATAGCCTGCCACAGTAAAACTAAAAAAAGTTTTCCCCTCCTTAATCATCCTATTCTGACGCCACTGGAACTCTGCAGTTGACTCGTACCTTTCAGGTCAGGAGTGTAACAGTTTGACGAGTGACAAATGAGAAGTTGGAGGGTCTGGATGTGCGCCACAAACTGGTTCTGGCGCAGCAGTCACTTCTGGTCGTGACTTCGAAGCTCCCGCGTCGCCAGCACTTTTCCGTACGTGCGTCGCGTTCGGTTTCTACCGTGTAACGGTGTCGTTCTGTGAAAAATGCCACAGAAAAGAGTTCGTTCTACTAGTAACAATCCTTTGCGTCGAGGTGTGCCTCCGAGCAGCTGGGCGCTCGAGTTACTACGGAGAGCTCGCGAGTTTTAGTAGCGGGAATAAGAATACATAAGTATTTGTCGACAGTCGTCAATTCCTGCCGATAGCGTTGTGGAATGCACGTCGAAAACTCTCAGAATTAATTTGACGACAGTAGTAAGTAGCATATTGTTACTGGAAAAGTTGAGAGATGTAGGCACATGCTGTAAGGATTCCGAAATGTCCGGATCAGATAATGCCTGGAAAGAAGGAAAAGCAGCCTCACCTTGTCACCATCTTAGATTCTTTCCAGGCTGATGCAATTCACACCAGTATTTGTGGTAACTACAGTAGGAAAGAGGATCCTACAGTAGTAAAGTTGCTAGCGTTGTTAAAAGAAAGTGAACTTTTCAGGGGTGGGAAATATCACTAAATATTGTGCCGAAAACTGAGAGTTTCGGTTACAGACCCCCAGACGGACGCAAAGGCCCGTTAGAAAAGGCGCGTATTGTAATAGCTCGAAGCATATTTTCGCATAAAATTTTGGGCGACGGCATTCGTTCCGTAATACGGCTAGGCGAAATGTGGGTTAATACCGGGGAAGCTGTCAGTAAATACTAGACGGATAACACCGTGAGCGGTAGTGGTTGTCAGCCGACTGGGAGAGGAGTGAGATTAATTGTGGTCTGTGAAGATTCTTCCATTGGTTTTGCTCCAGATGAACTTCTAGTTTTTTGGTCCCAAAAGACAGGTGACTGCCATCGAGACGTGGACTACACGTGATTTTTCGACTGGTTCAGGAATTTTTTTAAAACTGTTTTGTATCCTTACAACAGTCGTAATGGACAGTGCTCCATATCGTTCACAAATACCGAACAGAGCCCCGACCACAAACAACTGCTGAGGAAGTACAGTGCAGTGGTTACAAACACGAAATATTGCTGCAGATATTAGCACGACAGAGCCTCCGTTACATTTGCTCGTTAGAGAAAATAAAACCTGTTCGGCCTACACACGTAATAGACGAAATCGTCACAGAGCGGCATTGTACTGTAGTAAGGTTACCACCATATAACTGCCATTTTGGCGACATTGAATTAGTGCAGACTGATGTGGAAGTATCTGTAAGGAACAATACCAAGTCCTTTACAACAAAAGAGGTGGAGAAGCTGTCACGTGAAGCTCTCGAGACTGAGTATGCAGCCTCGTGGAGAAAAAAAGTCGAGTGTGTCGAACAACGTAGACAGTACCCCTGAAGAACTAATCAATTGTCTCGGTGGTGAGAACAGTGAAGGTGTTTCTGGTGCCGATTCTGATAACAGCGACAACGAGGCATCGGATGGAATTTTGCCACTGTCACTGTACATTGGCGAGTGAAAAGCTACGGATATCGGATATTGATTGCAACACTGTCATAATAAAACATAAGAGTTAGAAATTACAATTTCGGTTCTTATTTATTTTGTAAACTACATATCGTATTGTTTTCGAGATACCGACGATCGTCAAATGCTTATTTCCTGTATTTCTTGGCTCTGTTATCGAAAGTGTGTGCTTTGTTATACTGATATCTACAGTATTTTGTGGTTATTTATTTGCTGTCATTGGTAACAACTCTAAAACGAATTCTCTGCTTACTAGCTTACATTTACGAGACGGAACGGATCATCTGCTACGAGTATAGAGGCTGCTGTTGCAACGTTTCTGTTGCAGTGTAGCCAACCTAACTTGAGACAATGTGAATTGTCAAGTGCAGTGTTCCGCTGGCAAAGTTATACTGTGACTCGTTACTCTTTCTCGAATCTCACGTAATGACACTACACCACACGGGAAACCTAATCACTCGATTAACAGAGTAGTAGAAGAAAACTGTCGACCTGTATTCGAAATAAATCTTACCGAATCCTTTAAGTGTCGTAACTATTAATCTGCATTCCAGAAACTATACATTGCCATCAGTATCGATACAAAATCACGTTATTATGTTGCCTAGCTGATGGTACCTCCAGCCAATCGAAACCAGTGACAGCCTCAGAAAAAGTTAGCAGATAAGTGGATGAAAATGCTGAAAAGAATGCCCGATAACAACAAACCTGTCCAAAACCTCATCCTAATCACTTGTTTCTAACAAATGAATAAAACTGATGTATGCAGAGTTAATTTAGTATAGGATGTGTCTGTGTGTGAATGTCTTGCACTTCATATACAACATGCTACATCTGACGAAATATATTACCAGTACAATACATAAAGAATGAAATTGTCTTTACAAAATTAAAATTCTCTCTTTAAATAAATTTCAGACCCCAGTGTTTAGGAATCTCTCGACTTTAGACCGTGGCTTAGCATTACACGTGTATCCGTCATTCTGTCAAGGTCTTTTACAACTTGTAGAAATTAAGTGAACAGAATAATAGTCAACAACGTAGGAAAAGACAGATTGCTACTTACCGTAAAGAAGACACACTAAGCAGCAGACAAGCACAATCGAGACACTTACATAAAGTGTCTTTTATTTGTGCAACTTAATGGGCCTTCTTTATGGTAAGTAGCAATCTGTCTGTTCCTACACTGTTGATATTCCTGCTTGGACTTTCAGAATAATAGTCGGTATTATTTCTTACCTGTGCTGAAATAATGAGAGTACATTTCAGCTAATTTATAATACTTTCCTCTCTGCTGTATTTTCTGTGGACATTTATCATTCTTCTTAAGCATTATTGGTAGAAGGAAAATGCAATCAAATTTCTGTTCAAGGTATGAGGTTTGTCATTTTTATTTTTTTTAAACTTTTTTTCCTGTAACCAAATGGTTAGCATCGTTGCAATGCAACGTGTGTGCTGCTGTAATAAGTTTACTATGGTGTGTCTGAGGTCCACTATAATGATATTGTTCTTTGGATTTGTGGAAAAGGTAAGTGTGTGTGGGTGGTTTAACATTACACGAGTCTGCCGTTCTGGAGTTCCGTCATTAAATGGTTCGAATGTGTAGCATGTAAATCATACAACTGTACTGTTCGTGCAAAAATATTGCGGTCGATAAATGAGAATATGTACGTTTCTACACGAAACTGAAAGTAGTAAACTGTGTGGAAATAGGGCTGTGTTCAGAAGGGATAAGTAATTCTCAAATTATGGAGGTTATTTGGAGCCCAGAAACTGTTCATTTCACTAGGAAGTGACAAGTCGCATAGCGCTATGCGCATACCTTCGAGGTATAAGTTCAGTATGGAAAACATTATGTAAAGTCATGTAAAAAATAAGATGTAAAACCAGTTTTAGATTTTTGCTGTGAAAGTGCCCTTCTCAGTTGTTCGGTTACCAGTCGGGCAGAGTACAGGATTTCTCCAGACTGGAAGCCACAGGTCCAGTATTGCGTCACTGCATCTGCTGTCTACTGCCTTGGCAGTTTAGGCTGCAGATAGTTCTGCATCAAGTGTATCGCGATACCTGTCTCGAATATTGCTAATTTGTCTTACACAGTTGAATGTAATTGTATAGTGCAGAAGTCCAACAAAACAAGAGAAATAAAATGTGTTATATCTACACTCCTGGAAATGGAAAAAAGAACACATTGACACCGGTGTGTCAGACCCACCATACTTGCTCCGGACACTGCGAGAGGGCTGTACAAGCAATGATCACACGCACTGCACAGCGGACACACCAGGAACCGCGGTGTTGGCCGTCGAATGGCGCTAGCTGCGCAGCATTTGTGCACCGCCGCCGTCAGTGTCAGCCAGTTTGCCGTGGCATACGGAGCTCCATCGCAGTCTTTAACACTGGTAGCATGCCGTGACAGCGTGGACGTGAACCGTATGTGCAGTTGACGGACTTTGAGCGAGGGCGTATAGTGGGCATGTGGGAGGCCGGGTGGACGTACCGCCGAATTGCTCAACACGTGGGGCGTGAGGTCTCCACAGTACATCGATGTTGTCGCCAGTGGTCGGCGGAAGGTGCACGTGCCCGTCGACCTGGGACCGGACCGCAGCGACGCACGGATGCACGCCAAGACCGTAGGATCCTACGCAGTGCCGTAGGGGACCGCACCGCCACTTCCCAGCAAATTAGGGACACTGTTGCTCCTGGGGTATCGGCGAGGACCATTCGCAACCGTCTCCATGAAGCTGGGCTACGGTCCCGCACACCGTTAGGCCGTCTTCCGCTCACGCCCCAACATCGTGCAGCCCGCCTCCAGTGGTGTCGCGACAGGCGTGAATGGAGGGACGAATGGAGACGTGTCGTCTTCAGCGATGAGAGTCGCTTCTGCCTTGGTGCCAATGATGGTCGTATGCGTGTTTGGCGCCGTGCAGGTGAGCGCCACAATCAGGACTGCATACGACCGAGGCACACAGGGCCAACACCCGGCATCATGGTGTGGGGAGCGATCTCCTACACTGGCCGTATACCAATGGTGATTGTCGAGGGGACACTGAATAGTGCACGGTACATCCAAACCGTCATCGAACCCATCGTTCTAGCATTCCTAGACCGGCAAGGGAACTTGCTGTTCCAACAGGACAATGCACGTCCGCATGTATCCCGTGCCACCCAACGTGCTCTAGAAGGTGTAAGTCAACTACCCTGGCCAGCAAGATCTCCGGATCTGTCCCCCATTGAGCATGTTTGGGACTGGATGAAGCGTCGTCTCACGCGGTCTGCACGTCCAGCACGAACGCTGGTCCAACTGAGGCGCCAGGTGGAAATGGCATGGCAAGCCGTTCCACAGGACTGCATCCAGCATCTCTACGATCGTCTCCATGGGAGAATAGCAGCCTGCATTGCTACGAAAGGTGGATATACACTGTACTAGTGCCGACATTGTGCATGCTCTGTTGCCTGTGTCTATGTGCCTGTGGTTCTGTCAGTGTGATCATGTGATGTATCTGACCCCAGGAATGTGTCAATAAAGTTTCCCCTTCCTGGGACAATGAATTCACGGTGTTCTTATTTCAATTTCCAGGAGTGTAGTATTTTCCGTAATGAAACACCTTCGATAATACTGCCGGAGAAGTATAGCAAATAAAAAATTGTTGTATATATTTTTCCATTGTAAATTGAAATTCAACATGTGACACAGTTTTGTTTTTCCGCAAACTCTGCATTTTTGAACTTGCTGTTTTTTAAAAACAAATTTGGCTACACATTCTGAAACAAGCTATATTACACAAGTTCTCACCATTAAATTCACTTGCTCACTGTCTCATAACGCGGCTGAAAAATTAATTTGGTCAGTGTGCTGACGTATGTGTGGTGAGCTAGGGCCTTTAAAAACAGAGCAGCACACACGGAAAGTGCTTACGAGGCGCCAAACACAAAGCACTGGAGCTGAACGGACCGACACGCAGACAGATTTCTATCGTTCGGAGCTTTTAGGCAGTTTCTTGGCCGAGAGAAAGGAGCAGATAAAAAAATGAAGATGCATTGCTAATAGAAAGAAAAAGAATTTGTGTCAAATCCAAGTGTACAAAATATACAGTATATGAGAGACTCAAATCCTAGCATGTTACGAACTGCAGTTAAGATAATAAAAGTTGACTGATAAAATAGCACACTTGCATATCAGTAAAATGTAATAAGACAGGAAAAATATGAGTAACAAATTGACAGAGAAAAAAATTAACATAAATACCGAAAAGAATATGTTCCTGTCCCTGAACTATGCACTCTCTACACATATTGATTGTCACCTCACTGAAGAAATAAGGGAAGGAAACTTCTTAAGAATAAGATACTAAATTTAGAAGGCTTTAGAGGCAAAAAAATAACAAACCGGAAACACCGACAAAAGGAGGGAGAAAGACAATACTCGAAGGAAACGGAGTACTGGAAAAATAGACCTACCGGGGTGCTAGTAAATAAAAACTCTATCGATTCTCGCGCTTCTGCGTACTGACGAACACGAGTAGAGGTCCGAGGCTCATTTTATTGGCATCCCTCGAAGAAATACAGAAAGACTAAACATTTACTAGCTGTGGGGCACCACGTGCCCAAAATGTAGGCTCCCGAGTGCGTGTACCCAATAGGAGTGGCGGAGTCCTCGAGAACTGCTAAGCTGCTGCCTCCCTGAAACTGACCCGGAGGCCAGTCTGGAGGTGGAGGAGGAGGAGGAGGAGGAGGAGGGGGGGGGGGGGGGGAGGAGTTACATAAAACACTCTCTCTCTCTCTCTCTCTCTCTCCAGTGATTTTAAACTATCTTGCCTGCTGCGCGGCTTATGCTCTGCGGGCCACTTATCAGCAGCTGTTTTGACTGCTCCTAAAGCAGTGATAATTATATCTGAGCAGTTGACCTCTAACAGCCACGACACTCGGCAGGAGAACTACTGCGACGATAAGAGGAACTCATTTGTCTTTTACGTTTTGTCTGCCAGCTCCCGTCTGTCATAATGCGGAGCGAATGTGCACGTCTGTGAAGAGTTTATCTGTCTGTTGTACAACTGACAATTACTCGTGGGCTGTTAGAAAACAGTGCACGTATAACTGTACAACTTGCAGACACCTTTTTAAGTTTCTCTCTCTCTCTCTCTCTCTCTCTCTCTCTCTCTCTCTCTCTCCCTCTCCCCCTCTCCCTCCCTCCTTACACATTTACACATTCATTGATTTTGTTGCTGACAAAAAAAATAGTTTTTATCTGTCTGTTGTACAACTGACAATTACTCGTGGGCTGTTAGAAAACAGTGCACGTATAACTGTACAACTTGCAGACACCTTTTTAAGTTTCTCAATTTGTTTCTCTCTCTCTCTCTCTCTCTCTCTCTCTCTCTCTCTCTCTCTCCCTCTCCCTCTCCCTCTCCCCCTCTCCCTCCCTCCTTACACATTTACACATTCATTGATTTTGTTGCTGACAAAAAAAATAGTTTCAAGTGAACTGTGATTTGTACGATCACAGTAAAAAGCAAAACAATAATTTACTCAGACATTGTGTGCTCGTCTAGGACTCGGAATGGAGTAATATGCTGTCACGACGCGACAGTCGACGAGATCCCGTCTGACGTGAACCGAGAAATTGGGAATCTGTAACGAGCCGAAAGAAAGTGTAAAGAATACCTTAAGAGTTGTCCTTTCCACAAGTTATACAAATATCTAGATTCGAGGATTGAAAACTTCAGTTAGCTGTACGGCAAATAGTAACGTACCGTAAACACAGCTCGATGGAGGTGTAGGAAAATATTTTCTCGCGTAATCGACTGAGTATTGAGGTTTCGGTAACAGATAAATGGCAGCCTTTAGTGTAACTGAGAAGGCAGCAGCTTCCTGCAAAGCAGTGGCTGTCTTTCTACTTTGCTCAATCGGGTGTAGCTGTCGTAAGCACAGACAGCATTAAACGGTACAGTGACAGTTTACTGTCAGTACACTGTTCAGATATAGTTGCTGTGGTTTCCCCGTCTAATATCGACGTATACCTCTACTAGTTCCACACGCCCCCGGACGTCATTCTTCTCGACGGGACCTGTGAAATACGGAGGTCGCACGTATGCTACGGAGGGGCGGACGAACCGTTCCGTTGCTCCTTCTGATTACAGAAAAAGGTCTTTTCTTTTAATACAGGCCTTATGGCCGATGCTGCACCTCAGTGGCCAAACTTGTGTCCCCGAGAGTGCACATTTCTGTTAATTTTACAGAGACTCGTGTCCGTCATTTCAGACTGCGACAGTCCGCATACACCCGGTTGAACACAGCTGAGTCAGTGCATCCACCTGACGCCACCGACGTGGCATCTCGAGCCACTGAGCCCGCTACGTATTTCGTGTACGATAGCTCGTTATTTGTGCCGTATCGAGGTATTCTCGCTTCGTCGATCTGCACTGCAGTCTGCTCGCGCCGACTAAATTTACCACCATTTGCCGAGTCTTATAATCTGTACCGTTACCCTGCCGCACGTACTGCCCTCCTGAAGCCTCCGTATCTACTATTCGGCGACGTGACCCCTCCCTGTGGCTGCCGCAATGGTAGGTCGTAGAATCGCCACGGAGTAAGTCGTACTCCTCGAGGTGCGCGAGAGCAGATATCGCCCGTATTCGAGTGTACTTCTGTCGCCCTCGTCTTGTCAGTTTGGATGGTAATGCAAAATTTGTGGCTTTAAATTTGTGCCACAATGTGCAACAAGAGACTGAGCGGTGAACCGCACCTGTTTTGTCCACTGTCGCAATAAGTGCTAGTACCTCACTGTCGGTCAGGTTTTCCTGTCCCAGTTTGTCGTATCTCACAGCAACTACTGTAGCCCACACGACACTAAGTTTCCCGGTCTGTACGTATTACGGGACCGGTGACGTTTCGCGTGTCGTCGACGTGTGCGGTGCGGGTGTGGCGAGAGTGCACTCGACTTAGAGCGCGGCTGCTCTGCCCTTCGGGAATTTGGTGTACCGTTTTTCGTAATTGACTCGAGGGTGCGACTCGAATGTGCGCGTGTAGTGAAATTGACACTGCTCGAAATCCTTACTTGTGGCCCAATCTGAGCGGCCTAGCCTCGTCTCCTGCCCTCGCTTCCTCCACGTCCGCTTTCCTTCCTGCTGTCCGCAGCCTTATTGCGCCACAGTCTGTATTGTACTGTTCTTTCCGTAACGGTGCAACAGTATTTCTGCTTACTTTCGAAGCTGTCGCAGCCCTCTTTACGTCCCGAGTAACAGGAAATGACTCGTATTTCTCCTTTCTCAGGGTAGTCACTTGCCGAACTCACGAATTTGCGTGCCTGGCTGTGAAGCGTGCTTTTCTTCCTCTGTTTTGCTTCCCGTGTAGGGCTCGCATCACTCGTCGGACTCAACACTGTTTCGAATAAAAGAGAAGTGAATAAATGATAGAAAAACAAATTGTGAACTAAACTTATAGTTAAATGAAACAAAATGGCAGCTCACTCGAGAAATATTAGTCGTCGGTAAGTTTGTCACGTGTGCACTCAGTTTGCAATTCGGTCACTGTCCACCTTTCGTGTCGCTCGGCAACATAATGACCCTGCCAAACTGACAGTATCTGAGACTCACCTCCCAAACTGTAATTATGTACGTGTATCAACCATTAGTTTCAAACACTAAGCGCTAGAAAGTACAGGCTGTGTAATATATACTTGACTAGTTGTTTTTCTCCATCACCCCCCCCCCCCCCCCCCAACCACACCACACCCCTGCCCCCCTCCACCCTCTACGTTTCTCCTGATACTTTTCTCATATTATTGTGTTATTAATATTTTTATTTATGTGTTTTCCAATGACACATTTTTGCTAGATGTATAGCCATCGTCAATTTACACCTACAAGTCCATAACTTCAACCTGCGACTCGCGGGATGTCGTCTCGGCTGACGGTAGATCCCGTACGGCATACGACGGAGAACACGGGGGCGACGACAGTCTGTCTCCTCCTTCACAGACAGAGACCTACGTGACAATTTGCATTTTTAACGCAAGCAGCAGTGACGATAATGTTTCGTCACCTGTAGCCATTCCATTTGATGCAAAAATCCTAAACCCCACTGAGCAATTGTTAGGCTGGATTTATTTTTTACATTTATATTGGGACCATATCAGATATTATCCTCGAGGCTTGCATTCCTGGTACCTGATCCCGACACGAGGCTTTAAGAATTAGTATTGATGCTCTACGGCAACAGGATTAGTGGAGACCTGTCTGTGTTGACGTCACTATCTGGCACACGAAGCCCGGCCGGCTCCGGACGCAGTCTCCAGCGACTGCTGGCGAATTGAGTCATCGGGGGACTTTGGCGGTTTCGTCTGAAGTTGAAATGCTAGACTCCAGAGAAAGAGGCTCCGGAGGGGGAGCTACCGAGGCCAGTGGGCGACTTCCGAGCTGCTGGTAAACGCCCTGGCAGTTCGTGCATTTGCTGCCCGCACCTGCTTTCACTGCTGGCCGACGCGACAGAGGCACGTGATCTCGTTCCGTGGCATTATTTTTCTTCCTGTGTCGTATCGGTGTAGAATGGCATCCTGTTGCGTATAATTCCTCAGATATCTTTTCAAGTCTCCAATGCACACAATTCTCATACTGACAATGTAGGAAAAGACAGATTGTTAGTTGCTGTAGAGTAGACATGTCAAGTTGCAGACAGGCACAGTTAAGACTCTGACGTACAGCTTTCGGCCACAGCCTTCATCAGTAACACACACACACACACACACACACACACACACACACACACACACACAAAGCACACCTCAGGCACACGTGACTACTAAGTCTAACCTCTCCGGCCCGAGATGCCAGAGTTGGCAATCGTGTGTGTGGGTGTTGGGTGTTTTACTGACGAAAGCTGTGGTCAGAGTTATATGTGAGTGTCTTATAACTCTACTTGTCTGCAACTTCACATGTCCTCTTTACAGTAAGTAGCAATCTATCTGTGCAGACACTGTCGATATTCGTACCTGGAGTTTCCGTTATTTGATTAGTTCTCGTACTACATTTACATATTCACAGTTCTTTCCTCTTTATAGCAATATATACGTATTGTCCTATAATTTTGGACGCATCCTTAACCATGAAACAATTCTCTAGGGTGGCCTACAGCTGTGCGTCTGCGAAGGACTTTATTATTGTTATATTGAGGGTCTAATATTGATAACACAACTTCGTGTACATTCTCTGTCTCAAATTGTGGTACGAATGAGCACACCTTATGGCAATAGGCCATAAACACAAGCATCATATACGCTTTCCCGAAGCGCCGTATCAAATCCTCAATGTTTGGCTTGTAATACCACAATTCTTCCAGAACTATAATAGCTGCAACTCCATTAATCCTGTTACCGTAGAACATGCGAACAGGATGGCTGCACTAAACTCTTCAGTGACCAGTGTCTCACCTTGTTGTCATAAGGTTCCTGCCCTCTAGTTGATGGACTTGTATTCAGGAGAAAATTCATTTAAAGTTTTCCATGGTGTGCTTAAAGCTGCAGCCTGTACCCTTTCCCCTTGTTGTGCAATTTTCTCTCTCTCTCTCTCTCTCTCTCTCTCTCTCTCTCTCTCACACACACACACACACACACACACACACACACACACACACACACACACACACACACAGACTGTCTCAATTGGGGATCGTCACATACAGTATTCTTTTCAAATCTGACCTCTGATTACAAATGTCAGCTTGGCAGTTCGGTACATAATAAGATAGTTAATACATTTTGAATATGTTCATTTGTTTGCTTCAGTCACTCACCACTTTGTCGTCTGTGGCACCCACTCTGGGGTCGTCGCACTTTCCCGACCTGCGATGACAATCCGTGTAGCTCGCACAGACACCTGTTCGTTTACTTCCATTTGCTAAGTTTATGCTATCACTGCCACACTTTGCAGGGACCCGTCGCCCATCGAGATGACTTGTCACTCGCAAAAATACGTAATAAATCCACTCGACAGTTGTGCTCTCTCGAATCGTTACGTCTCTTACGGTTTGTGACCGCCATTTGTTGGTGAGGTAAATGTAGGGGAACACTATAACAGTTCACACCCCCAGGCTCAGTAGGAGGAAACACAGTGAACTCCGAAAGAATTTATTACTTTTTGTCATCACTAAGATACGAAATGGAGGCCACTTATCTCTACTGATAAATTATATATATATATATACATCTCACTAAACAGAGGTGATTAATTATAGCTGTTACTAGTCCGATAAACTCCCAGGCAAGAAAAACAATTAACTATTGTAAAACGAGCAACTGTATCCGTGAGGTGTCACAGAGCATATCATCTCAGTACGTTTTGCCTCCACAGCAAGCACAACAGTGGTCGGTCTATGTTGTGTGCTAGACGAACCCCAGCTGGCTGTGGCACTCACTCACCTCACACAAAGTAAAAAGTAACAAGAAAAATCAAATCTCTGTGGAAGGAAACATTAAATATGTAAGAAAATAGTCAAACATTATCGGTGATTGCAGCAGAGGCAGGAATACGAAAACTAATACCGACAATTTCGTGACATTACAGTACGCCACTTTTTGGAGTGATAAGTGACATCACACTCCTTGCATAAATTTTCAATTCCACAATTTATTGTGTGTATGTCTGTCAGCCCTCTGCCTGTCCAGCTGTTAATTTTCTCACAGAGAACGAATCTCTGCGGAGCGAGCACAGATTACGGCCCACGTTGCCGACACTGGACGGCGAATGTCGCACAATTTTTGTCAGTGCCGTTTACATTTTGCGCGAAGGCCGAAACTCCGAAATACTCGGACAGACTAAAATACTTCCTTTTCACGGGCACGTACCGGAGAACCGCGCCGGGGGCAAAAATACCGTTCTGCGCGTCCGAATGCTCACTCCGCAGATATTCTGTCTCTACAAACGTTCCCGCAGAAGCGGGCGTGTGCTCTCCGCGAGCTGTTCGGTGTCTGCAGAGAGGTGTCTCCGGCGAGGCCCCTAATGCGATTATTGGCCCACAGCGTCCTGGCTTCCATGAACCTGCCGGCGGCCCTGGAGGATGCGGAAGGCAGCGGGGGAGACGCCCTGCCGCAGTCGGTGCGGGAGAAGGCGGCGGCGGTGCGCGCGGCGGGCGGCCTGCGCCACATCGAGGAGCTGATCGCGGAGCTGCCCGCCCTGCTCGGCCGCAACTCCGAGGTGCTCGACGAGGTGGGTCTCGGGCGGCAGTGCGTGAGGGGCGAACCCGAACTCCGCCGCGGTTTCGGGGGGGTATGTTCTGAACATTGTGGTATAAGAGAGCCACGGTCTCTGGTGGTCCACTACAGAATGGTAATGTTCTTAAGATTTATTTGGTTTGTAACCCAATTACCTTTGTTTCTGTTTAAATAACTCCAGTGAAAAACCTGCAATATACAATCGTCAAAATGTATAACACTAAACACAGTAATCCAATAATCCTCCAACAGATGCAGAAGAACGACGCTTTGCTGTCACGGGCACAGCGTCTATTGTGTCCGGTGAACCCCCACACGAGGTCGTATTGGACAACTCTTGTGAATACGAGCTTGTAGGCAAAGAGTAAAGTTGTCATTGCTGTTATCGACAACACGTTCTGTGAGTGAATAGAATGAGTTTGTTTCCAAATAAGATACGCAGTGTGTACAGTTGACATTTGCTATCTCTTAGAGAACTTTAGTGTATTACAGTTACAGAGAGAAGTGGAGGGTAAGACTCAAATGCCACACAATACAGTCAATTGACGGTGTGCTTCCGGGTGTTCTGCCGAGTTGTCCTTTCCGTTTTATGCACAGTCTGTAGGTAACTGACCCAGTCTTCATCTCGAGACGCCACAACTTTCGCCACTGTACGTGAGAGTCTGACTCCCGACACGATCTACACCTTTCTGTTTCTCTTTTGTTTTTCAAAGTTGAATGCAAATTCAGTGTTATTGCGTCTCTGGTGGACGTGACGGCCGATCGGCATTTAATAAATTGAGTACCGAGCCCTGGGCGTTATTTAAATTGGAGCCGCAGTCTCCGCTAGGTTTCGTGACATTTTTATTTCGATAGACTCCTTGTGCCGTTCTTTAAACTTGGCGTTTGCACCACGGTACCTGTCTCGTCGTATCTCATTCCGGCATCGTACTCTAGCCGATGCTCGGGGACGGCCGATCGGTTCAGCTGTTTGTCGGCTTCTCTTCCTCGGCCTGTTTTAATCTGTTTCTTAGGCATTCTCAATTTTGACCGAATCCCCTGTTCGGCTTAAAGATCTGAGAACTCGTCGCTTTGTAATGCTATTTGTAGGTGTCGTAATTCTCGGGTGAGGCTCTCTCTGTCTGACTGCCTGAAGGTGTTAGATCTCCGTGCTCCAGAGTCTTTAGTACCGAATTTCTTCGTGACAGGTAGTGACGGTGCGAGATGTGGAGATACAGGTTAGTGTGCGTAGGTTTTTTATATACATTTTGACCTACGGATCTGTCCATTTTTCTCTTAACCGCCACACGGAGGAAAAGTAGTCGGCTCTATTTTTCGAATCCCGTCGTGAATTTTATATTGCTACAGGCGGAGTTTCGACGTTCTTGGAACTCTTAGTGTTCTTGAGAATGTGGCACATTATTGTGGGGAAGAGTGTCGGAACAGTCGAGAAGAGGTGTAAAGAAAATCGGTGGCACATCGGACTAAAACGACTGAGCAGATAAGCTGTTGCCGAAACTGCCTCGAATGTAATCGTGAAATAAAGTAGGGAGAGAAGAGTATTGTGGTGCAAATGCCAAACTGCTATGACGGCCCAGTTACAGTCTACAAAATAAAGCTGTCACAAAACCTAATGAACAGGAATGGCAGTTACATTTTAAATAACACTCGTCGTTTGGAACTCAGTTTATTAAAACCTTGCCGGCCATCACGTCCGATCAGAATACGGTGAGACAATTTGCCTTTTACAGAATACTGACGTGAGACCTGAGAAATGGGAGCGTCGAAGGGTGCAGCGTACGTCGGGAATCGAACTCGACTGTGAATAGCGGCACCGGACCGACAGTAGTTATGTCTGTTCAGAGACTGGACAGTGAGTACACGTAATGGCAAAACTAATGGCACCCGAAGAGACGGCTGGTCCGGTCGTCGAAGTACCCCGTATAAAACGGAAAAGACAATTCGGTGTAATGGCCAGAAGTACACTGTCACATTGAGAAAACACGAGAAAGACCACAACACGGTCTCTCTGTAATGAGCTGATAGAGTTTGAGGTCCCTTACAGCAAAATTCTTGGGAAACATTCCTGAAAAAACTCCGATTTTGTTGGTGTAGTTCGGGTTCACCCTGTGTTCTCCTAGAACTTAATTAGGTCAAAAAGCAGCAGCTGCGCAGTGCGGAGTGGGACCTCACCTTCTGGAGTACGAGAGAGATTGCAAAATTATATGAGTTTGCCACCAGTGGCACGCTTGTGAAATTTATTCGATTATTTAAATTCAAAAGCAGCCTTAGCATCGCTGATTTTGTTTTTTCCAGGTAGAGGTGAATGAGAGTGGAATAACATTTTAGTCTAGGGCTGGCAGTTTATTTACTAAATTAGCTACACGTTTCGCAAGTAGGCTATCTAACTGACACTGTTGTGACAGTCGACTGTGTAGCCTTGTGTTGTGTGACTCTGCCTTTTCGGCAGAAAATAAATGAGGTGTAAAATGAGCTAATATGGCAAACCCTTTTATGAAATGATCGATTTATTTACTGAATGGCTATCATTAAGAAACTATTCATTGAAAAACTAAATATCCTATTTGAAGTTGGTGGACTGTAAATTAAACTTTTGAGTTGCATTATTCACACTTTTGCATCAGATATGTGAACATTAAAGAGGTGGATTCTTCCATTCTCAGAAATGAAATATTGGAGTTTGTTGAAGTAGGCAGTGTGTCCACAGCTATCCTCTCCAGGTAAGATTCGATTGCCCCCACCACTCGTGACGAGATTAACGGTGTCGCGTGTGATTTCGGTAATCTGTCGCCGAGGCGGCGCGAATCGGACGAGTCCTCACTGTCGCCAGCCTACAGATCTCGCTTTCGTGTACTACAGGCAGAGCGGATGCTGCGCGAGGAGCAGGAGTCGGACGACCAGCTGCGGAAGCAGTTCGGCCAGCAGTGGACGCGTCTGCCGAGTGAGCGCCTCACGGAGACCTTCAAGGCGAACCTCGCAAAGTACCGCGAGATCCTCTCCAACGCTAAGAACGCCGACAAGGTGAGGAGTACTGTGTCATTTTTCTGGAACTGAGTCTATATATATATGAACACAATTCTGTAACAGATTGACATCTTCCGTTCACAGATATTGCCCCGTACTTTATTTTCGAGACTTTTAATACTGTGGGAGTTACACTTTGGACACTGCAAATGTCCCGCCAGATTTTACGTAGACAGCTGCCCGTCGGTGACTGCCAGCGAGCAGTTGCCGGCGTCTCGTCGGCAGTCGCTATTTGCCACCGGCAGAAGTTGAGCAGTTACCTTGTCAAAACTTCTCGGAACCGCCGAGGTACCTGAGCACCTCGTCGTGTGGTTATTATCCCTTTATCCGTTACTGTTAAGACACTTTATCCTGTGAGTGGAAATCCTGTCCTATTAACTGGTATCCGCAGCAGTCGGAGTCAAAAACGTGTGGAATATTTTCAGTATTTTCGCAACGATCACATTTGTGTTTTTAACAGTTCTGGTGTTGTGCATCACCGAAGCCTTACTTCTGTTCCAGTCCGTTAATGCCATTTCATTTGGTGGGTAGAGTTAAGTGCAATTTGAAGTGTCACGAGGTATGAAAGGAAGTGTGTGCACACGCTAGCACTGTGTGCTTTCTGGACGTACAATTGCTCGTGCTACTTCGCTCCGCCCCTTTCCTCTGTGATAGATTTTTCACTCTTTACTGTCAATTTTCTTCACATGTTCCTCTGTAAGGGAGGCACGGAGGCAGCACAAAAATTCCATTAAAGGGTGTGCCAATGTCGGCTGGAAAAATGTGAACTTTTTAAGAGAAATTACAAAAATTTAGCATTTTCTGGATTCTTTTACCTCATCATAATTATTGGATCTCACAGGTTGGAGCCGTACATACTGAATTTAACTGCTGGCTCATATTGGGAGTTCACACTCAATGTATCATGAGTGAGATATAAGCTGTCAGAGAATAACATTGAAATTAATGCAAAAACATCAAAATCTGTAAGCAGAACACCAAAACTGATGTTGATATAAAGCCTTTTTTGCACCAAACGGAGAGACTTTGTCTCCGTCCCTGCTTTAGTGTGTCTCTCATTCTGTTCAGTTACTACTCATTTTCTGCTTCCTCGAGAAAGACGAGGTATAGCAGTTGTCGAATTGAAATTTTATTTGGAACTCTGGTTTTATTTTAAGTTTCGTACTGTGTTCAACACAAAGTTCGGAATCAATTTCGTCAATCTGATAAGTCTCGACAGTTGAAATGCGAAATTTGTCTTCGGTTTTCTTACATTGAGGTTCATAAATTGTTGGCGGAGCGAAGTGCTGACCTCTGTTTAGTATCTCCTATTACTTGAAGCGCAGTCGTTCACAGAAACCGTTCAAAACTCTTAAATGTCCAAACTGCAGAGCAAGAAATGTAGTCTTTACACTAGCTATAATTGCTGAAACTGAATTACTGTAACGAAATGTCGCTTCTAGGGCTGCGTTGTGCATACATCTTCAGCACTTACGGTGTTTTTAATATCTTGTGCCCCATGTGGTTTTATTCACTGAACCCTCTGGCTTCCTCCCCTGCTTTTAACAGGCTGAACCCCTGATGCGCTTTTCTTAAGTGTTTGAGATAATATCATCACACGAACACACTCTTTCTCAATTTCACTAGACCAAAAATCAGAAACTTTCCACCACCATTTGCTGTGTCGCTATATTATTCTCGTTCCCAAAAGTGTATTTCCTCCCTCTCCCACCCCCCATAGCCCTTCACAAACTATAGCACTCATCATGTCGAACACATCCAAGTCTGTCATTAGTATCTCGGGGCTACCCCTACTACATTCAGTACATTTAAACAACATTCTACAGATCTCACCAAGAAGTGGGCCATAATTTCCTTCACTCGTGAGCAGTGAGTAACTTTGAACCAGATGTATAGTAACACTCTGTTACTAACTATCGTTTATCGTGTGAGGAAATAGTACCTGGAATTGCCAACAGACGGGGAAACACTGATCTCTGCTTCCCCTCGTCTGCTCCTTCGCAGCTTTCCCTGAGCCGTGTCTTTTTTCCTCCGAGGAATGATCAGACAGTTCCAAAAACTAGGATTAATGTTTCCAGTTTCAAATGTGTGTAGAAGCAGTACTGGAATATCTCCCTGTGCAGGTAACTACTTGCCTCGCTGATACGTCCAGTTGTAGTGTTGTAATTTGGGGAAATCAATTTTCAATGCAGTTATTTGCTACACGGTCACAAGTACCGTAGTGACTGACGGCGTTCGGATCGTCCACAGGTGGTACGCGACAAGTTCGAGGCGCACCGACAGTCGATCGCCCTGCTGGGAGGTGGCGAGGCGGAGCTGAAGGCGGCCGTCCCTGCAGGCGGTGGCGGCTCCGGCGGCTCGGCTGCGACGGCCCGCCTCAGGGTCCTCATCGAGCAGGTGAGGCTGGTGGAGATACCGCACTCGTGTCCCGTCTGTCCGCTAAGTGCGTATTGCGAGTAATCTAAAGTTTACAATGAAAACGAAACTTAATGTTGGCATGTGATTTCCGTCTTCTGTGGACCTGTAGAGAGAACTCTATTAATGCAGAACACAATTCTAGATTTTTTTTTTTTTTTTTTTTTTTTTACACGTCTCCCGAAATGGCTAGTGTCGTAAGTGAACCCGTTGCGGAGAAAATAGGAAGCGATACACTAGTCGCTATACGTCTCCACAAAAGATCAGTTGTGAAAAGACAGAGGTATCGCGAACACCTTTGTGTCGTAGTTGGGAGCAGTTGCACAGATATTAGGCAGCTGTAATATTGACTCTGCAAAATAAGTCAGTTACCTAACAGCGACCCTACATTAGACCAACCACTGTACGGTTGACAGTTACGCAAATGAAAGATACAAGTTTCATTCGAAGAAACAGTGAAAAATAAAATAATTTTCCGGAACCCTCGTAACAAATCCTGAGTCTCCCATTTCGTATTGCCCATTAGTGTTATCCACGAATACATACATAATGCCATATGTTCATTATCTTTGCCAGTGATCTAATCGGATTCTCTGTATTGCTGCTTACAGAAGCCCAAAATTTACCGTTGAAAATAAGTGCGACTGTAACAACTGAAAGGCCGAAGAGTTGTTTGCGATTACAGACGAGATACGCCTTTTTCTCAAAGTAATCGGACTATTAGCAGTTGACAAATGGGAAGCTGAGGTTTGCAAAAAGTGTATCTGTAGGTAGAGTGCAGTTGTGAGAGTGCAGATGGTATTGTTCTGTTGCAGGAATTTGACAAACTGAGAAAAGGTAAATAGGTAAGGGGAGATACAATATGTGTTACATGCGGTTTAGGACAAAACTTTATTAATGCACTGCCTTGTATACGCCTCACACTTGTTCAGTGTTGGCAACAACATAATATCAAATTCTGAAACTGTTTGTTGGGAATGGCTTTATTGGAGACAGGAATAGTACATTACACACCTTGTAATGAAATACAATTAAATTATCAAATAGAAATAAAGTTGACATTTAAGTTGTCTTTTCTCCAAATAGAAAATCGGTCTTTTTAGGAACTCTCTTTCTCTGCGTCTATTATTATTAACTTGTGACATTATTTTTTTGTTAAGTGTACATTTTCATAGTAGCATAGTTCTCCATCTGATATTGTGGTGGTGCCCCCCCCCCCCTCCTTCCCATGAACCATGGACCTTGCCGTTGGTGGGGAGGTTTGCGTGCCTCAGCGATACAGATAGCCGTACCGTAGGTGCAACCACAACGGAGGGGTATCTGTTGAGAGGCCAGACAAACGTGTGGTTCCTGAAGAGGGCAGCAGCTTTTTCAGTAGTAATTTTTCCCGGGGGCATGCAGCTTTACTGTGTGGTTAAATGATGATGCCGTCCTCTTGGGTAAAATATTCCGGAGGTAAAATAGTCCCCCATTCGGATCTCCAGGCGGGGACTACTCAAGAGGATGTCGTTATCAGGAGAAAAAAAACTGGCGTTCTGCGGATCGGAGCGTGGAATGTCAGATCCATTAATCAGGCAGGTAGGTTAGAAAATTTAAAAAGGGAAATGGATAGGTTAAAGTTAGATATAGTGGGAATTAGTGAAGTTAGGTGGGTACTGCAGGAGTAGGTTTAATAATGAATAAAAAAATAGGATTGCGAGTAAGCTGCTACAAAAAGCATAGTGAACGCATTATTGTGGCCAAGATAGACACGAAGCCCACACCTACTACAGTAGTACAAGTTTATATGCCAACTAGCTCTGATTATTCAGGTAGTGAAGGGAGACAAAAATTTAATAGTCATGGGTGACTGGAATTCAAGAGTAGGAAAAGGGAGAGAAGGAAACATATTAGCTGAATATGGATTGGGGCTAAGAAATGAAAGAGGAAGCCGCCTGGTAGAATTTTGCATGGAGCACAACATAATCATAGCTAACACTTGGTTTAAGAATAATGAAAGAAGGTTGTATACATGGAAGAACCCTGGAGATACTAAAAGGTATCAGATAGATTATATAATGGTAAGACAGAGATTTAGGAACCAGGTTTTAAATTGTAAGACATTTCCAGGGGCAGATGTGGACTCTGACCACAATCTATTGGTTATGAATTGTAGATTAAAACGGAAGAAACCGCAAAAAGGTGGGAATTTAAGGAGATGGCACCTGGATAAACTGAGTAAACCAGAAGTTGTACAGAGTTTCAGGGAGAGCATAAGGAAACAATTGACAGGAATGGGGGAAAGAAATACAGTAGAAGAAGAATGGGTAGCTTTGAGGGATGAAGTAGTGAAGGCAGCAAAGGATCAAGTAGGTAAAAAGACGAGGGCTAGTAGAAATCCTTGGGTAACAGAAGAAATAATGCATTTAATTGATGAAAGGAGAAAATATAAAAATGCAGTAAATGAAGCAGGCAAAAAGGAATACAAATGTCTCAAAAATGAGATCGACAGGAAGTGCAAAATGGCTAAGCAGGGATGGCTAGAGGACAAATGTAAGGATGTAGAGGCTTATCTCACCAGGGGTAAGATAGATACTGCCTACAGGAAAATTAAAGAGACCTTTGGAGAAAAGAGAGCCACTTGTATGAATATCAAGAGCTCAGACGGAAACCCAGTTCCAAACAAAGAAGAGAAAGCAGAAAGGTGGAGGGAGTATATAGAAGGTCTATACAAGGGCGGAGTACTTGAGGACAATATTATAGAAATGGAAGAGGATCTAGATGAAGATGAAATGGGAGATATGACACTGCGTGAAGAGTTTGACAGAGCACTGAAAGACCTGAGTTGAAACAAGACCCCGGGAGTAGACAACATTCCATTAGAACTACTGACGGCCTTGGGAGAGCCAGTTATAACAAAACTCTACCATCTGGTGAGCACGATGTATGAGACAGGTGAAATACCCTCAGACTTCAAGAAGAATATAATAATTCCAATCCCAAAGAAAGCAGGTGTTGACAGAGGTAAAAATTACTTAACTATCAGTTTAATAAGTCACAGCTGCAAAATACTAATGTGAATTCTTTACAGACGAATGGAAAAACTGGTAGAAGCCGACCTCGGGGAAGATCAGTTTGGATTCTGTAGAAATATTGGGACACGTGAGGCAATACTGACCCTACGACTAATCTTAGAAAATAGATTAAGGAAACGCAAACCTATGTTTCTAGCATTTGTAGACTTAGAGAAAGCTTTGACAATGTTGACTGGAATACCCTCTTTCAAATTCTAAAGATGGCAGGGGTAAAATACAGGGAGCGAAAGGCTATTTAAAATTTGTACAGAAACCAGATGGCAGTTATAAGAGTCGAGGGGCACGAAAGGGAAGCAGTGGTTGGGAAGGGAGTGAGACAGGGTTGTAGCCTCTCCCCGATGTTATTCAATCTGTATATTGAGCAACCAGTAAAGGAAAAAAAAGGAAAATGTGGAGTAGATATTAAAATCCATGGAGAAGAAATAAAAACATTGAGTTTCGCCGATGACATTGTAATTCTGTCAGAGACAGCAAAGGACTTGGAAGAGCAGATGAATGGAATGGATAGTGTCTTGAAAGGAGGATATAAGATCAACATCAACAAAAGCAAAACGAGGATAATGGAATGTAGTCGAATTAAGTCGGGTGATGCTGAGGGAATTAGATTATGAAATGAGACACTTTAAGTAGTAAAGGAGTTTTGCTATTTGGGGAGCAAAATAACTGATGATGGTCGAAGTAGAGAGGATATAAAATGTAGACTGGCAATGGCAAGGAAATCGTTTCTGAAGAAGAGAAATTTGTTAACATCGAGTATAGATTTAAGTGTCAGGAAGTCGTTTCTGAAAGTATTTGTATGGAGTGTAGCCATGTATGGAAGTGAAACATGGACGATAAATAGTTTGGACAAGAAGAGAATAGAAGCTTTCGAAATGTGGTGCTACAGAAGAATGCTGAAGACTAAATGGGTAGATCACATAACTAATGAGGAGGCATTGAATAGGGTTGGGGAGAAGAGAAGTTTGTGGCACAACTTGACTGGAAGAAGGGATCTGTTGGTAGGACATGTTCTGAGGGATCAAGGGATCACCAATTTAGCATTGGAGGGCAGTGTGGAGGGTAAAAATCGTAGAGGGAGACCAAGAGATGACTACACTAAGCAGATTAAGAAGGATGTAGGTTGCAGTAGGTACTGGGAGATGAAGAAGGTTGCTACCCACGTGTGTCCCTCTCAGTGCGACAGTATGTATCTAATTGTATTACTTCTCCCTGTTGCTGCTGGAAATGTGGCCGTACTTCCAACTCACATATTTTTTTGTCTGCAGTTATTTGTGATTGGATGTGAGAGAGAATTTCAGTTCAAAGTCACTGTCACAACAAAGTAACTCTAGAATTTATTTGTAGTTAGCGAAATAGGGCAGAACATATTTGCATAATTCCAGGAATCACTTGTACAATCTGTTAACTAGTTATTAGGTACCTGAAAATGTAACATCTGTTTTTGGCGAAATTATACGTACAAATGTAAAAAGTTGCCATAGTGTGTGGTCGAAGGCAAAACTTTAGCACTTTGAGGTTCTCAGTACACCCAATCAGAACAAAATTATTCCACTCGCTGCGAGAGATATGAGACGGACAGAATATG